>NC_135804.1:33851351-34459153 GCF_964213995.1 Mustelus asterias
TGGTTTCGCCCGACTGCCGACGTCGTGTAGCGAGGAGGTAACGAGCATGTATCTCATTGGGTGGCGTAATGTACCTATTCTTTAGGAGCTCGACGGCACCCTGGTAAGTGGGAGCTGCACGAATGGCTAGGTAAATCGTGTCGCTTACCCTCGCGTGGAGGACCTGGAGTCTATCACTGTCCGTAGTGATAGCTACCGAGGCTGCCAGGTAGTCCTCAAAGCACTTCCACCAATGGTCGAATGTGTTAGCTGCACCGACCGCACGTGGGTCCAGTGTCAGACGATCCGGTTTTAGGATCTGTTCCATACTCTCTGTTTACTGTATTAAATTGATGCGCGTCAATGAGCACATGGAATCAAGGCTTTGGTATTGAAGGCTTTAATACAGTAACAATGGAACTACTAACACGAATACACCAGTTCAGACTGAAGGGGTCCTGCCGGAGCAGGGGGTCTTATACCCTGCCACCGGAGGCGGGACCCCACTGGAATGTGCCATGATAACACTTATAACAGGTAAACACCCTAACCCAACAACATAGTACAACCCCCACAGTAATAACACCCTAGCCCAACAGTAACATGGTAACAAACCCCAGTGGTGAACCAACGATGGTTCACCACACAGGGCCTGGGTGGGATTGTTGTCAGTGCAGGCTTGATGGGCCGAATGGCCTCCTCCTGCATTGTAGAGATTCTATAGGCTCCTATACTGTTCATTTTAGAAGGAAACTATTGGAAGCATGCACTGTATGCAGCCTAACTATAGTTAAGTGCATATTTATATATATACAAAATTATCTTAACTTTCCTCTCATTTTTTCTTATAACTAACCCCTCTATACTTTGGATCATTCTTGTTGCCTATCTCTGCATTTTTCTAATGCAGACAAATCCCTCTTAATATCCTAACATTTTAAGTGTTGCATTGAATATCACTCCCAGGTTCCTTCCCAAATTTCCCTGTGCTAATTCTGTTATCTTCAATGTGTCTTTGTGATTTAATCTTTTTCCAATAGGCAATCCTTCACATTTGGCAGCCTTGCATTTCATTTGTCATTTTTCTATCCAACTGCATGAAGGACCCGAGTCCTTCTGCAAAACCTCAACTATTGTTCCCAGTTTTGTTCCTGATTCAAACCCCCACTGTTAATTTAACAAGCTTATGTTTGTATTCTGTATCCCGGTGTGATGGGGCACAGTACATTCACAATCGCTATCTGTGGTTTGACACAGACAATGTGGACCTCCCCCAGAACCTTAGATGGTACCAGAGGGAGATAATGTGAGCTTCTACCACACAGTGCAAAGAGATGATGAACATGTCAGAATTGAGTGACAAGAGTGTTTGTGAGTTAGAAAGGGATGTAGCTGAAAAGAGTCCTACGTTTTGCAGATATTCGCGGCATTCCCTTTATATAAATATCCTGCAGCATTTAAATGCATGTGGCTTCTGATCATTGTGAAACAAATTTGAAGTTGAAATTGGATAAACTCCCTGCCGTGGTTCAGTAATAAATCCACCATTTGAAAAGAGATTGAATCGCATGGGCCAGGAAGAATTTGATCACTGGTTCGTGCTCAGCTGACTGATTTTAGGTGCGTTGTTTTGAACATTTCAATTGCCTTCTGCAGTACAAGCAAGGGAGAGAAAAAGCATACTCTTGCAGAGTTATTGATAAAGAGCAGGGAGGGGACTGATTGGAAAAAGTTCTTTCAATAAGTTGGTGCAGGTAAAATGGGCTGAATGGTATCCTTCTGTGCTCTATTATTCTTCAAACTATGTCGCAACCTTCTGATGTGTGGATGTTTGATGAGAATATGATTGGGCCTGGATGGGAGATCGTTCATGATTTAATCACCTCCAGATATTCTGGCCGAATGTTATGGCCATTCACGCCGGTGGGATTTTCCCATCCCGCTGCAGTGAACGGAGACTTGGCTGGGCGCCAAATTCTCTGACTTTGCTGCAGCAGGAGCGTGGCGTGAATGGCCGACAAGATCACGCCCATAGTGTCCTGGCTCCAGTCTAAATAAAAGCTCATTGGTCAAAGAATTTGAGGACTGCTGGAACTCAGAAGAATGCAGCCAAATATGAATCAACATCTTCAGGAAAAGAAGAGAAATGCATTTTAAACAGTAGAAAATAAACAGTTTTCAAATGTATTCTTTTGGTTTTTATTCTCCCTAGGTGGTGCAGTCGGTGCGTGCCTAGGTGCCTGGATGACTAGTGGACAGTTTAAACCATTGCCTCAGATTATTATGGAACTGCCACCGAATCAACAACAGATATTGTCTAATGCTGTGCACGATTTCATTCAACGTTTGGACTGGACTGATGTGGCACAACTGACATCATTAGTGATGGGAAACGCTGATCTGAAGAGGATGGTGGTGGCAGAAATGAAAGCGTTTTTTCTAAAGCAGCTCAATGCTGAGGTGTGTCACATTGACTGAAACTTACATAAATGACACCTTTTCTAGAAATCTAAATTGGGTTGCAAATGCTGGAACATTAAAAAAAAATTCACTTTTCTGACAGAAATTCAAAGATCTATGGAGGATGTAATTTGGATTATGCTACAATGGCACCGGGGAATCGACGCGGTGAATTCTACTGGCTAAATGTTCATGTATACAATATCTAACTGACTTCACAATTAGGACCTTTTTTTAAAATTTGTTTTAATTTTTCGATGGCCATATCTCTTGCTGTTGAACTGTCAGCAGTCATTTTGAATTAAGTCTGCTTCATCAGCAAAGAATCATTCTATTGGTTATATGGGAAAATTTAATATAATTGGACCTGATTTTCAAAGGCTTGTGATGTAGGAATTGAGTTAACATGATTGCGCTGTATTGTAAAATGAGTTATACTTAAGAATACTGTTCATTTTGCTGTATTTTTCAGTAACCCTTAGCTTTTTTTTCTTGACTTGCATTGCCAGAGGGAAGTGGTGGCCTAGTGGTACTGTCACTGGGCTAGTAATCTCAATACCCAGGTTAATCCTCTGGGGACTTGGGTTCAAATGGCAGATGGTGGAATTTCAATTCAATAAAAATCTGGAATTTAAAATGTCTAATGATGATCATGTAACTGTTGTTGTAAAAACCCATCTGGAAAGGAAATCAGCCCCCCCTTACCTAGTCAAGCCTACTTGTGAGTCCAGATCCACAACAATGGGGTTGGCTCTTAAATGACTCAGTTCAAGGTCTGGCCCAATCAGTAACACCCACATTCCATGAAGGAAAAAGGGATAAAGTTACAGCAGTCGATGTTTTACATTTCTTGCTTTCCTAGTAGTTTGCTTTGTGACAATACAAGATATGCTTGGCAGGGGCACACTGAAGGCCATGGCCAGTCAAAATAAGCTGGGGTATATAGTCAGCTGACATTGTTTTTTGTATAACTGTACGCTATTGTAATTGCTCTTTGAGAGATTCTGGAGCTTGAATCTTTTCCCAGCATACTTGTAATAAAACTTTTCTCTTTAATCATCTCCAGACTCCGAGTGGCATTGTCTCACGACAGTTTGTTATTATAGAATTATATAAACCCTACAGTGCAGAAGGAGGCCATTCGGCCCATCGAGTCTGCACCGACCACAATCCCACCCAGGCCCTACCCCCACATATTTTACCCGCTAATCCCTCTAACCTACGCATCAGGACTCTAAGGGGCAATTTTTAACCTGGCCAATCAACCTAACCCGCACATCTTTGGACTGTTAATGCTGTTTCAGTTATATTGCAATTGGAGAGCAATGAATTAAATTGGTAATGCGTCACAAGCTTGGTTTTTATATCTGTGGTGAACCATAGATGGTTACCACTATGGGTACTTGTACATATGTTACTCTTGTTACTGTTGGGGTTAGGGTTTGGGTGTTCCACCTGTTATTATTGTTTATGTGGTACACTCCGTTCGGCTCCGCCTTCTTTCAGGAGTATAAAGGTCACTGCTACTTCCTAGTAGCCTTTAGTCTGGGATAATATTGTTAAGTAGTGTGCTCCTATTTTGTCGTGAATAAAAGCCTTTATTCCCGGGTACGTCCTAGCCTCCCGTGTGAATCAATCGCGCATCAATATCAAACTGTGATCATTTCAACCACAGTGGATGGATACAGGCTGGAATTCTAGAAGAAAGGATATAATCGAGCCCAGAGTCACTCTGAAATATTGAACTAATGATTCCTCTGACTAAAGATGATGCAAAGACAAGGAAATGTAGATTCTGACCTGAAATCTTAGAGAGCAAAATGTAATTTAAGAACAATATACTGAGTGAGGTATTCCATGTTGCACCAATGCAATTTTAAACAAAAAGTTGCAGGGAAGATGATGCTGACCTTGAAACCAATATCTTCAAGGAAATGAAAGAGTTCAAAGGGCCAATGGAAATTGTTAGTAGAAGCACATTGTTAATGCAGATTTTAAAAATGGGGTTATAACAGAATATCAGGTTACAGTATGAACCAGACAATCAAGTATAACCAGCCAGAGCCACCAATGGCTACTGAATAACAACAGCTTCTAATATTTTTCTGGGTCAGTTGTATATAATACACTGAAAATTTAACCTGAGTTAACAGCAAGGGGCGGGGAGGCTATCATAACAGAAATAAGACAGGATCATATTGAACTCTTACTGAAATTGTAGACAGCGAGAGAGGAAGGTAAAGAGCAGAGAGCACACTCAATACGGAAAATCCTCTTCTCTTTAACACAGAGTTAATGCTGTGGAAATGGAAGTCACATGGAACTTCAATCCAAAGTAGCATTGCTTTCTGGATAGAATTTGGATAAACACAACTAATAAAATGTTCATTGCTTTTGTGATAACTAACATGGAGGTTTGGAAAGTTACAGAATGAGATCTTTTGGCTGTTTTTTCAGTATTTTTTCCTGCCATTTATCTGCCCCATGCTATACGTACTGATACCCGGCTGACACAAGAAGTGGCCTCTGTTTGCGCTGCTCTTTAGTTCACTAGGAGTTAAGGAAACAAGGGCTGGATTTTCAATGCAGGGTTGGTGAATTCTGGTTCCTAACCCCACATCCAAGTTCTGTAGCTCTCGTAACATTATGTTTAAATTCAAATGGCCCAAGGGCAAGCTTGATGCTCAATTAGTGACACCAGGAAGTGGGAACTTTCAGTTGACACCAACAGCAAAAGAAGGTGGCAACTATGTTGGTGGCTGCTGCTGCATTGTGGAAGAGAGCAGGCAGCTGCATAGAGACCAGCAGAATCCATGATGAGGGAGGGACAATGCAGGCTAGTTGACGGTAAAGCATTGGAAGAAGTTCAGCAAAGGTCAATAAATGGTGAGAAGTTTTCAGATGGCCTTGCAACGAACTCAACAGCTGCCCACTAACATGCACCAGAACCTTTGCATTCAGAAAATTAAATATGGACAAATTCTAATTTGGAACACACAGGCCCCTAAACCTCATTAAGGAGTTTTAAATAATTGGCAGCATGTGGGTTGCCTGCTCTCCTCTCCACAATGGCGGTTTGAAATTTCAAATCTATCCTGGAGGATTAGTTGGTTGTCCCAAGACAACCTCTGGGTCTGCGATTAATAAATTCTACCCATACCGAGTTTCAACTCCATGGGTGTTTTGAAAATCCAGCCCAAAGTGTATCTCCTTATACTATTTTTCTGGCCCTTCAATGAGAAATCATTGAGCTGCTAACTTGACTTGTTGCTGTTGTTACATTGTCAAGATTCCCACCTTTGGTCACTGTCTGTGTGGTGTCTGTACTTTCTCCCCGTGTCTGTGGGTTTCCTCTGGGTGCTCCGGTTTCCTCCCACAGTCTGAAAGATGTGCTCGTTCGGTGGAGTGATCATGTTAAATTCTCCCTCAGTATACTAGAACAGCCTACAGAGTGTGGTGACTAGGGGATTTTTACAGTAACTTCATTACAGTGTTAACGTAAGCCTACTTGTGATACTAATAACTAAACTTTAAAACTTAAACTTTAAAATCAGGCACTCATTATGTAGGAGAAATACCCTAAGAATTACCTTAAATTTGTACTCAAAATGTAGTCAACAGTTAGACTGAATGATAGGAAAGGAAATGGTTATTGCTAATTAACCATGAAGGTCTGGATCAACAAAATATTTCTTATCGATGGTAAGGGACTATCATCAGGTCCACCCCCCTGCGATCAGGGGGCGGCATGGTGGCACAGTGGTTAGCGCTGCTGTCCCACGGTGCCAGGGACCCGGGTTCAATTCCTGGCTTAGGTCACTGTCTGTGCGGAGTCTGCACGTTCTCCCCGTGTCTGCATGGATTTCCTCCAGGTGCTCCGGTTTCCTCCCACAGTTCAAAGGGGTGCGAGTTAGGTGGATTGGCCATGCTAAATTGCCCCTTAGTGTCAGGGGGACTAGCTAGGGTAAATGGATGGGGTTATGGGGATAGGGCATGGGCGGGATTGTGATCGGTGCAGACTCGATGGGCCGAATGGTCGCCTTTTGCACCATAGGATTCTATGGATTCTATAAAGATGCCTCTCCTTATATGGATCTGTGTATGGTCCCTTTGTGAGTAAAAACCTGAGAAGTTGGGACTAAAGGGCAGAATTTTCCCATGCCCCTGTTGGGGGGTTCAATGGTGGGCTGGGGGTGGCGAAGAATTTGGCGGGAGCCCAAAAATCAGTTTCATGCCAACGTGAATTTCCCACGGAATCTTCGGCTGGGATGTTATGTTGAGTTTATCTCAGTAGGTAGGCCTCAGCTGGGACATCCAATTCTGGGCACTGCACTTCAGAAAGGATAAAAGCAAAGTAAAGTTTATTTATTAGTCACAAGTAAGGCTTACATTAACATTGCAATGAAGTTACTGTGAAATTCTCCTAGTCGCCACAGACGGCGCCTGTTCGGGTCAAAGCACCTAAGCAGCACGTCTTTCAGAATGTGAAGACATTACAGAGAGTGCAGAAGAGTTTCATGAGAATGATTCCAGGGATGAAGAACTAGATTGGAGAAGTTGCCATTGCTTTCCTTAGAGAAAAGTAGGCCGAGAGGAAAAGTATTCAAAGTCATGAAGGGTCTAGACAGAACAGAGAGGGAGAAACTGTTCCCATTATGGAAAGGATCATGAATGAAATGGCACAAATTTAAAATAATAAGCAAAAGAAGCAAAAGTGGTACAAGCAGAAAGCTTTTTCCGCAGCAAGTGGTTAGGGTTTGGAATGCACTGACTGGGAGTGTGGTCGAGGCATGTTTGAAGCGTTGACAAGAAAATTAAAGTGTTTTCTGAACAGAAAGAATATGTAGGGTTATGGGAAGAAGCAGGGGACTACAATAGGTGAGTTGTCCATGTGGAGAGCCAGCGCAAACATGATGGGTCAAATGGCCTCTTTCTGTGTTACAACTGGCTAGCTCAGCATTTATTGCCCATCCCCAAGTGCTCTCGAGCTGCTGGTGCTGAGCCACCTACCTGAATCGCTGCAGTCCATGCAGTGTAGGTACACCCACTGTGCTGTTAGGAAGGGAGTTCCAGGATTTTGTATGTTTGCATAACAATGGAAATCCTGGGGCCACATAAAGCAGCTGAAGATTTGATGTCTTCAATTCCTATCCCTGAACTCTGCACCAGGGGAAAATAGCTACTATGTATTTGATACAGAATTTCTACAAGCGTTTTGGTAATATTTTCAAATCTGAAACCCAAGTCAGAAACTCTGATCTGTGGGGGCAAAACGTTCACAAACCGTGCAGAATATTTAATGGCCTTTTAATAGTAACAAACTCGTTATTCAAAACAAATTGCTACTTTGATATAGAGGAAATACAATGAACTTGGAGCACTTTCAAGAAACAAATAGTAAAGCATTGTTAATAGACTTATTCAAAGAGACATGGTTTCTTTGATGTGGTCTATTTTTAACATAGCAATACAGGGGAATTAATATAGGTAATAGCATAGAACCTTTATCTGATGGAAATGTATTCTTTTGTACTCAGGTTTTGGATTTGTGTGTTCCTAAAATTCAATCTCTACGATTAAGAACCATGTACTTGTAGATGGCCATAGAGACATAGAAACATTGAACCATAGGAAATAGATGCAGGAGTAGGCCATTCAGCTCTTCAAGCCTGCCCCACCATTCATTATGATCATGGCTGATCATCAAATTCAATATCCAATTCCTGCCTTCCCCACGTAATGCAGATTCCTAAACATGCTTTAAAAGAACAGCAAGCAAGACATATACCAAGCAAATGGCTTATTTTATTTATTTATCGCATTTATCTAATCTTCTGTCGGGTAGCACAGTGGTTAGAACTGCTGCCTCACAGTGCCAGGGGCTCAGGTTTGATTCCTGGCTTGGGTCACTGTCTGTGTGGAATCTGCATGTTCTCCCCTCCAGCTACCTCCCACAGTCCGAAAGACATGCTGGTTAGGTGCATTGGCCATGCTAAATTGCCCCTCAGTGTACCCAAACAGGCACTGGAATTTGGCAACTAGGGGATTTTCACAGTAACTTCATTGCAGTGTTAATGTAAGCCTACTTGTGACACTAATTAAAAATAATTTATGATATGTATGCAAAACAAATCTGATTAAATTCGAGCGCCTTTACCTTTTTCCTCTAGAGATAGCCATGACTGATGTTTTATTCCCAGCCTGTCATCCCTATATCATCCAATTCTTATTCAGTTCCATTTACCTTTGTCAACTGCATTTTATTGTCACCTTCACAACAGTAACATCTGTCTTCCTTCTTATGGTTTCCTTTTGCTTCTCTCTATTTGTCTTGGAATGAATATGTTTATTGTGCAACAACCTTTTTGTCTCTATTTTTCATTTGGTGATATCACAGTTGTATGTTATACCTCTGATCATTTTTAATCTGCATGTGAATGATTTATGCAGCATTGCAAAAGCCTATAAGAGAAGAATGTTTCATTCAAGGTAATCATTCTATAAGCGAAGGGTTGGGCGGAATCTTGAACCCAGACTCTCTGAGGGTTCTCAGATTGGGCAACACTCCAGGTGGCTGTGCCCACTCACACCTCTTATACTTGAGTTGCCCTGCAATGAGACATATTTGGAGAATGTAGGCGGGAGTCCTGCCAGTGCAGATGGTGCGGAGGTTTGGATGGGTGGGACTTGAGTGGGAGTGGGAATGTAAGGAGCAGAACAGTTACAGGGGAAGACAAAGGGGACTGGGGGGAGAGTGCCACGTGATAAGTGTTGGCATCCCAAGAGGTGGCTGGGTGAGAGATCAACTTGGAAGTGCGAGGGATGTGCGAGGAGTTTCACCGGGAGACCGGAGGAAGCAGACTTACCCTGGCTACGCGAAGAAGGTTATTCATCTTCTTGGGGCACTGCTACCCCATCCTCTTCTGCAGCAAGCCAGCACTGACTGAAGCTGCCACTGCCTCCCATCACTTTGCTGGAAGGATGTCTGTGCAATCATGGATAGAAGTTACACCATCCAAGAGTTTGGTCAGGTCTCTCACTGAGAAGCGTGTTGCTGGCCTCCTGGCCGCCATTCACACTAATGGATCTGGAACAACTGCTGGAGAGGCATTAATATGGAGCTCCCCACTGATCGCAGAGATTAGGCTTCCCTGGGGTGAGCAAATCAGCAGGAGGCTACCACGAGTGCAGTTTGAATCAAGTCGGGAAAAAGAAAGTTGTTAAAGAGGGTCAAAATGCCGTGAGAAATCCTGCCAGCACCGTAATCAAGCTTATACCACGTCACTAATATATCTGTGGTATGTTCATTTGATAACATGGCTGGGATTTGTGTGCATTTCTTTTCAACCTATCTTCAAATCAGATAGTCAATTTCACTAAGCCTTTTTGCTTTCTGATATTTTAAAGCCTGAGTGGGACAATTGGTTGTCTGTTCTGTAGCATTTTTTACCTCTTTCCAGTATTTTAATGGCTGTTTACAGGATATTAAATCTATTACCTACTTCTTTGTAGGAGAAGTTAATAAAACTATACTCTTGCCCATGATAGGCTGTTCTACTCATTCTCTTTGCCTTGGCCAGTTCTACAATGAGGTTGCCCTACCAGGCTGAGGAGGTCTTGTGGAGCAGTGGGTAGCGTCTCAGGCTCTGAGTCGGAAGCTCTGGGTTTGAGTCCTACGTCCTAGGCAGATCCAAGGCAGATCTCCCACTCCACCTGACGAAGGAGCAGCACACTCCGAAAGCTAGTGGCGTTTGCTACCAAATAAACCCGTTGGACTTTAACCTGGTGTTGTTAGACTTCTTACTTTGAGACCTACCCCAGGACATGATGGTCAATGATGGTATGCGCATAATATGGCCAAACTGGTTGATAATCAACTGCAAATCCTTCCAACACGTGCCATTGGAAGACAGTAAGAGTGGGAAAGATACCTGATCAGTGACAAAAAAATTAAAGTCGCTCGGTGGCATGGTGGCACAGTGGTTAGCTCTGCTGCCTCACAGTGCCAGGGACCTGGATTCAATACTGGCCTTGGGTGGTGTTTGAATGCTCTCCCTGTGTCTTCTTGGGTTTCCTCCAGGTGCTCCAGTTTCCTCCCACAGTCCCAAGATGTGTAGGTTAGGGGAATTAGTGGGGCAAATATGTGGGGCAACAGGGGTACGGCCTGGGGTAAGAGGCTCTGTCAGAGAGTCGGTGCAGACTCGATGAGCCGAACGGCCTCCTCCTCCACTGTAGGGATTCTATGATCACTATCCATAGCTCCAACCTACAATGTGCATGTGAAAGAACATGTTGCCATAGCAATTCGGACTTCCTGAGTGGTCTGTAATGCACTACCATCTACCAGGCTACATCACTTCAGACAAACCACATCAGATTTTTCTTTCTCTGATGCTAACAGATCATACCAAAAATTCTAAATTATTTTATTTCATATTCTCACACCAACTGTACTTTTTATCTTTTGGGTCTTTCTGACTAAATATTGATACTTTCTCAATATTTTTTAAGGTCAGGTCGTCGGTATCATTTGGAACTCTGAAAACATCCCGACGACAGGACTTTCCATGGGCTGTGAAATCTGATTAGTGCTATTTATAATCCAGTTGTCCAGTGTGAAATGTAATACAGAAAAATACAGGGTATAAATATAGGCACTAAATTGAAAAATACGCATATCATGTGCAGTATGTGTCTATATTTAGTTCTTAACAAGTAAATATCTTTCGAGTCTCATTCAGCAATAATAGATTTGACCTCAGAGGCATTGAGACGTTTCACAAGCGTTGAACTGGTCTTCCATAAGTGCAGCCAGGGGAGGGAAGGACGGGGTGACGGAGACCTTAGGAGAATGAAGGCAATAGTTAAAAATAGCCTTTGCTGCCATTTTCTGGGAAAATGGCAGCGAAAACTATTCATTCATCCTTTCATCCATGAGCCTTAATGTGGGAGGCCAATGTTATGTATTTTATATATCTTCTATAATTGATGTATCTCAGAGCAATGCAGAGATTACACTGGTCCCAAAATTTGCAACAGGTTTATTTAAAATACTTTAAAGCATCTCAGGACTTACATGATTTTCCACATACAATGTCAGGCAAAACACTGGTCTTTTCTCTGTCTAATCTTATTCTGTCTAATCTGTCTAATTGACTCTCTAACCACACCCACAGATTTAAGCAATCAATCACAGGTACATAGAGGTCATTCAGCACATTGAGTCTGCACTGACTTTCTGAAAAAAAATCTTACCCAGGCCCACCCTATCCCCTGCCCTATCCCCCAAAACCCTGTGCATTTACCATGGCTAATACACCTAACCTACACATCTTTGGACAGTAAGTGGCAATTTAGCATGGCGAATCCACCTGACCAGTACAACTTTGTAAAGTGAGAGGAAACTGGAGCACCCAGAGGAAATCCATGCAGAGAAAGAACAAAGAACAAAGAAAAGTACAGCCTAGGAACAGGCCATTTGACCCTCCAAGCCTGTGTCAGTTATTATGCCCTAACTAAACTAAAAAAAATCATTCTGCCCTTAGTCCATATCCCTCTATTCCCTCCCTATTCATGAACCCATCCAGATGCCTCCTAAATGTTGCTAATGTGCCTGCTTCCACCACCTCCACTGGCAGCGAGTTCCAGGCACCTACCACTCTCTACGTGAAAGACTTCCTCTTAAACTTTCCCCCTCTCACCTTGAACCTGTGCCTCCTTGTAATTGACACTTCCACCCTTGGAAAAAGCCTTTGATATCCACCCTGTCTATGCCTCTCATAATTTTGTAGCCCTCTATAAGGTCTCCCCTCAGCATCTGTCTTTCCAGTGAAAACGATCCTAGTCAATTCAATCTCTTCTCATAGCCAACACCCTCAAGACCAGGCAACATCCTGGTGAACCTTCTTTGCACTCTCTCCAAAGCTTCCACATCCTTCTGGTAGTGTGGTGACCAGAGCTGCACATAATACTCCAAATGCGGCCTAACCAAGATTTTATATAGTTGCAACATGATTTCCCAACACTTCTACTCAATTCCCTGGCTGATGAAGGCAAGCATGCCATATGCTTTCTTAGTCACCTTGGTCACCTGTGTTGCCACTTTTAGGGAACTATGGACCTGCCAGATCCCTCTGTATGTTAATGTTCCTAAGGGTTCTGCCATTTACAGTATAATTCACACCTAAGTTTGATCCTCCAAAATGTGTCACCTCGCATTTGTCTGGATTAAACTCCATCTGCCATTTCTGTGCCCAAGTCTCCAATCTATCTATATCCCGTTGTATCCTTCGAAAATCCCCGGCACTATCAGCCCAATCACTATCGTCAAAGCAACTCGGATGAAGGATGATCCAGACTCGAATCGTTGGCTCTATTCTCTCCGCACAGATGTTGTCAGACTTGCTGAGAGTTTCTAGCATTTTCTGGTTTTGTTTTATGACATAGACACACTTTGCTTCTGCTACGAGAATCAGTTCCCCTTGTAAGGCTATATTTACTCATCTGATTGCCGCTAACTTTCGAAAAAGCTTGTTTTTCCACCAGTTATAAAATGAAACTAGTTCATATGGACTGTGGGCCTGCTGAGTTGAAAGGCCTGTTCCTGTGCTGCAAATACCACAATTAATTTCCAGAGAGACAGGAAGTAGGTAAGCTGATCCTGACCGCCCCATTACCAGCTCTCAACATTGAGGATTGGCTCATTGCACTGTCAATCAAAACTCCACCCCCCCGCCCCCCACCCTGCCACCAATCCTCCCTTTGATGGGGCAGTTATGTAGGCATTCTGTAGTTTCCTCTCCATTAAAGCCCATCCTTCAAAAGGTTCTCATTGCATTATAAACTACACAAGTAGTTTGTCAATTTCATCTGAGTCCATAGCTCATTTATTCTCTTGAAATATCTGCACATGTATTTTTTAAAACCTTTCCGTATGTGTACAACAGGTGGTGCAGTGAGTTAGTTCAGCATGCAGGATTTCAATCTGACCCAGCTAACGGATGAAGTATTGGACACCTTCTTTCCCTATTCAGTATTGGGATGTAAATCGCCCAGAAAAATTGGAAGAATGGCTGGTGCGAAAATGGACATGCCTCATTGGTATTGAAAGGGCATTCTTGTAAAGCCAGGTCAGTGTAATTAGAGATATTTAGGAAACATTTATGTGCTTTGCCTGTCCTGGAAGTCCTTGAAACTTGGCCAAAACTAGAAAACTTCTCCTTCTAGGAGGAAATGAGTTGAGAATGTCAGCTATTATTAGCATTTGCATTTGGTCTCATGGCTGAAGTTGAGCACTGTATTGCTTTAACTTCCTGCTTTCAGGTCCAAACTGGTATTCTCAGAGTATATATAACAATGGTGGCACAGTGGTTAGCACTGCTGCCTCACAGCACCAGGGATCCAGGTTCAAATCCCGACTTGGGTCACTGCCTGTGTGGAGTTTGCACGTTTCCCCGTGCCTGTGTGGGTTTCCTCTGGGTGCTCCGTTTTCCTCCCACAGTCTGAAAAACATGCTGGTTAGGTGCATTGGCCATGCTAAATTCTACTTCAGTGTACCTGTGGTGAACCATCGTTGGTTCCCACTGGATAGTACTGAGCCAGGGTCTGGCCAGTACTACAAAGATGTACATATGTTACTGTTGGGTTGTGTTACTTGTTGCTGTTGGGGTTAGGGTGGGGTTGTTACACCTTTGTACTGTAGTGTTGTGGTACATCCCAGTCGGGCTCCGCCTCCTGGGAAAGGTATAAAAGTCCCTGCTCTGGCTGGGACCCCTCAGTCTGGGATCGTGTATATAATTATTGGCTGCTTCATTACAGTAAATAAAAGCCTTTTATTTCCCGAGCATCTAGCCTCGTGTTTGATAACGTGCATCAATTTTATTTACTGTTGTTAAACTCTCGTCGATGAGAAAAAAAAAGGAGAGTATGGAGCAGATACTGAAGCCGGAATGCCTTACACTAGATCCACGTGCGGTGGGCGCCTCTAACACCTTCGACCACTGGCTGAAGTGCTTCGAAGACTACCTGGCAGCCTCCGCAGTGGTCACCACAGATGATGACAGACTCCGGGTCCTCCATGCGAGGGTAAGCGACACTGTCTACCTCGCGATCCAGGCGGCCACCGATTATACTAAGGCCCTCGAGCTTCTGAAGAAGCGTTATATCAAACCGCCCAATGAAATACACGCTCGTTACCTCTTAGCCACTCGACGACGGCAGTCTGGCGAAACGATGGAGGAATATGCGAACGAGCTCCTACAGCTAGCCAGGGGCTGTAACTGCAAAGCTGTGTCGGCTGAGCAGAGCATGAACGACCTTGCCCGAGATGCGTTTGTGGCGGGAGTCGGATCGTCGTACATTCGACTTAAACTATTGGAGAAAGGTAACCTTAACCTTACCCAAGCAATCGAGCTAGCAGAGATGCTCGAGACGGCCTCCAAAAGCTTAGTATTGTATCCGGAGGACCATGTGGAGACAACGTGGCAGGAGCAGTCGCCAATCCCTCCTCATCCCTCGGGTTCGAAATGCTGCGTAATGGCGTGCTCACACTTGGGCCAGACGACGGCAGCAGCTCTGGGCGGCCCGCGGTGCTACTTCTGTGGGGGAGCGAAGCATACTCGGCAACAGTGTCCCGCTAAGGCTGTGTTGTGCTCCGCCTGCGGTAAGAAAGGGCACTATTCGAAAGTGTGCCGATCTAAACCTAGGAACGGCAGTGCGGCCTGCGATTCTTCAGAGCTCGGGTCTTCGTCGTCGAAATCATCGAGGGGTTCGTCCACGTGCGAGGCCAGGACGACGCCATTACGGTCGACGGAGTCAGAGGTGTGTGACCACCAGGGGTCGCTGAGTTTGGCGCCATCACCCACGTGCGACTTATAGGAGCAGCCATGTTGGTCGGCACCGACCGCGAACGACCAGCAGGGGTCCTCCTCGTCGATTTCAGCTGCCTGCAGTGGCGCTCATGAACCAACGGTGGCGTCGATCATCCTGGACCAGGCCAAGCCTCATAGACTTGACAAATCTATGATGAACATACAGGTAAATGACCACGTGATTTATTGTCTGTTTGACAGCGGGAGCACTGAGAGCTTTATCCACCCAGATACTGTGAAGCGGTGTGGACTCCAGATTCAACCTGCCAAACAGACAATCTCTATGGCATCGAGGTCCCGGTCTGTCACCGTGCTAGGGAGTTGCGTGGTAACTCTGAAGGTGCAAGGCACAGTTTACGAGTGTTTCAAGCTCCTAGTGTTGCCGTACCTTTGCGCGCCAATACTTCTCGGACTAAACTTCATGGTCCACTTGAGGAGTGTAACCCTACAGTATGGTGGGCCACTCCCTTCACTGGCAGTGGGAAAACAGCAGCAGCCTCCAAATTGCCCAACGCGCCCCGCCTGTAGCCTCTCGACGCTGAAGATCACCACACCCTCCCTGTTCCAGAATCTTGTGCCAGGCTGCAAGCCCATCGCGACTAAAAGTAGGCGTTACAGCGCTGAGGATCGGATCTTCATTAGATCTGAGGTTCAGCGGCTCCTCAAGGAAAGGATCATACAACCTAGCGCTAGTCTGTGGAGAGCGCAGGTCGTGGTGGTCAAGAGCGGGAACAAACCCCGGATGGTCATTGACTATAGTCAGACCATTAATCGATATACGCAGCTGGATGCGTATCCTCTCCTGAGCATATCTGATATGGTCAATCAGATTGCGCAGTACCGGGTGTTCTCCACCATAGACCTCAAGTCTGCCTACCACCAACTCCCCATTCGCCCAGAGGACCGACAATACATGGCTTTTGAGGCGGATGGTCGCTTGTATCACTTTCTCAGGGTTCCCTTTGGTGTCACCAATGGGGTCTCGGTCTTCCAGCGTGCTATGGACCGAATGGTGGACCAGAACGGGCTGCAGGCTACCTTCCCGTACCTGGATAATGTCACCATCTGCGGCCATGACCAGCAGGACCACGACACGAATCTCCTGAATTTCCTACGCACTGCATCTCGCCTGAACTTGACCTACAACAGGGAGAAGTGTGTGTTTCGTACGCGCCGTTTAGCCATCCTAGGATACGTGGTGGAAAATGGGGTCATTGGCCCTGATCCAGACCGTATGCGCCCCCTTTCTGAACTTCCCTTGCCTGCTAGTGCAAAAGCACTGAGAAGATGCTTAGGCTTCCTCTCTTATTATGCGCAGTGGGTTCCCAATTACGCGGACAAAGCCCGTCCGCTCATTAAGTCCACGACTTTTCCCCTAATGCCAGAGGCCCGATTGGCCTTCGATAAATTAAAAGCCGACATCGCGAAAGCTACGATGCACGCTGTTGACGAGTCCATCCCCTTTCAGGTGGAGAGTGATGCATCTGATTTCGCCCTGGTCGCCACACTTAACCAGGCGGGCAGGCCCGTCGCATTTTTTTCCCGCACCCTCCAAGGCCCCGAAATCCGGCATTCAGCGGTGGAAAAGGAGGCCCAGGCCATTGTGGAGGCCGTCAGGCACTGGCGCCATTACTTGGCGGGAAAACGGTTCACCCTGATCACGGACCAGCGGTCCGTGGCGTTCATGTTTAACAACACGCAGAGGGGCAAGATCAAGAATGACAAGATCTTGCGGTGGAGAATTGAACTCTCCACCTATAACTACGACATCATGTACCGTCCAGGGAAACTCAATGAGCCCTCGGATGCCGTCTCGCGTGGAACATGTGCCAGTATACAGGAGGACCGTTTGCAGGCTCTCCATAATGACCTATGCCATCCTGGGGTCACTCGGCTCTACCACTTTATAAAAGCCCGCAACCTGCCTTACTCGGTGGAGGACGTCAGGTCAGTAACAAAAAGCTGTCGGGTTTGCACGGAATGCAAACCGCACTTTTACCGACCTGATCGGGCACATTTAGTCAAGGCCACTCGTCCCTTCGAGAGACTGAGTGTCGATTTTAAGGGCCCCCTTCCCTCAACAGATCGGAATGTGTACTTCCTCAATATCATTGACGAGTACTCTCGATTCTCTTTTGTTGTTCCCTGCTCTGATACATCCGCTGCCACGGTTATCAAGGCATTCTGTGATCTCTTTACCCTGTTTGGGTACTCCGGCTACATCCATAGCGACAGGGGCTCGTCGTTCATGAGCGATGACTTGAGGCAATTCCTGCTCTCATACGGGATTGCCTCTAGTAGGACCACGAGCTACAACCCTAGGGGTAACGGACAGGTGGAACGCGAGAATGCTACAGTCTGGAAGGCTGTCTTACTGGCGTTGAAGTCAAAAAGTCTTCCAGTCTCCTGTTGGCAAGAGGTGCTCCCTGATGCGCTCCATTCTATTCGCTCCCTCCTGTGTACGGCAACCAATGCTACTCCCCACGAAAGGATGTTTTCATTCCCTCGGAAGTCTTCCTCGGGGACCTCATTACCGTCTTCGTTGACGTACTCAGGACCCGTCCTCCTACGGCGACATCTAAGGGCCCGCAAGTCCGACCCGTTGGTCGAACAGGTCCATCTCCTCCACGCCAACCCTCAGTATGCCTATGTGGCATACCCTGACGGGCGAGAGGACACGGTCTCGATCTGAGACCTGGCGCCAGCAGGGGACGTAGCAACCCCTGTCGCTCCCATACCCCCTGTTACAAAACCTTTAACTTTTGTTTCTCCCCCGGACACGGCACGGGCAGCATCGGGACCATTGCTTAACCCTTTTACTCCCGTGTACAGCTTGCCTGAGCCCAGAAGATGGTCGCCACTGCAGGGCATGTCAGGATCCCATGGACTACCGTCACCTCAGGGTCAACCGGCCTGTGAGTCCGTGGAAGAACAGCTGGACGCCGCCTTGGGGTGAACGCCACCGCAAGTGCCTACTCCGGTGTCACCGCCGGTCTTGAGGAGGTCACAACGATGGTGCGGTCCCCCGGACCGTCTGAACTTATAGACTGATGACACTTTATTCTGTTTTTGTACCCCGCCGGCCTTTGTTCTCAAAGGAGGGGTGAATGTGGTGAACCATCGTTGGTTCCCACTGTATAGTACTGAGCCAGGGTCTGGCCAGTACTACAAGGATGTACATATATTACTGTTGGGTTGTGCTACTTGTTGCTGTTGGGGTTAGGGTGGGGTTGTTACACCTTTGTACTGTAGTGTTGTGGTACATCCCAGTCGGGCTCCGCCTCCTGGGAGAGGTATAAAAGTCCCTGCTCTGGCTGGGACCCCTTCAGTCTGGGATAGTGTATATAATTATTGGCTGCTTCATTACAGTAAACAAAAGCTTTTTATTTCCCGAGCATCTAGCCTTGTGTTTGATAACGCGCATCAGTACCCAAACAGGTGCTGGAATGTGTTGACTGGGGGATTTTCACAGTAACTTCATTGCAGTGTTAATGTAAGCCTACTTGTGACACTAATAAATAAACTTTAAGAAAAATTTAAACTAATTGGCAATCCAGTAAAATATGAACGGCAAGAATTCCTGCATTTTCACATCTAACAATCTGAGGAGTCACAAAAATTACTTTTTCCAACATTTTGATCAGGATTAAAAATAATCTCCCAGCTTCCCCCAGGCAGAGCAAGTGTATTAATGCTGGAAAAAAATAAGTAGGATTCGTTGGTCATCGGAATCTTTGCCTGCAAGTCTATATTCTAGATTTACATCTTGATCACTCAGAGTCAGGGATAAATATTGACATTGAATATAGCTTCATAGTTGAATCTGTATCAAATTGTCATCTTATTTTTAGCTCTCCTGTATATACTCTATGAATGTAGCAGTGTCGTGGGGACTAATAGCATTTGGTACATCTCTGAGAAATGAAGAATTGTGGCCATCTTTGAAGTTTTCTACAGTTAATTTAAAGAGAGGATTTTTGGTCATGCATGAATCTTCCCATAGATTATTTCCCTTTGAGTGGAGGAATTCTTGCAATGATGTGCTTATTTAAACACATTGGGTGGACTTTTCCCGTCCCACCCACCATGGAAATCGTAAAGTGGGGCATGAAGTGATGAGTGCAATTAGAGCCCGTTTTCGCGACCGGTGCCATTTTATGACAATAGGATTTCTGGTGCTGTCAGCCTCTCGCCGGAAATTGCCGAGAGGCAGGTTATTTATCTAAATTTATTTAAGTATGAATTTCCTTGTGATTAGCAAGCCCGGTGCGCAATCGTCCGGATTCACTTGCCTTTATGGCCTCGCTGGGAGAGGTTCCCACCAGTAAGGAATACACCTGCTCCCCATGAATGGGGAGCGGTCGTGTTGGCCTCGCTGGTGGAACTGGAGGCCATTGAGGCCCCCCATGAAGGCCAAGGTGAAGGCAGGGTGCACCTTAGGCAGTGTCATCCTGGCAGTGCCACCCTGGCATCTTGGCAATGCCCACTGGGCACCTGGGCAATGCCCACCGCGCAGTGCCAGGGGGCAGAGCCAGTAGGGGCATGACCTTTGGGGAGGGGCAAGTTGGGGGCAGGGCTAATGGGGGAAGGGGGCCTGCTGTCACTCTACATAGATCGGTGGGGCACTTGAGGCAGCCTACAGTAGCAGGGGCCTCACAGCGCTCTTTATCTGTCGGACCCCTGCTACTGTTAATGCGCATGTGCAGCATTAGAGGTCTGCACATGCGCAATACCTCCCTCTACAGGCTGTCGAGTGCATAAGCCCTGCCCACAGGCTTCTGCAGTGAGCAATGAACTTGCTTAAAGTTTTGCACCCAGAGTGCGTATAGGGGGGGACCTGAGAACACACTCAAAAAATGGATCTGGAACTTTCCCAGTTCCACTTCCACCCGACACTTAGACACAAAGTCGTAAAATACCGCCCAGTATATCCAACACTCTCATGTCAGGTGTAGCACAGCCAGCTATAAAATAAAGCTTCCTCTGCCCAATAATGGGCCTGATTCTCTGAAATCACCCTTGACTGTGATTATCCAGTCCTGCTGCAGTGAATGGAGATTTGGCTGAGTGCCCAATCCCCCATTCTTGCTGGCAGTGGCAGCTTGGGGCGAAGGGCTGGAGACGGGCGGCACGGTAGTGCAGTGGTTAGCACTGCTGCTTCACAGCTCCAGGGTCCCAGGTTCAATTCCTGGCTCGGGTCACTGTCTGTGTGGAGTTTGCACACTCTCCTCGTGTCTGCGTGGGTTTCCTCCGGGTGCTCCGGTTTCCTCCCACAGTCCAAAGATGTGTGGGTTAGGTTGATTGGCCAGGTTAAAAATTGCCCCTTAGAGTCCAGAGATGCGTAGGTTAGAGGGATTAGCAGGTAAAATATGTGGGGGTAGGCCCTGGGTGGGATTGTGGTCGGTGCAGACTCGATGGGCCGAATGGCCTCCTTCTGCACTGTAGGGTTTCTATGATTCTATGATAATTAGAGCTTGTACATTTTGAGGTGTCACAGTGGCTCAGTGGTTAGCAGTGGTGCCTCACAGTGCTAGGGATGTGGGTTTAATTACAGTCTTGGGTGTCTGTCTGTGTGGAGTTTGCACATTCTCCTTATGTCTGCGTGGGTTTCTTCCGGGTGCTCCAGTTTCCTCCCACAGTCCAAAGATGTACAGGTTAGGTGGATTGGCCATGCTAAATTGTCCCTTCGCATTCCCTTAATTAGGGCAATTAGCAGGGTAAAAATGTGGGGTTACAGGGATAGGGTGGAGGGGAAGGCCTGGGTGAGATGCTCTGTCAGAGAGCTGGTGCAGACCTGATGGGCTGAATGGCCTCCTTCAGCACCGTAGGGATTCTATGATTCTTCTATGATTCTATGTTTTAACCTCAGCATCATGAGAGCTCTCAGGAGAACTGCAGAATTATGACTTTTCTTCACACTTCTCACTTTATACTCTCAGTTTTTTAAGGCTGTTTTAATGGCTGGGATTTTCGGGGCCTGCACCAGTGGGACCTGCCATGATGGATGCGATGAGTCAGCCAAATGCTCACTGACTTTCGGCGGGATTGGAAGATATGGTGATGGACGGGGCTGGAAAATCCCAGCCTTTAAACTGGCAGAAAGAAAGGTGTGACATCACACCTCATTGTGCCCATTTTCCGAGTCAGAAGGGGTACATAGCTCAATTTAGAGGTCAAACTCTCATGCCCGAATTGTGTTAGAAACATATACGATGCCACATTTTTCAGGATCTGATGTCTGCTTGAAAAGATTGAAAAAAATAGAGCAGCTGCCAGACTAAGGTGTTAACAGTTGGTTTAAGATCCATTCAGGAAATTGTTCTTTTGTAAAAATGCGTTATTTAATGTGTAGTTACCTGGAGATGGAACTCTACAGTACTCCTGCCAGTTTCCTTCCAGCCTCTTTCTGATTGCCCCACCTCTGCCAGGCCTATTCACAAGCTGCTGCTGGCCCTTCAGTTGCCTAATATTCATCTTAGTTCCATGCTAGGCAGCTTGCTTGTCTGATTAAAATGAGGCCCAAGGCCCAATGCTGATCCAACCTTGGGCCCACCAGCTCCAGAAGAAGAGTGCCATCAGTAGAACCCCAGGTAGCATTTGAGAATTAAGATCTCTGCGACTTTTATCAATAAGGAAGCATCCATTAAACTCCAAAATATCTGGGGTCCGGGTGGTTTTCTCAGAAGTAAATAGCTGGGGTTTTACCTGCCATCCCTATCAATTTCATAGAATCATAGAATCAGGTCAAATTCAAAGAAATAAACCAAATGAGCAAAATTCTACTCCAAAATGTCTTGCAGATGTTCTGGGCTGGGTTTTAGCCCAAGACAGTAAGAAGTCTCACAACACCAGGTTAAAGGTTTTAGCCCAAGAGCCAGAGATGAACACATCAACCCAAGACACAGGTTTCCCCTGGCATTTAATTTGAGCATAATATCCTGAGCGGCACATGGGCAGCACGGCGGCACAGTGGTTAATTCTGCTGCCTCACAGCGTTAGGGACGGGGGTAAAATCTGGCCTTGGGCGATTGTCTGTGTGGAGTTTGCACATTCTCCCTGTGTCTGCGGGGGTTTCCACTGGGTGCTCCGGTTTCCTCCCACAGTCCAAAGATGTGCAGGTTAGGTTGACTGGCCATGCTCAATTGCCCCTTAGTGTCAGGGAGATTAGCAGGATAAATACGCGGGGTTACGGGGATAGGGCCTGGGTGGGATTGTTGTTGGTGCAGGTGTGATGAGCCGAATGGCCTCTTCCCACACTGTAGTGATTCTATGAACTTAAAAATAAAATCATTCAATTTAATTAAAGATGTGAAGTAAAACTCTCTCTCTTGTGGCTGGTGTCCAATCTGGACACTAATGAGCATATGTTTCAATTAAAATTAGCATTTTTATCTCTTATTTTATTAGAAAATCAAAGTGTTATTAAAAGTTATTTTTTGCACTATTTACTTCATTTCATATCAGCTCATTTAAAAGACTTTGATTGAAGAGTCAGTGCAGATGCCAGTTTGAAGACCATTAGCAGTGAGATTCCATATAGAGTGTAATTGGATTGAATTGCATTGTGGCAATGACACACTCAAACTGCCTCAGTAATGAGGTAAGTTTCAATTCAGCCCATTGTCAGAATAGCAATCCCTCTCATCCACAATGATCATTGGTATCACTATTTAAACACAAGGTGATCATTATTCTAAAAGTTTACTTTTTAAATGTGATGCTAATATTGGGATGTTCACTTCAAATATATTCTGCTGTAGTCGCTGAAGTATGCTTCTTTGCATATTTATGATCAAATTGCAATCACAGTTGTGGAATTGGCCATCGCAGTTGGCTTGTTAGCCAGAGCGTGATGCAGAATTGCATCAATGGTGGGGTTTAATACCCATGCCAGCCATGGTAGTTCATGGAGGTCTGCCTCCTCATCTTGCCTCATGTTTGTGGACTGTGTCTCTCAAGCAGCTTTGTGGTCGGTTTAGCTCAGTTGGTTGGTTGGCTGGTTTGTGATGCAGAGTGATACCAACAGCGAGGATTCAATTCCTGTACTGGCTGATGTTATTCACGAAGTCCTCGAATTTTACCCCTTGTCTGAGGTGTGGTGATCCTCAGGTTAAATCACCACCAGTCAGGGGGAGAGAGCCTATGATCATCTGGGACTATGGTAACTTTACCTAGGGTGGCCTGGTGGCACTACTGCCTCACAGCAGGTTCTATTCCGGCCTCAGGAAACTGTCTGTGTAGAATTTGCATGTTCTCCCCATGTCTGCATGGATTTCTTCTGGGTGCTCTGGTTTTCTCCCCCAGTCCAAAGATGTGTGGGTTAAGTTGATAGGCCATGCTAAATTGACCCTAGTGTCAGGGGGATAAGCAGGGTAAATACGTGGGACTAAGTGGGATTGTTGTCGATGCAGGCTCAGTGGGTCGAATGACCTCCTTTTGCACTGTCGGGACTCTATGATTCCAAGCCACATATACAAGACCAGTGGTCTTTCTCTCCAGTGGCGAGAGATGCCTTTGTGGACTATGGCTAATTTCTTTACCTCACAATCAGTTTTTAAAAATATTTTAATGAATTTGTTAAAGGTTTGTGTCCTTCATTTTCTTTATTGAAAATAGATGACAGGAGCAGCATGTTGGCACGGTGGTTACCACTGCTTCCTCACAGTGCCAGGGACCCGGGCTTGATTCCCAGCTTGGGTCACTGTCTGTGTGGAGTTTGCACATTCTCCCTGTGTCTGTGTGGGTTTCCTCCGGGTGCTCCGGTTTCCTCCCTCAGTCCGAAAGACGTACTAGTTAGGTGCATTTGCCACGCTAAATTCTCCCTCAGTGTACCGAGCAGGCGCCGGAGTGTGGCGACTAGGAGAATTTCACAGTAACTTCAATGCAGCGTTAATGTAAGCCTACTTGTGACAGTAATAAATAAGCTTTTAAAAAAAAGATAGCCATAAGACTGAATGGGCCACTCAGTTACAACATGGTCTTCGAATCACACATGACGAAAACACAATGGCCCATCAGCATAAACTTGTACTTACATTTACTAGATCCAATAAATCATCCGTCACAGTGACACTTGTCTTTCTGTATTTCATTGGCTGATTAGAGCACCCTGATGTTGTGAAAGGTGTTATTTGAATGCGAGTACTTTATTGTTGCATCATGATTCCCTCTGCCCTTATCTAAACTAAATATTATTCAATGCCAAGTTAAAGGAACACGAAACAGAAAGGACATGAAAGGACATTGGCAATGATTGTCATTTAAACCACTTTATTAGTTCTTTCCTCTGAGCATCCTACTCACCTTAGTTCTGCAGCTTGATCAAAGGACAAATGTTGAGTTTTAGTTAGTTTCGAATCATGGATATGTTTATTGCTGTCTTGCCAATTTCTGCAGGCACTCATGTGGTGTTCATCCTTAAGCACTGTGCTTTGAAATGTACTTCCCAGAGTGTGAATTGGGTGAACGCAGACCTGATAAATATGAGTTCTGTTAACATTGAACCTTCAATGTCAGTGAAAGTCTTTTCTTTATAGTTTCTGGCCTATTCCACCAGTGTTGCTGATCAGTTTGTCTGGAGTGGTGACGGCTTTGTTTCTCTTATGGGTCAAACGCTTCTTACTGTGATAATCCCAGCTCCACTAAAATTCTTAAATAGTGTTTATTAAAGGGCTGCTCAGAGCAAATGAAGATTTCCATGTTTGTATGTTGTTAGTCTTACTTGTACAATTCCTCTGATAAAGGCTTTAATGGTAGACACTTGGTTAAAGAATTAAGTTTGTAAGATTGTTACGTTTTGGGAATGTCTTTTTCATTTAGCTAAAATGTTTACAATGTGCAGAGGTATGGCGAAAGGGAGGGGATTGTCACTAATTGAGGATGCTCATTTGGAGAACAGATGCAGACACTATGGACAAAATGGCCATATTTTTTTCAGTAACAATCCTGGATTCTGTGTTTCTGTAAAATGGAGGAATGAAAGGGGTATTGTGTAACTTGTTCTGAATTTTGCCTGGCAACAAACATGGATGACTTGGTTCTTAGTCATTAAAGAGGCACTCAAGTTATCTTATTTGGAAGAGGGTGTAAGATCTTTTCATCTGTAAACTATGACCAGGGCAGCTGTGCTGGTGGTAGTAGACTGTTAGTCTCCAAGTCACAAAGAGGTTTTAGCAATATCAGGTTTTGTAAAAGCGTATGCTTTAAACTATCTATTTAACTTCAATACAGAATGGAATTGGGGTTCTAAAGGAAAGCAAATTAGTATTTCTGCTTGGATACAAGGCTTATGTGATTCCAATTGGCACGGAGATGGGCTCTGAGAAGGGAAGAGTCCATTACAGGCAATTATAGTATTGGGTTACAAGAACATTTCTTAAGACATCCCTGACACTCACAGGTAGGTTAGTGTACAGGAATCTGGGAGAGAGAGAGAAAAAGAGAGAGCAGAAACATAGGGGCAGCTATCCTGTACCTTAAGCAGATAAATGCTGGCTCTGTGGATCAACATGGATGAGAGCTGGGGCTCAGATTGAAGAGACTGATTTTGTGAATAAGTTTGAAAGATTTGCCTAGCTGGTCTATAGGGAAAAATCTCCAATCCATTCTTCACCAAGAGAATCAGTTTGGCAATTAGAACAAGCCATTGGGAGATGAGAATTACTTTATACTGGTTCCTGGAGAATGAAGTGTCCACTTCCATGACAGAGTGAAGTATAACTGTGGAGGGAGATTTTAAGTCAGAAGATATAGGACGATGTAGAGGGCTTGGGTAAGATATTCTGTCAGAGAGTTGATGCAGACTCAATGGGGCTGAATGGTCTCCTTCTGCACTGTAGGGATTCTATGATTCTATTCTATGAAAAAGAACAAAGACTGAAAAAAGTTACAGCACAGGAACAGGCCCTTCTGCCCTCCAAGCCTGCACCGACCATGCTGCCCGTGTGAACTAAAACCCCTTACCCTTCTGGGGACCATATCCCTCTATTCCCATCCTATTCATGTATTTGTCAAGACCCCACTTAAAACTCACTATCGTATCTGCTTTCACTACTTCCCCGGGCAGCGGGTTCCAGGCACCCACCACCCTCTGTGTAAAAAGCTTGCCTCTCTCCTACAAACCTTGCCCCTCGCACCTTAAACCTATACCCCCTAGTAATTGACTTTTCCACCCTGGGAAAAAGCTTCTGACCATCCACTTTTTCCATACCCCTCATAATCTTGTAGACTTCTATCAGGTCGCCCCTCAACCTCCGTCGTTCCAGTGAGAACAAACCAAGTTTCTCCAACCTTTCCTCGTAACTAGTGCCCTCCATACCAGGCAACATCCTGGTGAATCTTTTCTGTACCCTCTCCAAAGCCTCCACATCCTTCTGGTAGTGTGGCGGCCAGAATTGAACACTAGTGCAGCCCAACTAAGGTTCTATAAAGCTGCAACATGACTTGCCAATTTTTAAACTCAATGCCCTGGCTGATGAAGGCAAGCATGCCGTATGCCTTCTTGACTACCTTCTCCACCTGCGTTGCCACTTTCAATGACCTGTGTACCTGTATGCCCAGATCCCTTTGCCTATCAATACTCTTAAGGGTTCTGCCATTTACTCTATATTTTCCATCTGTTTTAGACCTTCCAAAATGCATTACCTCACATTTGTCTGGATTGAACTCCATCTGTCATCTCTCCGCCCAAGTCTCCAACCAATCTACATCCTGCTGTATCCTTTGACGGTCCTCATCGCTATCTGCAATTCCACCAATTTTGTGTTATCTGAAAACTTACTAATCAAACCAGTTACATTTTCCTCCAAATAATTTATATATATTACAAACAGAAAAGACGCCAGCATTGATCCCTGAGGAACGCCACTTGTCACAACCCTCCATTCAGAAACACACCCTTCCATGGCTACCCTCTGTCTTCTATGACCAGGCCAGTTCTGTATCCATTTTGCCAGCTCACCTCTGCTCCCATGTGACTTCACCTTCTGTAACAGTCTGCCATGAGGGACCTTGTCAAAGGCCTTACTGAAGTCCATGTAGACAACATCCGCTGCCCTACCATCATCAATCATCCCCATCTACCTCCATAGACCGCAAATAACCTCCTACACCCCCAATTGACCATCTGACAATGCTGGCTCATCCTGCCACCCCTGATCCACCACATGCCCTTGATTTATCCTACCCTCAATCCATCATAACCCCTAGACCCATCCTACCCCTTGACCTATCCTACCCCTCTCAACCTATCCTGCTCCCCAGCGCAATCCTCTCTGTTTACTTTACACACTTAATTTCTCCCTGGCTTATCAAATTGGCTGAGGCCTTTAAACTTACCTTCTTTACGATAACTAGTGCAGTAAAAAGGGGGTGTGCTGTCACACCCCTGATACTGCTACACTGCATTAGATGAGTTCCAGGAGCCGATACGCTGCACATTTCTCACCAGATCCAAGTAGGGAGGTTGGGAGAGAAATCTGCAGCTCCAGACTCAGCTAAGTAAAAATGAGCAGAGTGACAATCTGACTGTGATTGTTACTCAATGGAAGTTCTATCCCTCAATCAACATGGGCAGCACGGTGGCACAGTGGTTAGCACTGCTGCCTCACAGCACCAGGGACCCAGGTTCAATTTCGGCCTCAGGTAGCTGTCTGTGTGGAGTTTGCACATTCTCTTCATGTCTGCGTGGATTTCCTCCGGGTGCTCCGGTTTCCTCCCAAAGTCCAAAGATGTGTGGGCTAGGTTGATTGGCCATGGAAAATTGCCCCTTAGTGTCAGGGGATTAGCAGGGTAAATATGTGGGGTTACAAGGATGTATAGTGCTTCAGTGGGATTGTTGTCAGTGTGGGCTCGATAGGTCGAATGACCTCTTTCTGCACTGTATTCGATGATTCTATGAACATTGCCATATTTAGAACAAAAAATAAGAATCTTTCTGTAGAAAACTGTTAAAAAAGATCTCAAAATATGTCGAGTATTTTTTAAAAGCTAATCTTATCAAATTCTCTCTACTTACAGCAAAATGTCATTTCCTCTATCATGTCATACTTCTGGTAAATACTGCTCTTATCGCTGTAATCATTCTTTTACAGCTGTGTGATGCACTCGCACTATTCAAACTCATCAACAAGATCACAGGGGTGTGGTAGCGCAATGAAAAGCAGTCACTCCAAATGAATATGGAACATGATATCATTTAATCTTTTGATTCGGCCCTTTATATCCTTCTGAGTTCTGCATCGAAATGAACAGTTTCCGATCATAATCACTGCTCCCATTTTTTTCAAACAAGTGTGGGTAAAATGTTATCATTTATACCTCTTGACCCATCTTTTGCTACTTTTCGTGTTGCATTACAATGCCTGTCTATAGCCTTGTAACATCTTCCCTTTAGTTACTCAACCTCTCCCATCACCCATCCTTTCACAGATCTTCCTTTTTGTTCTTTCCTTCCCTCCTTCCACCTTTCCCTACCTCTGAGCCTGCTCAAAACCTGTTATATCTCGAGCTTTTACCAGTTCTAATGAAATGTCATAGACCTGAACTTCTAACTCTGTTTCTTTAGCCACAGATTCTGGGGTTTCCTGTTTTTTTAATTTCTGATTTTCAGCATCTTCAGCATGATACTCTTGTATTAGTGTTTAATGTGTTGTGTCCTCACTCCTCCTCCAGGTATACTCACCTTTTTCCGTCGGGCAAAAGATACAAAAGTCTGATGTCAGTATCAACTGACTCAAGAACAGCTTCTTCCCTGCTGCTATCAGACTTTTGAATGGATCTACGGCTGTAACACTACATTCTGCACCCTTTCCTGTCCTTCTCTATGTACAGTATGCTTTGTCTACATAGCGCGCAAGAAACAATTCTTATCATTGTGTACTAAATACACGTGACAATAATAATAAATCAAATCAAATTAAATCAAAATGTTCTGCTCTTCTCTGTGATGGGATTTCCAATTCCGCGTTTCAACCCGTGTACCTTCATTGCTTTTATTTTC
Organism: Mustelus asterias; assembly: GCF_964213995.1. Taxonomy (NCBI): domain Eukaryota; kingdom Metazoa; phylum Chordata; class Chondrichthyes; order Carcharhiniformes; family Triakidae; genus Mustelus; species Mustelus asterias. The sequence goes on from NC_135804.1 coordinate 33,880,659, forward strand.
CCTTTCTGCGTTTGAACATTTCCCTACTGGAACTCAGTTTCAGTTTCTTCACCAACTGTCTCCAGCTCTGACTTTTTCCAAATAGATTCCAGCTGGAATTCCACTCTTCTTGTTTCTGATCCATCCCTGATTACAGATATTACCAGGGTATTCAATGGCTCCTCAAACTACTGCTGTTCACCTCATCCTGAGATCCACACTCTATGCCATGCACTGCCGTACGTATGTTCTCTACCTTGCTGTCCTGTGTGACTCACCCGATCTCAAAGTTGTCCTGACCTGCAGTTCCATATCATCCTTTGCCTAGCTCACTGAAACTTTTCACAACAAAACTTTCTCCTCCTTCTGAGTGTCAAGAATTTCAAGTTTCAACAACTCAGGGATGCCAACACTTCTCTGGATTCTTTCTTCCCCTCACCTTCCTCTGACTGAATTTCTCCTTCTAATCACAAGGTCATGTGTCTTCCTGCTCCAGACTTAATGAAGGCAGAGGCGACTGGGCATTGGCCCTCCACCAGGCACTCTCTCACCTCAGGGATGGACATTTATTCCACCTAGGAAATACAAATTGCCTAATTTCCCTCATGGTAACTCAGTCAAATTCCCTGGTTCGCATGGAATCCAACAGTGAAATAAAACAAAAACACTGCAGGGTAAAACTCAAGATTAATTTTATTCAGGTTCACATAAGTGAAATTAGCATTTGAAGTGATACATATTTTTCTGCAAAATTACTTGAAGAGACTTATTTAATTATTGTTGCTCTGTATTTTTCCTCGATAGTGTTATGGTTGAGTTAGTTGGCTGAATACATGATTAGGTATGGAAAGAGGACCAAGAGAGATCTGTTGAAAAAAACTGATCTGGTCCCGGCCACTGCTCTTGTTTCTCCTCATCACTGGATTTGTCACTGTCTTCATCATCGCAAGAAATCATTGTATTCGGACCAGTGATCTCATCTGCTTTTCCCTCCGATGTTGATCCTTCGTTCTTCTCTTTCACCAGTATATTGTAACATAATGTGCATACCCTTAAAGGCTTTGAGGACAACTTAGGCATGAGAAATTTGTGTTTTGAACAAGAATGGCACACCACAAAGCCACATTTGCGACAATGATGTCTGCGGATTAATGTATTGAACTTCCTTTGAGTGCATCGCATACAGATTTCAGTCATCCTGTCTGGTATCCAAGGGGCTGCATGTTCAGTTGAAGGTCTCCTTCCGGTCTTTTCCAGCAGCTGTTTGACACAGTTGTTAATATGCCTCATCCAGTCCTCTTTTTCAAGGAGGGTTGCAGCACACACAATGAATGATTTTCGTGAGGTTTTTATCATCCATTGATTCTTCAGACAGTCATCATCTTCACGGTCTTCAACAGTGACATTTTCCAGTGGGATTATCTGTTGATTGGTGTACTTCCTCTTGAGGATGACAACAGTTCCATATACCAGGATGTCATTGAACAGGAAAAACATTCGGGGCTTTGTCTTCTTGCGGCAGACTTTTGTCAATAATCCTTCACCCACAAGTACTCGTCCTTGCAGGGCCAGGGGTTGACCGGTTGCTCTGAAGCAATTTTCGACCGCGAGAATTCGTTGCGCATTGATTTCTGTGTTTAGCAGGCGGTCCACCATCCTATTCACAGGCCCGTTCTGCCAAGCTTATTCCTGTTGTTCAAGAAAGGGAGAAATAAAAAGCTATTGGTGATTCACTTCTCAATTTGTTTTGCAGATGTTACAGGCATAACGCTGCACACATATGAAGACAAAAATGCTGAATATTTATCCAGTAAACATTCTTGTTACCAAAAGGCTCTGAAGAATTTCATAGAACCATAGAATCCTACAGTGCAGAAGGAGCTCACTTGGCCCATCGAGCCTGCACTGACAACAATCCCACCCAGGACCTATCCCCGTAACCCCATGTATTTACCCTGCTAAGCCTCCTGATGCTAAGTATCAAATTTATCATGGCCAATCAACCTAACCCATACATCTCGTGTTCCTCGTTAGTATAGTGGTTAGTATCCCTGCCTGTCACACGGGAGACCAGGGTTCAATTCCCCAATGGGGAGACGTTTAATTTTGGGGCAGCACGGTGGCACATTGGTTAGCACTGAGTTCAATTACCGGCTTGGGTCACTGCCTGTGTGGAGTTTGCACGTTCTCCCTGTGTCTGTGTGGGTTTCCTCCGAGTGCTCCGGTTTCTGCCTACACTCCAAAGAAGTGCAGGTTAGGTGCATTGGCAATGATAAATTGCCCCCTCATGTCCTGGGATGCGTAGGCTAAAGAGATTAGCGGAGTAAATACGTGGATACAAGGGATAGGGCCTAGGTGGAATTGTTGTTGATACAGACTAGATGGGCCGAATGGCCTCCTTCTGCACTGTAGGGTTTCTATGATACTATCATTTCTATGATCTTTGGATTGTGGGAGGAAACCAAAGCACCTGGAGGAAACCCACGCAAACACGGGAAGAACGTGCAAACTCCATACAGATAGTGACGTGAGGTTGGAATTGAACCCGGGTCCCTGGCGCTATGAGGCAGCAATGCTAACCACTGTGCCACCATGTTGCCATCCTTCTTTCATGAAAGAAGAAAAAAAGGTCTGAGTCTTTAAAGGTCCCACTCTCCCCTATATGGTTCCTGGTCACACACCATTCTTTGGCTGGCTTCAGTAAAGACTACCGAGTTTTAGTCTACTTTGTCAGACTGTGAAGAGCCAACTAGTTCTTTAACTTTCCTTTCCTCCGAGGAAGTATTTTATCTTCATTTCATTCCTCTTTGACAAGGCAGCTAAGACTAGCACCTTGTTATGTGAGTTAAATCATTTCCTGACATCAATGTGCTGTTGTCCCTTCTTTAAATGATTTCTATAAATGCCAAGTGATCATTGCTACTGAAGTGGGGAAAATTATAAAAATGGTTACCTGGCACACAAAATGGTTGCCTGGCACGCAAAATAGTTACCTGGGAAGACACATTAAACAGGCACTGGCTTTTAGCACAGACAGCTACTTAAAATTAAAACATGCAGTAACCAAAATGCTGCAGGAAGCTAGTCAGAGCTTGAGGCACTTTAAAGATAAGGGCAGACCAGGACAATAAAGACTGATAACAAGATCAGCCCTAGATGGGAACATAAATACATAAATGCAACAAAAAAATCAATCACTGTATGTAAAGATCAAAAGCAGCCATTGATAGTTGAAATGTATCCATTCTATGAACAGTGCAATGTTAAATGCCCATGTCTGTACCTGTCTGATTGTAACGATGTGTTAACTATCGATCACCATGATCCGTATCAACTGTAGCAATGTGTTAAATGGATAATGTCCGGACTAATTATTGTCTGAAAGGTATAAAAATGATCAACTGCTATTGTATGATTGAGAAGGTAGCTGCCAAGTATGCAGAGTCCCATTGCTTTCTCCCCGAATCTTCGTGTCTGAAATAAAACTGTATCATTGAACCTCCAGTCTGACTCTGGTGATAAATTTCCCACAACACTACAATTTGAGAAATGCACTGTTTTATTTGTAATGTACTCGGAGTTTAAAGATCTTTATGGTTTCTAATTTTATGCTGAATTCCTAATGTGATCATCAAAGGATTAGAAAAATTGATTTAAAAACAAATTATGGTTAAAAACAAAATGGTTAACTTTAGATTTTTTTTCAATTGTTTTAGTTTAGCTTTGGGAAGTAGTAGAATGTAATTACTAATAGAAATTAGTAATTGCATTAAAACAAGAATATCAGGTATTTAAATGTAATCACGTAGTGCGGTACAATTAATACAGATTATTATTTGCGAAGTACAACAAGTGGAAACTTTATTTCATTAATGTGTGAATGATACTTCAGTTCAAAAGATATTTCTTTGGACTTTACAAGTGCATACAGTTTTATCTTCCATCATTTACACTCCTGCACTCTCTCATTTTCTATGTAAATGCAATATTTACATGAGGTGGCACAATGGTTAGCACTGCTGCCTCACAGCGCCAGGGACCTGGGTTCAATTCCCGGCTTGGGTCACTGTCTGTGCAGAGTCTGCACATTTTCCCCGTGTCTGTGTGGGTTTCCTCCGGGTGCTCTGGTTTCCTCCCACAGTCCAAAAGATGTGTGGTTACGTGCATCAGCCATGCTAAATTCTCCCTCAGTATCCCCAAACAGGCGCCGGAGTGTGGCGACTAAGGGATTTTCCCAGTAACTTCATTGCAGTGTTAATGTAAGCCTACTTGTGACTAATAAATAAACTTTAAAACTTTACATTACTGATTCTTATCCAATCTTTCTCCTGTCAATAAGTTTCTAATTATTCCATCCATCTCAGAGAGACCTTCCACCATTTACACTGTTCCTGACTCTTTCATATGTCCTCTATTATCTATAATATGCCTCTCTTTCCATTACTGACACTGTTCCTGAATCTAAGTAAATATCCAAGTATTGGACCTCCTCTTTCATGTCTCTCTCTAATATTGTGTGTCTGAAATATTTACATTAATCTCCAGATTTCTCAGTCAGTTTACCACAAAAACTACCTTCAACTCTCTTAATTCAAGCTCAGACCACAGTGCTCCTGGATTTTTTTTTCAGTTGCCCATCTACATTGCAAACGACCTCAGTTAATCAATCACCTGGCACACAACTCCAGCCTCACTTCCCTCACTGGCTTGGCTTTCTGTCTTTCAGTGACCCAACTGTAGAACTGTAGTCCCCTCTCACTGTACAGTTGCTGCTATCAGTGCTGGATTTAGACTTGGTGAGACCCTAAGCTATCTAAAGCTTGGAGGCCCCTTGTTAAAAAGTTACACCAAAAGGTCTCACAAAGGTGCGGACCAAAACAGGACCTTGGGTCGCCACAAAAAAATTGAAAACATAATTATGCCTTTTAATTATTTAATAGCAAGGTATTTAAAGTGAAAAATATAAATTATTTTCAAATGAATGCATTTACTGATTACATATTTATCATTTGGCTGGCTTGATGTCTCTCATAGATTATAATATAGTATACCCTGGAAACAATACTTAAATGTAATTTTAAAAATAATTTTAAGATACATTTTTAGTTGATTTAGAAGCTTCAGTTGACACTCTGAAGGACCCTTAAGGATCCAGTATGAGAGTTCATCCTCGGTTAAGACAGCTCATTGACCTACATCATTGAGTTTCGTGAATTTTGTTGTTTCAACTGTGGATGTCAGCTCTGCAACGCTCACATTTGCATCACATCCAGTGTTTTCCTCAGCTGAGATTCCAGACTCTGTTGTCTCAGTAGCAGAGGCACTAGGTTATGGTTGTTTTGGACTTTGCTGATCACCTTGGGTTTGTGGATCCTTATCTGTTTCTGGAGCAAAGTAACTGTCAACTTTTGGTAATTTTTTGAGTTGCTCTTCAAGCTGGTGCTTTCGTTTTCTTTTCTGGTATCTGCTCTTAAATGCTCTCTTCATTGTAAACCTTCTGAAATTTTGTGAGGCCCCTGCGGATTGTGAGGCCCTAAGCTGTAGCTTGTTTAGCTTATGCCTAAATCCGGCACTGGCTGCTATGCAGCTTTCAGCTTACTAATGATAGTTTTAGTTAACCCTCCTGCCAGTTCTTTGATAAGCAGATAGAGATTTAATTCGACAGTTAGCCAAAAGGCATTCATGAAAGTGCTGAGTTTGTTTTATATGGTGGCATGCTGAGATTTAAGAAAGAAAAAAAATCATATTTATATAGCACTGTTCACAACTTCAAGATGTACCACAACACAGCCAAAATGTGCAGGACAACAAACGTGCACACACCAATGTGATAATTACCAGATGATCTGAATTAGTGATGCTGGCTGAGTGAAAAATGTTGTGATGTGGAAACACCGGCGTTGGACTGGGGTAAACACAGTAAGGAGTCTAACAACACCAGGTTAAAGTCCAACAGGTTTATTGGGTAGCAAACACCACTAGTTTGCTACCAAATAAACCTGTTGGACTTTAACCTGGTGTTGTTAGACTCCTTACTGTGAAAAATGTTGGCCAGAACATTGGGAGAGCTCCCTTACTCATCTTCAAAAGGTGTCATGGGATCTTTTGTATCCATCTGAGAGGACAGATGGGACCTTGGTTTAATGTTTCACCTAATAGATAGCACTTTTTGCAATGCAGCACTCCTCCAGTAAATCTGTGTCAGTTCTAGATTATGTGCTTAAATGGGGCTTGAACCCACAACCTCTGACTCAAACGTAAGAGTGCATTCCTTCCGCATGCACAGCTGGTGCCTGACTCATGATGGGAAATTATTACCAAACTTATTGGGCAATGCTATGCGATTTTGCTTAATTGTCAACATTTAATAGTCGTTATGTATTTTGTGGCAGAAAATGCACGTGACATAACACTGCCTCATTCATACCATAGAAAGTATCCTTTCCGGATAAATCGCAGCTTGGTATGTCTCCTGCTCTGACCAAACCCTCAAGAAACTACAAAGGGTTGTGAACGTAGCCCCGTCCGTAATGCAAACCAACCTCCCACCCATTGACTCCATCAACACTTCCTGCTGCCTCAGAAAAGCAGCCAGCATAATCAAGGACCCCACGCACCCCGGACATACTCTCTTCCACGTTCTTTCATCAGGAAAAAGATACAAAAGTCTGAGAACACGTATCAACCGACTCAAGAACAGTTTCCTCCCTGCTGCCATCAGACTTTTGAATGGGCCTACCATATCGGTACTGGGGCCTCAACTATTTACCATTTATATAGACGATCTGGAGGAGGGGACTGAGTGTAGGGTAACAAAGTTTGCAGACGACACAAAGATAAGTGGAAAAGTGAATCGCGTGGAGGGCGTAGAAGGTCTGCAGAGAGATTTGGACAGGCTGAGTGAGTGGGCGAGGATCTGGCAGATGGAGTATAACGTTAACAAATGCGAGGTTATTCACTTCGGAAGAAATAATAGCAAATTGGATTATTATCTAAATGGAAAGAAATTACAACATGCTGCTGTGCAGAGGGACCTGGGGGTCCTTGTGCATGAGACGCAAAAACCCAGTCTGCAGGTGCAATACGTGATCAAGAAGACAAATGGGATGTTGGCCTATATCGCAAGGGGGATAGAATATAAAAGCAGAGATGTCTTGCTGCATCTGTACAGGGCATTGGTGAGGCCGCAGCTGGAATACTGTGTGCAGTATTGGTCCCCTTATTTGCAGAAGGATATATTGGCCTTGGAGGGAGTGCAGAGAAGGTTCACCAGGTTGATACCAGAGATGAGGGATGTTGAATATGAGGAGAGACTGAGCAGATTGGGTTTGTATTCGTTGGAATTTAGAAGGCTGAGGGGGGATCTTATAGAAACCTATAAGATAATGAAGGGGCTGGATAGGGTAGAGATGGAGAGATTCTTTCCACTTAGAAAGGAAACTAGAACTAAAGGGCACAGCCTCAAAATAAAGGGGGGTCAGTTTAGGACAGTGTTGAGGAGGAACTTCTCCTCTCAGAGGGTGGTGAATCTCTGGAATTCTCTGCCCACTGAAGTGGTGGAGGCTACCTCGTTGAATATGTTTAAATCATGGATAGATGGATTCCTGATCGGTAAGGGAATTAGGGGTTATAGGGATCAGGCGGGTAAGTGGAACTGATCCACTTCAGATCAGCCATGATCTTATTGAATGGCGGGGCAGGCTCGAGGGGCTAGATGGCCTACTCCTGCTCCTATTTCTTATGTTCTTATGTTCTCTTATGTTCTTATATACTAAGTTGATCTTTCTCTACATCTTATCTATGACTGCAATGCTATATTCTGCACCCTCTTCTTTCTTTCTCTCCTATCTACCCTATGAACGGTATGTTTTGTTTGTATTGTGCGCAAGAAACAATACTTTTCACAGTATGCCAATGCATGTGACAATAATAAATCAAATCAAAAGTCCCTTCAAGTTTGTCTGCAGGATAAACAAATATTTTGTTTTTAAAAGGAGAAATTATTTTCTTTTCAACAACAGGTGTAAAATAGTTGCACTTATATATACTGACTTTTTGTTTGGAGAGATAACTGCATAACTGCTGTCAAAAAGTTAAGGAGATATCAAAACCAACCTTGTTGAATTAGTTTATTCCTGTCAAGGCATCACCAAGTCAAAGTTGTTACCATCATTATCACTGCAGGGCAAGGGAAAGGAAAACTAACCAGGGGTTTATTGCTAACTAGTAATTGCTGTTGCAAGTGCCTCATGTAGATTTTGTGTTCAAAATAACGGGGTTAATATCAGTGCTGACTGTTATTAAATAATAAATTAGAGAACAACTTCTAGTGACCACACATACACAATTAAATGTGTCAATTAGAAAGTTGCTATATTCCCCTGTTCCCTTGAAGCTGTGCTATATACTACAACTCAGAGACTCGCCATTGAAGCACATAAAATGTATAAAGTTGCAATGCCTACCCAGTAGACAGCCACCAAACACACCAGAAAAAGTTCGGGCTCATCCAGTTAACTGTGAGTGAATACTTAACAGCACGATAAGTCTTAATTAAAGCCAAACAGTCTTTCTGATACTGAAAATATACTTTCACAAACTGACAGCTTGTTTTCCATTCCCCTGGAATCAAATTTTCATTGACTTCAGATGAACAACAACAGCAACAAATAACTTGAATTTATATAGTACTTTTAACTTAGTGAAATGTCTTCAGGAACTTCACAGGAGGTTTAAGAGATAAACAAGTTGTGACCCTTACCTCTGGTGCTGCCTTGCAATGTCATTTATTACAATTGGCTGCCTTTACGCTAAGTATCTTATACACTGACCAATTTTGGAATGTAGAACTAAAGGTGTGTACTTCCTGCAATGTAGTCAAACAGGTCTTTCAGAAAATAATCAACAGATCTGACTTGTGTCAGATGATATATTGTTGCTTTATGAAAAATATTCTTGCCAAGCTGGTTATTCCATTTATGTTATGCATACTTTTAGCAACAAGTCAGACCAGCTCAACAAACTTGATACACCTTGGTGGAGAATCTGACTTTCTGTTTGAACATTGATTCTGATTTCCCGATATTATGTCATATTTGTTCCAGTGTATGTTATATCTGTGTAATTATTCACATGTAGTAGAATAATTCTAATCAGAATTATTCAACATTGCAATTCTATGTTTTTTTAACTTAAAGAACTTCACTGGTTTTAATTGTATCAAGTATTCACTTTCTGTTTTTCGATATGGAGAAGCGATGAAGAAGATTTTTAGGAACAGGGTGTTCTCACATCTGGAAGAGAATAGGCTTATTAATGATAGGCAGCAGGGTTTTGTGAAGGGGAGGTCGTATCTCACAAACTTGATTGAGTTCTTTGAGGAAGTGACAAGAAAAATTGACCAGGACAGGACAGTGAATGTTGTATACATGGGCTTTAAGGTTCCTCATGGCAGGCTGATACAGAAGGGGAAGTCATATGGGATCCGAGGTGAGCTGGTAAGATAGATACAAAACTGACTTGGGTATAGAAAGCAGAGTGTAGCAGTGGAAGGGTACTTTTCTAACTGAAGGTCTGTGACAAGCGGTGTTGTACAAGGACCAGTGTTGGGACCTCTGTTGTTTGTAATATATAACTGATTTGCAGGAAAATGTAGATGGTCTGATTAGTAAATTTGCAGATGATTACAAAAATTGGGGGCAGTAGCGGATAGCGATTGTCAGAGGATACAGCAGGATATAAATTGGCTGGAGACCTGGGCCGAAAGATGGCAGATGGAATTTAACCCGGACAAATGTGAGGTGATGCGATTAGGAAGGTCTACTGCAAAGGAAAGTTTACAGTAAATGGTAGAGCCCTTAGAAATATTAGCATACAGAGGGATCTAGGCATGCAATCCACAGTTCCCTGAAGGTGGCAACTCAGTTGGACAAGGTGGTCAAGAAGGCGTATGGCGTGCTGGCCTTCATCGGTTGGGTTGTTGAGTATAGGAACTGGAAAATCATGTTGCAGCTGTATAAGACTTTGGTTAGGCTGCATTTGGAGTATTGTGTACAATTCTGGTCGCCACAGTACCAGAAGGATGTTGATCCTTTGGAAAGTGTGCAGAAGAGATTTGCCAGGATGTTGCCTGTTTGGAGGATATGGACTATGAAGAAAGGTTGAACAAACTTAAAATGTTTTCACTGGCGCGTCGGAGGATGAGGGGAGACCTGATAGAAGTTTACAAGATTATGACAGGCTTGGATAGAGTGGATAGTCAGAGTCTTTTTCCCAGTGTTGAAGAATCAATTGCTCGGGAGCATAGGTTGAAAGTGAGAGGGCAAAAGTTTAAAAGGGATGTAAGGGGCCAGTTTTTCACACAGAGGGTGGTGAATGCCTGGAACGTGCTGCCGGAGGAGGTGGTGGAAGCAGATTCTATAACAATGTTCATCTGAATAGATACACGAATAGGCAGGGAATAGAGGGATATGGACCATGTAGAGACAAGATAATATTAGATTAGAGAGGCATCTGTGTCGGTACAGACTTGGTGGGCCTAAGGGCCTGTTCCTGTGCTGTATTGTTCTTTGTTCTTTGATATGCCTTGGGAGGATGCTTTTTTGTTGTAAATGCTGATAAAATGTTTGGATGTCTACTTATTCAACAATAACCTACTTGATAATGAGTTCCCTCCTTATTCTGGGGACACTGGGTCAGGCTTAACCCTTGATCTTGTGTGAAATTGGCTAACTCAGCATGTGTTCTAATTTGGTACGCTGTGGTGTCTCGATGATGAGATCTTGCAGAGTTCTATGTTTAAACATGAACCCTTTATTAGTAGTCTAAAAAACTAATTAATAAAGAAGGCCATTGGAGTGTGAGAGGGTCAGAGTGTGTGTGTCAGGTACACTCCCAGTTTAAGGATGCTCACTCACTCACCCCTACCCAATGGCCTGAATTTTCCACTAGTTTCTGCCAGTGGGATCTTCTGGCGGCAGGGGCGCATACAATGGGAAACCCTATTGATAGCGGCGGGACCAGAAGAGCCCACTGCAGGCCAATAGTGGGCTACCTCCACTGTCATGATGCACACCACAGGGGGCATGGAAAATCCCACCCACTGTGTGGGTACATGTGGGTATCTTGGTGTGTGGGGATAAGGAAGAGGGAGAAGTCCGAGACTCTCTGACACACTTTCACTCTCCCTTGCACCCACTCACTCTCCCTCGCACCCACTCACTCTCTCTCGCACCCACTCACTCTCTCTCGCACCCACTCACTCTCTCTCGCACCCACTCACTCTCTCTCGCACCCACTCACTCTCTCTCGCACCCACTCACTTTCACTTTGTCCCCTTATATTCCAACCGAATAAAAAGACCATTCTTTTTGAGTGCAAATTAATTCAGCATTAGTCGAGATGGCAGAGAAGCTATTCCACAAATTCTCTACTCTGTTGGAAAGAAATCTCTGATCATAAGTTTAACACAAAAGAATCTCCAGTTCTACATTGTGTTTTCCTCTATCACATAAAGGTACATAGCCAAGGCACTTCTTGGTAGATACTTACAAGACTCAGTCAATCTTCTTTTCTCGTGTGCTTTTTAACGTGCAGCAGACTCCAGACACCCAGGCTGATCTATAGTTCTATGTTGTACAACGTTTGCACAAAGACCTTATTATTTTGAAGGGTTATTTTCCGTTCAGATAATTTTAATGTGGCAAAGCCAAACATTCCTCAGGACTAAAGCTGCCTCGGCCAAGCTTTTAAACTGTATGAGGCTTAGCCAGTGACTGAACTGAAATTCTGAACGAATGTCTGATTTTAGCAGCACTCGGTTAACACGGCCTGAACTAAAATATATTTAACAGCACGTACCTCCTTTGTGTCGTAACAGTCCTGACTGTTCCTGATATTGTTCCAGATACCGCAGCAGACGGTGAAGGTTGATTGAGTAATGTTTGCCTTACTGGCGCATTTCTGTTAAAGTGAACATGCTCAGGAAGGAAATGCAAAACTGGATTTATTTTTACATTAAATAGCCCGATCCTCTCTTCCTCTTGTATGTAGTTTGTAACAGTAGAGTTGTAGAGAAAAGTAAAGGTCGATTTAATCTGCTGACTACAGTTGTCACCCTGCCAGGATTATGAAAGCACATCTGTAACAAGGTTTAAAGTGGGAATTAAAGAGGACTGTTTCTTTATAAAATGGACCGGGCTACTTAAAAAGTTACACGTTGACAAAACCATCCCGACTGTATCTTCAAATGGGCCATGATTTCCTCCTGTTCCCCAAAGTTTCCGTTGCATTGCCAAGGTTTCATAGTAGCTGTACATGGATTGGACCCTGCCCTCCAAACCACTCAAGCTGTTCGCAGGATTTATTTACCTTGAGTGAATTAAGGGACAAAAGTGAAGTATTTTCAAGTTAAATATGATGTGTGAAAATGGAGCTTTAATTAGATATCATCAATTGATGTATCTTTGACATCTTTGCAAAAAAACATTTGAAGTGAGCCTGTCGAAAGTGGATGGGGTTAAGATTTTATTTTGTTTGCTGATTTTTAGTATTCAAAATGCTCAAATTCAGACAGTAAGGCCTCAGACTGTTAACCAGATTGAATGGCAGACCTACCCTATGTTTGTAACTGCATTACAATATTTATGCATTCAAGCTTAGAAAAAACATTTCCTGAGGAAATCTCCACAACAGATGGTTAAAAGCTCCAGTATTGGCATCTCAGTGAAGGCTGCAAGATATTTTTAAAAGCTAAAATTACAAGCAAAGTGCATTTTTTTTAATGAATGGGGGGAAAGCCATATTCACTTTTAATGTTCAGGTCTAAAAATATAGTTTTAGTTTAGTTTTTTTTTCAGAATAAGAAACAGGAGAGAGACCAAAGAATATTAAAGAAGACAAAACAAAAGCAAAGACAACCGAGAAATGGAAAGACTGAGAAAAGACCCTGTAAGGAAAGCAGACTATAATGTAATGTTGTTGTGACTGTGACACCAATTAATTGTAACTGAATGATGATGACTTTGATAATCCTGTATACTTGTAATCATTTGTTAAGAAAATAAAGTAGTGACTGAGCTGCAATTGTACCCCTATTTATTTCTCTCAAAAAACAGGTTTTAAATGGTTATGAACAAGTGCCATATTCTACTTCTTTTGCAGAATATTTTAAAGTAAAGGTAAAGTTTACTGATTAGTCACAAGTAGGCTTACATTCATGCTGCAATGAAGTTACTGTGAAAACCCCCTTGTTCATTAATGTTATTCAAGTTGGTCAACTTTAGTAGGACAATTTAAGTAGGACAACTTAAACAAACCAAATCTAGCTTAAATCCTGGTTATGCAAAGGTTTAAATTCCAAATGTCAAGGATTTGGCCTTGTTTGGATTTTGAATCTCAGGGTAGCCCTGGTTTGAGACACCCTTTATTCATTCTAACAGGTTATCTGTTAAGTGGATGTAAATGGGAACTTCTAAAATAAACACGTTGACAAGTGTTTTAAAATAGCACAGCAAACAACACGATGCTGGTGGAGAGTTCCCATGACATTTCTCGTGGTTAGTCTGCAGCACGGCTATGATGGTTAGCTGCAAAGGCAGAGCATGCGTACCTCCTGAAGACGGCTGTTCTATAAGTTATTCTTGATCAAATAGAGACCAATTTTATTGCTTATTAATTTCTGATTTCAAATCAGAAGCATCACTGTCTATCTTTTATACTTTCAGTTTTTATTTTTCACAGATAATGAATGTTTAACTCTGCAAAATGATTAAGATATAAAATGTACATCTAGCTCAAAGTGAAACATAGGGTGATATTTTACATCCCATTGCAGTGGGGGGCAGGGCTGGAAAATGTGGTGAGCCGTTCAAAAGCTCATTGACTTTGGCAGGAACAGAAAGTCCTGCCAGTGGGAGGGGCTTTAAAATCCTACCCTTTCAGGGGATTAGTAAATTCCTGGTGAAAACCTCAGTCCAGAGAAATGCGCATTGCATGTGACTTCAGGTTGCCATGAGGTTGGACACTGAGCAAGCAGAGAAATTCAAATAGAAACCCTCAAAGTGTTTGCTTACAAAACTTGCTGCTGTGAGGCAAGGAGAAGAGAATCAGAACACTCCCTGGAACTTCTCTGTCCTGGATGAAAGGATGGGGAGCTCAAGTTAAACTCTCTATGGGGGAATCAATTTTGGCAGAACCAACCAACCTGTTTAAAAGAGTTGGATACAAGAACTTCTGTAATTCATTTTCATCAGAACTGTCATGGTACCTGAGCGAGAGGGGAATTTGTCGAAGCACGCCTTCCTGCTAATAATTAGATCTGAGAAACTCAGGTGGAGTGGAGCTACTGTCAAAGGACACTGGAAGTTTTGACCTGGCATTGTGGGAGTGCTGCAGAATGACTAGGAATGACTTTGAGACTATCCTTTCAAGACTACGTATCTGCTAATAGTGTGGTGTAGAATAAAAGAGTCTCATACTGGCTGCGTTAGCTAATGGGAAACTTAACTTTTTTAAAAATTTGATGTATCTGTTGCCTCTTAACTAATATTGATCCATGTTGATTTTGGTTTGTTTGTTACAGTAAAAGTCGTAAAGTGTAGGTCCTTCAGTTATTTCTGTTGGTGTTGTGGGAATTCTTTTCTAAAGAGTTATTGGCTTCCATAGGGATGATAATTATATATCCATTTGACTGTAGTTCACTTTTCTTAGAACGTAATGGAGATAAGGATGAATCACCATTTATGTTTTGCTGAAGACATCTTTAAATCTCATGTTACATGGTCGTGAGCAGATTATATGCTTGCAATGTGGATATATGGTAGGGCCCATTATGCAAACGCATGTTCCGGGGAGGAGCCTCACACACGAGGGGCTCACATTGGGAAATTATGGTTATAACAGCATGATTTCCTCATGTGTGGTTCTGATGAGTGAGGCTTTCCATTGGGAGTACACTGTTGTGAATTCAGCCTGTTTTAAGTGCTGCACACTTTTGCCTGTGACCTGCCTGCGACTTCAATGGAAAAGCAGATCAGGCAGAGTCTGAAACAAATTGGGGGTTCACTATCAACTGCTTTTTGTTATGAACCCACCAAAGCCAAATTTCAGCAGGAAGTTACTGCGATATTTACTTATAGAGTTTTGTGTTAAATTGCTGTATTTTCATCATGCCGCACATCATTCATTAACTTCACTGGGGAGTGTTATTGTCACTACTGCTATGAATACAGTTATTCAAGGAAACGTCAGACTTTGGATACATGGCACAATTGTATACCTAGTTCCCAACAATAATTAATTTTTAATCTTGCACCCAAAGAAAAACAGAAAGTAAATGATTTCAGATAACAGACGCCCATAAATGTCAGTTACATTGTTTCAGTATTATTGCACTGTTTTGTATGTAGCACTCCTGGGTTTGTTGTTCAAATCTGGACTGATTTTCAGATCTTCTCTATTAAAACACCAATTATTTGTACCTTGCAACGTCATCTGCCTCTCTTGCCTACCCTCCATTCCTTCTGTATGGAATTCCTTACCCTTGCCATGTTCTGGTCCGGTATTCCAAAGCTTCACTCTGCTCTCCATAAATATTAATTTGCCCAACCTCCACCTGTATCTTGCTCCCTGCTCACCCATCAGTACCATCCTACCATGTCCCTATATATTCCACTTAAAATCTTCATCCTCTTCTTTCAAAGCCTCCATCCCCCATCTTACCTTGTAAATTTAAGTCGATTTATTAGTGTCACAAGTAGGCTTATGTTAACACTGCAGTGAAGTCAGTGAAAATCCCCTAGTCGCCACACTCCGGCACCTGTTTGGGTACACTGAGGAAGAATTTAGCGTGGCCAATGCACCTAACCAGCACGTCTTTCAGACTATGGGAGGAAACCGGAGCACCCAGAGGAAACCCACGCAGACACGAGAAGAACGTGCACAGTGACCCAAGTCGGGAATCAAACCCACGTCCCTGGAACTGTGAGGCCATCCTGTGAAACTCTCCGTTCATCTAACTCTGGTCTTTGTGCAATTCCCCCACCCTTCGCACCACCATTGGATGTGAGGGATCACAAAATTTACTCTTAAATACCAAGTTAGGTTCATTCGATGGTTAATAAAATTTAAAGCATGGTATTGAGCTATGTAGACCAGAAAGGTCTCTGTGATTTGAGTCTGCGATGATTTAGCTGATTTTGAATTGAAAAGGTGATGACATGCAGCAATTGATTCTGTTTCCAGGGCTAGGTGCCCTAATGAATGTTAATAAATTGGTGAGAGGTCAGGATAGGGCATTCCCTGACTTCAGTAAATCTAGCCTCAAGCATTAACTGTGTTCTGGAGCTGAGAAGACATCTTGAGAAAGAGAAATACGGGCCCACCAGCCAAAATATTACAGCCAGGCAGGAAGCAGCCCTTCAGAGGCCAGTTAAGGGTCTTAATTGTTGCGATGGCAGGTGGCCCAGCTGGGACCTCACCTGCTGCTGTTACATCACAGACAGGTAGGGGGCAGGCAGGTAGGTGGTAAGAAAGGCACCCACTGAATGTTACGGGACAAACACCACCCATGGGTGACTGTAAAATTCTGTCCGTTGTTTCATAAAATTGGTCAGTAACTTTGCAAAAGAGCAAGTTACTCTGTGTTAACAGTGATGCTGAATTTCAAGTACACGGAAGTCCTTAATGTCAAATACTTGGCAGTAAGCATCATCTGGTGCTAATGACGTCTCCACAGCAATCAGTGGCTACTGTCAAAAAGTGAAAATAATTACACTGATGATTATCTTTCGCGTTTTGCTGAACTGAGTAAAACGAATTAGTTAGTAACTAGATCTTTGAAGGGTGAAATTATTTTGCATTTGCAGGCAAGGGGTAGGGCTCAACTCTGCTGGAAAATAGTCCCAGGCACCACCACAGCTATTTGCTCCTATTAGTGAGAAAACATTATTTTAAACATGCTGAAATGATGCTGGAGGGGAAAGGAAGAGAGAAGGAGGGGATTCAATTAGATGGATCATCTGTGAAAGACGTTGGCAGACTTGCTGTTTCTATGCTATAGAACGCAAAGTATTGCCTCAAACCAACATTTCTTGGCACAAATTAATAACTTCAGGAACACAATGGACCAAGACACCTATTCTCCAATTTCACTCTCTTAAACTCTATATACGCTCTTCCAAAGGCATGGTGAGAAATGTTCTGTTTTAATAATGTGTGTTGATGAGTGATTGGTCTGTGTGGGCAGAAAAATGCATTTTACCAATACAGGATGCCAAAATCCACAGATCACAGGTTTGATAAATAAGAATTCTCTTTGCTACACAACGTAATACTTACAGAATTGAAACATCCTTCCAGTCTTTACCATGTAAGGTCATCAATATAGAACTCCCTTGGCAGAGATTAGCTTCTTATAACTTAATACAAAATGGGCAGGATAGAAGGGCAAGGTCCCAGCTAAGTTTCTGGTTTGCCCTGAGCCCGTTGATCACAGCTGAGCAATAGTGAGCCTCCCAGTACCAAGACTAGGCAGAAGAAAAAGAGCCATGTTTCCTGCTTACCAGATCACTAGTATGGGAATAGAAGTGTAGGGGCTGGTTAGAGAGCACATGCTCTGGATCTCAGCTTAAACAGCTTCTGTGCATTCCCTCCCTGAAGACGTTATCCATGAAAATGTCCGAGGATATATCGCTTGGATTCATATTAAATATAAATGACAGAAATTATACCACTGCTGTTCTAATAACATTTTAAGTACTACTGTTAAATTATTTCCTGCATTGTTTTAACCAAGGCAGTTTAACATCGACATTAAAATGTGCAGAGAGAAACGTGATGTAAATGTAGGTGAACACTAGAGTCGAGGTTTCTAACTTCATTTCAGCAATTCACAAAACACTTCAGTCAAACACTTCAAATCACAATAAAATGGTACACAATTAAATACATATTATTATTATTATTAATGCATATTATTTTAATAAACATTATCAGCAGGAAAATTGAATAAAACAGAAGGTCTCTTTTAAAACTAATATTCACTAACATCCTTCAGGCAACAATCTGGTCCATGAGGCCATAGTCCCGCAGTGTGTAGCTGACTCAAAATGTCCTCTGAAGTGTGCTCAAGGATGGGTTTGACACATCCTGAGAATCGATTTTAGGACAAAAATGCGATGCATATCAGCAATGAATAAAACATAAACTTTCAGCTCTTGGCACTTCAGCTAAAGGATACTGCCTTTGTTCAATGAAAAGCACAATTACTTCCACAGGTAAACTTTAATGTGAAATAAAAAACCAAGGCAATGCACCACCGCATAAACATGTCACCTTTATATATCCCTGCTTTAGTCTGTCTTTTTCCTAAGGAGGTTGCATTTCCTTAGAGAAGAAACACATCATGAAACTTGTTCTGCGTCGAGCATGTTGGGTGGCAGTGGTTAGCATTGCTGCCCCACAGCGCCAGGGGACCTGGGTTCGATTCCCAGCTTGGGTCACTGCCTGTGCAAAGTCTGCACGTTCTCCCCGTGTCTGCGTGGGTTTCCTCCGGGTGCTCCGGTTTCCTTCCAAAATATGTGCTGGTTAGGTGCATTGGCCATGTTAAATTCTCCCTCAGTTTACCCAAACAGGCGCTGGAGTGTGGCGACAAGGGGATTTTCACAGTAACTTCATTGCAGTGTTAATGTAAGCCTACTTGGGACACTAATAAATCAATGTTCTGTTTGTCAATGTTGCCTCCTGTATGTGCAGCTGGGTTCCAGTGGAGACAGTCAGACATATTCCCCATCGCTGTGAACTTGCTGGTCTTGGGCCACTCCAATAGTGTTCATGTTTAGCCCTGTTCAATTTGGAAAAACACCGAATGCTGTGACACATTTTAATTGTCCCTTAATGAAATCTTACCCTACAGCTCCTAAACATGAAGTAGAGCTACAGGTTAAAAGTTTCAGAAATGGAGGGAACAAATATCACTAAAAAGCAAAATACTGTGGATGCTGGAAATCTGAAAGTAACACTGCGTTGGGAATAGTCAGCAGACCAGGCAGCATCTGTGAAGAGAGAAACAGATGTTAATGTTTCATAGAAACATAGAAGTTAAGAGCAGGAATAGGCCATCTGGCCCACTCATAACGATCATGGCTGAGCATCCAATTCAATAGCCTAATCCTGCTTTCTCCCCATAACCTTTGATCCCATTCGCCCCAAGTGCTATATCCAGCCGCCTCTTGAATACATTCAATGTTTTGGCATCAACTACTTCCTGTGGTGATGAATTCCACAGGCTCACCACTCTTTGGGTGAAGAAATGTCTCCTCATCTCCATCCTAAATGGTCTACCCTGAATCCTCAGACTGTGACCCCTGGTTCTGGACTCCCCCACCATCGGGAACATCCTCCCTGCATCTATCCTGTCTAGACCTGTTAGAATTTTATAAGTGTCTATGAGATTCCCCCCTTATTCGTCTGAACTCCAGCGAAAACAATTCTAACCTAGTCAATCTCTCCTCATACATCAGTCCCGCCATCCCCGGAATCAGCCTGGTAAACCTTTGCTGTACTCCCTCGAGAGCAAGAACATCCTTCCTCAGAAAAGGAGACCAAAACTGCACACAATACTCTAGGTGTGGCTTCACCAAGGCCCTGTATAGTTGCAGCAACACATCCCTGTTCCTGTACTCGAAACCTCTCGCAATGAAGGCCAACATGCCATTTGCCTTCTTTACTGCCTGCTGCACCTGCATGCTTACCTTCAGTGACTGGTGCACAAGGACACCCAGGTCCTGCTGCACACTCCCCTCTCCCAATTTACAGCCATTCAGGTAGTAATCTGTCTTCGTGCTTTTGCTTCCAAAGTGAATAACCTCACACTTATCCAAATTATACTGCATCAGCCATTGATTAGCCCACTCACCCAACCTATCCAGATCATTCTGAAGGATCTCTGCATCCTCGTCACAGTTCACCCTCCCACCCAACTTGGTATCATCTGCAAACTTTGAGATGTTATATTTTGTTCCCTCATCCAAATCATTAATATATATTGTGAATAGCTGGGGTCCCAGCACCAGTCCCAGTCACACCCCACTAGTTACGACCTGCCAATTTGAAAAGCACACATTAATTCCTACTCTTTGTTTCCTCTCTATCAACCAATTTTCTGTCCATCTCAATATACTTCCTCCAATCCCATGCGCTTTAATCTTGCACGATAATCTCTTGTGTGGGACTTTGTCGAACGCTTTCTGAAAGTCCAAATATACCACATTGACTGGTTCCCCCTTGTCAACTCTCCTAGTTGCATCTTCAAAGAATTCCAACAGATTTGTCAAGCATAATTTCCCCTTCATAAATCCATGCTGACTCTGTCTGATCCTGCCACTGCTTTCTAAATGCTCTGTTATAAAGTCCTTGATAATGGATTCAAGAATTTTCCCCACTACCGACTTTAAGCTTACTGGTCTATAATTCCCTGTTTTCTCTCTACCTCCCTTTTTGAATATTGGAGTGACATTCGCTACCCTCCAATCTGCAGGGAGTGTTCCAGAGTCTATAGAATCCTGGAAGATGGCCACCAATACATCCACTATTTCTAGAGCCACTTCCTTAAGTACTCTGGGATGTAGATTATCAGGTCCTGGGGATTTATCCGCCTTCAATCCCATCAACTTTCCCAGCACCATTTCTCTACTAAAATTGATCTCCCTCAGTTCTTCCCTCTCACTAAATCTTGCATTCTCCAACATTTCTGGCATCTGATTTGTGTCCTCTTGTGAAGACAGAACCAAAATATGTATTCAGTTGCTCGGCCATTTCTTTGTCGCCTATTATACATTCCCCCGTTTGTCTGTAGGGGGCCTACATTTGTCTTCATCAACCTCTTTCTCGTCATGTATCTATTGAAACTCTTAGGGCCCGATTTTACCAAATCTTCGCGCCCGTTTTCTGGTCTCAGCAGAGCCAGTACAGAAAACCTCCTGCAGCACAGTCAGAATGATCTTCCTCTTAAGTTACATTTACAAAAATAAAGGAATCAGATCCAGTAATTGGATTGCACATTTGACTTTGAAATGTTCTGCATACATTTGACGTGCCATGAAATATCTACATGCTATGTTGAAATACAGTTGTATATCTCAATTCATGCCTTTAGTCCTGGGACATGAGGCCAGCACACAGCTATTTCTCTAGCGGAGGTGGCCTCACAGCACAAAATGGCTCCTACTTGGGTGTTTCGGGGTTATTTCTGTGATTTCTTACCCCACACAGATAGAAACTGCTGGTTAGTGTAGCTCCGTCTCTGAGTTGCAGTCTCTTCAACCTTGGCTTCCCTGCTTGGAACACATGTTTGGTATGGGAACTGGAAAATAGTCTTCAAAATTCAGACCAAGTGCATTGTTGAAGCAGAGTCGAAGTGAGTTTTACACTAAATTGCATTTAACCTGATCTGATTTGATAGCAGTTGTCGTAAATGGAAGATGTTCCATTCTTCGGAAGCAACCTTCTTTATGTTAGTACAAAAATTCACCAAACAGGGTGCAGCACATTTCTTACCGCATCTAATTTTAACCCTGGTCTCAAATTGTAGCATAAATAGTCTTTGCGTCATGTGACACAGTTTAAAACCAGAATAAATTCTAAATAAAACTGTACAATAAGGAGGTCTTCTGGCTCCGAGGAAAGTGCCCCTGCTCAGAGCCAGAAGCTCTAGATTCATGTCCCACTCGAGGACATGTTAGTCACGGAAGGAGCATTCACGATGCGGCCAAGCTGGTGGTTAATCAATCTACTAATCCTCCCAATTACCCATGGTGGGCGTTAAGAGGGGGAGAGATTCCTTGGTCAGCTTTGCTGGTTCATCAGCATATGGCAGAAATCCCTCATGAAAAAGCACGAGGAGGGCTGCATCCTACACTGACTGAACACAGTCAAAGAAGTAGAAAACCACCCACATCATTTTTAAAAATGGGTGGTTGTAAGAACATTAATGTTATAATATGTTCTCAGCTTTAGGTTTATGATGTTACTGCAATATCCTAATTTCAGATAAGGACTACAATTGGATCAACTAAGAAATATATACATACATAAGATGTTCTCAGCATTTTGTTCATGATATTGGCTGATCTCTTAAATATATTACAGTTTAATAATGTACTCATGGTCATTTTTGCTTCCTTTATCTGAACTGAGATTGTCGAGCAATTGCTTACGTAGATCATGCAAAACCTTTTAACATGTGAGGCAGAGGCTTACTGCTTTAGTTTGTGGTGGAGTGCTGAAACTATTTTTTGGGTTGGAATAGCGAGCCTTCTGTTTACTTTTTCCAGGAAGCAATCCATTAAGAGCCTCCATGTTGCAGCTGTACAAAACTCTGGTGCGACTGCACTTGGAGCATTGCGTACAGTTCTGGTCGCCGCATTATAGGAAGGATGTGGAAGCATTGGAAAAGGTGCAGAGGAGATTTACCAGGATGTTGCCTGGTCTGGTGGGAAGGTCTTATGAGGAAAGGATGAGTGACTTGAGCCTGTTTTCGTCAGAGGGAAGAAGGTTAAGAGGTGACTTAATAGAGGCATACAAGATGATCAGAGGATTAGATAGGGTGGACAGTGTGAGCCTTTTTCCTCGGATGGTGATGGCTAGCACAAGGGGACATAGCTGTAAATTGAGGGGTGATAGATATAGGACAGATGTCAGAGGTAGGTTCTTTACTCAGAGAGTAGTAAGGGCATGGAATGCCCTGCCTGCAACAGTAGTGGACTCATCAACATTAAGGGCATTTAAAGGGTCATTGGATAAACATATGGATGATATTGGAATAGTGTAGGTTAGATGGGCTTTAGATTTGTTTCACAGGTCGGCGCAACATCGAGGGTCGAAGGGCCTGTACTGCACTGTAATGTTCTACGTTCTCAAATGCCGCCTCCAGGTTGCCTGACTCATAAAGGCAGCATTTTGTCAGAGAAGGGATTTCTGCTTGAAGGGACCATTGGACGCTGTAGAGAAACCCACCAGCAGTTGGCATCCACAGGAATGGTGAGGAGGCTAGCCCCCAGCTCCCTCAATCGTAGCCGGTGCTCCAGCTGAGGGCAGGAGGAGGAGGAGGACAGCCTCTCCAACCTGACAGGCATGGATGAAAGTGGCCAAGGGAGTGAGCAACACTGATATGCTCCCTCCAGCCTGGAGCGGGTGCACAGAGAGAATCCAGAACCTCAGCAAGGCATGGTAGCTGAGTGAGAAAACACTTTACATCCTTCTTCTCCTGCAGCACTCCCCAGGGTAACACACCTTATAGCCCCACTCATTCCTCTCCCTGCAGGCACCTCATATCCCCAAACATTCACACTCACCCTTTGCGTAAAATTCCCCTTCATGTCACTCCGGAGTGTCCAAAGGACAATTATGTCTATTGGCTGGGCTTTACTCAGCAACCAGACTGTTTTTCAATTCTCAACACAAACACACAGCAGAAACTTCTATCTTCAGCTGTACACTCGTTTAAGATGCTTACCTGCGCACTTCATGTCTCGCAATTAATTCAGGCGAAGATTTGGGTTTTTGTGCCTGGCATTTTTTAATCTTTCCTTTCCATCATTTGAAATGTTGTTCACCAGAATCCTAAGAGAAAAAGACGTTAAAGAATTCCAAAACACAAAAATTGTACGTCAAAAGTCCTTGAGTTAGTAAAACAGTCAAATGGCAGAAAGAAGGACCATTTTGTCAAGGCTATTTTTGCCTGCAGTTCTTTCTTCATCCACCGGGATGGGTGATGCAACCTACTTTAAAAAAAATCAATTTCTCTCTTGTACTAATTGGGTATAAAGGATGTTTGGATGCAGAATCGAAAGGAAAACCAAGGGGGAAATCTCACATACATCATGGAACACACTCGATCTTCCCTCCAGCTGAAGTGGTGTCAGAGAAAACTCCACTCTAATACTTCAGCCCATGCATTTTTAAACTATTTTCTTTCGAGATGGGGACTGTAACATCTTTCGGACCATTACAACAGTCACAGCTACATGTCTACGCCAGCTTAAAAATGAGCCACCCCAGCCTAATCCCACTTTTCAGCATTTCACCCGTAGCTCTGAAGTTTACAGCACTTGAGGTGCATTCCTCGACACCTCCCTTTCTGTCTCCGCTATCCTTTCAGCGAGTTCCAAAACCCTTTGGGTGGAAAAACCTTTCCTCATCTCCCCTCCAGTATTTCTACTGATTACTTTAAGTCAATGCCCCCTGGTCACTGACTGACCTCTGCTAAAATAAATAGACCGTTTTTCCCCTTCACCCTATCCAGGCTGCTCACAACTTTGTAATGGCATGGACTGTAGTTATCAGTGAACCGTGTTGCATCCCCAAATTACACTCAATTCTGAGTCTTGAGCTGCTAAAGGAATTGGAGGTTAACCAGGAGGAGGAAACATTTACTACAGTCCCACTGGCAATGCCCAAGTCCAATTAGCTGAGTGCTGCCTTTGCTAGGGCTTGAGGGTTTGTGGACACGAGTGTCATGGCAGCAGCTGCTTTGGAAAGTGAAGGTTGGATGTGGTGATTCGTCACTCTGACACACTATAATGGACTGACAAAGGGGAAATAGGACCGAAAAAGCAGAGGATGTGCCCAGATCTGCAGGTGTAACTTCTCTCCTTTTTAGCCAGTTTCTCCTTCTTTCTATGAATGTTACTTCAAATTTCAAAATATATTGTTTACTGATCTGTATTTTGTCTTACAGGAATTGGGGGCGGGGGGTGGTGGTGCTATTTGTTCAGCACTTGTCAGGTTGGTTCAGTCACTGAGCTGGAAACTCCATTTGGGTCCTGGGTGATGAACCGTCGCTTCTGTCTTTCTCTTTATGCTTACTGTTCAGAGAAGCCCTTGAAGGAGACCTGCCAAATGTTTGAAACTTATTTGGGCTCTTCACTGGAGTTGTCAGTGATTGCAAGGTCCTCACTATCATTGCTATTGCCAGTTCCATCCTTTTCATTCTTCATAGAATCCCCACAGTGAAGAAGAGACCATTCGGTCCATTGAGTCTGCACCGACTCTCTGACAGAGTATCTTGCCCAGGCCCTCTCCCCCGTCCTATCCCCATAACCCGACGCAATTCCCATGGTTAATCCATCCATCCTACACATTTAAGGGGCCATTTAGCATGGCCAATGCACCTAATTTGCACACCTTTGGACTGTGGGAGGAAACCTCTACCCTGTGGCATTCTACTCCTTGAGATATAAAGACCAGCATTCGATTAGTCTATGAAATTATTTCTAAAAGTGTTCATGATATTTTAATATTCTGTCCACCTAGAACTCCGTTTACTAAATCTCTTTGGACAGCTGCTGTTTTTAGCAATCCACTCTTTAGAAAGTACTCTGTTCTATCCCTTTTAGGTCCAAAGCAGATGACCTTACATTTGCCCTTACATTAAAATCCATTTGCCACAGCTTTGCCCATTCACTTCATCAATATTTCTTTATAATTTTATGCTTCCATTTATGCTGCTTACAATGCTGCTTATCTTTGTTTCGTTGACAAGTTTGGATATGTGTCTTAAAAAGGCAATTTCCCAATAAAAAGACAACCTTCTATGTATGTTGGTAATTTGCCAATAAATTCTAAACAAACAACGTTTTAAAGACATGAAGAAAATTCTTACCACAACTCTTCCAGTGTGTCATTCACTCCTAAAGCACTTCTAAAGTAATCACTCCCCCTTTCAGTGATATCATTGTCTCCGAGCCTGCAAACAAGTATTATTCATGTTATCACTCAGCAATCGACACAGTAGAGGCAATATATAAAATGAAATCCTTTAAATGAGAAGGTTCTGAGTCACAGAATTATATACTGAACACAAAACAAAGCAACACCATTGCTTTAATGCAGTTGTTCTCTGTGGGGCGGCATGGTGGCATAGTGGTTAGCACTGCTGCCTCACAGCGCCAGGGACCAGGGTTAAATTTCAGCCTTGGGTCACTGTTAATGTCGAGTTTGGACATTCTCCCCGTGTCTGCGTGGGTTTCCTCTGGGTGCTCTGGTTTCCTCCCACAGTCTAAAGATGTGCAGGTTAGGTTGATTGGCCATGCTAAATTGACCCTAGTGTCAGGAGGATTAGCGGGGTATATCATAGAATCATAGAAACCCTACAGCACAGAAAGAGGCCATTCGGCCCATCGAGTCTGCACCGACCACAATCCCACCCAGGCCCTACATTTTACCCACTAATCCCTCTAACCTACGCATCTCAGGACACTAAGGGCAATTTTAG
Organism: Mustelus asterias; assembly: GCF_964213995.1. NCBI lineage: Eukaryota > Metazoa > Chordata > Chondrichthyes > Carcharhiniformes > Triakidae > Mustelus > Mustelus asterias. Next base: position 33,906,910 of record NC_135804.1, read on the forward strand.
CATGGCCAATCAACCTAACCTGCACATCTTTGGACTGTGGGAGGAAACCGGAGCACCCGGAGGAAACCCACGCAGACACGAGGAGAATGTGCAAACTCCACACAGACAGTGACCCAAGCCGGGAATCGAACCCAGGTCCCTGGAGCTGTGAAGCAGCAGTGCTAACCACTAACCAGAGAGGATCGTGGCTGCTGTAGGAGAGGGCGGGGATAGGTACATCCATAAGGTTAAAGCCCACTCCAAGACAGAGCCACGGGGTGAGGGGAACCAGAGGGCAGACAGTCTGGCCAGAGAGGGGGCTAGGTACGGGGTAGAGTGGGATCCTTACGGGGAAGGACAGGTGGCAGCAGTCAGGGGACAGCCCCGGAGAGGGGATCCAAGAGTGACCTTGGCCCCAGACCTAGCCACTGTTCAGGCACAGGACCCCGAGTTGAAGACCGCCATAGCAGCCCTGGGTAGGCAGGAAAGGGTAGAGGGTCCTTATGGAGAGAAGGTCATGACCGTAAAGGAAGGCATGCTCTTTAGAGGGGACCAGTGGATAGTGCCTTCCCAGCATAGGAGGGAATTCATAGAGGTAGCTCATGAGAGCCCCGGAGCGGGGCACCCCGGTCCCGAGACCACCTGGCAGCGGGTAGAGAAGGTAGGATGGTGGCCTGGCCTCTGGGAGGACGTTCGTGACTTTTGTGCGAACTGTTTAGTGTGTGCCACGAATAACCCCGATCCCCAAAAGAGGAATGTTTCGCTGGAGCACGTCCGTAGGGTGGAGGGGCCCTGGCAGTTGGTACAGATCGACTATATTGGACCCCTTCCCACCGCCGCATGGGGATACAAGTACTGCCTTGTATTACTGGATGTGTTTTCGAAGTGGGTGGAAGCCTTCCCGTGCCGAACAGCCACCGCTGTAGGCACGGCCAAGATTCTAGTCAGGGAGGTGTTCTCCAGGTGGGGACTCCCGCAGTTTGTGGAGTCGGACCAGGGGAGTCATTTCACGGGGCAGGTCATGCAGTCCTGGGCATCAGGGCAAAATGGCATGTGGCCTATAACCCCCAGTCCTCGGGTCCTGTAGAGAGGTTGAACCGCACCATTAAAGAGAGGTTGCGGAAGGAGACCGGCAACTCTCCTAACCGGTGGGTGGAAGTTCTGCCCCTAGTACTCATGGGGATCCGGGCTAGTCAGTCCAGGAGTACAGGATATTCCCCACACGAGCTCATGACCGGGCGAGTCATGAGGACTCCGATTCATGTCATGGTACCTGCCCTGACAGAGGGACAGCTCAGGGAGGTCAATAGGGATAAGTTCGCAAAACAGCTGTTGGAACAGCTGAAGCAGGTTCACTGGCAGGCAGTAATATGGGGGCCCAGCACCGCAGAAACAGGCTGCTGCTGGACCCCCGCACAACTCACGAGTGGGCCATAGGAGAGCAGGTGATGGTCCGCAATTTTGCGCAGGTGGGGACCTTTGAGCCACTGTACGTGGGGCCGTACAGTACAGTGGACAAGGCCAGCCCCATGGTATATGCTGTTCAGCTCCCCCGCAAGGTGAAATGGTTTCATGTAAACCAATGCAAGCTCTTTGACCCCACCAGGGCCGGGAAGAGCAAGAAGGGAGTGAGGAAGGGGGTAGCAGTGAGGAAGCCCTGTAGAGGTGGAAACAGTAGGGGAAATACCTGACCCCACCGTTACCCAACAGGTGACAATGTGCTGTCCCAGCTGGGCAGCACCGGAGGTAGCGGCCGCAGTGAGGTTAACGGTGAGACAAGCACCCAGCCCGGGTAATTTTAAACCACCCGAGCATCAGCTCACCGGCTGGGTCAACTGCCTCAGTGAGACTGAAGTTAGGGAGGCAGAGGAGATGGAGGTATCACCGCTGGTATTGGAGTCAGGGAGGGGTCATCAGAGCAGCAGGGTCTCCAGACCCCCGGTAAGGTGGTCTCCTTCACACATGGCACTCGGGGCCCGACCCCGCAGCAAAAGGGCCCGGGTGGAAAGTAGAAGGCGTGGGGCACTACCAAGTGCGGCCACGGGTAGCCCAGTCTCCACAGGGAACGGAGAGGGATTCCGGAAACCCACTTTGGGGAAGGGGAGGCCAGAGGCAGTCAGGACCCTCGGCCCACGGAGGTCCGGACCGGACGATCGGGCCAGGCAGACAACTGGCCTCAGCAGGGTGAGGATCAGTTTTAAGTTGGCCACCCGGAGACGGGTGGCGGTGTAAATAGATATAGGATTCACGTTCTGGTTGTTTTAGTCGTTTTCCGTGTAGATTATTCTGTGTATGTGATGTTTTCCGAATTGGGAACAGTAGTGTGGAGGTCGGGAACTTCCACTGTTTAAGAATGGACGCAGGGCACTAGGACCCTGGGGAGCCGGGCTGCGAAATACAGTACCGCAGCCGGCAGCTTGTGAAATTGCACGGCGGCAATTTCAAAAGCGGTAACTGCAAACGAGGAATACAATGGCGCCCTTCCGTGTGAAGTGGTTTCAGGAAGGGTGGATGGCAATGTGGAGGCAAGGAGGTCTTCTGTTTTGTTTTACAGATGGGTCGTCCTGCCATATGGATACTGAGTATAACAATGTGCCTGGAGATGTGCGAGACCCGCAGAGGGGAAATGGAGGAGTCGTTGGTATATGGGTGCTCTGGCGGCAGGGCACCCCTCGTAACTACCGGTCAGGGAGACCTGGTGGCCTTGGAGCAGGCACGCTACTCCCACGTGGGGAGGTGGCCTGGATGGCTGGGGTCGAACTCGACCAGGTACCCCAGCCACCAGAGCTTCACATACGGAGAGGCCTCTGTACTCTGCAAAGAGCTACAGGTGGCGACTGACCGGGTTAGGGTGACTGAGGGCAGGCGGGTGTGTTTAACCTGTAAGGAGGATGTTCCTTTGGGGAGGTGGTGGTGACTCAGGAAGCTGAGCCCGGACATGAGGGATCGATCCTCGGACTGGGAACGACTGGACAATGATACCTACCGGACCATCACGGGGTCACCAGGAGGGATTACTGTATGTTGGGAGAAGTGGTGGGCTTATGACCAGGGGATATATTTGTGCCTGTGGGGGTCTGCCAGGGTATGTCCACAAGGGGAATCGATCACCTTCGTGAGGTGGTGGCAAGACTCCGGGGGCGGGATAAATTGGGACCGCAGTGGGAAGGGATGCGTAACTCCCTGGGCTGGGGTGACTGTGAAAGCTACCGAACTGCTGGTTCAGGTAAAGAGACCCCTGCCCACGGCCCAACCGATCGACCCCCACAACTGTCCGACAACCACCAAGGGGCCCGAGAATGGCCTAGTGCTCGTCCCCACCAAGAAGGTATTGTACCAGGGGGTACATTACGCTGTTGCCTCTGTTGTGTTAAATTTGACTGAAGTGCGTCTACCAGCATGGTGCCCTCGCGAGACAGAGCTATTATACCAGGCGTTGTTAAAAGAAAAACCGCTACTGTATCCCAATGCTGTGAAGTTTCTGTATATATATGCGGTAACCCCTAAGTTTGGGGGCCGCTGGTTTATTGCTGTACTTGTTGTATTTAATGTTTTTCCATCCCGCATATTACAAGGGATTGTTGTAATGTATCTACCTATGTCACCTTTCTCTGTGTTGCTGTATATAAAAGGGGTGTAGCTCAGATTAAGGGGACTCTTTGGGGTACATAGCTTCACGGAGCCGGCAGGGGTGCTTATAGCTCTTGAGCCTGGAGGAGTTGCCTACCAACTTTGAAACGATACAGTCCGCGCAAGTCTGGATGTATCGTAGGGGCATCTGTAAGTTTTAGGGCAAATCCTCCATGATTAAAAAACCCAGGGATAAGGAAAATGGCCGACTGGCTGTCAGGAACCTTTACAACCACATGAATATGCAAGAGGCTGGGAATAACGAGAAGGTCGAGACAGGGATAATCTAATCAACATGAAACAAAGGAGAAACCATGACCAGCAGACAAGAATAGCCCAGCAGCAAGACAATGAGAACAGAGATCATTCCATCCACAGACAACATCAATGACTCAGCTCGCTGATGGGATTCCAATCAGGATGATTCAGAGAACATTTAAAAGACATTAAAATGTCAATTAAGGGCGGTCTCGACAGTTCCGGCCCTTTTGGCCCAGTCAATCGAAACTATCAATGATCAGAAACTGTTTTTGTGTGAGAGAATCACTGGTTCAGGTTTTAAAAAGGGACAAGCAAGCTCTGGTCTCTCTCTTTTTTCTCTTCGGACCAGCATGGCAGCACCCTCCACTCTCTTCTCCTGTTCCTGCCTCTCGTTCGTCTCCAGCACGCAGCCCGAAGCCCACTGAGCAATTTAAACTAGGATTGTGAGTACCCTCCGGTAATTCGCAAAGTTCCCGAGATCATCATAGTGGATGAGGCTTTGGGGAAAGGGGGGGGCTTTTGCATGCACCTTTCATAGTTTAAGACACTGGTAAACTTGTGTAAAGTAAGCATTCTCGTTGTGTCCGTTTTAGTATTCCTTCCATAGCTATAGTCTTATAGAGCATAAGGCATTGTGTGTTGTTTTCCTGGTGTTTGGTGACCTTGACGTTTTAATAAATATATATATATCTTTGACTTCCATTGGAGTCCGTTTTGATCTTTTCAATTTCTCACCAATGATCTCTGACCAAGTCACAATATTAAATATCCCTTACCATAATTCCGGAGTCTAGAACTGAGGGTACCCTGGGCGCTTCAAAACCGCCCACTCAGGAAAGGCTGCCAGGTAGTGGATAGGCAGCAGTTTCCTTTTCTCTCTCTTGGGAGCGCTACTCTAGTGAAGTAGACGCAAGGTGGCCGTTGATCCATCGGCGAGAGAGAGAATCACTCGGGCATTGGTGGGGTTTGGGTAACGGAGAACCAAACGTAAAATAAGCCCAGTGGAGTTAAAAAGAGGGATCCCGCTACACAGGTGAGATACTCTCTACAGAATTCCCAGCCTCTCGCCTGTTCTGGTAGCCACAGTATTTAAATGGCTGGTCTAGTTCAATTCCTGTTTAATGGTAACCTCCAGGATGTTGATAGTAGTGTAATTTAATGTCAAAGGGAGATGGTTAGATTCTCTCTCTTGTTGGAGATGGTCATGGAGAAGTAGGGGAAGAGTGTAAAGAACTGCAAATCCAGTGGCGAGGGGGAACGAGGAAACCAAGTCCAGAGAAACAGTGAACATAATAGTATCGATCAAACATAAAGAAACAAAATATGTTACAATGGAAAGAGATAGAATGCAGGTTTGAGATGGTTGGATCATTTATCAGATGATAAGAAATGAGAGTAAGGTATCAGAGGAATCTTCCCAGGTATGGGAATAGTGTTCAAGTGGTTTAAATGAGAGTTGGAGGATTTTTGAGAGGAAGACAAATATTTAGCATGAAAGTGGAACCTAAAACTCATGGAGGCATCTTTAGCAATGGATAAGATGTGTAAATTCCATTTAAAGTCAGAGGAGATAGTAAGGCTCATCTGAGGAAGGAGCAGCGCTCCGAAAGCTTGTGATTCCAAATAAACCTGTTGGACTTTAACCTGGTGTTGTGAGACTTCTTACTATAGTAAGGCTAAGACGGTTGATAAAAAAGGAATATTATTACAGAAGACATGCAATCAGAAGGTAAATGATGAATAGAAGAGTGGAATCATCAGATGAATGTTGGATATTGACTGTAAAGTTCAATAATATGAAAAAGGAATTGAGTACCAGAGACAACAGGGATCTGGGGAGTCTCTGACTTAATGAAACAAAAAGTTAGACAATAAGGGGGCGATTCTCCCATCGTGACCCTCAAAGTTTCTGCCGGGTCAGGTCGGGAGATGCGCGTGTCAGCCATTTTGGAATGCATGGTCTCCCAGAGCCAGGGAACAGTCGCAGTTGGGACCGCGCTGGAAACCGGCGGGAAGAGAAGTAAGTGATTTTAATCTGTTTAAAATGTATTTTTAATCTATTTTAAATGTCATTATCGGGCCGGGCACGGAACATGCCGGGCTCGATAGCATCTCCCACCCTACTCCAGTGGGGTTTAGAGTAGCTCCTTACATTCGGAGAATGAGCAGAAGACCCCGCTGGAGTGAAGGGGGGCAATCGGGGCCCCCCAGGGGGTTGGGCGGTGGGGGTGGTGGCCCCTGGGCATGGGCACCCTGGCAGTGCCAGCCTGTGCTCCCTAGCACTGCCCAAGGGGCAAAGTGCCATTGCCCAGGGAGCACCTTGACACTGCCCAGTGGACAACGGGCAGTGCCAAGGGGGTGGGGTCTATTGTGGGCAGGGCCGAGGGGGCGATCGGTGGGGGTGGGGGTCCCGCTGCCACTCTGCATGGGGATCAGTCTGCTGAGGGGGGGGGGGGGGAGAAGATGGTCTGCTGTGGTGTGGGGGGATCGCCACTGCTGGGGAGGGGAGCCTGGAGATCGGGGCACTCCGGGACAGGGGGAGGGGTCGGGGCCGGCCCGGGAATTGTCATTGGATGCCACGATCGGGCAATTGAGCTGGCCAGCAAATGGGAAGACTGACAGATCGGGGCCACTGTGCATGCGCAGAGTTCCAGAGCTGTCAGCCTCTGTCCCCGCCTCCCCCCGGGTTTTTAATGATATTCACGACTGGGACCTCTGCATTGCACAGAGTGGGGAGATTCAGATCTGAAGTTGCACTGAAAAAACAGTCGTGATCTAGGCCAGTTTTCTCGCCAATTCAGCACTTTTGGGAGAATCGCCCACTAAGCTACCAACTACTGCACCAATGGAATGTTTTGAGAGGAAGTTATCTGGCCAAAAATGTATCATTGACACAAAGCCATGTGATGATAACTTAGAAGTGAACCTTGTCAAAAGTTTTGGAGATGTTCAAAGATCTTGTAAGCCACATTTTCAAAGATAAATTTGGAACTCTCAGAGCGATGGCTAAATTGAGATTAAACAACAGCTCACACAACATAACAAATCACATCAGTAAGGGAAAGAGAGTTGTACTTGGAAAGTAAGATTGGTTGCTATCTGAGGGAGAGGATGAACATGAGGAAATTTCCCAGAATGATGAATGGCGTGTGAGAGTTTATTTATTAGTGTCACAAGTAGCTTACGTTAACACTGTGGTGAAGTTACTGTGAAAATCCCCTCGTCGCGACATTCCGGCGCCTGTTCAGGTACCCTGAGGGAGAATTTAGCATGGCCAGTGCACCTAACCAGCACGTCTTTCGGACTTGAGGTTGGTGAGGTGGTGTCAAAGAGCAAAGATGAGTTTGGTGGCGCACATTTCGGGGAGACAGAGGAATACCCAACTCATATTGGAATCAAGAGAATGGAAGATCCAACTGACGTAGAAGAGTTTACAGACCGGAGTAATGGACAGGGGTTCTTCAGCAGAATCATCAAGACTTAGAGGAAAGTGAATCAAAAACCTGAATGTAATTTTAGAACAGTCAGCAATAAAATCATGAGCGTGGAAGAAAGTACACAATGAACCCAGTCACAACTCAGGCACAGAATTAAATCCTACTTGCAATTTATTCCATCCATGTGCAACCACTTAACTTCAATGGTCACCTTGTAAACCTTACTTTATTACACTGACTCTTCTTCCTTCCTGCAACTTCCTGCTCCTCTCTGGATAATTTCAAGGCCAGCTGCAGTAGTTGCTGGGAGCTTGGGTGGAATTTAATGTCCAACCCTTTGGTGAGTTTGGTTACGGGATAGCAGGGAGAGTGGGAGTTGGGGTTCCTGCCACCTGCGCCCTGATCGAGTCCATGGCAAGAAGGCTTGTGGATAGCGTTCCCTGCCCCACCATCAACTGAGGCCCTTAGTGGGCAAATAAATGCCCACTTTTAAAGGTTTTATCCCCCTGCTACTGGTATTCACCCACTGGTAGATCGGGCCTCGCCACGCAGGAAGTCTGGAAAGCAAACCCTTCGGGATTGTTTGTGGACATCCAGGAGGGTCCCTCTTTCAAAAGCAACGGTATCTGGCTGAGCCAGCCTCTTGCCCTTGCTCTCGCCCACTCCCTTGCACTCGCCCACCCACCATCACTTACCTTTGGCTGGAACCCTTGGTTGATCTTAGGTCTTGTTTGGGTGCAGTACCAGCAGCAGCCACCATCTCCCTGGTGGTGCTGCTGAACAATAGGTGTTGCTGGCCTCATATTGGCTGGCAGCTCTTGGCGGGCAGGACGTCTGCCCCTGGCATCCTTGACTGCAGGCACGGTCAAGTGCCTGACTGGCTCTCCAAGTGGTGGGTGAGACCCTTGCCACCTCCATTAAATACCAGCTGAAGCTCATTGCAAAAATCAGCCAAGGTCTGCTTATGAGCAGCCAGGCAACTGCTAATGCATTAACCACATAACACTATTTGTGAAATCAAACTCAAAAGTTCCAATATGAATATAATTGTGCATGGGGGGAGGTGGGATTGGAGAAAAGATTCTTTTGTGAGTTTAGATTTCAGCACTTACCTTAATTCAACCAAGCTGCGATTTGTTTTTATTGCTTGTGCCATGTACTTTGCACCTTCGTCCCCAATCTTGTTGAACTGTAAGCTGAAGTAGGACAAAGACTTATATTTTAATAACTGGATAAAAGCAAGTTACTGCGGATGGTGGAATCTGAAACCAAAAGAGAAAATGCTGGAAAATCTCAGCAGGTCTGGCAGCATCTGTAAGGAGAGAAAAGAGTTGACGTTACACTCTACTTGAGACTTAGCAGGAGATCATGGCACCTCATTGAAATGCATCGGTCTATTGTTAGAAGTCCAGATCGGGCCAGACTTTCTGTCACCAAGAGATCCTGTAGAAACCTTACCTGATAACAAGTTTAACAACATGGAGATGGACACCTGGGGGGTGGACCCTGGTGTCCTGTCAGGCAGACATCAAGAAACCCACTGGGTATTGGAACCCCCTCCTGGGACCTCATTGGCCAGAAGCCAGAGAAGTTTCTGGAAAGGCAAGCAGGCTGGGGATAAAGGGACACACTCAAAGGCACACAGCAGCGAAGACTTGACAGGGGAGACAGCCGTGATCATTCGGAAGACTGACCAGACAAGGAAGGAAGGAAGAAGCGGCCATCGAGACTCACCTTCGTGACGACAGACCAAGGGGACTCAGAGAATCGGGCCTGCAGTTTAACCAAACCATCTTTACGGGTAGTATACTTGAATCTGCTGGGGTATCCTCTGGTTTTATGTGGGTAATTTAAGGGTTAATAGTGTTATTTAATAAACTTGTTGAATCTTTACTTGTGTTTGTCCTTTGTCCACCTTGCAAATAAGGGCACCGGGGTAAAACCTTGGAGTAAGTAAACTGGTTGAAAGTATCTGAGATTAACAGGTACAACAGTGGGAACTGCTAGCCTATGGAAAGTTCAAGAATTGTTCCAGCAGTGGTTGTCATTTGCTTTGCAGCATGTTAAATCCATTACAAGGTGGTGACACAGCACACCTCACAGACCTTTTGTTTGTGAACAAATATGAGACGATTGTGTCTCTAGTTACAGCTGGGTGATATAAGTGTTTATCTTAGGTTTATTAAAATACAATTAATAAAATGCACAAGTAAAAATGTTAACACTTTAACGAGCATACAGATCCTGCTGATCAATATGAGGAACCACTGTGCAGACGTCAAAGCAAACAGTGCAACTCCGAGATTCAGTAATATAGCAAAGTACTGCTCAGAATTTGTTTTTATCCATAGGCTAAAGAACATACCCGAAAACTCGCAATGTTGTATTGATCTCCAGCGCTTTAGCTATTGAATGGGCACCTTTGGTTCTGATAGTATTTGCTCTTAATCTGGAGAAAATAAAGAGATTTATTTTAGGGAAGAGAACTAAGCATTGCAGTCATCACAACAGCAGTGTAGCAAAATCATTTTTTTCCTGCAAGTTTGATAAGCATTCTAATTTGCCAGATTAAGGAGAGCCTGTGGCACAGTGGTACTGTCACTGGACTAGTAATCCAGAGACCGAGGTTCGTAATCCCACCACGACAGATAGTGAAATTTGAATTCAATAAAAATTTGGAATTAAAAGTCTAAGATGAAAACAAGAAAGAGAAGCAGGACCAGGCCACCAGGCCCTTCAAGCTCTGCCCTGTCATTCAATATGATCATGGCTGATCTATGCCGGCCTCAACTCCTTTTCTGTGCCATTTCCCCATAGCCCTCTATTCCTTGATCTATCAAATATTTATTCATCTTCACTTAAAATATTTCTAATGATCCAGCCTCTACCACCCTTTGGGGCAGAGAATTCTGTTATATCTGCACGAAGAAATTTCTACACACCTCACTTTTAAATGACCAGCCCTTTATCTTGTAGCCATGTCCCCTTGTTTGAGACTCTCCCACTAGTGAAACCATCTACCCTGTCAAGCCCACTCAGGATCTTGTATGTTTGAATAAGTTCACTCCTCACTCTTCTAAACTCCAAGGAATACAGACCCAGACTATTTAATCTCTCTTGATAGGACAACCTCCTCATCCCAGGAACTAGCCTGGTGAATCTCCTTTGCTCTGCCTCCAATGCTACTATATCTGTTTTTAGATAAGGGAACCAAAACTGTACACCATATTCCAGGTGAGACCTCACCAACACCCTGTACAATTGCAACAAAACCTCCCTATTTTTAAACTCCAACCCCTTTGCAATAAAGGCCATGAAACCATTGTCGTAAAAACCCATCTGGTTTGCAAATGGAAGGAAATCAGCCATTCTTACCTGGTCTGGCTCTTAACTGTCCTCTGAAATGGCTTAGCAAGCCACTTAATTCAAGGGCAGGGACGGGCAACAAATAGTGCCCTGGCCAATGTAAAATACATACCCCAATGTTTTCAGACTGCTGTTTGTTTTCAACGCTTCAGCTATCTGGGCTGCTCCTTTCTCCCTTATGGAGTTGTGCTTCAACCTGTGAAGATTCCAGATATTCAGTCATTGTATCATATGTCTGGCCTTGAAGTTAGAGATAACCAGATATTATGTGCAGACACTCAATCATCTCAATTGTAGTTTCTGATTTAATGATAATTGGTTTGGAACTATTCCTGATTAGTTATCATTTTTGCATGGCTTATGGGGAATTATTTACTGCAGTAAATAAAATGCAGGTTCTTACAATAGAGACTGAATAGAAAGTAGCTATTTTCATGTGTTAAACAGAGTTCATTTCATTGCGTGTCATATATATTCCACTGCTTGTCATGAGCACCAGGAATACGATGCTGTTAGAAAACTGGCTTGGAATAGTTAGCACACCAAAACACACACACGATCGACATCGTAATCATTGAAAATTCTAGAATTTAATTACTACGTTTCTGCTACTCCACATATTTAGCATCATTAACTTTTAATGAGCCCCCTTTCCCCATTATGGTATTTGCAGTCAGTATATAAACAAAAAAAGCTAAATTAATTAACAACAGAAAATGATATTATTCATCATTTTTTTTTATCAGGTTGATTTTTCAGACAGTCACAGTAAAATACAATTTTCACAATTTTATAAAGTACAAACGTTATGAATCTTCAAACATCTTTGTATGATATAACAGTTGGAAGAAAGAGCTCATAACAAACTTTATCACTCTTGGGATGAGAATTTTAGCCCTAAAAATATTTTTTCAACCAAGTTTCAATCTTTTCTCTATATTTTTTGTACTTAACCAAAACTTGTAGTTCATCTTTAATCTTATTGCGATGCCAGTTTAATAATGTGGTGTACAAAAGTGGAGCAGTTGGAATTTTACCTTAAGATTTCTATTCTACACCTTTCGCTTTTGAGTGCATTTGCAATGATCTCTGCTCCTTCATCCTCCAGCATGTTCCCCTCTAAACTGTAAATTAAAACATATATCTTTTTGTTAGTTCTGCCTTTGTAAATGCCGAATGTATTTTTGAAGTTATTTGCAGAGCTATAATTATTCAATTTAAGTTGTGCTAGCATATTCTCACATACTAAACAGGTGATGTGGAGATGTCGGCATTGGACTGAGGTGGGCACAGTAAGAAGCCTCAAAACACCAGGTTAAAGTCCAACAGGTTTATTTGGAATCATGAGCTTTCGGAGCGCTGCTCCTTCCTGAAGAAGGAGCGAGACTAAACTAAACCAGAGTTTCGTATTGGGCGGAATGTACGGTTTTTAATGGAGTTTCCCACTGAATGTACCCCTCGCCACAATGAAATTCGGGGGGGGGGGGGGGGTGTGTGTCATTGGCAGGACTGGAAGATCCCGCCAGCAGGAATGGCCAAGAAGGTCTGGCCATTGTCTCTTATTCACACTTAACAACAACATGTATAGCAGCTTTAACATAGATGAATATTCAAATACACTTAACAAAGGCATAAGGGAAAACTCGATGATGAGCAAAAGGAGGCGATATTAGAGGGATGGCCAATGACTGGGTCCTGGAAGTAAGATTTTTTAGGAGAGGGGCTGGATAGGGCAAAGGGTTTAAGAACATTAATCCAAAACATGGGAGCTAAATGCACCTTTGCCAATGATGGGGTGAGGGAATGGAGAAATGCTCAAGAATTTAAAGGTAGAAGTATAGAATTTGCAGGAGGGCTTATAGGAAGTTTGAGAGGTTATGCTGAAAAAAGAAACATGTTGAAACTTTTTGTCTTGCATTCATCAGAACATTTTGTAAGAGTACCAGTATAAGGAGAGAACAACAATTTATACTGTATGAGAAGAGAGTACTGATTGGTTGGCAAGTGGACTCTGGCAAGAGTTGAGTGACAATCTTAAAATTGTCCATTTTGCTCGCAATGTGGTGCATTTGCATGTACTGAATGCTCCATATATTAACACACAGGACCCTGTTCTTTACAGACAGAAAGAACATGTAAACACATTGTGCCTGTTTCAGCTAGACACAATTAATGACAACCATTAGCTGATTCATTTCCCAGGACAATGCCTTGACCAATCAGGGTCAAGCTGCCTGTTTTAACTCTCAAACAATGCTCGTCAGTTATCTGTCAGTCACGGCCAACTAGTACATTCTCCATGACAATGCCTCAAGTTTTCCAGCCAATGAAGTGCTTTTCGAGTGTTGTAATGTAGAAAATGTGACAGCGAATTTGAACACATCAAGTTCCCACAGACAACAATACTAAGATAATGACCAGATAACTTGTTTTAGTAATGGTGGCTGAGAGATAATAATTGGCCAGAACGCCAATGAATATTTGATCATATATATGAGGTTAATTTGTAATAAATCACAGCATTAGTGAAAAATGAGCCAATTTAGGTCAAAGAGCAGGAGGATAATGGCTGACATGTCAGTCACATGCCTGACACCAGACTCTTGAAGTAACTGCTCCATCTCCATGATAAACAATAATCTCCCAGGACCAAAACAGAAACGCTTTAAAGCCATACTATCCTCTAAATAGTATGATGGGTCATCAACATCCACTTGAGATTGTTGACAGGCCCCTAGTTTAACATCCGATCCAGAAGATAGCACCTCCAACAGTGCATGATTCTGTCAGTACTGTAGCAGAATGCCATCCTGAAATGCGTGCTCAAATCAAATCTCACTCAGAGGTGACAGTGCCAACTCCTAGCAACAGCTGACATCACATTGAGTGGCCAACATCACTGTGCTGGAAAAAAATATCTTAGGCAAGACCCAAACTTTCAATAGCTAGTCATAGCAAGTAACTACAATAACTATCTAAGCATTTTAAACTAAAGGTGTTCATGTGGCCTGCTGGTGAGTGACCTGCTAGCAAATCATAGAGTCTTACAGCATAGAAAAGGTCCTTCGGCCCATTGAGTCTGCACCGATAATAACTACCAATAAAGGCGCACTAATCCCAGGCTTTAACGCGTTTCTGTTTTGGTCCTGGGAGATTATTGTTCATCATGGAGATGGAGCAGTTACTTCGAGAGTCTGGTGTCAGGCATGTGACTGACATGTCAGCCATTATCCTCCTGCTCTTTGACTTACATTGGCTCATTTTTCTCTAATGCTGTGATTAATTACAAATTAAACTCATATATATGATCAAATATTCATTTTCTCATGTTCAGTGTTTTTGCTGTTTTAATAAAGTTCAGGCTAAAATATATGAATTATAAGTAAAGATTTGAAATATTAGCCACAGTATAAATGAATCACTTACCAGACAACTCCACTTGAAAGTCAAAAAGTAACCTTAAGATATATTATAGCCATGTGTGCAGATAGTATCATAGGGTGGCACGGTGGCTCAGCGGTTAGCGCTGCTGCCTCACAGTGCCAAGGACCCGGGTTCAATTCCCGGCTTGAGTCACTGTCTGTGTGGAGTCTGCACGTCCTCCCCATGTCAGCATGGGTTTCCTCCAGTTTCCTCCCACAGTCCGAAAGACTCGCTGGTTAGGTGCATTGGCCATGCTAAATTCTCCTTCAGTGTACCCGAACAGGCGCCGGAGTGTGGCGACTAGGGGATTTTCACAGTAACTTCATTGCAGTGTTAACGTAAGACTACTTGTGACACTAATAAGTAATATTTAAGTGCAAAGCATAAGACTCATCTGTCTGACTGACAGTCTATAGGGGAATAAATATATTTACATCAGTAGATTTATCTTTAAAAGGCACGGTTGCTGATCCACCAAAATTCCAGAGCATTTCTGTAACTTCTAATTCATGTCTAAAAATAGTTTTAATACCTCAATATCTTGACTCTTGAGAAAATACACTCCAGTCTTTGGAAGCCAGAAGCTCCGGCTTTACATCCATCTAATTCCAATGTTTCAATAGTTGGATAGTAAGAAAGAAGGTTTGCGATTGCTGTGCAGTCAGTCACATTCAAAGAAATGTAAGAAAAATTTACTACATCACTGGTTTGGGAGGTAACAAGTTGCGTTAAACTTTCATTTGCTGCTTCATAGAGACAATGCGAGGCAGTTAGCTTTTGTCTTTTGTGAACGGTATATTTTGTAATATTTTCAGGAGTTATCGTGTCTTCTTTTGGAACTTCGACTGCAGCCACATTCTTGATGGCATCGAGGACTTCCGCTTCTTTCAGTTGATGTTGAGGCATCAACTGTTTCACAAGTTTCCTGTTGCTGTGAGAGACCAGGCCAGCAGTGAATCTCAGCACAATCTCAAACACATTGCTCTTTGAACTGAAGGCTTTATGCACATGATCCATACCGGGCTCATTTGCAGAAACGCAATAGAGTGCGGCAAAAAACTCCTGATGTGTCAGATGGAAAAACTGCCAAATGTGGGATTGCATCATCTTCAGACTCTCTTTGGTGAGAATTTTCTTCCAGAAGGATTTTTTATCCGGGGGGTTTTGGGCGAGGTTCCTTTCAATGTCTTTTGCTGAGAATATTATTGTTTTATTGATGATTCCGTCCCACGCAATTTGTGCCAATTTAATGATTTCATTCTTGTCTTTGTCGTCTTCAATGCAGAAGGACTCAGGGTCTTCTTCCTCACCACTGCCACAGACCAGCAAACACTTGGTGAATCTGAGGAACAAATCCGTGATTGTCCTTGGAAAGGAAGAGATCTGAGACCACTTGCCTTTACAGTGGAAGGACTTGTGGAGGTAGAAACACAGGATGTCACAGAATGCAGGAACATAGCAAAGTCCAAACAAAGAATCGATGCTCTTCACTGTTCGAAAGACATAATCAGCAACTTTTTTATCTTTGAGGCACTTCAAAAAGTATGCATCAATTTCCTTTGTGGAAAATCCTAAAATCTCAGCACATCGATTAAAATATGTTTTGTGATCTAAATCAATAGTGGTTGGGCGAGATGTAATAAGGACAGTTGCCTCAGGAAGTAGGTTTCCCTTTATGATATTTACAATTAAACTGTTAATATGTTGAGCAATGGACCGGTCGACAACTGAGCGACTGTTAAATTCAAGAGGCAATTTGAATTCATCCAATCCGTCAAATAAAAACAGGATCCTGCGAGGAAATTCCAGTATCTTATCGCACGACGCTCTCAGATGAGGGTAGCTCTGTACTATAAGTTCAGTCAGGCTAATTTTTTCCTTGATTGTGTTTAACTCCCGAAAACTGAAATAAAGCAGTACATAAAATCCAGTATAAATCATTCCACAGGCCCAACTGTGAGCAAGCTTCTGCATCGTAACGCTTTTGCCGATGCCTGCCACTCCTTGCACGAGAGTGACTCGGGGCGGCTTTTCCCCAGGTGCAGATGGCGACAGAAGCTGTTTTATGTCTATCCGCTCACATGCCGTGTAGTCTCTGTGTTGCAGGAGTTCATGTTCAGTTTTATTCCTTTCTCGCACATTGAGAATGACGAGGCTGGTGAAACGTTCCTGCAGCAATGGTCTGCTGTTATCAAATACAAAGTACGGTTTGATTCTCTCCATCTGTGCTTGCAATGTGCATTTATGTGTGGCCACCGCTTCAGAGATTTCTGTAATTACAAGAGGAAAGTAATGAGCCACAGTGGAGCCCACATTTTCTACCATCATGAGCAGGGCTCCTCAGTGAATTACACAGCATGACACATACCCCTGTGCCACCAGATTTGGGACGTTACACATGTGATAAATTAATACAACAGGCACAAAATGAAAACAAGTACGATCCAAATCACAGAAAACAAATGTAATGTTTCTTTGGTCTATGAGATTGATTTATATCAAACCCAGGAGAATGGCGTTTGTGTTCGATGAAATGGGACATCTGTTGTAAGGCTTTGCCCCATGACAATAAAGGCTTATCTGGAAGGCAAATACTAAGAACCTGGGCAATGGAGGTTTCACTGTGTATATAAAGGAATATGAGCCATCTGAGAAAGTGCAGTTCATTTTAAGAATTCAAATGTCTCTTGTAAAAATACATGAAGGTAACAACAGCAGGCAGATTCAAATTTTAATTTATTCCATTCTACTAAGTAGTAAATATAGCATATTATTAAAATCAGCTGGCAGGAGTATTTGACAGCTTGATTGTCCCATAATATTGCCAAGGCACAAAATGCAGTTGCGTGATCACCTGTAAAGTAGCACAACCTCTGGATGCTTCCTGAATGTAGCAAACATGTAATGTTTTGCATGACTTAAAAATTATTATACTTAGAATAGTATGATTAATTTCACCTCGCACCACAGTTCACATATCATTCATGAAGTTAAACCTGCTTTGCCTTCAAGAAAAATAAAAATTCCACTTTGTTCAAATTCCTTGCAAGATTCTGAGAGTGTCAAGGCTTTAAATAAAAATGAAATCTCTGCCTAATATCTTGGATATAATTATGGGTTCATTTTTAATGCACATTCTGCAAATCTGGTGTAAAACCTATTCTTTAAGGTATATTTTTATTTTTAACAAATGAGTTAACAATGCTACATGAACCATTATAGAAAGGATGTGATTGCACTGGAGGGGATGCAGAGGAGATTCACCAGGATGATGCCTGGGATGGAACATTTATGTTATGAAGAGAAGTTGGATAGGCTTGGGCTGTTTTCATTGGAGCAGAGAAGACTGAGGGGCGACCTGATCGAGGTGTACAAGATTATGAGGGGCATGGACAGGGTGGTTAAGGAGTAGCAGTTCCCCTTATTTGAAGGGTTAGTCATGAGGGGACATAGGTTCAAGATGAGGACAGGAGGTTTAGGGGGGGGATGTGAGGAGAAACTTTTTTTTACCCAGAGGGTGGTGATGGTCTAGAATGCGCTACCTGGGAGGGTGCTAGAGGTGGGTTGCCTCACATCCTTTTAAAAAGTATCTGGATGGTACCAAGAGTGGCACGGTGGCACAGTGGTTAGCCCTGCTGCCTCCTGGCTTTGGTCACTGTGTGTGTGGACATGATGTGGAGTTGCTGGTGTGGGACTGGGATAGGCACAGTAAGTAGTCTCACAACACCAGGTTAAAGTCCAACAGGTTTATTTGGCAGCTACCAAATAAAACTGTTGGACTTTAACCTGTTGCTGTGAGACTACTTACTGTGCCCTATTTTACCATTGTGCGGCGCCCGAATGTGGTAAAGTCGGGTGTGAGGCCATTAACACAATCCGTGCCCGCGCAGATGGTCACTTTACCAAAATCCAGGAATGGCCACGATCCGCTTCGCGGCCGAAACGGGCGCAACGGCGATTTAAATGTATTTGCATGTATTTCAATTGAATTAATGAACTGCCCGCTCAACTTTATCAGCATTTCCCCCTTTACCACCATGTTCGCCGATCCGGAATCGCGCCGAAATGAACCTGCTAAATAAAAGTCTGTTTTGGACGTTCCAGCTGCTGAAGAGCGAGTTCAGAGTTTCCAACGGCGGCGGGTCAGATGTATCTCTTGGGGGAGGGAGGCCCGGTCGTTGTCTGGTGGGGGGCTAGGGCCGATCGTTGCCTGGTTTGGGGGGTGGGGCGATCATTGTCTGGTGGGAGGGCGGGGAGGCCTGATCGTTGTCTGGTGGGGGGGGGAGGGCCAATCGTTGTCTGGTGGTGGGGGAGAGCGGATGGATAAGGGCGGCACGGTAGCACAGTAGTTAGCACTGCTGCTTCACAGCTCCAGGGTCCCGGGTTCAATTCCCGGCTCGGGTCACTGTCTGTGTGGAGTTTGCACATTCTCCTCGTGTCTGCGTGGGTTTCCTCCGGGTGCTCCGGTTTCCTCCCACAGTCCAAAGATGTGCAGGTTAGGTTGATTGGCCAGGTTAAAAATTGCCCCTTAGAGTCCTGAGATGCGTAGGTTAGAGGGATTAGCGGGTAAATATGTGGGGGTAGGGCCTGGGTGGGATTGTGGTCGGTGCAGACTCGATGGGCCGAATGGCCTCCTTCTGCACTGTAGGGATTCTATGATTCTATGATAAGGGGGACAATGATATCTGTGGGGACCATCGCTCCCGCTTTTCGCTCCCGGGCCGCTTTCTCCGCTTTTGCGGCCCGGGAGCGATTTGACACGGGCACGTTTTTTCAAATTTTTTTCTAACTGCGCATGCGCAGTTCAGAGCTCCGATTGTTTCGGGTGCAATCGGGTGCCCACAGCGTGAATGGGACCCACAATTTTTTTTCCAGGCTGATTGCTAATGGGGGCGCCTGAAAGCAGATTTCCAAGTCAGATCTGAATTACGCCCAGATTCAGCACTTAGAATGAAAATGGTAACATCAGGCCCACTGTGTCTGTGTGGAGTTTGCACATTCTTCCGTGTCCACGTGGGTTTCCTCCGGGTACTCTGGTTTCCTCACACAGCTCAAAGATGTGCGGGTTAGGTGGATCGGCCATGCTAAATTGCCCCTTAGTGTCAGGGGGACTAGCTAGAGTAACTACATGGTGTTATGGGAGTAGGGCCTGGGTGGGATTGTGGTCAGTGCAGACTCGCTCGGCCAAATGGCCTCCTTCTGCATCATAGGAGTCTATAATTCGAGGATTCTATGAGCACTTGGCACGTCATAAGATTCAAGGTCAAGTGCTAATAAATGGGATTAGGTGGGATGTCAGGTGTTTCCTATGTGTCAGTGCAGACTTAATGTGCTGTAGGGCCTCTTTTGCACTGTATGGTCCTATGATTCAAACATTATAGCTGGAATATTCCAACCCCTCCAGCCAGTCATGCCACAGCCAATGGATGTGTAAATGCTTGACCGTATCCTCCCCAGGGGAACCCGCCACAGGGATGGGGGGGGGATTGGAGGGGGTTGCAGGGGGCTGAAAAATTCTGGCCTCTGGGTGGGAATTTCCAGTCCTGACGCCACGAGAATCACCGTGTGCAGGATGGAAAATTTTAACAGGCCAGCAAAAGGTGCATTGACTTTGGGCAGGAATTTCGTCCCAAGGTGGACAGCACCGGAAAATGGCACCCACTGTGACGTATATATTAGTGTAAGTTCTCTACAGCAGAGAAAGTGAACTGTTGCATCCTGAGTACAGCAACATAATAAATCATGGAATTAGAAGGAGTCTGCTCTCTAAGAGGTTCATTGACTCCAACGTATCATGTACTGTCATGGATTCTATGTAACCCAGAAATACCTCAGGAAGGCAAACTAATTCAGCTAAGACTGAAAACCAAAGACAGAAACATCTATAGACACAACTGTGGCCTCGCTAAAACGAGGTGACACACATGTCAATAAAGTTGATGGGGTGGGAAATTTGTTACTGGTGAGTGGATGATCCAGATCAGATGGTGAACCAGATGGGGAGTTGAAAGGCTGTTGGGGAATATGAAGAAATGTGACATTTGATGTTCAATGAATTATTTGCATGCAACTCTGGCTGGAGGCTGATGTTGGAGGCCTCCTGAAATGGCTGCTCCTTCCAAAATGGGGATGAAAATCACCCCCTTTATTTGTGAAGATGTTAAACCAAGCATGATCATTGCAGACCCAACAACAGATACTCACCTCGGAGTCTCACCTCACCTCAGGAAAACTGAAACATGAAGAATCTGCTCCAATATCAATACAGAGGGGGTCGATCGCTGGGAATGCTGGTGGGGCCTCAAGATCCACAAGTCACAGATCTCGCCGGTGAGATCGTGATCTCGGATCTTCCCCACCCCTCATCGGCCGATGTCATCAGGTTCTCGTCCATAAGGGGTGTGAACCTGCTTTACGTGATTTAAATAAATTTCAATATGATTAACCCACTCCCTCGCTAGATATTGACACCGTGCTGACATTTACAAGAGTTTCACCTAGACATGAATCTGTCCTGGGGGTCTCCCTGGGGGTGCAAAGGTAAGTATAGCCTCTGGGGCAGATATCCACCCCATCTGACGAAGGAGCTGTGCTCCGAAAGCTTATGGTATTTGCTACCAAATAAACCTGTTGGACTTTAACCTGGTGTTGTGAGACTTCTTAGAGGGACATGACCAGACAGTGCCCTGGCAATGCCCTCTGGCACTGCCCCTTGACACTGGCTGGCACTGCCAGGTTTGCAAGATGCCACCCTGGCAGTGCTAGCCTGGTGGGTACTAGCTCTGACTTGGGGGAGGCGGTGGGGGGGGGGGGGGTGGTTTGAAAGAGGCCAATGATCGGGGGGTGGGGGCAGTGATCTGGGAGGGGGGAGTTGTGTCGACTTCGATCAGCGCTGGGGAGGGGAGCCCCTGATACCTCTGTGGTGGGCTGGGGGTGGGGGGGAGATTTATTCAGGTCATGATCGGGGCACCCTTTAAAGATGGTACTCTGATCTCTGTGCAACCAGGCTTTGCTGGTGTGTTGAGGCCCCGTCCTCCTGTATGGTGGTGTGATTTTTTTTGGCAGAGTGTCGTAAAATCTGGAGAGAAAACTGACCAGTTTCTCTGGAGATAAACATGCCGGTTTTCTCAGCGGAAACAACACTCTACCATTGTTTGGTAAGATTTCACCCAGAGTTTACATTATCTGTATCAGGGTTTAAACTGTCTTTCCATCCATCAGTATTAAAGAACTTCCAAATCAATAGGTCCAAACTATTAATGATACTGAAATCTTAAACATAGAGATGCCTATTCATTACATGGAGGAGATTTTCTTTGACAAATCACATTTACCTTCAGGGAAGTTGGTTATTTGGATTTTTTCACTGATGTCCTCAAATGAAACAGTTGGTAGGTTTTCATTGAGAAGATCAATAAGTGGTCTGCCATCTTTGTCAATGTAGGATTCCAGCAGTGTTGTTACAAACTTCCTTAAGCCAGGATAAAGATCTTTGGTGTCCTGCAACACCTCGAGAAACTCCGCACATGATTGCTGACCTTTGTGGTTCATTATGTCGAGAAGGGTTCGCCCTTTATCAACGTCTGGTTTCTCTTGTATTATGTCATGGTCATCTTCAGAGATTATTCTCTTACACATTAAAAGCTTTAGGAGTGGAAGTATGTTGGGACTGATGTAATTCACCACAGTTCGACGGCCTTCTTCGATTGCATGGATTGCCCAGTCTGCGCGCTTCATTTGTGGTGGAAAATACTTAGTACTGTCACAAGCTCCTGCTAAGAATGATAAGAAATCATTTAAAATCAAAAGTGACTGTCAATCAAACAAAACTGTCTAAAAGATTTGAAATTTTGTAGCTAATAAGATGGTATAAGCAAAAAAATAAATGGCTTAATTCAACTGCTGTAGAGTTTTGCAATAGTTGTGTCTGGCAAGTTTATATCATGGTTTGAAATACGAATGATTTTCTCCTTTTTTACAGGTTAAGTAATGCACATTCCAAAACAACTTTTTCCCAGCAATCTTATAAGGGTAGTATTATTGTTGATTTTACCAACTCCTACTTGTCTTTGTTCTAATGAACATTTCACGCACTGACTGAAGTTACTGCTAAGAGCTAAAATGCTAAATGTTAGTGCAGATCAAAGTAGGAATGTCCGTTCTTTTTGAGTGATACCTCCAATTCTGAGCAATGTAACGAGTATGGTAACGCCAAAAGTTGGTCATACCCACATTTGTTAGTTTAGGACTTTATACACACGGGTCTGGAATTTTTACTGGGTTCTCCAGGAGAGAGTAGGTGAAACTCAAGGAAAAATTGTGCTAATCATTAATAAATAGCCACTTCTGCCATATCTCCAAATATCCCACAGCAGGAAAATTGGAGGAACCCTGTGGAATATCGGCGCCATAACTGGTAGCGGGAGAAGAAATAATATTTTACCCTTTTCTTCTACCATGTTTCTTTCCTCTTCCTTTTTAAAAGACAGTATTGACAATGGATTTTTTTATTCATTCGTAGATGGTGGACAGGCTTTGGGGAGTTAGGAGATGAGTTACTCACCACAGTATTCCTAGCCTCTGACCTGCTCTTGTAGCCATTGTGTTAGTGTGGTGAGTCCAGTTGAATTTTTGGTCAATGGTAACCCTAAGGAGATTGACAGTGGGGGATTCAGTGATGGTAACACCATTGAATGTCACGGGTCAGTGGTAAGAGCGTCTCTTCCCGGTGATGGTCACTGCCTGGCATTTGTGTGGCACCAATGTTGTCTGTTGCTCTATTTCTTATGTATGAGCAGACAGTGTGGTAGTTGAGGCTGATCCTGTCCTATCTGACATTCACACGTGCTGACTTTCAGCAAGGGTTTTAAGACAACTCAGATGCTGAGGTTGAATTTGGTACACCCACCCCCACCAGACCATAGATAAACTAATTCTGAAGACAACAGGAATTGAACCTGGAATCCGCTTAGTCAAGAAGTAACCATTTACAGGGTATATTTTGTTGTTTGGAAAGTTAAAGAGAAAGCTTCCAGAATACCTAGACTATTTGGGTAATATGGTCCCATTGCACTGTAGACATCTAGAATTTCAGGTGTAAGGCATTCTAAAATTCATGCACAATTCCAGCAGAATTGGCTGCAGACAGAAGACCCTGCCTTTCACAGAGTGCTATATGTTTACTAGTAAAAGGATAATAAGAGCAAAAGCCGCTGTCTCAAAAATTCCATCATTTATATCAGAATTACACTTCATTTGCCTCAAAGTGGTAGAAACATGAATTTAGTTGCCTGATTAACAATTTCTGTTTGAAACATCGATGTTAAATAAAGAAATCAGAAGAATCTATTGCAGTTGGATAATGTAAAAATGATTGTACAAACTTCTGATCAGCACTTTAGGCAGGAAATGTTTCTTTCCCACCCTCCTGTTATGGAGTCTTTATCATGGGGTTCGCGATGCGCGGTCCTGCATAATGGTCTTATTGAGGGGCAGAAGGGAGCTGGAAGAAGAAGAAATAATGGAGGCTTACAGAATGGCTGCACCATTTAGAGAAGATGACCAACTAGGAGGGATACTTCCAACAGTATTAACAAACCACTTCACTCTAGGTAGTGCTGCATTCTTGTCAAATCCTGTGAAGTGCTTTGGAAAATGTTACTAAATATGTAGTTGTTCCTGTAGTTATTAAAATAATAAGAAGAATTCAAATAAATTTGCTTAATCTGATATACTAACATTGGACACAATAAAGCATAGTCTATGATATACACAACTGTGTACTGTCAAATGATCTCTCTTTTATTATTTAATCATGCCCCATCATTTTGGCACAGATTAAAACAATTCTAGTTTTCTTTAATTTCTTTTCTGATCTTATCGTGCAGTAGAATAACAGCAACTCACCTTTGATTTCTAAAAAAACTACTTTTGAAACTCTTTGTTTTATAGCATTATGCTGAACTTCAAAAGAATACACCAGCTTCTTGTTTGTAGCTTCTGTAGTTCTGATGGTAAGCTGAGATATTAAGCTGTATGCCCCACTCCCTTGGTGTTCTTTCAAAGTCATGGCAATGTCATGTTCTCCTTCCAGTGTTTTGTCTTGTTCCTGCTCACTCTGATAATCTTCTATTCTACTGAATTCACGTTGTCTTATAGATGATGAAGTGCTGTTCCATTTACTGACGAGAACTCTCTGGGATTTACCTTCTTCTTCTCTGTACCAAGAGGCACTGATAGCTTTTGGTTTGAACCAGAGAACCGCACAAACCAGAGAGAGGGGATCATCCATATGGAGGTGGTTTGATTTAACAATGTCTGTCACTTTGGGAGCAACTGAAAAACAAAGAGAAACAGAATCAACCGCACAAACCAGAGAGAGGGGATCATCCATATGGAGGTGGTTTGATTTAACAATGTCTGTCACTTTGGGAGCAACTGAAAAACAAAGAGAAACAGAATCACCCAGTTACGCATCTTTCAGGACTCAACATTGAGTTCAACAACTTTAGACTGTGACCTTTCTCCTCCTTCTTATATCTCAAACGTTTTTTGTTCCTTTGTAAAAACCCTCTCTTCCCCGGGTCAATGGTCACTTTTTCTTAAGTTTTGCTGCATTGTTCTTGCAATCTCTCCCAGCTCCTAATAGTCATTAGTACAGAAACGGTGTTGGAGAAATTGATGGATTTGAAGACTGCTAAATCCCCAGGGGTTGATAATCTCCATCCCACACTACATAAAGAAGTGGCCCTAGAAATAGTGGATGCATTGGTGGTCATCTTCCAAGATTCTATAGACTCTGGAACAGTTCCTATGGATTGGAGGGTAGCTAATGTAACCCCTTTATTTAAAAAGGAAGTAAAGAGAAAACAGGGAATAATAGACCAATCAGTAGTGAGTAAATGCTAGAGTCCATTATAAAAGATTTACTAGCAGAGCACTTGGAAAACAGTGGCAGGATTAGACAGAGTCAGCATGGATTGACGAAAGGGAAATCACCACAAATCTACTGGAATTATTTGAGGATGTAACTAGTTGAGTTGATGAAGGGGAGCCAGTGAATGTGGGGTATTTGGACTTTCGGAAGGCTTTCAACAAAGTCCCACATAAGAGATTAGCATGTAAAATTAAATGTCCCCGCCATTTTAAATTTATTTTCATGTTCCATAATCTTTGAATAGAAGCTAGGTGATGTCCTGTGACTGATCCGATTGGGTGGCAATAGTCAATCCCCATGGACAGAAGCTGATTTCTCTCCTGGAATGCTGGCACATGGGTTGAGAAAACTGATGGGTTCAGGAACCTGATGAATAATTTCCGGGTTCAACCCAACATCTCAGCTATCTCACTACCAGGTGCCACTTTTAAATGCACTCAATGTAAACAGATGTTCAGGTCTCCCCACTTTGTACTCGACAGTTGTGTGCTTACATGCACTAGGCCCTTCAGGATTGTGAAATTCCCTTTTGAAAAGTTTAGGCCTACACTCTCTGGAATTTAGAAGAATGAGGGGAGATCAAATTGAGGTATATAAGATGATAAAAGGTATGGATACGGTAGACGTGGAGCGGATGCTTCCTCTTGTGGGGCATTCTAGGATGAGTGGTCATAGTCTTAGGATAAGGGGTAGAAAATTTAAAGGAGAGTTGAGAAGAAACTACTTCTCCCAAAGGGTTGTGAATCTGTGGAATTCACTACCCCAAAGTGCGGTGGATGATGGAACAGTGAGTAAATTTGAGGAGTTAGACAGATTTTTAATTGGTAATGGATTGAAGGGTTATGGGGAGAAGGCAGGAAAATGGGTCGAGGAGCTTATCAGCCATGATCGAATGGCGGAGCGAACTCAATGGGCCAAATGGCCTAATTCTGCTCCTATATCTTATGAACTTACGAAAAAGTGCAGCTTGTACAGCACAAGGTCAATACCCTGAAATACTCCACCTTACGACAGCCTCACAACCACATAAAATACTGTGCTTCAAGGACACAGACCACCACTGTCTTTTCAGGGCAATAAATGAAGCCTTGCCAAAGTCACCAGCATTTCGAAAACAAGCTGACAAAAGAGTGATTATTCACCTTTTCTGTTACTGCTGTACAAAAGAAGTGTTGCAACGCAAACAGCTGTGGTGATCACAGAAGTTAGGAGAAAAGTGAGCAATATTCTTGATCTTGCCCTGGATCCTGTACAAATGCAAAACCAGAGAGGCATTATTGATTGTTCACTGCTCTTTCTCTGTGCTTAAAACAAAAGTTTTAAATTTACTTGCAGGGCAGCATCGCGCCTGAATAATTGAAAGAACCTTTCAATGACAAATGACGCAGTAACTCCTGCTTCATTCACAATGAAGTGAAACGACCAACACATTAGCTGGAAAATCAAGTGGTCTCCATCTTAAAGAATATTCTTTGACATTTTAAAACAAACCTGTATTTCACTACTTCATAAATGGAATTCTTTCAACTAGAGTGGAAACGTGAAACTTGTGACAGTTCAGTGTGTGCCATAACCATTTAGATTGTGAGGTCAAGATGAAAATAATTATTTATTGATCCAATATTCTACCCAGTCCCACTCTGCACCCAGGATATGCTACACCTGACACTCCAGGCCCTCATTTAGATTGTAGTACTTTTTTCCTTTTCTACCTTAAGGACCTTAAGGCAAGATATTAAAAATGGGATATGGTGATAAAAATAAAAGTCAGATGTTGACAAGTAGCACTACAACATGAGAATATATTATAAAAGAACAGCTTTGGGAACATTTTTAAAACCTTACATTTATACGCTTACACCTAGGCATACAACAGATCGGCTTCCTATGGCTTGTGTGTAAGATCCAAGACCAAACCCTGTAACGGTCAAAGAGGCACCAAAGAGAAATGCTCCAGCTTACACCGATTTGTCATTGAAAACCATGGAGGATAAGTCACTATAATGCTGACATTCTTCTTTGATAAAGTCACTCAAATACACACAAAGCAATTGGGACCTGGGACAATTAGAAGACCAAGGTGTGTGGCATGACACAAGCCACTCTAAGTAGGTTCTTCCACCAAGCTGGAGGCTGAAGTCTGTCTAATAGCTTCTGATAAAACTGGGACTTGTGATGACTAATGCTGGAAGATGTGAAATGGAAGCAATGCTCTATGTTTCCAAGGCTCAGTACCCAAGATGATTGGCTTGCCAAGAGTTACTCTCAAGTTATATAATCATATATAGTGTGACATATGATGTGTGCCAATGTTGTGGTCAGGAAGATAATGGCAATGTACTTGTACGTTTTAATGTCCGTTCTAATGCTTACTTCACCATTTTGAGCAGCACTTGCTCTTGCTAAGCACTGGGCACAACCTGTATTTTTTAATTGTTTATTGGCAAAATAACGACAGTCTCCTTCAGGCGGAGGAAGTAATCAGATCCCTTTGGGATCAAGGGGGTTCCACAATGATACAAGTGATGGTAGAAATTCAGAACTAATGAGTGAAATGGATTCCAAGCACCGAGAGAAATGACTCCTCATCTAGCCTGGCTCACTAATTGATCCTAGATGGCGTAGACTTGTCACTGGAGGCTGGAAATGTTCCCACTGGTTTGTAGAATTATCTGGAGTCAATGGCCAGAATTTTACCACCTCGCCCTCTACAAGAATTGGAACGGGCGAGAGGCGGACAATAGGAAAGTCTGTTGCACCTCGGGCTGGATTTTACGGTTTCGGGACGAACAAGGTCGTAAACTCCCGCCCATTGAGTGTGCTTTAACTGCAAGGCACTTCTATGTACACTTGGGGGTAACAAAACCCTGGCTCCGTTGACCTAAACTTTCTGGACTTAGGGGGATGAGTTGTGCTCCAAAGGGGAATGTGTGTGAGTTCTGTATTGAAATTCTATCTGTCGTTTCACTCAGATATTCTCAAACATGTTCACAAATCTTTGAGTCTGCTGATAGCTGAACAA
Organism: Mustelus asterias; assembly: GCF_964213995.1. Lineage (NCBI taxonomy): Eukaryota > Metazoa > Chordata > Chondrichthyes > Carcharhiniformes > Triakidae > Mustelus > Mustelus asterias. Next base: position 33,934,964 of record NC_135804.1, read on the forward strand.
TCAAAAAATAGATTATTTGGTTGAATACTCACTCAGGCTAATTAAAAAAGAACTTTTTGTTCCTAATAGTAAAATAATTGTTCCCTTGCAAATTTTGACATGGGGTACAACAGAATCCACTTAGAAATTCCATATCATTCAGATATAATATTGAAATTGCTTTGTTGTCTTTTCATTTCTAATAAATTCATATGAAAGTTCATCAGTATTTCTATCCCTGTGTGTTGTGAAAAACATTCACAAATACATTTCAATGAACAGATGAGCAATGAACAATTTGAACAATGAAGAAAAACTGGGCCTAAATGTAAATATGGCAAGGCTCATTGGAAAGAATAGGGGATTTTAAGGCCTCACTCGTCCCAAAACCGTAAAATCCCACTCGAGGTCAACGGACCTTTCCATTGTCTGCCCCCTCGCTCCAATTCCCGTGGCGGGTGGGATGGTAAAATTCCGGCCTAGATGTCTACATGTGCAGGAACCAAATAATGTCCTTAATTTGTAATGATCCATTTGTGTGGCTCAGTTACACAAATTCAAGCCAAGGTTTCCTAAGTGAAAGTAAATTCCAATTCATACCACATTAGATTCGAAAAATGAAATATTTCTCGCCATTTACTAGATACCATTCTCCTTTATTATTACTCACCCTTGATGGTCAAACTAACAACTCTTTGTAAAGGTGTCTCTAAAGCTTCATGACTAATTTTGCAGACATAAGATGCTCCATCATCTGCCTGGGTGCCTTTGACAATCAGGAATGAAAGCTGATTAAACGTTCCATCTTGATTTTGCTGAGGTTTTCCCGCAATCGCTCTTGATGTGAGGTCAACTTGGTTTTCGCTGTCCTTTGAGCCACGTTTAAACCAAGAGATAGAGTGGTTTTCTGGATAAAAATGTTTCATCTCACAAATGATTGTTTTATCTTCCCCAAGTTCAACGTCTATGTTTACGGTGTTTACTGAAACCGTAGGAGGTACTACCAAGAAAAAAAGGAATTAAAATAAATTTTATGTTCCTTTTATTAGATATCTCCTTAAAAATGCAACATGGTCATGTTAGCCATGCATAGAAATGGGTGCAGGCAATTTAACCCCTCAAGCCTGTTTTGCCATTGAATGTGCTTATGGTTGATCTGAGACCTTATTTCATGTACCCACCTGAGCCCCATATGCATTAATACTTATGGCCAACAAAAATTAGGTTATAATAAAAAAAAATGCTGGATAAATGAAGTAGGCTGGCAAAGTAACATGGACTCGAAATGTTAACTCTGTTTCTCTCGCCACATCCAGCATTTTCTTTATGTATTTCAGAATTCCAACATCCACAGTATTTTTTTTTTAAATATAAAAATTAGGCTATCTCAGGTTTAAATTTACAATTGATCTTGCGTTAATTACTTTCTTCAAAAGAGATTTCCAAACCTATTTTGTTTATTTATTAGTGTCACAAGTAGGCTTACATTAACACTACAATGAAGTTTCTGTGAAAATCCCCTAGTTGCCACACTCCGGTGCCTGCTCGGGTAGACTGAGGGAGAATTTAGCAAGGCCAATGCACCTAACCAGCATGTGTTTCGGACTGTGGGAGGAAACCGGAGCACCCGGAGGAAACCCACGCAGACACGGGGAGAACATGCAGACTCCACACAGACAGTGACCCAAGCCGGGAATTGAACCCAGGTCCCTGGCACTGTGAGGCAGCAATGCTAACCACTGTACCACCTGTGGTACCTCTACCACCATGTGCATAAAGAAGTGCTTTCCTATTTCACTTCTGTAAGCTCTGGCTCTAATTTTAGACTATGCCCCTCCACCCGCCCTCCACTCCCCCTTTCCCCACATTGTATACTCAACCAGTGAATTTAATTCCCCTCTATCTAAATCCCCTTAGTACAGTGTCTTGGAATTCATAAATTATTAAATTTCTGTCAGAAGAGGATATTCTGACCTGTTGACATGTCCACTCAGAATGAAACTGCAACTGCTCAGTTGCAGTTTCATTCATAACTATCCCAAGTATCCCTACAATTCTATGGAAGTTTCTATAATTGACTATCAGATGGAGTAGATGTTTTGCCCAGCTGTTCATGTTTGCTGAGGATAAACAACGTTACCCCAGCTCACATTGCTGTTTCTGGTTTTTTATACTTCCTAAAAGATGTAATTTTCCATGGATACTGCACAGTTGTAACAGTATCACATAGCCAATTAAAATACCTACTCTGTGAGTCATGAAATATACCATTCCCACAGTTCTATCCACATCCATAACTATTCCTAGTATTCCTACAATTCTATCTGTAACCATAACTATTCTTAGTATTCCTACAATTCTACCTGTATCCATAACTATTCCTAATATTCCTACAATTCTATATTTATCCATAACTATTCCTAATATTCCTACAATTCTATATTTATCCATAACTATTCCTAATATTCCTACAATTCTATATTTATCCATAACTATTCCTAATATTCCTACAATTCTATCTATATCCATAACAGGCACTGTTATACCCAATACCCAAACAGGCACTGGAGTGTGGCCACGAGGGGATTTTCATAGTAACTTCATTGCAGTGTTAATGTAAGCATACTTGGAACACTAATAAACTTAGCTTAAGAGTGGAAGCTTTTGTTAATTCAATTTTACTGCATCCTGTGGGTACTGCATATCCTATGGGAAAGCATTGAATTGCTTACAGCAATTTCTGGATATCTGCATTTAATTGCGCATGTGTAGACTTCAGATGTGTAATTATGGTGAATGCTAACATGGTTCATTGTCATAACGACCAACAATTTAGTGCCTTTAACGTCCCAAAGTACTTCACAGGTGCATTATAACACAAAATATTAAAACTGAGCCAGACCTCTGTAAGGTCATATCAGGTCAGATAACAACTATTTGATCAAAGAGGTAGGTTTTAAGAAGTGTAGATGTTTTGAAGATGGAAATTGAGGTGGTGAGGTGAGAGGTGAGTGCAGATATCTGAAAGGGCTGTGGGGCAGGAAGGAAAAGGTTACAAAGATAGGAGGGGTTGAGGCCATGGAGAGATTTGAAAACAAGATCAAAAATTTTAAAATCAAGATGTTGTTTTAACTGGAACCAACACAAGTCAGCGAGCACAGGGGTGATAGGTTAACTGGATTTGCTGAGTTAATATATGGACAGCAGATAGGTTTACGTAAGGTAGAATATGGAAGGCCAACCTGTAAAGCATTGTCAGGTTTAGCGATAACAAAGGCATGAATGAGCCTTTTTTTAAAGCAGAAATTGAGCTGTGATGGGGCAAAATCGGGAAATACTATGGAGGTAGAAATAGGCAGTCTTTGTGACTGTGCAAATATGTGCTCATCTCAGGCACAAATTCCAGGAAGGTGAATGGGACACCGATTGCAGGTCAGGTAGAATACTGATTAGAGCTTCCTCCAAATGGCACAACAACATGGTTACGCCCAATGTTCTGAGGTCACTCCCATACAACCTAACAAACCTCATGGGAAATGCAGACACGGTTCACTTTAACAGATTGAATGATTGAAACAAAAGAAATGGAAATCACATTTATATAGTGTTTTTAAAGACGACTGGACATCTCAAAGCATTTTACAGCCAATTAATTTCTTTTAAAACTGTAGCTCCTGCTGCAATGTAGGAAGCGACTTTCACACAGCAAACTCCCACAAACAATAATCTTTCACCTATTTTTCATGACACAAAGCTGCAACTGAAATTTTCCAATCAATAAATTGTAATTAGATCCATTACATTTGGATTACGTATATGAACGTAAGAATTAGGAGCTGGAGGAGGCCATTCGGCCCCTCGGGCCTTCTCCGTCATTCAATAAGATCATGGCTGATCTGATTGTGACCTCAACTTCACATTCCCACCTACCCCTTATATCCTTTGACTCCCTCTGCCTTAAAAAAACATTCAATGACCCTGCTACCCCTGAGGCCAAACGGGCCATCTAAAATGGCGATTTGTAAAGCACTCTGGGACAATTAGGCAAGAGCTAAAACGACAGGCTGCAACCTAAAAGACAGAGATAAACAGGCTGCAACCCAGACGGGTGAATACACAGGATATGGGTTATCTCCAGGACAAAAGAGACTTTCTGGTCAAACTGGGTTGTTTACCAGACATTAGGGCGCCGTAACCCCTTATTTGGGAGGGAGGTGTGAACCCTACGTGCCCCCAGCACCTGCAGACTTGGCCATTGGGGACACACCCAGAGATTGGTGTGGCAGCACCCGATTGGACTTTATCGATCAGGGTGATCAAGTCCTGATCGAGTGATTGGCATTGGCCAAAAGGAGCGCGAAACCCAACGGGGTATAAAGGGTGCTGCACAACCAAGAATGTCTCTCTCTCTCTGACCCCACGAACGAGCTACAACACCGGTGACCATCGCCGGCGACGACCAGCACGAAGAGAGCCACCACAGCTGAGAAGGAAGGAAGACCAGAGCCAGAGTGCCAGACCAGACCAAAGGACCAGACTATGCAGAGGACGACCAAGACCAACGCACAGATAAAGGCCAATACCTGCTTGGGTACTTCCAGTCACGCAAAGTTAAGTCAAGGTCTTGCATTGGACTTGAACTTTAGTATTTTCTGTAAGATAACTTATTGTTGGTTGGGTGGGTGATTATTGATTGTGTGTCTTAAACAAATATTGGTTGTACTAACAAGACGTCTACTCGCAGTTAATTGTCCACCGTATAAGGATTAAAACAGACTGTGTAGCAGGCACAACACCCCTGACACGATGAGCTCTTATTCCGTGTAGCAACCTTTGACGTGGCACCTTGTCAAATGCCTCTCAAATCACAGAATCAATCCAGATGGATGTTTCAATGTGCAGAAATGTACCTTCACAACTAAGATAAAAGTTTAAGTTAATTTAACCTGATTGTGGAAGTGCTTTTCTCTCAGAAATTTCTAGACACTTTTATTTTAGCTCATTTAGGTGAAGGCAAATGATTTGCCTTTTTACGGTAAACTCGGAGTTCAATTGAGAATATTTGCATCTCTGCACTTTTCTCATCAGTACATTTTTACACTTCCCAAAGTCAGCTGGAATTCTTAATTTACATTCACATTTCCGGTGAATATAGTGAATAAAAACTCCACACACACAGTTCCTGAAGGATCATACTTCAGGCATTATTCCTCACTCACCTGTTATTGCCAGAGTAACGGTCCCCGTTGCTTTATCAGAAAATACTGTAACTGTGCAGGAGTATGATCCAACATCTTGAATTGTAACATTTTTTAGAAGTAAAGAAGCATTTGCTTTGCTTATTTCATTTATGGAGAGACTCGATCCTGGTCTATAGCTTTCATATTCTCCAAACTCGAACAAGCAAACTGCTTTGTTATCGGTGCCCACTCTGTGATTCCATTCAATCACAATGTAGCTCAATTTCAATTCAACTGTGCGTGTAAATAGGCAGCCCAGCACGACATCATCACCGATTGTGGCATTGATAGCTGGGATGACCATCACCTCGAGGGAAGCTGCATTAAAAAATACACAACAAAAGTTCAAAACATGGTTCATAAATAATTCATTACAATCATTCTTTGCTTCACGAAAATTCTGTGGAAGGAGAAATGGCGAACAGAGGCAAAATATAACAGGGGCGTGTGGGACACCACTCAGCCACTTTTAAATATCTATTTCCTTCATTACAACAGTAGCGGCTATTCTTTAAAAAAGTACTTCATTGGCTGGAAAGCATTTTAATATATCCATTGGTCGTGAAAATGCAATTTAAATGCAAGTCTATCTTTTTGTTTCCCAGCCTGCAGCCAGCAACCAGAGAGGTGTGTGTGGTGGGAAGGGAAAGATATGGGGGAGCAGGAGGAATGACCCACGACTGGGAGGGGAGAGGTTGGTGATTGTGGGGTGGGGGGGAATAGATCTGTGATTGGGTGGGGAGGGGGAAAAAAACTTTGTTTATGAAAGGCGATGGAGGATCCTGATCAGGTTGTGGGGATAAAAAGCCATTGGTTGGGATGGCTGGGATCAGAATATCAGGACCTAGGGGCCAGTGTTCTTGCAAACTGCATAACTAGAGAAGTAAAGAGCGCTTTAAACAAAATAAGGGGAGGGGGATGATTCTGGAGGGGGCCTATTTAGGCATATAAAGGAAAAGGATGTGGCAGCTTTACAAGGCAGATGTTTAGGTAATGATACCCAGAGTGTGACAGGAAGGGACAGAGTGTACAAACATAAAAATATAGCAGCAAATGGGATAAAAAGGGAAAAAAATGTTAACAAAGCAAAGTGAATGGCTCTTTACTTAAATACACATAGTATTCAGCACAAAATAAATGAATTGATGGCAAAAATTGGGGTTAATGGGTATGACCTTATAGCCATTATAGAGATGGGGTTACAAGGAGATGAAAACTGGGAACTAAATAATTAGGGATATGTGACTTTTTGTAAGGACAGGCAGGAAGGAAAGGGTAGTGGGGTAGCTTTGTTGGTATGAGATGGAATAAGTATGATAGGAAGAAATGATCTTCAATCAGAAGATGTAGAATCCATGTGGGTGGAGGTAAGAAATAACAAATGGAAAGAAGATACCAGTGGCAGTAGTCTGTAGGCCCCCTAACAGTAGCTGTACTGTAGGACAGAGAATAAACAGCAGATAATGAGGGTATGGAGCACTTTAATCATGAGTGACTTTAATCCTCATGTAGATTGGGAAAATCAAATTGGTAGAGGCAGCCAAGAGGAAGAATTTATAGAATGTTTTTGGGACAGAATAATATGTTGTGGATCCAATCAGAGATCAGACTATTTTAGATCTGGTAATGTGTAACGAGCAGGTTTAATAAACAATTTCAGAGTAAAAGATTCCTGAGGAAACAGTGACCATAACATAGTAGAATTTAGCATTCAGTTTGAGAGTGAGAAACTTGCTAAACTTCTATGCTAAACGTAAATAAGAGTAATTCTACAGCAACAAGGGCAGAGATGGCTGGAATGGACAGGGGAAGGAATGCAGCAGGAAGGATGGTTAATCAGCAATGACAGATGTTTATGAAAATAGTCCATGACTCAACAGACATATATCTCAGTGAGGAAAAAGAATTCTAGGAAGGGGATAAATCAACCATGGTTAACCCAAGGAAGTTAAGGGTAGTATTAAACTGAAAGAAAAAATCATATAATGCGGCAAAGATTAGTGGTAAGGCAGAGGATTAGGAATGTTTCAAAAACCAACAAAAGATGACTGAAAAAAATAATAAAAAGGGGGAAGGTAAACTATGAGGGTGAACTAGCAAGTAATATAAAAATGGACAGCGAGAGTTTCTTTAACTATATAAAAAGAGAGGCCAAAGTAAACATAGGCTCCTCAGAAAATGAGACTGGGGAAATAATAATGGGGAGCCAGGAAATGGCCGTGGAGTTAAATAAATACTTTACTTCAGTGTTCACGGTGGAAGACTCTAATAGCATTCCAAAAATTCTAACTAATCAAGGAGCAAAAGGGTGGGAAAGGAAATAAATGCAATAACTGTCACCAGAGAAAAAGTACCAGGGAAAGTAAAAAGGCAAAAGGACGATAAGACCCCTGGCCCTAATGGGTTGCATCCAAGGATATTAAAGGAAGTAACTACAGAGAAAGTGGATGCACTGGTAGTGACCTTCCAACAATCCTTAAATTCTGGAAAAGTCCTAGAGGATTGAAAAACTGCCAATGTAACAACCTTATTCAAAATGGGAAGGAGACAAAAACAGGTAACTATAGACCAATTAGCTTGACATCTGTCTTTGGGAAAATATTAGAATTCATTATAAAGGATACAATAGCAGAGCATATAGAAATGTATAATATAATCAAGCAGAGTCAATATGGCTTCATGAAGAGGAAATCATGCCTGACAAATTTATTAGAATTCTTTGAGGTGGTAATTTGCAGGATAGATGGAGTAGATGTAACCAATAGATGTAATGTAATGTAACATACTTGGATTTCCAAAAAACGCTTGAAAAGGTCTTGCACAAAAGACTACTTAATAAGATGAGAGCCCATGGTTTTGAGGTAGAATATTAGCATGGATAGAGGATTGGCTAACTGATAGAAGACAGCGAGTTCGGGGATAAGATGGGCATTTTCTGGAACTAGTGGAGTTCTTCAGGGTTAGTGCTGGGGCCACTATAGTGAATGTACTGTTGCCAAGTTTGCAAATGGCACAAAAATAGATGGGAAGATGTTAAGAATGTAGGAAGTTAATGAGGTTAACAGTTGAACTTGACATGAAAACAAAGTATCAAACAAGTAACAAGATTAGCATGCGTTCAGAGGAATAATGAGATATGATATACCCAGTAACAAGATTAACATAAGAAATAGGAGCAGGAGTAGGCCATCCAGCCCCTCGAGCCTGCTCCACCATTCAATAAGATCATGGCTGATCTTTTCGTGGACTCAGCTCCACTTACCCGCCCACTCACCATAACCCTTAATTCCTTTACTGTTCAAACATTTACCTATCCTACCTTTAAACACATTCAATGAGGTAGCCTCAACTGCTTCACTTGACAGGGAATTCCATAGATTCACAACCCTTTGTGTGAAGAAGTTCCTCCTCAACTCAGTCCTAAATCTGCTCCCCCTTATTTTGAGGCCATGCATGCTCCCTAGTTCTATTTTCACCCGCCACTGGAAACAACTTCCCTGCTTCTACCTTATCTATTCCCTTCATAAACTTATATGTTTCTATAAAGTCTCCCCGCATTCTTCTGAATTCCAATGAATATAGCCCCAGTCTACTCAGTCTCTCCTCATAGGCCAACCCTCTCAACTCCGGAATCAACCTAGTGAATCTCCTGTGCCTGTGTTTAATGTTCCCTCCACCCACATTGTCTGTACCGTAAGACCTGGCTGGTTGTAGGATTCGCATTCTAATCAGTATTCTGCAACTTGATTTTGTCTGTTTGTACTGTTTGAGAGCACATTTCCACTCCATCTGACGAAGGAGCAGTGCTCCGAAAGCTTATGGTATTTGCTACCAAATAAACCTGTTGGACTTTAACCTGGTGTTGTGAGACTTCTTACCTCATCTAGTGTCAGTATATCCTTTCTCAAGTAAGGAGACCAAAACTGTACACAGTACTCCAGGTGTGGCTTCACCAGCACCTTATACAGCTGCAACATGACCTCGCTGTTTTGAAACTCCATCCCTCTAGCAATGAAGGACAAAATTCCATTTGCCTTCTTAATTACCTGCTGCACCTGCAAACCAACCCCTTGTGATTCTTGCACAAGGACACCCAGGTCCCTTTGCACAGCAGCATGCTGCAATTTTTTACCATTTAATAGTCCATTTTGCTGTTATTCCTACCATAATGGATGACCTCACATTTCCCAACATTGTACTCCATCTGCTAGACCCTCGCCCAATCACTTAGACTATCTATATCCCTTTGCAGACTGTCAGCGTCCTCTGCATGCTTTGCTCTGCCACTCATCTTAGTGTCATCTGCAAATTCTGACACACTACACTTGGTCTCCAACTCCAAGTCATCTATGTAAATTGTAAACAATTGCGGTCCCAACACTGATCCCTGAAGCATACCACGAGTCACTGATCGCCAACCAGAAAAACCACCATTTACCCCCACTCTTTGCTTTCTGTTAGTTAACTAATCCTCTATCCATGCTAATACATTACCTGTAACACCATGCACCTTTATCTTATGCGTATGTGCAGTTGCCCCAAACAGTCAGCCTTCAGTTTATTGGTCAGCTCGATCGCTGGCCAGCCTGGGACACTCGCACTGCTGCCCCACAGTTCTCACCAGCATTCCCGGGCCAGCCCCAACACCCCCCACCCCACTCCGGCCAGAGCACCCCAATCTCCGGCACCCCCCTATCAGTGACAATCCCACCCCAATTACTGCCCTCCTTCCAGCCTTGACCGGATCCCAATGCAGAATGGCAGCGGGACCCCCCCATTCCCACCAATTGCCCCGAGTCCCTGCCCCCTCAGCCCCACCACCTTGGCACTGTCCCTTGCCCAATGGGCAGTACCAAGGCACCCCCTGGACATGGGCACTTTGCCCCTTGGGCAAATGGTATGATGGCCTTTGTTGAAAGAGGATTTGAGTATAGGGATAGGGATGTTTTGCTGCTATTGTACAAGGCCTTGGTGAGGCCACATCTGGAATATTGCGGCAATTTTGATGTCCTTATCTGAGGAAGGATGTTCCTGCTATAGAGGGAGTACAGCGAAGGTTTACCAGGCTAATTCCTGGGATGGCAGGTCTGTCATATATGAGGAAAGACAAAGTCATAGAGTCATAGAAGTTTACAGCGTGCATTTAGGATTATATTCAAAGAACAAAGAAAATTACAGCTCAGGAACAGGCTCTTCAGCCCTCCTAGCCGAATTCATTGGACTTTAGAAGAGTGAGGGGGGATCTCATAGAAAGTTATAAAATTCTAACAGGGTTAGACGGGTAGATTCAGAAAGAATGTTCCTGATGGTGGGGGAGTCCAGAACTAGGGGTCATCGTTTGAGGCTAAGGGATAAACCTTTTAGAATTGAGGTGAGGAGAAATTTCTTCATCCAGAGAGTGGTGAATGAGTGGAATTCACTGCACAGAAAGTAGTTGAGGTCAAAATGTTGTGTGATTTCAACGGCACGGCACGGTAGCACAGTGGTTAGCACTGCTGCTTCACAGCTCCAGGGACCTGGGTTCGATTCCCGGCTTGGGTCACTGTCTGTGTGGAGTTTGCACATTCTCCTCGTGTCTGCGTGGGTTTCCTCCGGGTGCTCCGGTTTCCTCCCACAGTCCAAAGATGTGCGGGTTAGGTTCATTGGCCATGCTACAAATTGCGCTTAGTGTCCTGAGATGCGTAGGTTGGAGGGATTAGTGGGGAGATATGGGGGTAGGGCCTGGGTGGGATTGTGGTCGGTGCAGACTCGATGGGCCGAATGGCCTCTTTCTGTACTGTAGGGTTTCTATGATATAGCTCTTGGGGCTAAAGGGAACAACTCCTAGCAGTGCTTGATTCATAACATAGAACACAACTACTTTATAATATCATGGGACATCCAGAAAGCATAACCATGTTTCAATGTTTCTTTGATTGTCCTTGAATCTTCCCACCACACTTGCCATCCTCTCGCGCCGCACCCTTTGGGAACCACTGGAATATAATGATCAGCCATGGTCGTAATGAATGGTGGAGCAGGCTTGAAGGACTGAATAGACTACTCCTGCTTCTAGTTTCTATGACAAATCATAGAAATCATAGAAACCCTACAGTGCAGAAGGAGGCCATTCGGCCCATCGAGTCTGCACCGACCACAATCCCACCAGGCCCTACCCCCACATATTTACCTGCTAATCCCTCTAACCTACACATCCCAGGACTCTAAGGGGCAATTTTTAACCTGGCCAATCAACCTAACCCGCACATCTTTGGACTGTGGGAGGAAACCGGAGCACCCGGAGGAAACCCACGCAGACACGAGGAGAATGTGCAAACTCCACACAGACAGTGACCCGAGCCGGGAATCGAACCCGGGACCCTGGAGCTGTGAAGCAGCAGTGCTAACCACTGTGCTACCGTGCCGCCCTGTATGTACACGTCACAGTCATTTATTGTTTTCCATCTTCTGATGGTAGTTCAGCTGAAAAAAAACCTGTTAAATCTTCAGGAAAGCAATTGTTTTGGCAATACTGTAATATACCAAGTATTAGGGTTTATTGTATTATTAATAATAACTTTAACCAGAATAATTAACTATCGTTCCACTTTCTGTCGATTGAATCCCTGGCATGAAGGCTGAATTTAACTCGTCCAGAGGGAATTGACTTCCTTGTTCATAGTCACAAAGGCTTCTTCACTTACCTGCTACGGAAACAAAGCAAAACGTTGTGAATTTTGTTAGAAAGCAGCTCATTGTTCCGTTTGTCTTGCTTCAAAACGGATTGTGAAGGAAATACATGATTTCCAGGCGAATAAACCAAACACCGCAACGGTTTGGCTTGAACAGAAACGGAAATGAAAGCAATTTTGGAGGCGGAACTACACATTTAGAAAGTGTTTATCTCAAAGCCCAGAGGGTCACAGGGTGCAATTGAAGAACGATGTGTCACTTCATTGCGACTTCGTAAACAAATGCTAATTGGAACAAAAACAGAAAACGCAGAGAAGAAACCTGCCGAGGTTTTTCCGCCAGCAGTTTGAGTTTTCATTTCAGATTTGCAGCATTGTGCTTTAGAAAATGAAAATAAAAGAGCTTTGTCAAACTGCTCATGAAGACCCCCGCAAAGAAGAACAGGGCAAGTAAACTAAAGGGTGGGTGAGTGTAAAATTTGGGCCTTGGAATCTCCAGCAGAAGATCTGTTTTAAACCCCAGGATCACTGCATGAGCTGGGCTGGACACTGTGGAGATCTCTCCAGCAGACCAAATGGCAGGCAGGCAGGCTTGGAGAATTGCACAGGAAGCGATGCATCTGACTCCCAGCAGCAGGAGTTTAAAGGGGAACATTACGATGTAGAGGTGGAAGAGGGAGAGAATTTGAATTTTTTTTAAATTCATTTCTTAAAGTTACAGAACCAATGGGCTGAATGGACAGCCGGGCAAGTCCTTAATCCCTCTCCTAGCTTGCTCCAAAAAACAATTCAAATTGAATCCAATTTATGGTCCCCACTAGAGAGACGGGTGGTTGGGGGGGGGGGGGGCACGTTGCTGAGCCTTGCTGCCTCAGCGCCAGGTACCCAGGTTCAATTCAGGCCTTGGATGACTGTTTGGAGTTTGCAAGTTCACCCAGTGTCTCTGTTGGTTTCCTCCCACAGTCCAAAGGTGTGCAGGGTAGGTTGATTGGCTATGCTCCAAGATGAGTGGGTTAGGGGGATTAGTGGCCTAAATAAGTGGGGTTACGGGGGTAGGGTCTGGGTAAGATGCTCTATCGGAGTGAGCCGGTGCAGACTTGATGGGCCAAATGGCCTCTTCTGCACTGTAGTGATTCTATGATCTATACAAGATCCAAGTTGACAAAAACAGGCATTGCACCTGATCTTGGGCTTGATCTGATACTCCATCTTACCCAAATGGTTGAGAAGTGATGCTTAGTTTATTCAAAGAGGATTACTAAGCCAAGTCTCAGAATCATAGGATCCATACAATGCAGGCCATTCAGCCCATCGAGTCTGCACCGACAACAATCACACCCAGGCACTATCCCTGTAACCCCATGGATTTACCCTGCTAACCCCCCCGACACCAAGGGGCAATTTAGCATGGCTAATCAACCTAACCCACACATCTTTGGACTGGGAGGAAACCAGAGCATCTTGGGGAAACCCATGCAGACACAGGGAGAACGTGCAAACTCCACACAGTGACCTGAGGTTGGAATTGAACCCGGGTCCATGGCACAGTGAGGCAGCAGTGCCACCCTCTTACCTTGTTCTTACCCAACCAGTGTATATGCAACCATTGCTCTCACCCAGTGCCTTTATTTCTTCAGAATCAGGAATGACAAACCATATTACAGTGCAAATATCAGGGTTCTGTTTCTGAAGCAGAATCTAACACCATCCCCCTCTCTGGTCACAGTCTCAGGTTGAAACAGATGGTTCTGTACCTTGGCATCCTGTTTAAACCTGAGTTCAACTTCATATTGTATGAACCCGATTTCAATTCTATGCAAGTGGGTGGGCTTTTGAGTTAAAATCTCATCCTATTTCCTCTCCACCACAAAGACTACCTACTTCCATATCTGTCACATTGCCTCCATCCTTGTCACTGCAAGACAAATGTGCTCTAATGTCCATTCTAGCTATCCTGCTGCCTCTGTATGCAGAACAATTAATGGACTCTGCTGCCCATAAACTGGCACCAAAGACCACTCACTCAACGTTCCTGCCTTTACTGGCCAGCATTGGTTCCCACTCCTACTAGTTCCTGCCTTTACTGGCCAGCATTGGTTCCCACTCCTACTAATCTTTATGCTCCCAAATTTAAATTCTTCCTAGCCCTTGTCCCTCAACTCTATAATCGCCTCCAGCTTTACAATCTGACTTGAACTGTTCTTTGGATTCTAGCCTCTGTGCAACACCTCTTTTCACCGCACAATCAGCGGTTTATGCCTTCAACCAAGTGGACCTCACGCAATGGAAGTCTCTCGGCTTCCCACTCCTTTTTTTAACCAACCTCCTTAAAATTCACCTATTTGACCAAACTTTTGATCAGCCACCACCCTGAATGTCTCCTTTATTGCCTCAGTTCTTCTTATACCTCTGTGAAAGGCACTGGGCCATATTTCTATGTTAAACGTACGTAGATGCAAGTTGTTGGTGCTTTCAACATAAATGATTTATTTTTGGCTTTTATGTTTTAATGAACTTTAACAAAAGCAGATAGTAAACAAAAATTATTTTCAGTATGTGGTAATTCACTGTGAAAAGATAATGTACATGAGGGCACATTTACTAAATGCTGTGCGAATCCTTTCATTGCTCAGCAATGAGTGTAAGGAATCTGATAGGATTTTTAAATTAAACTTCCTGCGCAATTCCCTAACAGACAAGACGATCAATACATGTTTCCACTGATAGAACTGAACACGCAAGGCTACATCTCTTCCAGTGAAGCTGTGTCGAGAAACCAATGACTTCAGTAGTTATTGGACATCAGCTGCACCGCCCTGGATTTAAAGGTCTATGCTTCCTTTCCCTTTAAACTTCTTCGCGGAACGTTCACTCGATCTCAACTGAAACTTGCTGCCGTAAATGTAGGAAACAAAGCCATCGATTTCCACGCTGAAGACGCTGTTTTGCTTGGGAATGACTGGGTTGGAGAAGGAAGATAAAATGAAGCATGTGGCACGATGTACAGAATAACAATTTCAAAGCTGCTTCAATTCTTTTGTACTTGAATACTTTACAACGCAAGTTATACTTCAATAAAAATATGCTGGGGACAGTGATGCCACGACCACAGAATGAATGTTTTAAGGAATAACAACACAATTTACACATCTTAGATGTAAAAGAAAGAATAAATAAATATCTGGGAATGATTAAAAAGCACTAATTTGAAGAATCTATACAAGCCCAGAACCATTAAATTGATGGTATTACAATCCACCAATTATCCACATATGGCTTCCAGCTAACTGCCTTTGGCTGAAATTATGGGCTACAAAACTTGGAAGTTCAAAGGGGGTTTAGTTCCATTTGTGAAGCTAACACTGCACTAAGTGCAAGTTACTGTATATAACAGGTTAAGCAGAATTTTATTTTAGCTGAGCTATTCTTCAGTTATCTCTACCAAAATTAAATTGGTCACAGAGGGTCCTATTTTGAACTCTATTTTGTCACAGAAGGACTGTGGTTTGATTTTCAATAAAATGCTACATTAAACTTTTACTCAGTAGGGTCTAAATTCCCTTGCAGCTGAGGGGAGTATGGAAAGGATGTGGTATTAAAATGAAACAAACCAGCTTCAAAAAGGGCGGCACAGTAGCACAGTGGTTAGCACTGCTACTTCACAGCTCCAGGGACCTGGGTTCGAATCCCGGCTGGGCTCACTGTCTGTGTGGAGTTTGCACATTCTCCTCATGTCTGCATGGGTTTCCTCCCGGTGCTCCGGTTTCCTCCCACAGTCCAAAGATGTGCGGGCTAGGTTGATTGGCCATTCTAAATTGCCGTTAGTGTCCCAGGGTGCATAGGTTAGAGGGATTAGTGGGTAAATATGTGGGGATATGGGGATAGGGCCTGGGTGGGATTGTGGGTTGGTGCAGACTCGATGGGCTGAATGGCCTCTTTCTGCACTGTAGGATTCTATGATTTCTATGACTGTTTCTACTTACATTCCACTTTAACTGCAACAATAGATGTAAATTCATTCCCCCAGCTAGGCTAAGATAAAAACAAAAGACTGCGATGCTGGAAATCTGAAATCGAAACAGAAAGTGCTGAAAAAACTCAGCAGGTCTGGCGGAGAGCCAAACAATTAGTTTTTCAAGTATAACATGACTCTCCTTTGGAACTAAAGGGAGGGAGAAATCAGTGCAGAAGAGGAGTCAAATTGGACTAGAAACGTTACGCAACTCCACAAACGTTGTCAGACCTGCTAAGTTTTCAGGAACTTTCTGGTTTTACCTCAGATAGACTTATTTATTTGGTAAACATCAGGAGATAGTTGCTAGGATCCTTCACTGTTGTCTGGTTTAGTTGCCCAATCCCAAGACATTAAATGGGTCAGCAATCAAACTGCTGTTTATTCGTTCAGTGAGGAAATGTGAACAAAGAAACACAAGGCCAGTCAATTTTGTAAAAGAGCCAGACATAGCAAGAATAAATACTCTAATTATTAAGCTCATAACTGGTCGGAAACTATCTGCCACAGGTGACTCAGTTGGCTGCACTCTTACCTCTGGGGCATCTCCACATCCAAATCCTGACCCAGGACTTGAGCATAAAAATCAAGGTTGATACCTCAGAGCAGTGCTGAGGGAGTGCTGTGCTGTTGAAGGTGTGGTCTTTCGGATGAGATTTTAAACAGAGGCCCTGTCTGCTGCAAAAGATTTCATGGCACTAGTTTGAAACGGGGCAGAGGACCCTTAGTTCTGGCTAATACTTATTCCTCAATAAACCAAGTCAAAACGACAATGAGGTAATATACCAGAAAGTCTTTAAAAAATTGAAAAAATATGGAAACATGCAAGAATCATAGAAACCCTACAGTACAGAAAGAGGCCATTCGGCCCATCGAGTCTGCATCGACCAGAATCCCACCCAGGCCCTACCCCCATATCCCTACATATTTTACCCACTAATCCCTCTATTCTACGCATCCCAGGGCACTAAGGGGCAATTTTAGCATGGCCAATCAACCTAACCCGCACATCTTTGGACTGTGGGAGGAAACCGGAGCACCTGAAGGAAACCCACGCAGACACGAGGAGAATGTGCAAACTCCACACAGACAGTGACCCAAGCCGGGAATCGAACCCAGGTCCCTGGAGCTGTGAAGCAGCAGTGCTAACCACTGTGCTACCGTGCCGCCCCCAAGAGTTTATGCTGTTCATTTATTCCAGTGTTTAATTGTTATGACTCAATGTCATATTATGATGTGACTTGGGCAGCACGGTGGCACAGTGGTTAGCACTGCTGCCTCACAGCACCAGGGTCCCAGGGTTCAATTCCGGCTTCGGGTCACTGTGTGTGTGGAGTTTACACATTCTTCCTGTGTCTGTGTGTGTTTCCTCCGGGTGCTCCGGTTTCCTCCCACACTCCAAAGATGTGCGGGTTAGGTTGATTGGCCATTCTAAATTGACCCTAGTGTCAGGGGACTAGCTAGGGTAAATGCATACGGGGATAGGGCCTGTGTGGGATTGTCGTCGGTGCAGACTCGATAGGCCGAATGGCCTCCTTCTGCACTGTAGCGATTCTATGATATAGGGCAGTAAAAATAACATTTTCACTAAAGGTTGTGGAATAAAATTATGGGACAGATCCGAAATTTACAGTACCTTTGAGTTTATTTTCTTTTGTGATAATCTTGAATATGTGTTTCATTTCCTGAAGAATAATTCCTGTGGCCCCTACATAGGAGGGACATTTGGATTTCATCACTGTAATGTAAACACATATTTTTAATACAAATCTGATCTCACTGAAATGTTTTAGCTGAAGTTTTCTTTATGCTTATAGAATGATAAGTTAGAATCGGTGCTAGCACATATGCACTTGGCAAAAAAAAGTTCATTTTACATTTCAGAAAACTGTTGGATCTAATAATTTATCTAGGGAAAATGAAATGGATCTTGGGGGCAGAGTTATGTTTGCTGGTAACAGACATGTCAAACTCACCATCTCATAAATCAATAGACAAACTTTAAAAAAAAAATCAATAAATTTAGTGTAAGAATCATGAGTTGCTATTTCTTTGCAAACATTAACCAGTTGGTTGACAGCTGGTTTATAAATCTCATTACTAGTTTATTTAATCTCTAATAGGTCAGACACCTTCCCAGAAAATATAACACTGCATCTAAAAATGGTTTACAAAAGCTTTTTCAAAAATTCTACCTGTTAGAAAGGATCCATCCTCCCACTAGTGCGTATGATAGGGCACAGGAGGCGGCCATTTGGCCTTCTGTCCCTGATGATAACATCCCTAAGGCAGTCCTGCATTCACAACTTAACACTGTCTGTCACGTAGGCCAAAATTATGGTTCAACGACTCCTTGAAGGCGAAGCTCAAGAAATGGGCGGCAAGGTGGCACAGTGGTTAGCATAGCTGCCTCACAGCACCAGGGACCCGGGTTCAATTCCCGACTTGGGTCACTGTCTGTGTGGAGTTTGCACATTCTCCACGTGTCTGCGTGGGTTTCCTCCGGGTGCTCCGGTTTCCTCCCACAGTCTGAAAGACGTGCTGGTTCGGTGCATTGGCCCGAACAGGCGCCGGAGTGTGGTGACTAGAGGAATTTCACGGTAACTTCAATAAGCCTTACTTGTGACTAATAAATAAGCTTTAACTTTTACTTTTATGTTGTATGCCTACCAGACAAGGAGAATATTCACAAGAGACAACTACCTAGGGAGCAATCTCCAGTAGTGATATTGTTTCCTTTGACCAGCGAAGAATACAGGCAGCAAAGGGCAGAAGGCAAGCTAGAGAGACTGGGCATACAGTCTTAGCAAAATTAGACATCCTTTCACTGGGAAAAGTCATGATGGTTTGCAATTGGGCTCCACAACCACATTACAATGCACAAAGGGCTTATCGATACACACGAGCAATGGTCATCTTTGATAATTGATGGTGACGTCTGTGCCTGCTTGTTCTAAGAGGTATACAATCAATCCTATTCCTGGGCTTTTTTCCTTAGACTTTGATTATTTTTTCCTTTCATGTATTTATCCAATTCCTTTTGAAGGTTACTGCTGAATCTGCTTCCATCGTCACTTCAGGCAAAATATTCCACATCGTAACTGTAATTCACGACGGAGAAATGAATAGAAGAGATGCTAATAGGGTTGGATGAAATAAGGTACAAGTAGGATTACAATTCAGAGCTGTGCAACCCAAATTATGCCTCCCAATATTGGCTTCCTAGGATCACTGTAGGGATTATTTTCCATAATATATATTCTATGTACAAATCTTTTCAATAGCACATTAAAAGGGCAACATTTAAAAACAAACTGTGTCAAGAGGGTAGGCTGTAATGTCCTTTGTACTTTTGCTCTAAAAAAAATCAAAGGGAACATTCTTTGATCTTTTATAACTTATTCTGTTTCCTTCTCAGCAGCCTCTGGAACTTACTAAGGTACTGTGTAGTTCAACAGTAGCAGGAATCAACACACAGGGCAGAGAAAGAAACTAATGTTTCTTTGAGAAAGTCAGAAATATTGTTTGCAGCTGAAATCCGAAACCTGAAATAGTACAACACAGAAACAGGCTATACAACCTACTGAGTCTGTGTCCGATCTTTCAAATAGTAATTCAGTCGCCCCACTCCCCTGTTTTTCTCCATATTAAGAACATAAGAAATAGGAGCAGGAGTAGGCCATCTCGCCCCTCGAGCCTGCCCCGTCATTCAATAAGATCATGGCTGATCTGATAGTGGTTTAGTTCCACTTACCCGCCCGCTCACCATAATCCTTAATTCCCTTATTGATCAGAAATCTATCTACCTGTGACTTAGACATATTTAATGAGGTAGCCTCCACTGCTTCAATGGGCAGAGAATTCCAGAGATTCACTACCCTCTGAGAGAAGAAGTTCCTCAACTCTGTCCTAAACTGACTCCCCCTTATTTTGAGGCTGTGTCCTCTAGTTCTTATTTCCTTTCTAAGTGGAAAGAATCTCTCTGCCTCTACCCTGTCTCGCCCCTTCATTACCTTATATGTCTCTATAAGATCTCCCCTCAGCCTTCTAAACTCCAACGAGTACAGGCCCAACCTACTCAATCTCTCCTCATAAGCTAACCCCCTCATCTCTGGTATCAACCTGGTGAACCTTCTCTGTACTCCCTCCAAGGCCAATACATCCTTCCGCAAATAAGGGGACCAAAATTGCACACAGTACTCTAGTTGCGGCCTCACCAGTACCTTGTACAATTGCAGCAAGACCTCCCTGCTTTTATACTCCATCCCCTTTGCGATAAAGGCCAACATTCCATTTGCCTTCTTGATCACCTGCTGCACCTGCAAACTGAGTTTTTGCGATTCATGCACAAGGACCCCCAGGTCCCTCTGCACAGCAGCATGTTGTAATTTTTCACCATTTAAATAATAGTCCATCTTACTATTATTCCTTCCAAAGTGGATAACCTCACACTTGTCAATGTTATACTCCAACTGCAGATCCTTGCCCACTCACTTAGCTTATCCAAATCTCTGTGCAGACTTTCCGCATCCTCCACGCAATTCGCTTTCCCACTCATCTTTGTATCATCCTGTACATCCTGTATATTGCTGTACATTTTCCTCCTTCAATTATTTATCCAATTCCCTTTTGAAGGTTACTATTGCATCTGTATTTATCAGTTTGGCAATGCATTCCAAACCTGAACCACTCATATATACGTTTTTCCTCAAGTCGCCTCTGGTCCTTTTGAGATAATTACTTCAAATCTGCACCATCTGACTATTGACCAACAACTGGAAGCAGTTTCGCTTTACTTACTCAATCTAAACCTTTTATGATTTTAAACATCTGCGTCAAATCTCCTCTTAGCCTTTTCTGCTTTAAGGCAAAGAACCTCAGTCTAATTCGTACAAGTTAGATGCGTTGAACACTATCGCTGTGATGTTACCTACGTCAAAAATGGATCTACGTTCTGCATATTCGGGTTTATCTTCCTTGCTACTGATTTGGCAGAATTTACTCATGTACCTGTCACAATGGCTCCATGGAAATCTGCCTTTAGCAGTTTGGTCTGGATCATTTGCGTCTGCCTGCAAACGTGAGAAGAAAGCACAGAAATCAAGGAGGCAGCTTGCCAATGAATTGCACAATAAATCAATTGTTATTCTGTGGGATTTACCAGGATCTTGAAATGCAATTAATAACATTTCTTTGAATTCTACATTTACCTCAGCCAAAATGAACCTTTGAAAATAAAAAAAAACAATATGTTTTGAAGGATTTCAGTATTTAAGAAATGCAAGATGTGATTATCAAATTCTACCCAACCTCCTTCACACAGCTGTCAGTGCTTTCTGACCACTTACATATTTGTTACAATCCTTTTTAGAGAGAGAGTGAAATACCAAGTGATTGATTTGAAGGATTACACAAGTATTCAAGTTCTAAGAATTTTACTGTAATAAACAAACTAAAAGGAACATTGCCTAGACACTATTCAGTCGGCAACTTGTAAGTACAGAAATGATTCCTCATTTAACTTTTAAAATGATAGAAAATCCCCTTCCATGGTTATATTTTATTCTGTTCCTTGGGTTATATTCTTTGAGAGCCAGTCCAAAGGTATTCACATCTTTAATAATTTTTGCAAACTGGAGGTGGGAATAGAACCAGTAGCAGCAAAATATAAATTGCCATCTCATTAAAAGGGCGTCATGTAGAACATATTTAAAATTTTAGGTCTGCAAACACCATGATAATTTTTTTCCATTACAAATTCTACTCTCCACGTCTATAAGGGAAACGTTTTTAATGTAATTTCTCTCACTACTGATTTTCTGGCACATCTCAGTTTTGCACCCCACCTTTTAAAGTGGTGAAACTGGGCTGCAATCAATGCTACTTCTCTGCTTCCCAAAGTGCGGTATATTCTGCTAACCTATTATAAATAAATATTAAATGAATGCAAAAGGAAAGTAAGGTAAGAATAGTTCAGCTTTTAAAATTGAGGCTGGATCACTTGATATTGCCCTGTCCTCTAATTCAGTTCACCTCAAGACCACACTTGATCTCAATACACCCTGTGCTAGAAGAGATTAATTAGTAAATTATTAAAAATCTTATATACAATTCCTTCCAATGCTTTCCATTATAAACTTGGGTGTCTTCAATTATAATGAAAATTGTCCATGTAAATCTGACGTACTGTTATTATATCTTCCACCCAGTGGATGCTACAATGCCATCAGTGGTATGATGGCACAATAATAATGTGTCAAGCTTACAACGATAATTTCCATTATAAATGTGGATATGAAATGCAAATGTAGATAAATCCTCAGGACCTGACGAAGTGTATCCCAGGACATTGTGGGAGGCTAGGGAGGAAATTGTGGGTCCCCTAGCCGAGATATTTGAATCATCGATAGTCACGGGTGAGGTGCCCGAAGGTTGGAGAGTGGCAAATGTTGTGCCTTTGTTTAAAAAGGGCTGCAGGGAAAAGCCTGGGAACTACAGGCCAGTGAGCCTCACATCTGTGGTGGGTAAGTTGTTGGAAGGTATTTTGAGACAGGATCTACAGGCATTTAGAGACGCAAGGACTGATTAGGGACAGTCAGCATGGCTTTGTGTGTGGAAAATCATGTCTCACAAATTTGATTGAGTTTTTTGATGGGGTAACCAAGCAGGTAGATGAGGGCAGTGCAGTTGATGTTGTCTACATGGACTTTAGCAAGGCCTTTGACAAGGTACCGCATGGTAGGTTGTTGCATAAGGTTAAATCTCACAGGATCCAGGGTGACGTATCTAAATGGATACAAAATTGGCTTCTTGACAGAAGTCAGAGGGTGGTTGTAGAGGGTTGTTTTTTAAACTGGAGGCCTGTGACCAGCGGTGTGCCTCAGGGATCAGTGCTGGGTCCACTGTTATTTGTCCTTTATATTAATGATTTGGATCAGAATATATGAGGCATGGTTAGTAAGTTTGCAGATGACACCAAGATTGCTGGCATAGTGGAAATTGAAGAAAGTTATCTCCAATTGCAAAGGGATCTTGATCAATTGGGCCAGTGGGCTGATGAATGGCAGATGGAGTTTAATTTAGACAAATGCGAGGTGATGCATTTTTGGTAGATTGAACTAGAGCAGGACTTACTCAGTTAATGGTAGGGTGTTGGGGAGAGTTACAGAACAAAGAGATCTAGGGGTACATGTTCATAGCTCCTTGAAAGTGGAGTCACAGGTGGACAGAGTGGTGAAGATGGCATGCTTGGTTTCATCAGTCAGAACATTGAATACAGGAGTTGGGACGTCTTGTTGAAGTTGTACAAGACATTGATAAGGTTACACTTGGTATACTTTGTGCAGTTCTGGTCACCCTATTATAGAAAGGATATTATTAAACTAGACAGAGTGCAGAAAAGATTTACTAGGATGCTACCGGGACTTGATGGTTTGAGTTATAAGGAGAGGCTGGATAGACTGGGACTTTTTTCTCTGGAGCGTAGGAGGCTGAGGGGTGATCTTATAGAGGTCTATAAAATAATGAGGGGCACAGATCAGCTAGACAGTCAATATCTTTTCCCAAAGGTAGAGGAGTCTAAAACTAGAGGGCATAGGTTTAAGGTGAGAGGGGAGAGATACAAAAGTGTCCAGAGGGGCAATTTTTTCACACAGAGGGTGGTGAGTGTCTGGAACAAGCTGCCAGATAGTAGAGGCGGGTACAATTTTGTCTTTTAAAAAGCATTTAGATAGTTACATGGGTAAGATGGGTATAGAGGGATATGGGCCAAACGTGGGCAATTGGGGTTAGCTTAGGGGTTTAAAAAAAAAAGGCGGCATGGACAAGTTGGGCCGAAGGGCCTGTTTCTATGCTGTAAACCTCTATAACTCTAATAAGGACAGAAAGTAGGGACTGAATGAAGTTAGTGCATCCTGGTCCAATCATCCTTTCAATAACCCTAATTTGCCTGAATGCCACACACACCAAGTATTAATTTTTTAAAAGTTTGACAAAGAAATTGTTGATACATACGTGATGCAATAATGTAAATTATAAACCACTGAGATAATATCTTAAATGTAGACAATGTCTCATAAAGCTTCATGAGGGGAAATAGATTGAGCAGAATGAGTCTAATGAATTACTGCATTATTAATGTATGATTTTGCTGTAACAATTAATAAACCAGTCTTGTGTGAATCAACTGCCTCGCAAATATTAACTTTGGTAAACACATCTGCAATGAAGACAAAGCCTCAAAAATTAATGAAATTTATATCATTTCATTTTATCTGCAATATTATTAGAGATGCCCTTCCTGATCTAGAAACCATCTAAATTTACATGTAAAACTTGCCCCCAAACACTGCTAGCAACAATGAGCAAAACAAAAACAACATTTTACCACCTTCCCATCAGTAAAGTGAGCAATAACGTGGGTTCACTGCCACATTGCTGCTTAATATTTTTGTAAGACTTCCACAACTCAATGAGAAGCAACAGTTAAAGGCTGGAGCAAAATTAATCTGCTGTGTTCTGTGAAACAACAATATTTGTATTTTGACCACAAAATAGTTCAATCAATTTAAGAATCAGTGCTGCAGACACTAGTTGAACTTTGTGTGATCACTGGGATTTCCCAAACAGTCCCAGTATCTCCTGCATTGTATGTAATAAAGGGGTTTTTCGCATGTACAGTGTAATCTTTCAGCAGCCAGTTAACAGTGAATCTGTCCATTCTATAGTGCAAGTACTGTACTTACATGTCAGGTTTTAAACCATTACACAAGTCTCGAATGTATTGCTTCCACAACTCATGCAAAGGGAGAAACAATTCATATCTGGAAACAATGAAATTATTCCGATTAGCATTTTAACATCTATGGATTGGAAATGTCTGAATGATGCCAATCTAATAGGCAAGAATGAACTTTTCATTGAAACCCCCTTGGTACAGAGGTGACAAAGTACCTGACGCAGGAAGTTTGATCAGTTCACAATGCAGAACAAACTTCACAACCACATTTCAAAGATTATAGCGAATGTGGTACCATTATAGAAACATAGAAAAACTACAGCACAAAACAGGCCCTTCAGCCCCACAAGTTGTGCCGAACATATCCCTACATTTTAGGCCTACCTATAACCCTCCATCCTATTAAGTCCCATGTACTCATCCAGGAGTCTCTTAAAAGACCCTATTGAGTATGCCTCCACCACCATTGACGGCAGCCAATTCCACTCGCCCACCACCCTGTGTGTAAAAACCTTCCCCCTAACATTTCCCCTGTACCTACCCCCCAGCACCTTAAACCTGTGTCCTCTCGTAGCAGCCATTTCCACCTGGGAAAAAGCCTCTGAGAGTCCACCCAATCTATGCCTCTCAACATCTTATATATCTATTTAAGAAGGGTAGCAGGGATAACCCGGTTAATTATAGGCCAGTGAGCTTAACGTCCGTGGTAGGGAAGTTGTTGGAGAGGATTCTTAGAGACAGGATGTATGCGCATTTAGAACGGAACAATCTCATTAGTGACAGACAGCATGGTTTTGTAAGAGGGAGGTCGTGCCTTACAAATTTGGTGGAGTTTTTTGAGGAAGTGACAAAAATGGTTGACAAAGGAAGGGCCGTGGATGTCATCTATATGGATTTCAGTAAGGCATTTGACAAAGTCCCTCATGGCAGGTTGGTTAAGAAGGTTAAGGCTCATGGGATACAAGGAGAGGTGGCTAGATTGTTAGAAAACTGGCTTGGCCACAGGAGACAGAGGGTAGCAGTCGAAGGGTCTTTTTCCGGCTGGAGGTTTGTGACCAGTGGTGTTCTGCAGGGCTCTGTACTGGGACCTCTGCTATTTGTGATATATATAAATGATTTGGAAGAAGGTGTAACTGGTGTTATCAGCAAGTTTGCGGATGACACGAAGATGGCTGGATTTGCGGATAGCGATGAACATTGTCGGACAATACAGCAGGATATAGATAGGCTGGAAAATTGGGCGGAGAAATGGCAGATGGAATTTAATCCAGATAAATGCGAAGTGATGCATTTTGGAAGAACTAATTAGGGGGGAGTGGTATACAATAAATGGCAGAGCCATCATGAGTATAGAAACACAGAGGGACCTAGGTGTGCAAGTCCACAAATCCTTGAAGGTGGCAGCACAGATGGAGAAGGCGGTGAAGAAGGCATATGGTATGCTTGCCTTTATAGGATGGGGTATAGAGTATAAAAGCTGGAGTCTGATGTTGCTGCTGTATAGAACGCTGGTTAGGCCACATTTGGAGTACTGCGTCCAGTTCTGGTCGCCGCACTACCAGAAGGATGTGGAGGCTTTAGAGAGAATGCAGAGAAGGTTTACCAGGATGTTGCCTGGTATGGAGGGTCTTAGCTATGAGGAGAGATTGGGTAAACTGGGCTTGGTCTCCCTGGAAAGACGGAGAATGAGGGGAGACCTAATAGACGTGTCCAAAATTATGAAGGGTATAGATCGGGTGAACAGTGGGAAGCTTTTTCCCAGGTCGGAGGTGACGATCACGAGGGGTCACGGGCTCAAGGTGAGAGGGGCGAGGCATGACTCAGATATCAGAGGGACGTTTTTTTACACAGAGAGTGGTGGGGGCCTGGAATGCGCTGCCAAGTAGGGTGGTGGAGGCAGACACGCTGGCATCGTTTGAGACTTACCTGGATAGTCACATGAACAGTCTGGGAATGGAGGGATACAAACGAATGGTCTAGTTGGACCAATGAGCGGCACAGGCTTGGAGGGCCAAAGGGCCTGTTTTCTGTGCTGTACTGTTCTTTGTATATTAAATTGCAATGCTACAAAATTGAGAATTGTCACTCAAAATAGGTATACAATTGTATATCCTATCTAGACAAAGACAGAATTACTGCAGAGATTGGGCTATATCTGCCGAGCACATGCTTAAGATGATCTTTGAACAAATCCTGATGAAATGATATAGAAATGCTGTTTGTTCAATTACACACTACAGTAAATGATCAATGAGAATTTTCAAAGCCCCAAGTTACAAAGAAATGCCATTACCACAAGTTTGATTACAATTTATTTGTGTATAATTACCACCAACCTCCAATCCAGCAGTTTATGTTTTAACTTGTAATTCTTCCATGTGTTTAAAAAAAAATCAATTTTCTGGTTTCTCAGCTTTATGTGATCTTCAGGTTGGAAAGCAGATCTGATTAAGGATTCTATCACATGCGTCAATTCAGATCATTATCAAAGGGTGGAAGGACATGTTCAGAATGAAATGTGTACTCCAAGAATCTCCGAGGTGGTGCTCACCACTAACCAGAGGCATCGTACCTTGTAGCTGAGATAAAGTTCATTGAAAGGCAAAATCTGAATGAGTGCAGAAACTGGGACTCAATGCATGTCCATAAGACCATAAGACATAGGAGCGGAAGTAAGGCCATTCGGCCCATCGAGTCCACTCCACCATTCAATCATGGTTGATTTCAACTCCATTTACCCGCTCTCTCCCCATAGCCCTTAATTCCTCGAGAAATCAAGAATTTATCAATTTCTGTCTTGAAGACGCTCAACGTCTCGGCCTCCACAGCCCTCTGTGGCAATGAATTCCACAGACCTACCACTCTCTGGCTGAAGAAATTTCTCCTCATCTCTGTTCTAAAGTGACTCCCTTTTATTCTAAGGCTGTGCCCCCGCGTCCTAGTCTCCCCTGCTAATGGAAACAACTTCCCTACGTCCATCCTATCTAAGCCGTTCATTATCTTGTAAGTTTCTATCAGATCTCCCCTTAACCTCCTAAACTCCAATGAATATAATCCCACGATCCTCAGACGTTCATCGTATGTCAGGCCTACCATTCCTGGGATCATCCGTGTGAATCTCCGCTGGACCCGCTCCAGTGCCAGTATGTCCTTCCTGAGGTGTGGGGCCCAAAATTGCTCACAGTACTCCAAATGGGGCCTAACCAGTGCTTTATAAAGCCTCAGAAGTACATCCCTGCTTTTGTATTCCAAGCCTCTTGAGATAAATGACAACATTACATTTGCTTTCTTAATTACGGACTCAACCTGCAAGTTTACCTTTAGAGAATCCTGGACTAGGACTCCCAAGTCCCTTTGCACTTTAGCATTATGAATTTTGTCACCGTTTAGAAAATAGTCCATGCCTCTATTCTTTTTTCCAAAGTGCACGACCTCGCACTTGCCCACGTTGAATTTCATCAGCCACTTCTTGGACCACTCTCCTAAACTGTCTAAATCTTTCTGCAGCCTCCCACCTCCTCAATACTACCTGTCCCTCCACCTATCTTTGTATCATCGGCAAACTTGGCCAGAATGCCCCCAGTCCCGTCATCTAGATCGTTAATATATAAAGAGAACAGCTGTGGCCCCAACACTGAACCCTGCGGGACACCACTTGTCACCGGTTGCCATTCTGAGAAAGAACCTTTTATCCCAACTGCCTTCTGTCTGACAGCCAATCGTCAATCCATGTTAGTACCTTGCCTCGAATACCATGGGCCCTTATTTTACTCAGCAGTCTCCCGTGAAGCACCTTGTCAAAGGCCTTTTGGAAGTCAAGATAGATAACATCCATTGGCTCTCCTTGGTCTAACCTATTTGTTATCTCTTCAAAGAACTCTAACAGGTTTGTCAGGCACGACCTCCCCTTACTAAATCCATGCTGACTTGTCCTAATCCGACCCTGCACTTCCAAGAATTTAGAAATCTCATCCTTAACGATGGATTCTAGAATTTTGCCAACAACTGAGGTTAGGCTAATTGGCCTATAATTTTCCATCTTTTTTCTTGTTCCCTTCTTGAACAGTGGGGTTACAACAGCGATTTTCCAATCCTCTGGGACTTTCCCTGACTCCAGTGTCTTGTGCACTTATTTTGTTTTTCCTTTGTAACTGTACCAACACAGAAAACCACCATCAGAGGATTGAAAAAAGTCTCAACACAAATATCTGATTGAGCTAGAGGGAATCACTTTTCTTCATATGGTTTGCCTACCTTTGTTGTTCTGGTTTGAGCTCAAATATTCTCAATTCTCGCCTTTCTTTGGCAGACAGACACTTTGCTTTTCTCTTTGTTTTCTTGTGCTTCTTTAAGAGATGCTCGAGAATCACAGCCTTTCTGTTCAAATGTGAGTGAATCTGCTCAGCGCCCAACCGAGGTAAACTGCGCTTGAGAAAGGCATTGACAAATGCTTCAGCCTGTTTGGATCCCTGAGGCTGTCAGAAGGAATTTATAAATTACTTAGACGTTTCAGACAACTTTGTACATGGTGGGTAACTGCAATGCACAAAACAAATGCCGTTCGACTTCAATGACTATGATTTTGCTCTAAACACAAAATCATTCCTGTCTTAAATCCACGATTGCAAATAGGTTGGCATAAAACTACACATTTCTCATGTAGTGTGTACATTTATACCAAATCACAAGATAAAAGGCATAAGCAACAAAAGAAATGTAAGCTTTGCACCTAGGCAATCAATATACCATGGAAATAAGAGGAATATGATTTCCAAAAATAGTAATATTTAAGGTCTGTTGTATGTTATAGTCATTATGAATGTGTCTTCATCAAAAAATTGCTCAATTCACATTGTGTTCATACTGTTCTCAGGACCGCCAACAAAGAAACACCAGAGGGCAGCAGCAACCAGAAAGTAGCATACCTGAATGTCCAAGTGATCTGTCTCTTTCGCAGAAATCGTACGGTAAACAATATCTTTAACAGAGAAACAAAGAACCTCAATTAGACCGGGCGAAAAGATGGCGACAAGAATAAGACAAGATAGACGGGTCTGTTATTCAATCATGTTAAAGCACGGTTATTTCAAACAGAAAGACAAATTATACAAAAGGCAAGCCACACATTTATTCCACTAATCAAAGATATCCTGCTGGGATATATGGCAAATGTGGCAAGCAGTGTAGAAACCTATAAATAAAACATTACCAAAGCTACAAAACAAAACCTTTCTTTCTATAAAGATCAGAGGTAGAGTGACTTACTGAAATTCATGGACAAGACAGCAAATCTGCTGGGTTGGCAATAAATATTTTCCATTACTTCCACCCCTGAAGTCCTGTCAAACCCAAGCTAAGTTGCTTAACTCAGCACCGATCAGAGGCTGAACCTGGCCCTGCTTTGTCTGTTTGACTTAGTACCACAGTGGGCAGTAAACGCACCAGCTGAGTCATCAGGAAGATGTTATTGCATTTCTAAGGATTCATGACATTTTCAGGGGCTTGGCGCTAGATAAAGTAAATTATTTGTCTACTCCAGACCAGACAGAAACCTTTTTTTTTGTAAACGCTGGTGTGGAAAGAGGAAGAAAATAACCACAGGCTCGGATTTATACCAACGGCAGTATTTTGGCAAGCTGCACGCTACAACATTTTTATATTCCTTTTTCCAAAATGGATTTAAAACATTCCACAAAATTTAGGTGATATTTGATTTACTTGGTGGATCCTGCATTTGACTCTTCTCTGCACAAGTCTCTTTGAAGCTTTCGCTTCAGTCATCGGCCTAGCGGATCTGCGCTGGTTTAGATTAAATTGTCCAATTTGCAAAACACAGCAAGGTCGGCAATTCACAAAACATGGCAAACAACTCCTTTAATGCTCTGCTGGACTCTGAGCAAATCAAAAATCAATTCAAAGCCACGGAGAGTAATTTAAAGCCTAATTTTATTGCCTAACGAGTTTGCCATCAAATAAAAAGTGTAAAGCACTAATTACAGAAGATAATTCCAGAATTAATGGTGTTTTGCCCAGATTCAATCTATGACTACATCGATCACTGACTGGACAGAGCCAATTGGGTTTCTTCTACATCAGCACATTTTCCAGCCTTAATTTCCAAGTGTAAATGTAAGCATTTGAAGAACTTATTTTTAAAAACTTTATTAGACCAGTCAGACTTCAGCACTTCAATTAAAAGAGCATGAAATAATAAGTGGTACATTTATTAGCACGAATCAACAGTTAACGTCAGTGTTGCGCCCCTCATACCTGCCACACTAAGAAATCAAAATATAAAAAAGTGCATTTAGTGCATTCATGGACGTAAGTATTGATATTCGCAAATCCCAAACAAAATCTGTTTGGGAAGAGGGATAAGGAGAATGGGAAAAAAAATTAAATGAGTGGTTTACCCAGTATTAAATATGGACCATGTAGACAAGTGATTTGTTCACATTACATCATACGAATATGCTTCAAGCCCAACCTTCCTTCACAAATGAGCTCCTAGGCAAAAATCTTTACAAAGCTTTGGAAGACAAATGCAACCAAATGAACCACACTGTTGTTCTTGCATTCAATACTGACATTTCTGACAGAATGAATGCGGCGAGGGAAGATCACCGAACTGTTTGTTTGATATCTTCAGCATTGGAAAGGGAGAAGCCCATCTACTTGATTAATTTGCCAGACGTTTTCCTAGCATTTTAATTAGAGAGAATCAGGTTTTCGTTGATCACTCACTTTAATTTTATTCCAAGATTAAAATTCTAACTAAACTGCAATCCATGACGTTAGGGATATTGAGTGCTAAATGTATGTTTCATTAATGAACCATGGGCCTAACAGCAAAGACTCCATAAGCACTGCAAGTGCTAAAATATCATTAACATTTGCACTTGATTGTAATTCAAAAACAAATGTGTCGGTTTGCCCCAAGTGCACAATACAGTGGTGTACTACAAATTGGTACTGAGCTGTTGTTCACCCACACATTTCAAGGGAAATAAGGTAAATCCCTCACCACTTCTTCTTGCTGTGTCCCTTTAATTATGATGTGGAGATGCCGGCGTTGGACTGGGGTAAACACAGTAAGAGTTTTAACAACATCAGGTTAACGTCCAGCAGGTTTATTTGGTAGCAAATACTATTAGCTTTTGGAGCGCTGCTCCTTCGTCAGATGGAGTGGAAATCTGCTCTCAAACAGGGCACAGAGATCACACTACAGAGATCACCAGGCGAGACTGTTCTCTTCCTGTGGGGGAGCACTTCAGCGGTCAAGGGCATTCAGCCTCTGATCTTCAGGTAAGCATTCTCCAAGGCGGCCTTCACGACACACGACAGCGCAGAGTCGCTGAGCAGAAACTGATAGCCAAGTTCCGCACACAAGGACGACCTAAACCGGGATGTTGGGTTTATGTCACATAATCAGTAACCCCCACAGCTTGCCTGCTGGACTTGCAGAATCTCACTGGCTGTCCTGTCTGGAGACAATACACATCTCTTTAACCTGTGCTTAATGCTCCCTCCACTCACATTGTCTGTATCTTTAAGACCTGGTTGGCTGTAGAGATTCGCATTCTAATCAGTATTCTGTAACTTGATTTTGTGTCTCTGTGCCCTGTTTGAGAGCAGATTTCCACTCCATCTGACGAAGGAGCAGCGCTCCGAAAGCTAATGGTATTTGCTACCAAATAAACCTGTTGGACTTTAACCTGGTGTTGTTAAAACTCTTACTCCCTTTAATTAGCCATTGGTAACTGGATTATTGAATCCTTAGGTTTTCACTTGCTGGGAAAGCACACATTGCTTTGACAGGAGAACCTTCATTTTAAAAACAGACCTAATTGCCATAGCTTGGTCAACACCTGCCTACTACTAATAAAACAAATATTACAGCAAAAATAATGTTTTGCTTTAAGGAGAGTTAAGAGATCAGTGATTTCTTTCTATAACAGCACTGAAAACTGGCATATTTCTTATAAGAATCAGGCACAAAATCATAAAGGCTTATTTACAGAATGAGAATACTTCAGAGATATACATAAATGCATGACAGAAAATATATGATGGAGTGAACTATGACTGCAGCAGTTACATGAAATTAATTGTAATTCATGTAATCTTCCTTGGTTTAATTACACTGTTGAGTTTTAAAGATTATTCTACTTATAGGCATGTGGCTATTGATTAATAAATGGCCATCTCAAAGTAGGAGAGAGGTGAGGATGTTTAAGGAGGAACTTCCAGAGCTAGGACTTGGGCAACAGAATGCTACCAAGGATGGAGTGCAGTAAATTTGGGAGGTGTAATGGAAGTATAAATAAATGGCACAAGTTTTTAAAAAATCATGGCATTGCTGGATCAGGAGACAATATTTGATTCTGTCCTTTTGCCAGTGGAAACAGTTTCTCCCTATCCACACTTGTGTACATTTGATTTTAACCTTGCTCCAAGGAGAACTAGTTCATCCACATAATAGAAATATCTCTCTGGTAAATCTGCTCTGTATGCTCTCCAAGGCCTGACATCCTTCCTAAAGTGTGCTGCGTCCAGTATTTTTACTTTATTCAATCAGCAATTTTACAACTCAGGAAAAACATGGGCCTCAATTTATTTTGGGTTGAAGCCTGCACATTTACCAAAACACTATGGAAAGGGGCCCAATAGCAGCTGGAACACAGAGGCTGATGGAAGGACAGATTATAACTTACATTTCTTCTGTGCTATTGCAAAGAAAAATGTGCACGCTTTATCGGATGTTGGAAAAGGTGAGCCAAGTAGGAGATCAAAAGAAATTGGGATGAGGCAAGATCAGTGAAAAATGTTTTAAGGAGGCATTGTGAAACGAGGGGAGATTAAGGAGGTTACTGAAGGGAAATAAATAGTAGCTACAGGAAGAGTGGAACAGGGAATGAAGAGTACTCCACTGTTGAACACAACACAAAGTAAAGATATACAATTAACAGATCACTGAGCTAGTGGAGTCAAACCACAAGTTTTAAGGATAGGGTCTTTAAGTTAAGTTGAATGGGGAGATAGGAATGCAGAAGAGTGAATGGGTCAGAACACTTTGGCTATAGTTGTGGACAGTGGAAGCTTCAACATTGGGCCTCAAAATAACAGGAATTTCAGAGAGAAACAGGTGTGAAGGTTGAGGCAAGCAAACGTTTGGGAGGTGATAGAAAACAACAGACCAGACAGAGAAAAGAAAGCCAAAAACGTTGGAACGTTCTACCTTTTGGGTTTGGGGGCTCAGATTGTAGCTAGGAAAGTTGCAATTAAGGCCACAGCCATATACATATATACATACATATATATATACATATATATATAAACTAGAACTGAACAGCATAGTTTCGAATAGGCTGCTTTGGAGGAAACATTCATCTCATCCATCTCTAAATGTCAGATAAGCAAGTGGCGATTACAGAAACGGAAGAAATGTGGATTTAGGTAAAGGGGGGGGGGGGGGGGGGGGGGAGAAAGAGTGGGGATGAAGAGTGAAGCTGTGGCCCGTCAGAGAGATGGGGAGAGGCTGAGATTAGGTTTCCATTCACGCAGGACCTATGTCATTGGGTCTGTTGACCGCTTCGATATAACAATAAGCCGTGTGCTGAAAATGGGGGTGGGGAGGGTTCATTAACTCCCCACCCTCTCTGTAAAGCACCCAGCGAGTCGCTACCGTTCCCGGGCCTGAAAGGAATAAAGAGGCGCACTCCAGCAAGGCCCGCGGCACTAAAGTTACCTACTGTCCATGGCGCGGCGCGATGACCTCACCCGCGGCGCATTGAAATGACGTCAGGGAGCCGAGCGACCAATGGCGTTCTCGGTGCGCGGCGGCCGGGACACGATGACGCAGCGCGTGCGCCGGGGGACAAAGGAAACCATGGTTACCGGACGTCACAATGGAGACCTTTGTTCCTGGGTGACAGGCAGACTCCACTGGAACATCATCCCAGGACACAACCTGACCCTGTGTCTGGCCAACTGGGAAAAAACCCTCCCACCCTCAGACACATGTATCTCTGGTGGGGGGTGTTGGGGGAGGACAGATCATTCTCTGGGGGTGGGGGGAGTTAATTCTATCCCATCACATTTCTAATTCTGATCATTCCTGTTATAAATGCTACTTAGATTATATTTCACTTGCCATGAATGTTGCTTTCCCCCCCGCCCCCCCGACACCAGCAAGTTCAGAAGAAGTAGAAATTATCTTATTACCATTTTCCAAATTATCTTCTAAACTTGGAAACGCAGCTCTTAGAAAGTACTGCAAGTTGGCTGTTGCTAAACACAATTGCAAAGGTTGTTGAATCGAGCAATGGTTATTTGTATATGTTTCATTACACAACTTCAATAAAGGCCTGGATATGTACCTCAGTGGATTTGGGAAGTACGGGCAGCAGAGAGAAGGGATTCCACAGCTATAATAGTGCACGTGCACTTAATTAGTGAAACTGTCAAAGTACTCGGCTGTGAGTGTGTGAAACATACTGGGAGGGAGGCCCGATCATTCTCTGGGGGGTCGGGGGGAGGTGGGGAGGAAGGCCAGATAGATCTCTGGTGCGGGGGTGGGGCAGGGGGGTCCACTGCCAATCTGTGGGCGATCGGTGGGGAAAAGGGGCAGAGGGTCGGGATCGGTCTGGGTAGCGGGGGTGGGGTGGGTGGACAAGGGGGAAAGTTATGTTGTAGGGGTGGGGGTGATGTCTGTGGGGATCATCGCTCCCAGGCCGCTTTCCCCGCTTTTTGAGGCCCGGGAGCGCTGTGACAGCGGCGCGATTTTCAATATTTTTTTTCTAACTGTGCATGCACAGTTCAGAGCTCCGATCGTTTCGGGTGCACTAAGCCCCACCCACAGCGCAATTCAGATCTGTGATTTTTTTTCAGGTTGAGTGCGTATGGGGGCCTCTGAAAGCAGATTTCCAAGTCGGATCTGAATTGCGCCCAGATTCAGCACTTAGAATGAAAATGGTAAAATTGGGCCCAGAGTACTGTGTATAATTTTGGGCCCCTTATTTGAAAAAAGATATGGGGCGATATTCCCCCCAAAATTTTAAGTGTTGAATTTGCGTAAAAACTGGAGTTTTTTTTCAACGGGAGTTTCAAAATGAATCTCCCACACAATGTGCACTGCAGAGAACATTAACGTGAATCCTATTGAAAATCAGTGGGCGTTGAAGAAGCCGGCAGCATAGTGGTGAGTGGGCCACTGCACATGGCCGATCTGTCAGCGCCAAGATTAGCGCATGTGCAGTAGCCCCACATTACTGGCCTCCCGATCACCAACCAGCCTCACTACCTCTGCATCACCAGTTGGGCAACCCACCCACGTCCCGATCGCTGACCCCCACAGGTGTATCCGGTCCAACCTCCACCCCCCTCACCCCAGGCCGCTTGATCTTCATCCCCCCCGCAGCTCCAATCTCAAGATCCCCCCACCGGCAGCCCCGACCCCCCAGCAGGCTGACCCCCGATGCCCAGCCCCAATCGCTGGCCTCCCTCCCTCTGTCATTCAACCCGAGTGCAGAGTGGCAGCGGGACCCCGCACCCGCACCAATCGCTCCCCCCCCCCCCCCCCCCCCCAGAGGCAGTGCCAACGTGCCCCCGGGCATTACGACTTTGCCCTTTGGGCAGTGCTAGGGGCCCAGGGAGCACCCTTCCTGGCACTCGACATTCTGGGGGGCCTCAATTGCCCCTCTCCACTCCAGTGGGGTTGGGCCGCCAGCTTCTCGCAAGTGAGGAACTATACTAAACCCCACTGGAGTGCAACATTCCTGGTGGGGCGGGAGGTGGGGGGGAGGGTGGGGGGTGGGGGGGGAGGTGGAGACACTAAATCAGCATTTTATCAGCAAGTGATATTTAAAATTTATGGTAATGAAGCTTACCATAATTTATGCAGCTCCATCGATTTCTGGTACCGGAAGTCCGGCTGCCGGAGACTCACGGAGGCCGTGGCGCCCAGCGGGGAGCCCGCAAAACGTCTTCTGCTCGAGTTTCCTGGCCCACTGCGCTGCAAGAGCAGTGCAGCGGGATGGGAGAATTGCCCCCATGATTGCTTCAGAAGCAGTTCAGAGGAGGTTCACTCAACTCATTTCTGGATGAAGGGCTGATCTTATGAAGAAAGGTTGAATATGTTAGGCTTATACCCATTGGAGTTTAGAAGAATGAGAAATGATCTTATTGAAACATATAAGATTTTGAGGAGAATGGATAGGACGGGTATCGGGAGAATATTTCCTCGTGTGAGGAAACTAGAATGCGGAGACATAGTTTAAGAATCAGAAGTCTTCCTTTGAACACGGAGATGAGGAAAATTTGTTTTCTCTCAGAGGGTCATTAGATTGTGAAATTCTCTTCCCCAGAAACTAGTGGAGGCTGGGTCTTTAAATTTACTCAAGGCTGAGTTAGATAGATTTTGCATAGGAGATAAAGGAGTCAAAAGTTATGGGAGCCAGACAGGAAAAAGGAGTTGAAACCACAATCAGATTGACCACGATCTGACTGAATGGTGAAGCAGTCTTGATGAGCCGAATGGCCTACACCTAAATCCATCCTCCAAGAATTATTTTATTTCAGAGTCCATAATACTGACAACCTTCATTCCTGATCTTAAATAAATGTTTATACAGCTTTTAAAAAAAAGAGGGAATGGAGACAGTGTAAGCTGGAGTTGCTGGAAACCCGTATCTGGTAGTCACTGATCTGTCACATCATTTTCAGGAAACTGGCAAACCCTGAATGCATTCTGACGAACAAAAGAAAATGGCGTCACTGTGAGGCACCAGGACAATCAATGAATCAAAGGTGGATTTTAATTTGGATGTGTAAAAAGCACTAAACAATGGCTTACAAACAAAATGGAAAAATCATTAGATTTTGTGCAATTAACCACCTTTTTGCAAATAGAATATAAAATTGTTTATAACAGTGACAATCAGGTGCTAGAATGTCTCTGAGAAAAAAACATATTTCAAAACAGGCTATTTTAATCCAGGGTAATTATTTGATAGTGTACACAATCATCTAAATATGAACAAAGAACAAAGAAAATTACAGCACAGGAACAGGCCCTTCGGCCCTCCAAGCCTGCACCAACCATGCTGCCCGACTTAACTAAAACCCCCTACCCTTCCGGGGACCATATCCCTCTATTCCCATCTCATTCATGTACTTGTCAAAACGCCCCTTGAAAGTCACTACCGTATCCGCTTCCCCCGGCAAGGAGTTCCAGGCACCCATCACTCTCTGTGTAAAAAATCTGCCTCGTACATCTCTTTTGAACCTTGCCCCTCGCACCTTAAACCTGTGCCCCCTAGTAATTGACTCTTCCACCCTGGGAAAAAGCTTCTGAATATCCACTCTGTCCATGCCTTTCATAATCTGATAGACTTCTATCAGATCTCCTCTCAACCTTCGTCACTCCAGTGAGAACAAACCAAATTTCTCCAACCTCTCATAGCTAATGCCCTCCATACCAGGCAACATCCTGGTAAATCTTTTCTGTACCCTCTCCAAAGCCTCCATCTTTCTGGTAGTGTGGCGACCAGAATTGAACACTATATTCCAAGTGCGGCCTAACTAAGGTTCTATAAAGCTGCAACATGACTTGCCAATTTTTAAACTCAATACCCCGGCCGATGAATGCAAGCATGCTGTATGCCTTCTTGACTACCTTCTCCACCTGCATTGCCACTTTCAGTGACATGTGTATCTGTACACTCAGATCCCTTTGCCTATCAATACTCCTGAGGGTTCTGCCATTTACTGTATATTTCCTATCTGTATTAGACCTTCCAAAATGCATTACCTCACATTTGTCCGGATTAAACTCCATCTGCCATCTCTCCGCCCAAGTCTCCAACTGATCTGTATCCTGCTGTACCCTCTGATAGTCCTCATCGCTATCCGCAAATCCACCAACCTTTGTGTCGTCCGCAAATTTACTAATCAACCCAGTTACATTTTCCTCCAAATCATTTATATATATTACAAACAGCAAAGTTCCCAGCACTGATCCCTGAGGAACGCCACTTGTCACAGCCCTCCATTCAGAAACGCATCCTTCCACTGCTACCCTCTGTCTTCTTTGACCGAGCCAGTTTTGTATCCACCTTGCCAGCTCACCTCTGATCCCATGCGACTTCACCTTCTGCACCAGTCTGCCATGAGGGACCTTGTCAAAGGCCTTGATTCTATCTTCAAATATGATTCTATCTACAAAAGGACATTGGGGAATGTTTACAGAAGAACAATTAAAATGATTCTAAAACTTAGGGAGCAAAGCTTGTCTACATTAACAGTGGGAAGCAAGCTCAGAGCGAATATAACCAATCAGCGGCTGAGTTTTCACTGTGGTCAATCTTCTTTCCATTCAAGTTCACAGCCCAATAGTTCCAACTCTTTTTGGAGACTAATTTCCTGGACTCACTGTGTCTTTCCCTTAGCTTGAGACTGGAAATCTTAATGATATTTTCTAGGTCGCTGGAAAATAAAAACTGGCAGAGTGAAAAATTGGCTGAAGATTCACACACACTGCTGGTGTGAACAAAGAACAAAGAAAAGAACAGTACAGAACAGACCCTTCGGCCCTCCAAGCCTGTGCCGATCATGATGCCCTAACTAAGCTAATGAAAAAACCTTCTGCCCTTACTTGGACTGCATCCCTCTATTTCCTCCCTATTCATGCACCCATCCAGATGCCTCTTAAATGTTGCTAATGTGCCTGCTTCCACCACATCCTCTGGCAGCACATTTCAGGCACCCACCACTTTCTGCATGGAAAAACTTCCCCTGCACATCTCATAGAAACGTTGAAAATAGGTGCAGGAGTAAGCCATTCTGCCCTTTGAGCCTGCACCAACATTCAATATGAACATGACTGATCATGCACTTTCAGTATCCCACTCCCACTTTCTCCCCATATGTGGACCAGGTTCACCACCTTAGTATTTTCTGAAGACAGCTTACAATTGAATGTCTAAATTGAAGGGTAACTCATCTCCATACAAAGCAAAATAATATGGGGCAGAATTTTACATTCCCCAGCCAGCGGGTTTATAGGCTGGGTGTGGCCATAAAACTATTCAGATTGCCTTCCCACTGGGCTCTCACCTGCCCTGACCTCCCTGCAATTTTACAGAGGGATGGATGAGGCCTGGATTGCTCTCCCCACCTCAGCCCTTTCCCCAGTAGTGGAAAAGACCTGGCCAGTCTCCTATGTGGTGGAGGCACAGAGCTGTAGGGTGAAGAAGCAGGTCGACCAATTGCGTTAGAGAGTAGAGGCAGCTGTGGGAGACAAGCCAGTGAGTTCTCTATCGGTTTCATCTGTACCAGTTTCTGAACTCGAGATTTCAACGTTTTCTTTAATTTCTTTTTGTATGCAATAAGTGTAATGATTTTATTTGAAAATGTGAAATCTAGTGATGTGGTTCTGTCAGTTATTTACTGGGTGTTTGGATTTCTCTTTAACCATTAATAGTCCCCAGCAGGATTGTAACAGTAGTCATTGTTGCTAAGTATCCACCCTCTGGTTTGATGCAGTAGTTACAGCGTTTTGTGGCAGGTTATCGGCATGTGACCTGCCTGATGCACTGAGTGTGGGTGAGCAGTAACTGAAAGATAAGCAGGTGGAAGCTCTTCCGGTTATGATGCATCTCAATAGTTGACATGTGGTATCCACAGAGCAGCATAATGGTGAAACCCAAAATCCTCCTGAGGCTATAGCGCACAGTCTGCTTGCTTCTCTCTGGCAAAAGAGAATGAAATGTATTCATAGCCCTTGGAATACAATGCCTCAGTGATTTCTCTGAAGCAAAGGTGGATGGTAAACTGCGAGATGTTGCAAATATCACCTACTCCAACTCGGAAGAGGTCAGAGGAATAACAGTTTGTGCCATTGTAATTTTCACATCACCAATAGCGTCAAACCTGTACGACACATTGGCTGGCATCACAATCTGCCTATCTGTGTTGTCAAATGTATGTGTATATTTGTATTTATATTGCTGGATGTTAGAAATATGGGATTAGATTTAAGTGAGTTTAATTTGGTGTTTCTGTGCAAGAAAGGTTAAAACTCTAGTTAAATTCATGTTGAACAAAGGTGTTTCCATGTTTGGGTTTTTTTGATTTCAGTTCAATCTGTGGCTGTATTGTGCTAAGACAGTGTACGATAGGAAAATAAACACAAGCTTGTGGAAAGAATGTGATAT
Source organism: Mustelus asterias (assembly GCF_964213995.1). Taxonomy (NCBI): domain Eukaryota; kingdom Metazoa; phylum Chordata; class Chondrichthyes; order Carcharhiniformes; family Triakidae; genus Mustelus; species Mustelus asterias. The sequence continues at coordinate 33,975,817 of NC_135804.1, forward strand.
TGCTTAGCAACCAGTGGCCACTTTAAACTAAAGTTTATTTATTAGTCACAAGTTGGCTTACATTAACACTGCAATGAGGTTACTGTGAAAATCCTCTAGTCGCCACACTCTTGCGCCTGTTCGGGTACACTGAGGAAGAATTTAGCATGGCCAATGCACTTAACCAGCATGTCCTTTGGACTGTGGGAGGAAACTGGAGCACCCGGAGGAAACCCACACAGACACGAGGAGAATGTGCAGATTCCGGACAGACAGTGGCCAATGCTGGGAATTGACCCCAAGTCCCTGGCGCTGTGAGGCAGCAATTCTAACCACTGTACCACCATACTGCCCAGGAAAGACAAACCTAGGAAGATAGAGAGAGAGAACAGCTTTCAGCTCTGCCAGCAGAAGGGCAAGGCACCTATGAAAAGGCAGACTTCCCAAAAAGCACACTAGAAATTAAAGAACAGCTGGTTATGGAAATTAGAGAATGAAAAGGTGTTTCAGGAAATTTGAAGTCAAAGGAACAAATAGAAACTGGAACTGGAACACGGTACTGTTCATTGAAGTCACAGACAGAGCTGAGAGGAAATTGACTACTAAGAAGCCAAAGATATCTAAAGAGGTTATAAGGCTTGTGATATCATACTGCAGATTGATAACTGAAGTAATTGTGGAGCAATTGGTGGCTTGATCTCAGAGTATGTGTAAAAGCTTAAAAGCATTTAAGCCAAAGGAATACTGAAAGGAGAGTTGGAAAACCTGGAAGTGGATCCAAGTTAGGAACATTGGAAAGAAAGCATTACTTGAAAGAAGATTCTAACGTGTATCTTTTTGAGAGTGGAGTTTGGAATCACTTGTGTGAAAGCCAGAATCTGGTGAGATAAGTTGGCTCGAGGTGTAAGAATTATCTGGGGGAATTTGAGAATAAATCCACTGAAGTTCAATTGGGTGGCATCGGCCAATTGGTTTCAGAGTGGTGTGTCTGACCATAGTCAACTTGTGGGTTTAAAGAGACTGTGTGTTTACAGAGAACATTATAACATAAGCCAAATTTTGAACCTGTATTAGCCTTGAAATTTGTGAACATTTATGAAGGTAAATGCGAATGAAAGAAAAGTATTATAGTCAAACATTTCATGTTTAATATTTTTTTGCTGTTGTTAGAAAGCTAATTGTCCTGTACCTCTTTTCATCCATGTTTTCTATAAAACTAATGTTATAGTCTTGTGTGCCAGAATTCCATTCGGGGATCTTTCCGTCCAGTAGTAACATCAATTGTGATCCTGACAGTATATTTGACATATACACTCTGTGCCCACACTAATGCCTTGGCTCTATCTGCACCAGAAGTGTACATGCCCCAGGTGACTACCAACTTGGACCTAGAATGGCATCCATATTTCTGAAAATGCAGGGGTCTGCACCCCATCCTGAAGTGGTTCGTCTGCTCTGAGTGTGAAAGGAATTCACTCAGTCATTCCACTTGCTAAGATACAAGCGGGTTCTTAAGTGAGGGGTTGGATTCTGCTGGAATTGCTGGTGGGAATCACATCCAGGACTGAACCATGCAGTTTGGGCTGACAGATTGCAATAAGCGCCTCCTTGGTGAAGTGGAGACAGCGAACACATTGGCCGGAATTTTACTGTCCGACCCGCCACGGGAATCGGAGTGGGCAAGGGGTGGACCATGGAAAGATCCGTTGACCTCGGGCGGGATTTTACCGTTTTGGGACATGCGAGACCGTAAAATCCCGCCCACTGTTCCTTGTTGAGGTTGTGATAGGAAAATCGGTCCATGGCCCCAACTGAGAGCTGTTCTCCTCCTCCTTCTACGAAGAGTTTGTTCTCTTCTGTGCCATTTCTGCTCATGCTGCAGGACAAGGATGAGAGAAACTAGTACAACAATGACCGAGAGAAGTAGTGAACAAATTCCTTGAAGTCAGAAGACCAAGGCTTTCGTGACATGCTCTCTAATGGTGGCACGGTGGTTAGCACTGCTGCCTCACAGCGCTAGGGACCTAGGTTTGATTCCCGGCTTGGGTCATTTCTGTGTGGAGTTTGCACATTCTCCTCGTGTCTGCGTGGGTTTCCTCCGGGTGCTCCGGCTTCCTCCTACAGTCTGAAAGACATGCTGGTTCAGTGCATTGACCTGAACAGGCACCGTAGTGTGGTGACTAGGGGAATTTCACAGTAACTTCATTGCAGTGTTAATGTAAGCCTTACTTGTGACTAATAAATAAACTTTACTGTTGGCATCAGCATCTTTAAATAGCAACAGAAAGCACCAGGCACCCCTACTAACTTGCAACAGGCAGAAGAAATTAATCAACAACTAATTTGAAAGTGGTTGATGATCCTTTTAACTAGCATGGAATGTGGGGTCAGGAGAAGGGTTTCCTTCTTGCTACTGACTGCATGTTTAGCTGTGTGAGGTTATGTGTGGAAGCTAGTTGGGACATTCAGTTTGAAAATGGCACAACTAGAGTCAAATCAATATTATACGCTAATTGGCGTCAAGGTCTACCTACACTTTGTACCTCTGGACCATGCTCACTGCACCCACACTGATGCCCTTACCAAGATGGCATCTGGCATGACCTGTAGTAGAGGTGTGAACACCTGGTGCAAGTGCCACTTTGCACCTGAAACAGCACCCCTAATGCCAGTAATGCAAGCACAATGCAACTGAATTTTGCAAGCAGTGTGTTGTTCAATAGTTACCACCCGTATTAAGTCAGCCTGATATTTGAATATCAAGGGCTTTGAGGAGGATCTGCCTTTGCTTTAACATGGCATGGGGGATGATCTGCTTTTTCACAGCTCCAGTGTCACTTGAGGCTGCTGCACATTGAACTGAAAATACGTTTGAAAACAAAAGCAGCTTAAGGGATTTCAAAGTCATTCATTACAAACACCATCTGGCATCACAGGAACAAAATGACGTTCAATGCTACAGACAGCTATTTTATCAAATATTGTCTTCTGCCAAGAAGTGGTAGAAAAGGTCATGGTCAGTTCGCTGAATTTCTCCAATAAAATGGAATACCGTCACTAACACAGCTTGAAAAATACACTGATTGATCGGAACAGCAACTTGAATGCTATTAATTTTCAACTTATCTAAACAAGTCAAATAATTTTGGACTGGGCTGATCTGTCAGACAGCCCCATTCACACTTTTATTAATAGCTAGATGCAGATTGGCAACCTGTATAACTCTTGCAGCCTTGGTTAGAAGAGCTTGAAAATTACATTTGTACTTCAGATAGGCAAGTCTGCATTTAACAAAAAAATGTTCACTTTAATATCACAGTCAATAGGCTCTGTATTTTTCATGTTAGTGCTTATGTAATCATCTATTCTTTGTACTGACTGACATTTTTAATTTTATTAATTATATTATTCCACCAACTAACTTATCTCGTCTCCAAGAGGACTGTGTCTAACATTCTTACTGTCCAAGCACATCAATTGTGATTCCTTATGGGGATGTACTAGGGCCATTCGAGTTCACATTCGGTACTATTGTCATTTAATTATGATAAGACTAAATGTTTTTCTTTCGGTATTATTCCTTCATTCACTTCTAAAGTGTGCCATTTATTTTGACAGGACATAATGAATCCCAGAACAGCCTGCACCCTATTACAACAGTGCATGATGTGAAATGAAATTCTGTATATTGGTACTGAGTGTGAAGTCTACACAGGAAAACAGAGAGACATCTGCATTCAGTTGGGATCATCTATCCTCAGGCAGATTGTCTCATCTGATTAATAGGATAATGTGAGACATCCACAGAGATCTCTAGAAATCACTGACTAATCACACAGCAGAGGTCTTAGCAGCATACTGCCAGGAAAAACAGCGGATCTGAAGGCAAAATGATTACAACCAACTGCAACACAAGTGCAACATGTTGTGGAGAATGTTGGCTAAAGGGAGAATTACATTCATATATAGGAAAGATAACATAAAACTCATACAAAGTTGAGTAGTTTACAGAAAGGATTCCACAACACGGCTAACGGAGCTAAAGAATGATGCTGAAAGAATGTTAATATTTCATACCAGAGGAAATGAAGATATGTACAAAAGAAAAATCAATCACGGAATATAGCCTTTGCACTTCAGTGACTTTACCAGATTAATTATCAACAGAGTCACAGTAGGGATGTCCAGACTCTCTCATCCAGGCAGTTACAGACCAGGTCAATTCATGGATGGAAAACATCACCACAGTTTACATTTAGGCTAGATTTGATACAATGTCACAGACAATGCAGGAACTATGCTCTGCGAGCTTTGCACACTAAGAAGTCTCACAACACCAGGTTAAAGTCCAACAGGTTTATTTGGTAGCAAATACCATAAGCTTTCGGAGCACAGCTCCTTCGTCAGATGGAGTGAATATCTGTTCTCCAACAGTGCACAGACACAGAAATCAAGTTACAGAATACTAATTAGAATGCAAATCTCTACAGCCAGCCAGGTCTTAAAGGTACAGATAATGTGGGTGCAGGGAGCATTCAACACAGGTTAAAGAGATGTGTATTGTCTCCAGACAGAACAGCTAGTGAGATTCTACAAGCCCAGGAGGCAAGCTGTGGGGGTTACTGATAATGTGACATAAATCCAACATCCCGGTTTAAGCCGTCCTCATGTGTGCGGAACTTGGCTATCAGTTTCTGCTCAGCGACTCTGCGCTGTCGTGTGTCGTGAAGGCCGCCTTGGAGAACGCTTACCTGAAGATCCAAGGCTGAATGCCCGTGACTGCTGAAGTGCTCCCCCACAGGAAGAGAACAGTCTTGCCTGGTGATTGTCGAGCGGTGTTCATTCATCCGTTGTCGTAGCGTCTGCATGGTTTCCCCAATGTACCATGCCTCGGGACATCATTTCCTGCAGCGTATCAGGTAGACAACGTTGGCCGAGTTGCAAGAGTAGGTACCGTGTACCTGGTAGATGGTGTTCTCACGTGAGATGATGGCATCCGTGTCGATGATCCGGCACGTCTTGCAGAGGTTGCTGTGGCAGGGTTGTGTGGTGTCGTGGTCACTGTTCTCCTGAAGGCTGGGTAGTTTGCTGCGGACAATGGTCTGTTTGAAGTTGCGTGGTTGTTTGAAGGCAAGAAGTGGGGGTGTGGGGATGGCCTTGGCAAGATGTTCGTCTTCATCAATGACATGTTGAAGGCTCCGGAGGAGATGCCGTAGCTTCTCCGCTCCGGGGAAGTACTGGACGACGAAGGGTACTCTGTCCACTGTGTCCCATGTTTGTCTTCTGAGGAGGTCGGTGCGGTTTTTCGCTGTGGCGCGTCGGAACTGTTGATCGATGAGTCGAGCGCCATATCCTGTTCTTATGAGGGCATCTTTCAGCGTCTGGAGGTGTCTGTTGCCATACGAAGGTGCCCCCTGGCCATGGGCACTTTGTCCCTTGGGCAGTGTCAGGGGGCACAGTCGGGCACTGCCAGGGTACGCTTGCCCAGGGGACACAATCTCCCCGCTGCCTGGCCCTTGGGGGGCCCGACTGCCCCCCCCTTCACTCCAGTGGGGTCATCCCACTATTTCCCTGAAAGCGGGGAGCTTGTCTGAACCCCGCTGGAGTGAAATACCCCTGACGGGGTGGGGGATGCCAGCAGGCCCGGAGAATGGAGTCCCGGGCCTACTAATCACATTAAAATAAGATTAAAAATAGATGCAAAGTACTTACCTGCCGGTTTCCAGTGCCGCTCAGATGGCGCTGGATATCCGGCACTGGGAGATGCGCACGCGGCGGGACCACATACATGAATCCCGCGAATCGGCCGACACGCCCCCAGGATATCTAATGCAGTTGTGGCCATTTAAAGGGATAAGGTTTATTTTCCCAGTCATTTACAGCTCAATTTAACGATGGAGCTTCAATTCAACCTAAACAGTAGAGTTGCAAACAGGATCAACCTGGACTCAAATAACTCCCATGAGGCCGTGTCCCTTCACCAAATATAGATTTGTTTACAAGTGTTAGTAATGCTCAGACAGGTACTTCACAGTACAGAGTATACACCCAAAATGCCAGTAACACCCACACTCCACATTATATACCTCAGCAGGGCTCCTGAACTGGACAGCCATAACTGCCTCAATCAGGAGCTCACATTCTAAAAGGTCCACCCCTTGTTAAAGCCATTACATGGACCATGCTAGGAGCTGATTTCTGTTATGACAATGGAGTGATTGTGATAGTGGACCCCAGTATAAGATAGAGTATGGTACACTCTGTACTTCGCCTGGGGTCGAAGGTCAGATAGCAGATCTGGGACAAGATTGGGACAAGGCTGCAGATGCTGTGTAGTTGTGTGTTCACGTTCTGAAAATGTGTTAGTCATAAAGTTAGTTGGCAGCAATGGTGTTGGTCATCCTGCAACATTACAACAAGACATGCTGTCAGAAGTGAACTAAGTGTAACAATGGCGGTTCTGAAACCGCCGACAGAGCTTGGTTTGGAGGACAATCTCACCACAAGTTGGAGGCGATTCCAGCAGCGATTCAGCGATGGGCAGTGATAAGAAGGACCTGCAGATAGTCTTCCATCATTCTTCGTGTAGCAGGGGAAGAAGGCTGAGAGGTTTATAACACACTCACATTTAAAAGTGATCAGAAACAAAATGACTTGAAAGAAATAAGGGCAAAAATTTGAAGCTTACTGCGGCCCTAAGAAAAACATCATGTATGAAGGATACAAATGTTTTATGTGCATGCAAGGCAGTGACAACATTAGTCAGTACGTAACTGAACTGAGAAAACAAGCTAAATCGTGTGAATTTGGAGAATCACACATCAGAGGTAGAATAATTTGCAGGATCGCAAATGATTCTTTGAGAGAATGGCTTTTGAGAGAAGTGGATCTCAGACTGGAGAAAGCAGTAAATATCTGCAGAGCAACAGGGACAATAAAATGTCAGAATAAACAGTTCATGGAAGAAGCTGCACATGATTGAGCAGTTAAACTGAAACAGCACTGGGGAAAACATCAGCAGCTTGAATGTAAAAAGAACAAAACTGCTATTAAAACATTCAAATACACTCAATGCAGAATAGAGCACTTACCACACAGTTGGCCAACTTATGGAAAACAGTGTAAGAATTGCAATGAACTAAATCACTCTACTGAGATGTGTAAATTAAAGAAAGGGAACACGGAAAGCGGCACGGTGGCGCAGTGGTTAGTACTGCTGCTTCACAGCTCCAGGGTTCCGGGTTCGATTCCCGGCTCGGGTCACTGTCTGTGTGGAGTTTGCACATTCTCCTCGTGTCTGCGTGGGTTTCCTCCGGGTGCTCCGGTTTCCTCCCACAGTCCAAAAATGTGCGGGTTAGGTTGATTGGCCAGGTTAAAAATTGCCCCTTAGAGTCCTGGGATGCGTAGGTTAGAGGGATTAGCGGGTAAAATATGTGGGGGTAGGGCCTGGGTGGGATTGTGGTCAGTGCAGACTCGATGGGCCGAATGGCCTCCTTCTGCACTGTAGGGATTCTATGATTTCTATGAAAACACTGGAAATTGCTGATGATGAATCTGACATTGAATCTGAAGTTTTCATTGGTGCAGTAATAGCAAATTCAAAACAAGATGAATGGAATGTTGGTTTAAAAATTGCCAACGTGATGGTGAATTTCAGCTTGACACAATGCGCAAGCAAATATCATTCCCATAAGCCTGTATAGTAAGATAAGTAAACAACTAATCAAAACCAAAGTGAAACTGTCTCCTTCCACAGATGAATACATTGCTGCAGAAAGCCAATGCACACTGACAAAGAACAGTTTCTAGCACTTCCATCTGTAATGGTGAGAAATGATGTGACACCCATTTTGTACTCAAAGCTTGTGAAAATCTGAAGCTAATCAAGAGAACAATGACTGTCACCTCTGATGACATCCTGAGTGAGTACAAAGATGTGTTCAAGGGGATTGGTTGCCTAAAGGGAGAAAACACCATCAAGATTGACAGAACTGTGACACCCAAAGTACACCCACCCAGGATGGTACCAGTAATGCTGAGAGACCGGCTGAAAGCAGAATTGGACGGAATGGAGAAACTTCATATCACCAAGAAAACTGAAGAACCGACAAAGTGGGTTAACCCAGTTGTAATTGTAGAAAAATCAGATGGGAATCTGTGAGTCTGTCTGGATCTCAGAGATCTAAACCAGGCAGTACAGAGAGATCAGCTGCCCACAGTGGAATAGATCACATGTAAGCTAGTTGGTGCTAAATGCTATTCTGTCTCCAGGCGTCTGGCAGGTCGAGCTGGATGAATGCACCTCCTATCTCTGTGCCAGCAACACACCAGTTCAGCTCAACAGGTTTTTACGTTAACCTTTCAGTATTCAGTCAGCAGCTGTTTGAAAGGTTAGAAGGTGTGGAAACCTATATCGATAATGTGCTGATCTGGGGAATCACACAAGAAGAACATGATCACAGACTAAGGCAGGTGCTGGCAAGAGCTAGAGAAAGGAACTTCAAGTTGCAGAGGAAAAGTGCAACATAGGTCTTAATGAAATCATGTACTCGGGACATAGGAACATAGGAACAGGGGTAGGCCATTCAGCCCATCAAGCCTCCTCTGTTATTTAATACAATCATGGCTGATCAGACACTTCAATGCCTTTTACACTCACTATCCCCATAATCCTTTACGTTATTGTGAATCAGAAATCTATCAATCTCTGCTTTAAACATACTCAATGACTGAGCTGCCACAACCCTCTGGGAAAGTGAATCCCAAAGATTCACAACCCTCTGTGTAAATAAATTTCTCCTTATTTTGATCCTTCATGGCATCCCCCTCATTTTGAAATTGTGCCCCTGGTTCTAGACCCCCCAATCAAGGGAAACATTTTACCCTGCTTACTCCTTTAAGTATTTTGTAAGTTTCAATCAGATCACCTCACACTCTTTGAAACTCTGGAGAATACAGGCCCTGTTGTCCAATCTCTCTACACATGACAGTCCCCTCATCCCTGGAACAAGTCTGGCACTCCCTCTATGATAATAATATCCTTTCTGAGGTATGGGCACCAAAAAGGTGCACAATACTCCAGGTGCAGTCTAACCAAGCTCCAATACAACTGAAGCAAAACCTCACTACTCCTGCACTCAAATCCTCTTTATGATAAAAGCTAATATCCCATTAGCCTTCCTAATAGATTGCTGCTCCTGCATGTTAGCCTTCACTGACTTATTGATGAGGATGCTCACATCCTTTAGTATATCTACGCTTTCTGATTTCTCACCGTTTATGAAATACTCTGCGCATCTGCTCCTTCTACCAACATAGATGACCTACATTTTCCACATTATGTTCTATCTGCCATGTTCTTGCCCACTCATTAAATCTGTCCAAATCCTCCTGTAGCTGCTTTACATCTTCCTCACGACACATATTTCTGCCAGCTTTACATCATCTGTGAACTTGGAAATATTACATTTGGTCCCCACATCCAAGTCATTGATATATATTGTAAACAGCTGGGGTAACATGGTGAGCATGCATTAACAAGTGAGGGACTGAGGCCAGGCCACAGTAAAACTGAAGCAGTCATGAACATGCCAGCTCCTCGAATGTAAGAAAGAGTTGGAGAGATTTTTGGACATGGTGACCTATCTTGATAAATTCATTGCACACATGTCAGATCTGACAGCACTTGTCAGAGAGCATCTACAAAATGATGTGGAATGGCACTGCAAATAAAGTCACCAAGAAGCTTTGAGAAACCTAAAGAGACCACTGACCAAACCCCAGTGTTAAATTATTACAATGTCAGTTAGCTGGTTAAGATATCAGTGGCCCTTCACCTGGCGAAATCAGCTTTAGCAGGGCAGTAATAGCCTCAAAGTGAGCCCGCTAAAATTATTCCTCCCTTATTCTGGACTCTAGGCGGTCTTGCGGTGCAGTGGGTACTGTCCCTGCCTCTGAGCCTGAAGTTCCGGTTTCAAGTCCCACCTCAGGACTTGATGGTGAAGGAAGATGCATTCATAACACAGTCAACAGCTTGAGTATCAACCTGCAAAATCCTCTGAGCATGCCAATGGCAGGCAGCAAGAGTGGGTGAGACTCCTTGTCAGCCACGCTTGGTGTGGAATGGCGCCCCTCAAGCTATAAACCCCTGACGACTAGTGACCTGTCCCAGGTTAAACTCTCAATGAAATCATATGAAAGTCCTGTTCACCACTTGGTGTGGGAAGAGAGGAAAAAACAAATAATAATGCTGGATTCCGGCTAGCATTTTATTCAAGGAGCCTTCTCTTGGGAGAGCAGTGAGCAGCTATTCAGATTATAGGCCCTTGGCTGTGCAAATCAGAGTCCTGTCATGTTGTTGGGATTGCAGTTTAAATGAACGTGTGAAGCATATCCCCTGCTTACTTTACCCATGCTTACTGATATTGAGTGGCCTAACCAAGATGCCTTAAAAAGGGCAGCTGTCGGTTTCTCTAAAAACATTTTATTTTATATTTTTGCGGAACCAGGAGGATCGGAAATGCTCCTCTTGTTTCCAGAATAGTACTTGCTTTGCCTCGGGTCCGGACTTGCCCCTGCCTGCTGGTTATATGAGTTTCCCATATTGTGTCAACCGGTGGAGATGCAACATGATGCCCATTTAGGGTGTGCAGCTCACCAGTGAGATCACGGAAACCCTACAGTGCAGAAGGAGGACATTCAGCCCATCGAGTCTGCACCGACAACAATCCCACCCCCCGCCCTATCCCCACAACCCCACACATTTACCTCGCTAATCCCTCTAACCTACACATCCCGGGACACTAAGGGGTAATTTAGCATGTCCAATCAACCTATCCCGCGCATCTTTGGATCGAAGTGAAAGCTGAGGTCAAATAGCTGTGGTCTCAGTGGACTTCTGATGGTTAGTTGACTGCTCTAGAGCCAGAAGTGAAAATCAGCACCATTTCACATTGCTCCCATTGCATTTGAGGTGTTTTGTACCTTTTTGGAGAGTGAATGTAGATGATGCCATTTGGAAGCCAGCTAATGGGAATTATATGTTTAACGGAGCGAAGGCTGTATTAACATGCACAGTTGACTTGTTAAGCTCATTGAGGCACACTGTGATAATGACTATCTTCACTGATGTTAGTTCAACTCCATCACACAATTAAGCGCAGTAATTCTTCCAGTCATTTCACTTGATGGCATTTATCACCTATTGTTTAAACATAAATATCCCAAAATATCAACAGGAATGAGCAGAAAGGAAACTAAAATAAATCGCACTAAAATGAAAGCAAAATACTGTGGATGCTGGAATCTGAAACAAGAACAGAAAATGCTGGAAAAACTCAGCAGGTCTGGCAGCAACTGTGGAGAGAGAAAATCGAGTTAATGTTTCAAGTCTGCATGACCCTACTCTAGAGCTAAAAAGAGGGAGAAATGTGATGGATCACAGACTGCAAAGAAAATGGGTGGAGCAGCTGGAACAGAATACCTTCTCCTTGTGTCTGTGTGGGTTTCCTCCGAGTGCTCTGGTTTCCTCCCACGGTCCAAAGATATGTGGATTAGGTGGATTGGCCATGCTAAATTGCCCCTTAGTGTCAGGGGGCCCAGCAAGGTAAATACATGGGGTTACAGGGGTGGGGTCTGGGTGGGATTGTTGTCGGTGCAGGCTTGATGGGCCGAATGGCCTCCTTCTGCACTGCAGAGATTCTATGATGCTAAGAGTAGAAGGTCAGTGATTGGGGGGGTGCTAGGGTGGATAGTAACAAATAAGTGTGGGTCATGGGACAGAAGCAGCATCAATGGCAGGAAAAGGTGCGAGTAAAATATCAGAATTGCACTAGAAAGGGTGCAGAGGAGATTTACCCCAGGATGTTACGTGTGCTGGAGTCTTACAGCTATGAAGATAGGCTGGATAGACTGGAATTGTTTTGCTTAGAGCAGAGAAGGCTGAAGGGGGGACCTCATTGAGGTATAGAAAATTATGAGGGATATATAGATAGGGTAGATAGGAAGAAACGTCTCCCCTTACTAGTGAGGTCAATAACCAGGGGCATAGATTTTAAGGTAAGAAGCAGGATTTGAGGAAAACCTTTACACCCAGAGCAGGAACATTTCAGAGGCATTTAGATGAGCACTTGGATCAAGTGCTAGAAAATGGGATTCAAGCAGATAGGTGTTTGATGGCCAGAACAGACACAATGGGAGAAAGGGCCTCTTTCTGTGCTGTAAAACTCCATGACTCTATGTGTTAATGGGAGAATAAATGTTAGTGCTCAGTGAAAGCAAAACTTAAGAACAAGTGACAGATGGCCCAGTTGGAGGAGGTAGGAGGGTTTTTGAGATTGCAAGGGAGGGAAGGGGATGGGAGTTGGGTGAGTTGGAGTAATGAATGAGAGGGTCACAGAGGGAATGGTCCCTGCAGAATGCTGATGGAGGGTAAGAGGAAGACGTATTTTGTGGTAGCATCATGCTGGGGTTGGCAGAAATGGCAGAGGATGATCCTTTGAATGTAGAATCTCGGAATGGAAAGTAAGGACAAGGGAGACCTTATCATGGTTTTGAGGGGGAGGGGAAATGGTGAGGGCAGAGGTGCAGGAAATGGGTTGAGTACCCTGTCAGCCACAGTGACGGGGGGAGCCTCAGTTAACAAAAAAAGGCAGATGTATTAGAAGCATCATTTTTGAAGGTGGCATCATCAGATCTGATCCGATGGCGGCAGAGAAACTGGGAGAATGGGATGGAGTCCTTATGGGAAACAGAGTGTGAGAAGCTGCAGTTGAGGTAGCTGTGGGAGTCGGTGGGTTTCTCAAAAAGTTTTTCTGTCGTTGTTGTTCAATCATCTTGCAACCTACACTCTGCTTCCCAGCAATGTTGCTGAAGTGTTGTCTTATTCTGCAGATGATGATGTTCTACCTGATGTAGAAGAAAGTTCTTTTGTCTCCAAGTTGTCTTCCTTAGGACTAAGAATACTGAGTGAGATTGAATACCCCAGGACCATGACTAGGGAAGAGAAAGATTTGGAGTTGGTTAGAATCTATAGTTTTATAAAGGGATTAACGGAAATGTAATATAAATAGTTAAAGACATAGGATGAGATTTTCTGGCCCTTCCCATTGGTGAGATTTTCCAGTCTTACCAAAGGATACTCCTCGCGCAGGTTCCCTGGCAGCTGGATGGTTGAGGCATGCAAAATGTCAAAGATATTGGCGGGACTGGAATATCTTGCTGGTGGCCAATGATGAGCTGCCTCCTCCACCAGAAAACACGCCTCGGGGAGGCCGCAAAATCCCACCCATATTTTTATGTTGTCAAAAAGTAAGTTAGTATACTTGGGATGGAGGGTGGCGGGGGTGGAGATGTAGAACAAAGGGTTAACAGATGGGATATGCTAATGTATCAGGTAGGTGGTGATGAATTACTGATAGAAGTTGGGATCACGTCTAGGAGCAACATGCCTACACTGTATTCTGTCTAGATGTAACACTAATCAACAAATGTTAAGCAGATATCAGAGGATGTTTACAGTCTGTCTACAAACTAAGTCCCACACCTGGAGCCCAAGGTAGAAGAACACATCTCAGAACATCAGAGGTGAAACTAGAAAAAGATGTAAATTTTGAAAGGTAGATGGTGATGTACAGGGAACTATACTTTAAAATACTGAGGGATGAATGCTAAATGATGTCATACTATTTTGTACAACCAGGTTTTGCATTTGGATAAGAACATAAGAACATAAGAAATAGGAGCAGGAGTAGGCCATCTAGCCCCTCGAGCCTGCCCCGTCATTCAATAAGATCATGGCTCTGATCAGAAGTGAATCAGTTCCACTTACCCGCCTGCTCCCCATAAACCTTAATTCCCCTACTGATCAGAAATCCATCTATCCGTGACTTAAACATATTCAACAAGGTAGCCTCCACCACTTCAGTGGGCAGAGAATTCCAGAGATTCACCACCCTCTGAAAGAAGAAGTTCCTCCTCAACTCTGTCCTAAACTGACTTTATTTTGAGGCTGTGCCCTCTAGTTCTGGTTTCCTTTCTAAGTGGAAAGAATCTCTCCACTTCTACCCTATCCAGCCTCTTCATTATCTTATATGCCTCTATAAGATCATCCCTCAGCCTTCTAAACTCCAACGAGTACAAACCTAATCTGCTCAATCTCTCCTCATAATCTACACCCCTCATCTCCGGTATCAACCCGGTGAACCTTCTCTGCACTCCCTCCAAGGCCAATATATTATTTCGCAAGTAAGGGGACCAAAACTGCACACAGTATTCCAGCTGCAGCCTCACCAATGCCTTGTACAGATGCAGCAAGACTTCTCTGCTTATATATTCTATCCCCCTCGCGATAAATGCCAATATCCCATTTGCCTTCTTGATCACCTATTGTACTTGCAGACTGAGTTTTTGCGACTCATGCACAAGGACCCCCAGGTCCCTTTGCACAGTAGCATGTTGTAATTTTTTTCTATTTAAATAATAATCCAATTTGGGGCATATTTGGGGTAAATAGTTAAAAAATTAATTGCTTAATTTACAACTTGATTTTTTATATAAAAAATTAGAAACTTGTCTTCTATGCACAAAAGTATGTTATATAAAACATTCACTTATAGTAAACTTGCAGGTATGTCATGGCATTTCTTCACTTAAGTTTTCCTGCAGAAGCCAGTACAATTTTTGTAAATATCATTATCTTTGCTTTCCAGTTGGCTGACTACATGGCTATAAAAAAGAGTCACAAACTGGAATGTGATGGCTGCTGAAGTTAAGTGTCTGAATTTGAAAGGGCACGCGTGAAGTCTAATTCACATGTCACTAGCTACATTCTCTGGCCATATTAACCTACAGGTTGTCTTGACCTTTCTCCTCCTGTTCCCAAGGGCCATGAATTGACTGATACGCAGCAAAAATATGGATGTCTGACAAAACATTGATCTTTATTAGCGTCTTTCAAAATCCAGTAACCTTAAAGGATGTTTTGAATCATGACACGTGTATAAATTGAAGAAACTCTGACATTACATCCTGACAGAAAACATTATTGTAAAAGAATATTTTTGTAATTCTTGGCCAAGTGGTGCAATGTAAGTTCAGTGCAACTTACAGCTCTGAATTTCCTGGACAATATACCGTTATTCCTCTGAAAATGTAACTTGACTGTCCTGGAGCATTTTCTGGGACAATTAATTTAAATATTTTTGCTGCAATTCTGAGGTAATTTGGGTGCAGAAATTGTGTAACAATGGCAAAACTTTTTTTTTCATTCAGCATCTATTGCCCATCCCTAACTGCCTTTGACCTGAGTGGCATTTCAGAAGGCAATTAAGAATCAACCAGATTATGAATCTGGATTCACACTTAGGCAGGTTTCCTTCCCCAAAGAACATTTGTGAACCAAATAGATTTTTACAACAATGGTTTCATGGTCATCATTAGATTTTTAATTCCAGATCTTTATTGAATTCAAATTTGACCATCTGTCATGGTGAGATTCAATTCCAGGTCCCCAAAGCATTACCCTGGGTCTCTGGATTACCAGTTACAATGCCACAACACCACCTTGTTGGGTGCTGAGAAAAAGGTGAGGCTGTGGTGCTGCCACTGTAGTTGAGTAGCTAAGGAAGTCACCCTGCAGAATTTATCCTCTGACACTCCTTGCAGTGGTGAGAGTGAGAATATGACCTGTTTTGCATTAAAGAGAAGCTGGGTCTTCTAGAAATGGAATGGCTTCCTACTCACGTACATTGGCTGCTAGATTGGTGTTTGGGATGCCACATGTGTGCTATTGCTGCATCTTGGGAAATTCAGCCATCTTATTGTGGTCTCTGGCTCTTTTATCTGCTGTTTGAGAGTGATGCCCGCATAGGTGAATTGGGCTGCTTCGTAAAAGATGACTGTCTCTGACCCAATATAAACCCTGACAACTGCCTGGTTAATTTGCACAAATCTTCTGGGACAATCTGGAAGGATTCAAAGTTGTAAAGATTAAAAATGGTTGTCAGTTCAATTATCATGGATGGAGCTGTTGGTCCGTAATTTCCGACTTGAATGCCGGCTTAAGCAGATTGTGCCCTGCACATACGCGTGGCGACAACACAAAAGTGTTGTATGTTGTTCAGCATTGTTGTTGTACAGCATTGGCGCTGAGATCCTGAAAGCTGCTGGTATTGAAGCTCTGAGCTGCAATCTCGCCCTAACTTCTGTCACTCGCGCAGATGATAGGTGAGTTTTTGCCCTTATTTATTTTGGTCCACCAGTGAGTAGAGGCAGCAGAAATTCTTTCAGTGGTTTTTCTTCGTAAATGTTTTAAAAAGATGTTTGACATACATGTAATTCACAGAAAGTGAAAGAAAGATTTTGTTTTTAAATTTACAACTTTGTCATGACAACTAATTCCAGTAAAAAGATATGTTCATATATAACAAGGTGGATGTTTGCGTCGGGAATGGATTTCAGCTGAAGTGCATTTGGGTTTTTCTATGGTGTTTAACCCCATTTTAAGAGTCTTCCTCATGCAAAGTTGATCCTTGTGTAACTTGGCTAGTTCAAATGCTTTAGGAAAGTGTATTCCTTAAGATGACAAATGCAAGTCTCCTGTAATATTTATCCCAATTTTTAGAGTCTCCCTGATGCAACATTGATCCTGATGCAACTTGGCTAGTTCAAATGCTTTAGAAAAGTGTATTCCTTAAATTGACAGACGCAAGTCTCCTGTAAGCTGATGTGAACTATCTTTCTGATAGGTATTACAGAATCCAGTGCAGATTAGAATGTTTCTGCAAATCTTTGTGATTATGTTGTCAGAGATGCTCAGTACTATCCACTGAGAAACACAGCCATCTGATGCACAACTCCATGGAGAGGCACAGCCTCTCTTTGGAAAGACTCCTTGGAAAGGTCCTTGTAGGATCGATGCAGCCTGTAAATCAGTTGGGGAGAGGCTGTACCTGAACAGTGTAGCTGGTCAAATGAGAAGCAAGGGCCTTATGTGAGCATATGATCTACACTGTTAAAAAGATTGAAGGCATTGCAGAATAATGGCACAGAATGGTGGTACTGTGCATTACACAAATTATTGTGATCTTTGTCACAATAATAAAGTAAAAGTAAAGTTTATTGACTATTCACAAGTAAGGCTTACATTAAAACTGCAATGAAGTTACTGTGAAATTCACCTAGTTCCCCTAGTCACCACAGTCCGGCACATATTCGCATCGATGCACCCAACCAGCACGTCTTCCAGAACGTGGGAGGAAAGTGGAGCACCCGGAGGAAACTCACGCAGACACAGGGAGAATGTGCAAACTCCACACAGCCAGTGACCCAAGCCAGGAATCAAACCTGGGTCCATGGCGCTGTGAGGCAGCAGTGCTAACCACTGTGCCACCGTGCCGCCCATGATGTAACAACAGCACAAATGCTGAAAATTACAGGGAAATTCGATATCTACTCCCTTCACTGGGAAACATTCCTATCCATAGGATAGTTGAGATTTCTTTAGTCTGCAGCTCTTTGCCCACTCTGAGCGTGTGAGAGTAAAAACAACATTAATTAGTATCACAAATGCACGTTATTTGTGTTTACCATATACCTATCATTAAGAAAGTTAAATGTGTATTATATTCAACATTTTGGCCGGGATTATATTGGCACGATTCCAGGGCAGGCGAGGCTTGGAGAACGGCATTCTCCGTTGGCCTTGGGTGGGATTGTACAAACCTCGGGTGGACGTGCTGGCAAAATTCTGCCCAAATTAAAACATTGATCTTTAGCTATTTGTAAGAAGTAGTACTCACACATTTTTGTGTTTCTTTTACTTGGTAGTTAAAGTTGAAAATTGGCAAAATAAATTTTAATTTTACATAATTGTAATGTTTAGTGTGTCATTTTAAAGCAAGATACTCAATCCATTCACATTATTCGCAGGTAGGAAGGTCACGATTATTTCCTGAGGCTCAAGTCATGGAAAGGATAACCTTTGGTGGGACTTACAACCATTTTTAACATACAGAAACAATAGAATATTTAGAGACAGAAGTCTAAAACATTCCCTCTGCTGCAGTTGATTTATTGAAAATGGTATATTTTTCCAGCATTAACCTAGCTGACTATAAACAAATGCAGGATTATGCTACAGAGTAGACTATATGGTTCTGTTCACTGGATATACAGATTGTGTGGATGTGGAGACTGGCAGAGAGGGCTCTTGCCCCTTTCCACTTCATTAGAATTCAAGAGTCTGTTTTGTTTGCTACAGTGCTGGCAGGTGGTCCCTTTCACCTTCGCATAGCAGCACGGTGGCACAATGGTTAGCACTGCTGCCTCACAGCACCAGGGACCCGGGTTCAACTCTGGCCTTGGCTGACTGCATAGAATTTGCATATTCTCCCCGTGCCTGCCTGGGTTTGCTCCGGGTGCTCCAGTTTCTTCCCACAGTCCAAAGATGTGCAGGTTAGGTGGACTGGCCATGCTATATTGCGCCTTAGTGTCCAGAGATGTGTAGGTTAGGTGGCATAGCCAAAGTAAATATGTGGGAATATGGGGATAAGACGGGGGTTGGATCTGGGTAAGAGGCTCTGTCGGAAAGTCAGTGCAGACTTGATGGGCCAAATGGTCTTTTTCTGCAATAGGGATTGTATGATGTGAGGGTTAATATAGGGATGCATTGGAAAGCAGTGGGATTGGAATGGGAGTAAGCTACAGTGGCCATTTTAACTACCCAGTTGTTAAAACTCACCAGTCTCAGTTGGTAATCAAGGGTAAAATCTCATTACATTTTTCCTGGTTGAAATGGTACAAAATGAAAGAAAGTATGCTGGAGAAATAAATCAGCCATATCAGACCATCTCTATGACACCTTTATATTTCCAACTCCCAATGATTCAAAGGGAAATTGTTTTAGCTTTCTCCAGGTCAGGAGAGGATCAGCCATCTATAGGAGGAATATCCGCAGCCAATTTGCAACTAATCACACTGGGACTTGGTGGTAAGGCTTATTCCTGGTCAGCTGATAAGCTGCCCACACTTGCACCAAATAGACAATGGTTGCATTGGTCAGCACAACGAGCAGTTTTATTCCCTTTTTCAAAGAATAGTATGACATTGCTTCCTATTGCCACTGCACCACCTCATCTCCCAAAGGAAACAGATTCATTGGAGCCACCAGGTTTAAGAAAATGGACTTCTTTGTAATCCTACTGAACTTTGAGAAAACAGTCAGAGTTGCTGTGAACAATTATGGACCATAAATCAAAGCAGAACTGTGGGCAAAAGGATTTTTCATAACTTGGTCCAGTAGAATAAGGTTGTCAAGACCACAGCTTAGAGATAAGCATTGTGTGTCATTCAGATATAAAACACATTTCCCTATGAATAAGGAAAATAAGACTAAAACTAATTCTAATCCAACAATCCAGCTACCAATGTCACAGATAGATCTACTGTGGAGACACAGAATCCAGTGGAAAATTGATATCACACCTATGGATAGAGGCTCATTGCTCTGGAATCCTAAGAACTCAACGCCAGCATCCAACCAGGAGGCAAGACTATACATTCTACTTTGCTGAATCATGATGAAATCACACAAGATGCAAAGATCATGCAACAGCTGTCAGAAATATATTGAACTAATTAGATGCGTAATAAAGCTGAAAAGAATCTGCGTTATACAAGTTAACAGTTTATTGTATTATATCCTCGATTGTCCATCTGGGGCATGGTAATCCCAGGTAGTCTGACCTTGCCAGGTTCCTTAAAATGTGATATTGTCTCACTCCTCTCTGGTCAGGTGGTCTAAACAGTATTTTGTATTGCTCCAAATCTTTGCAGGAATAGTGGAATGTGCCTCAATGAAAGGTGCCCAAACCAGGTAACCATTATGAATACTTACCTCAAACTGCAGTATTCTTGCCTTATCATCCATCAAATTGTGTGTTCCATATTCAGCAGTTTATTACATATAAAATTTATCTCAGAGCAATGCATAGATAACACTAGTTCTATGGCACAAGTCAATTCCAGTCTCCCAGATTGCCTGGAACCACTACAGTTTGCCTACCGCCATAACAGGTGGGTAGCAGACGCCATCTCCCTGGCCCTGCACTCAACCCTGGAACACCTAGATAACAAGGACACCTTTGTCAGACTCCTATTTATTGACTACAGCTCAGACTTCAACACTATTATCCCCACGAAACTCATCTCCAAACTCCGTGGCATGGGCCTCAGCTCCTCCCTCTGCGACTGGATCCTGAACTTCCTAACTCACAGACCACAATCAGTAAGGATAGGCAACAAGACCTCCTCCACGATCATCCTCAACACCGGTGCCCCACAAGGCTGTGTTCTCAGCCTCCTACTATACTCCTTATACACCTATGACTGTGTGGCCAAATTCCCCTCCAATTCGATTTTCAAATTTGCTGATGACACCACCGTAGTGAGTCAGATCTCAAACAATGACGAGACAGAGTACAGGAATGAGATAGAGAATCTGGTGAACTGGTGCGGCGACAATAATCTCTCCCTCAATGTCAACAAAACAAAGGAGATTGTCATCGACTTCAGGAAGCATAAAGGAGAACATGCCCCTGCCTACATCAATGGGGACGAGGTAGAAAGGGTCGAGAGCTTCATGTTTTTAGGTATCCAGATCACCAACAACCTGTTCCGGTCCCCCCATGCCGACACTATAGTTACGAAAGCCCACCAACGTCTCTACTTTCTCAGAAGACTAAGGAAATTTGGCATGTCAGCTACGACTCTCACCAGCTTTCACAGATGCACCTTAGAAAGCCTTCTTTCTGGTTGTATCACAGCTTAGTATGGCTCCTGCTCTGCCCAAGACCGCAAGAAACTACAAAAGATCTTGAATGTAGCCCAATCCATCACGCAAACCAGCCTCCCATCCATTGACTCAATCTACATTTCCCGCTGCCTTGGCAAAGCAGCCAGCTAATTAAGGACCCCACGCAACCCGGACATTCTCTCTTCTACCTCCTTCCGTCGGGAAAAAGATACAAAAGTCTGAGGTCACGTAGCAACCGACTCAAGAACAACTTCTTCCCTGCTGCAGTCAGACTTTTGAATGGACTTACCTTGCATTAAGTTGATCTTTTTCTATACCCTAGCTAAGACTGTAACACTACATTCTGCACTCTCTCGTTTCCTTCCCTATGAACAGTATGCTTTGTCTGTATAGCGTACAAGAAACAATACTTTTCAATGTATGCTAATACATATGACAATAATAAATCAAATCAAATCAAAATATCGTCACAATTACAGGATTTCGACACTCATGCTTTCAATACAGATTTTGGGACCTTCTGTTTGGCATCAGTTATTTTAAATTATTTGGCTCCATCCACAGGCTTAAGCAATTAAGCACAGTGAACATAGATCAGTAAACAGACTAACATAATCAAACACAAATCAATTAAACCATTGTACACTACATATTTCCCCCTTTTAAATAAAGACATTATTTTAAAGTAAATCATGTTAAACAGCAAAGATATATATATATATATATATACGTCAAGTCATTTCTTAGAGTTCATCTTGTCTGTTTTCTCTAAGTACATAAATAATCTTTAGGTCTGTGGTTAGACCAATTAATTTGAGGTTGTGGTTCTGTGTGACGTGATTGATCAACATCACTCCTGGGAAACGGAAATGTACCCTCACTGCCCTCAAACTCACTATCAAGCATCGTGTGTTTCACTTTGTGTTGTCATCCAATAGATAAGCATTGATTCCAAGCAACTGCTTGACCTGCTTTGGACCTGATGCAAATAATGCAAGATTTTGCCATTTGATTCAAACTCAAATTCCAACTTCAAATCATTGTTCACCTGTGCCTGTTTGTTTGTTAAAGTGCACTTTTGCTTTATCTTGTCACTTTGCTATTTCATTTGCTTCCATTTTGACATTCTTGTTAACTTGTGCTGATGGCTTAAGAATGACCTGTTGCATATGACGTCTCATAAGTTTGGCCGGTGTCTTTATGGACAGGGAGTGTTGGATGGATCAATATGTACTCAGTAGGATGTGAATGGATTGTTCAAATGTTTTCCCCTCCGGCACACTAGTGGTAAAGCTCTCCTTCATCACCACTATAACCAACCATCCTGGATATTCTCAGACTATCTAGCAACTTTGCCTCTTGTCCTGGGTCAGACCTTTTCGCAACCTGTTTTGTCTTGGATTTCTTGTGTCCCAGATTTCTACTGCAGGCAATGTTTCTGCGCAAGGTCAGGTACGTGCATATAAGCTTGATGGTATTTGTTTAGGGCTGTCCAGCAGTTGTTAAGTTGTGGGGGGTCTAGGCTGGCAGAACCAGATGGGGCATTTGCCCCATGACAAGATGTCCTGCAAGATGTTTTACACAGGGTTGGTCACCCTGTTGAATTGTTCAATGTCACCATTTTATTACAGGTTGTAGTGCAATGTCAGATGGTGACCAATTTCATAACTTCCTTGAACTGACTGGAAGGAAACTGTGGTCCATTGCCTGCATGATAGACTCTGGTAAACACCATTTTGTAAACAGCTTGGACGGGATTTTATAGCCTCACTCGAGCAAAACCGAAAGTTCCTGCCCGAGGTCAATGGACATTTCCGTTGTCCGCCCTTCTCCCGCTCCGATTCCGTGGCGGGTGGGGCAGTAGAATTCCGGTGCTTGCCTCGACTACCAGTGACTGAAGTTGTGGTTATGGAATTATTTTGTAGCAATTTCTGGCTATTTGCTATGTAGGGGCTGCTTGCATGTCTCCAAAGATATCAATCTGGAGAAAACATTTGCATGAATTTGCTTCCCTCTATGAGACAAGCTCCAGTTGCACTACAATGCCTGGATATTAATGTAAATACTTGAAGAGCTGAACCAGAGGCTGAAACCATCAAAGACTTCCACTAGAGTGTGCACTAACACAAGATATTAATGTATAGTGAGGAAGAAATGGCCAAATACTCAATATAAGCTTTTGTTTGGGATTGTTACACACATATGATTAGAAAGCAAAATAAATATTCCAAGCACCAAAAGCTTTGAGGAAATCAGCTCCGATGGATCATTTTTACATATATAGCATCTTGTGCTATATTGCAAGTATTTGCATTAGATGCAAACTGCATTATATTTCAGGGTCATCATTTTGCATCATAATCCTGTTCAATGTGAACACTGAATGGTTCAGTTGAGAAATGTAGTGGCTGGTGTGAAACTTGGGCATAGCGAGTTCGAAGGCAACCAGCTTCCATCACCATATGCTGAACAGTCCCCATAGCGTTAAATGGCTGTGGGGTTACTGTGATCACTGATGCTTCAGGTGGCGGAGTGAGCGACCCTGCAATCTGATTTCAGCCAGTATCTTAGAGGGGATTTGAAAATGACGCAAGGTTTTGGTTAGAACTCTGGTGCTGACATAGGAAACATTGAAAATAGGTGCAGGAGTAGGCCATTCATCCCTTCAAGCCTGCCCTGCCATTCGTGCTGATGTCGGACAGTTTACCACATGTGCGTCATCACGCCATGACATGAATAATAGGCAACCAAGCACAGAGCTGGATACAGAAATTAGTTAAAAAAGGCCCATATAAGAGGTTAATTCAAGGAATTATACAACAGCTTAGAGGCCATTTCTACACTAATTTTCCTTTTAAATTTCTCCGTCCTCTGTTAACTGCTGAGGTTCTCATCTGCCTGTATGGCCATTGTTCTGGGGATTATTTTTGTTCATCTCATTAGTTTCACCAATGGGTGGGGATTCACCTACTGGAGAAAGAAAGCAGCAGCCAGTAGAGGTGCATGATACAGGTTCAGGCTACCCCAGAGGTGAACTCTTCCCACACACCAATGCCTTCACACTGTATCTAAAGGCAGGAAGTGCAAAGAAGCTGCTTTCCAGGAGAATTGGTGCGTGCTAATTCTCCTATTTGGATGGTAGGTAATGACAACATTCATGTTGGCACAAATAAGTGAAGGCTTGGTTAATAATACTGCTAGGTGTTGTTTCGAAAAACAAAACATGCCAATCACAGTATATTGTGCCTTCAGTAGAGTTGTGTGCAAAAAGGTAAATTGGAACAAATGTTATGCTAACATATGAAGCCATAGTGAAAACCCATTTGTTATATATGTCAATTATTTAAAATTGGAAACAAATAGGGTGAAGGAATTTTCTAGCAATGTGCATATTTTCCTCCGACTTCTTAAATGAAATTTTCAAAAATTGAATTCTCACTTTTTTATTGTACTGAATGAAATATGTAATAATTAACAACCAGCAACTCCCATGGGAGTTGGAAGTTCTACTGCTACTGCACTTCCTTCTACTTCACAGTCTCACAGACACAGAATTATAACAACAACACCTACTTGTGTTTAATTTGTGCCTTTAATGGAATAAAACTGCCTTGAGTCAGTTAATGAGTAACTTTGTTCCGTTATAACATAATATCAAATCAAAACAATGTCATAGATGTAAGGAAGTCTATAGATTTGACACAAATTAATAAGCCAAAGAAGACAAATTAGGCTAAAACCTCAATTTAAACAAACATTTTTTCAAACACAGTCTTTTAACTTCAATATTTTGCTTTGTTGTTCCTTTTACATTTGATTTTTGCTTCAAGGCAGAAAATACAAATGGCGATTTTCCAAATGAAGATGACCAGCATGAAGCCTTACCCAGCAGCTGTGTATATCTGAAGATTGCAAGTCTGTTGCCCATGAATTTACATTTATTAATCTTAATATGTTTAGCCGGTGGGAAAAGCTCCCTGCTGGTGGTACAAATTCATAAAAAGAGCTCCATAGTTACTTGAGCAAAATAATACAAATAGTGTAAGTTATAGTTCCTTTCAAAAACAACTCTCACCTACAACAGGCAGGATCTCCCAACCATTTCGAATGTGAGCTTTATGGAGGAGGCTAGAAGGAGGACCAAGAAATATATAAGTTTTTGTTTACTTTTTAGTGTTACAAAAACATTACTACATAAAACTAGATAGATAGATAGATAGATAGATAGATAGATAGATAGATAGATAGATAGATATGTTTGTGCAGTTGAGTCTCTGTTAGGACTTCTTGTACTGATGGATAGTGTTATGATTCAAGTTAAAACTCCAAAGTGTTTTACAAAGCCCACCTCAATCATAAGTTTTGCATCTTGAATTTGGCTAGGATAAGCATGAGATGCTTCACTTCAGGTGTGATTCAAATGACCCAATAGAGAGCTTTTAACAAAGTTTATTTAAGAATATAGTTAACACGTATGGTAAAAAAATTAGCAAGATTTTTTATCAATTACAAACAAGAAACAAAACAACCACTATAATGTGTAACTCTTAATGAATATATACATCAGATGTTCCAATCAAAGCCAACATCCAATAAACAAAACCCTTTAAGCAGATTTATCACTGCACAGGCTAAAACTCACATAATACTGCAATCTGGTTCCCTGGGTTGAATGTTGATTTCAAATGATCTTGAAATCTCAGAGCAGCTTGTAGTCATCAGCTCCCCAAAACACGGATTCTTTACTACAGGATGGCAATCAAGATGTGCTTTCAGCTAATGGGTAAAACTTTTGAAATAAAAACAGAGAGACTTCTTTTAGCCATGCTTCTAACACTGCAGCCAAAATGAAACTAAAAACAACCCTTGTCACGTGAGCTCCACACAGTATTTTTTCTATTTCTCCTCTCACCAATGACATCACCTAAGGCTGTGAGCTGCAGAGATCATGATTTAAAAGTAAACATCTCTTAAAGGGACACTAACATCACAATAGGCTGTTTTGAAGGGTTGACGATCTAAATTAGGCTGTTTTGAAGGGTTGAAGATTTAGATTACATGGCAGATCTTGCTTATTATAGGTTTTGTACAACTTTAGTATAAGCAAACATTACTGAAAATCTCTACTAAATTTGTCTCACAGCTCTCTCCCAGTAACTGTATGTGATTCAGCTTTGTCCGAGTCCCTTTGTCTTGGGGAATCAGCTTCTGACTCAGTTCTCATATAAGGAATTGTAACAATTAGGCTTTTAAGAAGACTGAAATTACAGAGGGTGCAGCAGGCCCCTGCAATTTGCCTTATGTTAGGAGTGTACTAGAGCGAGTACCCAGTCCTATTTAGCATCTGAATCTATGATCTGTTCAATTTTTATCAAAGTGCTGAAGCTTGATTTATAGTAACATCCCTTCTTTTCATGGACAGTCCTTTTCAAGTCTGCCAATATAATTGGCAGTATCTAATACCTCTTCGCTCTAAGAAGGCAGTGAACAGCTTTGCCCTTGCTTCTGAAAGTAGGCAGAAGGATGAATGAATCACGTGCATTCTGACTTTGATATCAGATATCTATGCATGTAACTATGTCCCAATTGGACATCAAGGGAACAGAGTTTCTTTTAACCCAAGTAATAGTGTAGATTTAGAGTATGTTCTTAAATTTATAGCTCCAAGCATTCATGGAAGCTTTGTGATCTGATAGCAATTAATAGTCCCATCAAGCATTTGTCTTGACCCTGCATCCGATGTAATAATGTGTGCGACCCTGACAAACAGGGCATTTATTATTTGCGTTAGACAAGAATATGCAGCGAATTAATTTACTTAGGTAAAGTTGTCTGTTATCCCCTGGAATGATCCAATAGGCATGAAATTAAGCAATATAATGCCTTACTGAGCCACAATAAGTGGTGTTCTGGTTCTTTCTCAGCTATTCACATCTCTCTGTATGTTGGAGCTACACTCTTCCAAGGCTCAGTGGTACCAACCATACTAGTACAGGCACACCATATACTTCTCTTTGATGGAATTCACTTTCAGTGGAATTTACATTGGATTAACTGAATATAAAGCACAGAAACAGAACACTTTATCATAACCAGTCCCTGTGGTTGTTTATGTTCCACTCAAGCTTCCCTCTGTCTTTCCTCATGTCTATCAGCCGAACCTTCTACTCTCATTTCCCTCATATGTTTATCGAGCTTCCCTTTCAATGTGTTTATACTATTTAATTCAACTTCTTCTAGCGGTAATGATTTCCATATTCTCATCACTCTCTGGGTAAAGACCTTTTTTCGAAGATCTCTATTTAATTTTTTAATGGCAACTTATGTTGATGGTCTGTAGTTTTGCTTCTCCCCAGAAGTGGAAACTTTCCATCTGTGTTTATAATTTTAAAGATAAGTTTTAAAGACCTCTGTGAGGCCACGCCTCAACATTCTCCCAGCCTTTTCAATTCATTCTCTTCTGATAGGTCCAACTCCACAGTTCTGGTATCATCTTTGTAAATCTATTTTGCATTCTCTCCAGTGCCTCTATATCTTTATTTTCAATAATATGGTGACCAGAATTGTACACAGTACCCTAATTTTTATCTAACCAAGTTAGGCGTGACATTTTTACTTTTCAGTGCTACCCCCTCAAGATAAATCCTAGTGCTTAATTCTCTTTTTATGGCCTTAAGCTATGTCGCTAATTTTAATGATTTGTGTGTATGTTCTCCCAGATACCTTTGCTTTTTTACCCTAATTAGTTCTTAATTTCTTAGTAGTATGTAATTCTTTATTTTTCTTGCCAAAATGTAATGTTTCACAACTATCTACATTAAAAAATCATTTGCCAATGACATACCCATCCTGTAATTCTGTTACTATTTTCTGGAAATTTGTTGTGGCTCTCCTTGTATTGGTTATTGCCCCCATTACCCCTTTTCCCACACTACCCCCACCACGCCCTTCCCTACAATTGCCTCCAATTTGGTGTCAACTGCAAATTTACAAATTGTGTTTTTGATTCCAAAGTATTAATCAGTAATATTAATTGCAAACAACAGTGGTCCCAGCACTAACCTTTGTGGAACAGCACTTT
This sequence comes from Mustelus asterias, assembly GCF_964213995.1. Classification (NCBI taxonomy): domain Eukaryota; kingdom Metazoa; phylum Chordata; class Chondrichthyes; order Carcharhiniformes; family Triakidae; genus Mustelus; species Mustelus asterias. Next base: position 34,003,689 of record NC_135804.1, read on the forward strand.
CCAACTTTTGGCCTTCTGGATAACTACGCTTTATTCTTAGCCAGCAAGCAATTCATTCTGTCACTTGTCCCCTGACCATGCATTCTCTGACCTTAGTCATTAGTCTATGATGTGGTAATTTATCAAAGGCTTTCTGAAAATCTAGGTAAATGACATCTACTACACTACCCTTACCTACTCACTTTATTACCTCTTCAAAAAATTAAATGAGGTTGGTCAACTAAGACTTTCCTTTTTGAACTCCATGCAGACTATTCATGATAACATAAATCCAACAGCTCAAACACCGTATGATTTAGAAGTATCCAAGAATGATGAGCACAAACTGTGCAAATAAACCCTGAATCAGCCATTGTCAAGAAATCCAAACTATCTGTGACAAATGTAAATCTACATCTTACCTACGATAAGACCAAGAGGGCACTTAGTCCAACCATCACCAAAGTTGCCCTCTTCAAATCGGTGGATGGTGAAGTATTTGTTGGGTTGAACACTACTGTGAGCTGTACTCCCATGAGACAAACATCTCCGAGTCCATGTTTGATGCTGATCTGCAGCTTTCTGTCATGGTTGAGTTGGACAAAAAACCCTAGGAAGGACTTTGCTAGGCTCATGCTGAGAAGACTCCATCTACTTGCAGAATGATTGTATCCAGTTTCTGCACTGGCAGATCTACAATGGACATGACCGTCTCCATACACCAGCTACAAAAGAAGTGTAGGAACAGGGTATACATCTTTACCTTACTTTTATAGATCTCACTACAATATTAATTACTGTCAGCACAACAGGACACTGCAAGACTTTGGGGAAAATTGGCTTTCTAACAAAGTTATTCAGCTTCATCTACTCCTTTCATGACAACATGTACTGTACTGTACAGTTTGACGGCTCCACTTCCAACAGCTTCAGGGTCATGAATGGAGTGAAACAGGGGTGTGACCTGACCCCCACTTTCTTTGACATCTTCTCCAAATTCCTGACCTTTGCCTTCCCTGCAGTTATGGAAAGAGCTTACTAGGTCAAATGGCAAGCTCTACAATCTGTTCAGACTGAAAACAAAAACAAAGGTATAATCTGTTTTCACCAGAGAACTTCTCTATGCTGATGATGCTGTGCTTGTTGTTCACACAGAAACTCAGCTACAAATACTCTTCAATGCCAAAAACTTGGTCTCCCTGACTCTAAGCATGAAGAAAGTCCATATTATCATGGGATAAGATGACACATCTCCACTCTCAATCACACTAAAGAACACTCCACTGGAAGTGGTTAGCCGATTCTGCTTCATTGGATCTATGGTGACAATTTGGCTCTGGATGCAGAATTCAATATGTGCATCGGCAAACCTTTGGCCAACTCATGAAACATGCATGGAATAACATCAAGTTGACTGTTAAAGATGCAGGTTTATGGGGCTTGTGTTCTCAACATTTGTTGTCTGAATGTGAAACATGGACAACTCACAGCTATCAAGATAGGAATCTCAACTTTCATCTTCGCTGTTTGTGGCATACTCTGGGCATCTCATGGAAGAAAAAATCATGAGTGCTGCAGTCCACTCAAAGGTAAAGCTACCAAGTATGGTAGTACACATTAAGCAGAAGTGACTGCTGTCTGGGGCATATTTGCAGATGGATTTTCACTATAGTGAGGTGCCAGAGCTGTACAACTAATATGACACCCAAACCTCTGTTTCAAGATTGCCTGAAGGCCATAAACATCAATTCCCATAGCTGGGAGACACTAGCTGATGACTCTAAGCCGACGTGAACCATTGTGACAATTAGTGGCTACTGTGGCTTGACAACACTGAAAACAACAACTCACAAGGGCACCCAATAAACACTTCAATGTGGCATCAACCGTGGCAGAACCTGTCTCTTAGAAATCGATCTCTGTAGTTACCAACAAAAATGCATTATATGAAGCTACCACATCCCCAATGAATTTGAGTTTTGCATGCCCATCATCCAATGAAGATGGAAGGATTCTTCTGGGATTTATTTTGGATATTTTTGGTTCTAGATTAGGGCAGAAATTAAATAGGATGTAAAGTTGGAGAATCTTGTGTCCTCTCCAAAATCCAAGTCCTCCTAATTGATCCACTGGATTTAAATACCTACCAATCAAACAGGTTTTCAGAGCTGGCCTTCCTCTGCATTTTAAGTTCATACTTTCTCCCTCACAGCAGATTGCTTTTCATTGTTTAATTTCTAGCACTGAGGGAGCACAATAATGTTGGAAGTGCCATCTTTCAGGTGAGATGTTAAAGCAAGGCCCCACATGCTTGGGATGGATGTAAAAGACCCCATGGCAGTGTTTCAGAGAAGAGCAGGGAAGCTACCCCTGGTGTCCTGGCCAATATTTATCCCCCAACCAACATTACAGAAACAGATTATCTGGTCATTATCACCATGCTGTTTATGGAACTTTGTTGAGTACATATTGGCTGCTACTTTTCATACATTAGATTGTGGCTACACTCCAAAAAATGGCTGTAAATCTCTTTGAGATGTTTGGTGGCCATGAAAAAAATTTATATGTCTTTTTTTAAATTACCTATTGTTAATGATTTACACATTGTCAATCATTGTCCCTTTTTTAGACAGGAGCTCTAATTCATCAGATGTTGAACTTTTGGGGGATATTAGGCATGAAGCCCACTAGGCTAAGATTCTCTGCTCCTGCCAGCGGTGGGCATCCTCACAGACAGGTTGGGAAAATTGAGAGGGCGATTGACTTTAGACAGCTCTCCAAATTTTCCGTCCCCCTGTGATAATACCCACCATTGGCAGGACTGGAAAATCCTGGCCCGCAATTCAAAATCTGCCCCTCCAGCCGTAATTTATCATCCATTAAACGGTACTTATATCTTCTGTGGTGAGACAGAACCAACACCAATAAATGGAGCCAGACAAAAATCATAGAATCCCTACAGTGCAGAAGGAGGCCATTCAGCCCATCGAGTCTGCACCGACTCTCCGACACAGCTTCTTACCCAGGCCCACCCCCTGCTCTATCCCCGTAAGCTCACACATTCATCCTGCTAATTCCCCTAACCTACACAACTTTGGACGCAAAGGGGCAGTTTAGCATGGCCAATCCACTTAACCTGCACATCTTTGGACTTTTGGGAGGAAACCAGAGCACCTGGAGGAAACTCATGCAGACATGGGGAGAACGTGTCACCCAAGGTCAGAATTGTACCCGGATCCCTGGCTCTGTGAGGCAGCAGTGCTAACCACTGTGCCACCATGCCACCCAACTGCTAACTTCTTTTCCAAAGCAATGGATGGATGATGTCAGATGCATGATAAAGACGTCCACTTTGAAATCTGTTTACTGCACAAATAACAGAAGCAAAATATTTGAATATTATCTGTTAACTGTAGTTTTACCTTTAACTATTGGTATCATAATTTACCTGTCTTTGTATTCTTTGATGATAATACCTCAGTCTGTCATTTGACATTTAACAATGAATAGATTGAAATTCAAGGACAGGTAAGGTGAACAATTCTTAATATTTCATCTGATCGTTGGCATGGAGCTTTTGAAATCTCTCTTTCAGAAAAGGCACTATTACTTAACATGAATGGGTGACCTACATTTATCATACTCAAAGCTGAAAGGTGTTTACTATAAGCTTAATGTAACTTTGTAACACAGTACTGTTTATTTAATGGAATGATTAGTTACACTTGACTTACTTCTCCGCAATTATAAATCCATTTAAAAACAAAACAGACCTAATGGCAGTTTAGGTTCAAAGAATAGACGAGGTACAAAATTAGATTGAATGCAAACTAATATCATTTAACAATTCATCAGATCCTGTGAATAATTCTTCGTAACACCCTTCCATGTGATTTATTTAAAGTGGCGAATCTAAGATTTGAGGTAGAGGGTTTACTCTGTCTGAAATTTGATTTTGGTCTATCAAAATTGATTAACAAATGGTGCAAGTAAATCAAAATGAATCTGCAAAATTCAGTCACCACAATTTTACTCCTTTGGCATATTGATCACTGCAACCCACAAGGAAATATGACTATGACAAAAAGAAGTATTTGCATTTAAATAGCATCTTTCTCGATTCAGGACATCTCAAAGCACTTTACAGTCAATGGGGTATTTTGGAATGGATTGCATTCATATACTTTAAAAGAATATAGGGAAAAGATTGCATAAGCATTGCTACATTTGTTGAATAATTTGTTAGAAAAAGGTGTAATGCCAGAGGATTGGTCGTTGGCTAATGTCACTTCTGTATTTTTTTGATTTATTATTGTCACATGTATTGGTTAACAGTGAAAAGTGGGGCGGCACGGTAGAACAGTGGGTTAGCACTGCTGCTTCACAGCTCCAGGGTCCCGGGTTCGATTCCCGGCTCGGGTCACTGTCTGTGTGGAGTTTGCACATTCTCCCCGTGTCTGCGTGGGTTTCCTCCGGGTGCTCCGGTTTCCTCCCACAGTCCAAAGATGTGCGGGTTAGGTTGATTGGCCAGGTTAAAAATTGCCCCTTAGAGTCCTGGGATGCGTAGGTTAGAGGGATTAGCGGGTAAAAAAAAGGGATTAGCGGGTAGGGCCTGGGTGGGATTGTGGTCAGTGCAGACTCGATGGGCCGAATGGCCTCCTTCTGCACTGTTGGGTTTCTATGATTCTATTGTTTCTTGCATGCTATGCAGACAAAGCATACCATTTATAGAGTACATGGGGAAGAAGGAAAGGGGAGGATGCTGAATGTAATGGGTGGCACGGTGGCACAGTGGTTGGCACTGCTGCCTCACAGCGCCAAGGACCCGGGTTCGATTCCTGGCTTGGTGGAGTTTGCACGTTCTCTCCATGCCTGCGTGGGTTTCCTCTGGGTGCTCCGGTTTCCTCCAAAGATGTGCGGGTTAGGTTGGTTGGCCATGCTAAATTGACCCTAGTGTCACGGGGATTAGCAGTGACAGGGTAAACATGTGGGGTTACGGGAATAGGGTGGGATTGTTGTTGCTGCAGGCTTGATGGGCCGAATGGCCTCCTTCTGTACTGTAGGGATTCTATGATTCTCTTCTATGTAGTGTTACAGTCATAGCTAGGATGTAGAGAAAGATCAACTTAATATAAGGTAGGTCCATTCAACAATATGATGGCAGCAGGGAAGAAGCTGTTCTGGAGTTGGTTGGTAAGTGATCTCAGACTTTTGTCAGCACTGGCCACCGGTCCCACGTGGTCGGCCGTGAGGGGAGAAATTATAAGAAGGGAATTATAGACAAATCAGCCAAAGATCAGAGAAAGGAAAAATAATTGGATCCCTGCCAAAAGAGAGAAAAGACGAACACTTGGAAACAAAAACTATAATACTGAATAGGGAGCTTGAGTTTCAAAAGGGAAAATCTTTCTTGACCAACCTGGTTGAATTTTTGGGGAGATAACAGTGAAAATAGACAGGAGTAACACAGTAGATCTAATTTATCTGACCTTTGATAAGGCATTCCATAATAGACTAATGAATAATCAGAGAACATGGAATTGGGGATAAGCTGCAGAATGGATTGCTGGCTAGCTTCCAGACAGAAACAGAGAGTGTGAGTAAAGGGTAATTACTCAGAGTGACAGAAGGTGGGAAGTGGTGTTCCACAAGATTGTGGGATCACTGCTGTTTACAATTCATATTGATGATTTGGACTCTGAAATCAAAAACACTCTTTTGAAACTTGCAGATAAGACCAAATTTGGGGAGCGGTGGTGGGGGCGGGGGAGGGAGGGGGGTGGTGGTGTTGGGGTAGGGGGGGTGATATAGTCAATATTGAGGAGGACTCCAACAAATTACAGAATGACAGAATGGGAAAATAATTGGCAAATGAAGTTCAGCATTGATAAATGTGAGGTTGTACATTTCAGAAGGAAGAACAGGGAGGCCAGTTATTACTTGGAAGGTGCGAGTCCAGATCAGGGAGAGGAACAAAGGGATCTCAGAGAACAAATACAACAAATCACTAAACATTGTGCCACAGGTTAACGAGGCCATAAAGTGCAAAATACCCACTATGCAATGGGGTAATTGAAATCATTTGATATTTAAACTCATATTAACATTTACAGCTTTAGAAATAGGTGAATGTCATTTGAATATTAATAGTTTTAAGGTCAGCTACAGGAAGCCTTTCTGTCAAGCAGAGAGGGAGTTATCCCTGCTGTGAGTCAGGAAGGCCACACTATGGAGAGAAGAGGCCAACTCTGTAAACTCCATAACAGATTTATTGATGAATGTGTGAGATCTCCTGTTTTCTATAGCCAAAAGATATAAATATGTTACACAGCCTTGGATATTAGGCAGACATTCTGTAGGAGCAGGTCTATGTCTCTCAAGTATATATGTATATATCTTACAAGTGTAGTCGCTGTTATAATGTAGGAAACTCAACAGCCTATTTGCATACTCATAAACAGCAACGTGATAATGACCAATGATCTGTTTCTGTGATGTTGATCGGGGGATAAATATTAACCATAACCAGGGTAACTCCCCTGCCCTTCTTTGAAAGAGTGCCATGGGGTCTTTTACATCCATCCCAAGCACGAGGGATGGGATTTAACGTCTCATCTGAAAGATGGCACCTCTGACAATACTGTGCTCCCTCAGTACTAGTAATTAAACAATGAAAAGCACTTTGCTCTGGGGGAAGACAGTATGAATTTTTACATCCCCCAAGGAAGGCAGACAATACATCATTTTCAACATTTTGTTCAAATGTGCAAAACATCTTCTGTACTGCACTGGAGTATTAGCTCTGACTGCAATGTTCACGTAAGATTTGAACCCACCATTTTCTAACTCAGAGGAAAGAGTGCTACCAACTGAGCCATAGCCACACTAGAGGTGTATCATATGTGATATCTGGATAGGAACACTGTTAGCGATATCTTTATTTATTTCCTAATTATGTATTTGTTTCTACTAAGTTTCATTTTAACATACTGTATGCTTGAAGATATATATAAAATGGGAAGCACTGCTACAAATTACTGATTGTGCTGGGTTGTCCAGTGTGTTTCAGGACCCTGACTTTGGAACCAAATGGGCATCTGCTTGCCGTCAGGGAGATCAGCTCAGCAATCTTCCAGGACGTGGCTCTGAATTGGCCATCTCAATATTTATCTTCTTGTCAAGAATAGTGAAGATATTCTCAATGCTCCAGTCCAATCAAAGACAGAGCAGCCCCACTGAGAGATGTGGGAGCTGCTGAGGCACGTCAGGGACTCTGTGAGGGTAGCTCAAAATGGAGACTGTCTTGCTGGCCTGCACAGCAGTGAGGAAATAAACAAATTCTTAGGCTAGATTTTCCATCCCCACCCACAGACTGGATCATCCAGTCCTGCCAAAAATCAGTGGACCTTTGGTTAGCCCACCAGATCTCTTGCAGCCGGGGTGGGTGGGAGTGGGAGGGGGGGGGGGTGGATCCCAAAAAGGGGCTGGAAAATCCCAGCCCTATTGAGTAGATTGATCTTGATGGAGGGGTTTCAGTGCTCCAGTACACTGTAAAGTGAATAGGCAGCAGCAATGATTTTCTTTCCCTAGGAAAAGCCTATGAAGAGCCAATTCTTCGAGGGTCAACTAACAGTTGGACAACATTTTAAAAGTTTCCAATCACCTGATAAGTCAATTGTTCATGGTGTAGGGATTCAGGTGAGAATTTATACTCAGATTCAAAATACCAAGTTCAAGTGGATTTGAAATGAGGCTGGAAGATTCACCTAGCTTGTTCGAGACAGGACATTGCCAGGAAGGATGCTCGCTGTGAAAGAGGATCTGAGATTAAATGTTACCAGGCTGGGAAAGTATATTTATGAAATGGATTTTGGTTGCTTTAAGAGTAAAATAGGAATGTTCTGCTCTGTAATTTAAAGTATAAGTTGCCTACAAAAATAATGTTTAATCATTAGTGCTTTTTGTCTGTTTGTTGCAGTAAAAGTCCTCAAGTTGAAATCTTGTTGTATCATCCTTTCCGCTATTAACTGGAAGCTCAATCATTTTTCCATGCTGTAAAACTCTATGACTCAAATTTCTTTTTTTTAAATGATCTTTCTCTATGGAAATCACATCAACAGAAAGAGCAATGTTCAGCTGCAGTGCTCATGGGTAGATTGCATACAAAGCATGACAAGATGCCTTTGGTTCTCTTCCTCCACATATTTTCAATGTATAAAATTATAGGGTACAATTCTGGTGGGACACACAAATACTATGTACATATCAGATCAAAGTTGTGGTCTGGGAGGGTGCTGCCATCAGAACTGCATGCTGCTTTTCAATATTCTTACATAAAGACAGTGATGGATTGGGCACAATTCTATGTGCTAAGAGATTAATGTTTCCCATATCACAGAGGAGAACAGGATAGACAGTGAACTTGCTACATTAAAATACTAGCAGGGACTAGGAGGCAGGGAATCAAAGACCATTTTCTCTTCCATCGAATCCATTGATTCCCGACAGTACAGAAGAAAGCCATTCGGCCCATTGAGTCTGCACCGACCACAATCCCACCCAGACCCTATTCCTGTAACCCCACATATTTACGCTGCTAATCTCCCTGACACTAGGGTCAATTTAGCATGGCCAATCAACCTAACCTGCACGTCTTTGGAATGGAGGAGGAAACCAGAGCACCCGGAGGAAACCGACGCAGACATGGGGAGAATGTGCAAACTCCACACAGACAGTGACCAGAGGCCAGAATTGAACCCAGGTCCTTGGTGCTGTGAGGCAGCAGTGCTAACCACTGTGTCACCGTGCCACCCACATTCCTGTCAATTTGTTTGAATACGACAATGGAGAATTGAAGTGACAGTACAGACTCAGGCATATCTCGATAGTTTGTGCCAAACCTGCAAACTGTTCCAAGCACTAGTACATTTCTTCGCGTGTGATAGAAATTGGATGATGAGAAATCTTACATCCGTTAGCCCCAAATAGCTATGGATGTTGGATCAATCAACGTTTTCAAGAATGAAATCAATTGTCTTTTTTGCAGGGTTAAAGCAGGGTTAAGGAGAAAATGTGGCAAATTAAATTAAGATGCAGATCCGTTATGATCTTGTTGAATGGCAGAGCACTGCGGGATTGTGCGGCCTATTCTTGCAATCCTATGTCTCTTTGCTTCACAATCTTTGTAGTAATTTGCTGTAATTCTGTCACTTTTTGGAATGATTTTGGCTTCATTTGCTTGCAGAACAGATTTGGAAGTTAGTGATATTTGAGTGCTGCATTTAAAATCAAAGTGGATGTGCACATCTTAAATTCCCTTCACAACCATCTGTCCTGCAGTTTCTGAGGCAAAAGGTTTAATGGTTAATCGGCCAGATGGTCAAGATGTGCAGTGCAGCTGGATAGACCCACTGGGGAATGTAGTGGCTCCCAAATGATTTGGAGCTGAAACAATTAGAGCCAATTAACTCACCAAGTCATGTAGGTTCCCCATCAATTTGAGATAGCAATATTTCTGAAGGTCCTCCCCTCAAGGGAGAGAGGACGATGGTGGCTAGTTTTATTAATGGTCCAAATGGGAAATACATGAACAGGAAAGAAATTAGTGAAGCAGACTTGCGTGGTCATGCCCTAAATCAGGCTGGATAACTGCGGAAAATAGGGGGAAATCAGATGGCCCAAGTTCAGACTTTTTCCCCAAATTCCAACGGGGAAGGCTGCTAGGAAAGTCAATTTCAGATTAATCATTTTGAAAGGAATAGTTCAACCTGATTCCAGAAAATAATGTCTGATTGATTAATTCTGACAAGACCTGCCCTCAATTAATTTAAAATCTGAGATCGATAGATTTTTGTTAACCATAGTATTAAGGAATACTTGGCAAAAGCCATGGAGTTGGATCACAGATCAGCCATGATCTCACTGAATGGCAGAGCACACTCCAGGGGATAATTGGCATACTCCTGTTTCTATGTTCCTATTAATACTAATGTTCTTTCAGTCACAATGGTACCATTTAAAGCAGCTTTGCTCCTAATTCATCTTTGCCAAAGATTCCTACTAATGAAAAATGGCCATGAATAAAAGTTGCTTGCAGTATAATTAATTTGCAAATTAAATTATTTTCTGCAATGCAACTCTCTCCCAAATATTCACATTGTGAATATTTAATCCAGTTAGATGTCTTATTCTCTACAGCCTTGGGGGCAAGCCTTTGTGAAATATTGAACATAAAAAATTGAAATATTGTGAAAGGTAATTATGAGGCAATTATAAAATTCAATGAAAATATTTTCCTATTATAGTCTTTGACACCTCAAAAGTTGCAGAATAGTTTCCACTTAATAATTGCAGTACATTTGGTAACAAATATTTGAACAAAATATTTTATTAAGCGTGCATACTACATACGTTCTCCATATTGTCTGTGAAATCAATCCAATATTGATGCATTTAAATCAAATGGTACCATGGGACTTCATTTTAAGTTATTCTAGGGTGCAGCTGCATTCATAGGCAAATGGTTCCACGATAGAATGACAAAATAGTAGCCTCTGATTCTCCAAGTTGAACTTCACACAAATGCAATTCCTTGCTGGGAACACAGAGCAAGGAATGTGAATGTAAAAACATGCCACTCATCAATGTCTGCTGCTACCTTCCCCTTGCCAAAGTCCACCAAGCTTAATGAGGGATAATATTTCTGGGACCTTGTATGCAGCAGACTCTTATTAGAAAAGCTGGTTTCTGAAGCTGTCACCCTACATTGATTGGAAACACCAAGCTGACCCTATCTTCCATTAACTCAGAACAATTGAGTTTGTGGCAACTCTTTGACTGATTGCCACAAACTTGTTGAAGTTTGAAATGTATGGTTTGATACCTCCCTCAAGCCTGTAACCTTAGGAACAAACTGACAAACCTTACAACATGTATATTGATTGAGGTTGGAACAAAATGGTTGGTTTTTATAGGCTTTTGGCAAATTCTTCATTGAATATTGCATCATTTCTCAGCATAACTTCATCAACAGTCAAAAGGCTGCCACAAACTCAATTATTGATTGGTTACATTCCCTCAGCTCAGGAAATTTTGAGAGGCGAAGCCTATATTGGAAAGAGATCATTGCTCACTGAGAAAGGCACAGGTTAACGAAGGACAGACAACATGACAGTACAAAACAAGCCAAATTTCCCCAAAACTGATAGTCCTTTGAGAAAATAATGGAATTTATGCATGGCAGGTGGGCATTGCTGACAAGGCCAGCATTTACTTCCCATCCCTAATTGCCCTTGAACTGAATGGCTTGTTTGGCCATTTCAGAGTGCAGTTAAGAATCAACCACATAGTTGTTGATCTGGAGTTACAGATCAGCTGGACCAGGTAAGGGTGGCAGATTTCTTTCCCTAAAGGGATCAGATGGATCTTTACAGCAATCAGTAGTCACCATCGCAGGCTAACTTTCAATTCTGGATTTTTATTAATTGAATTTAAATTCCATCTGTTGCCCTCGTAGGATTTAAACCCATGTCCCCAATGCATTAGCCTGCACCTCTGGATTACTAGCCCAGTGGCATCACCACTTCATCACCATCCCCTCCCTACAACTGAAGTGGATACATTTCCAACTTGTTACCTTGGCATTAATTACAATTGAATTGAGAATCTGGAAGTTTCTATAGGTCAATCTCTAACACTTGTTTACTCTAGGATGTCAGCTAAAAACCTAACTCTTGGTGTAAATGGATTTACTAAGTTGTTTCATGACATGCTATATAGGAGACCATTTGATAAAATGAAGGCACACGATATTAAATGGGGCATGCAGCGTAGGTTAGAAATTAGATAAATGACAGAAAACAAATTAGTGGTCTGTAGTGATTTTAACAAGGAACAGAAGATGAGCTCCCAGATTAAGGCAGTAATGGCTTGTCCAACCAGGGAAGGGAACCCTGCATGCGTACAGAATGTAGAGTGTCAGGGTTATTTGCACTCCGGGTTAATACTCTGTACCAGGAAGTACCTCTCTGAGGTTGCTTACTACGTAAATAAATCTAAGGGGCACAGGCCTCAAAGGAGTTATTTCATGGTCAGTGGTTTATTTTTCTTTGGATTCAACCCCTATGGATCAAATTTGAAGGCATTGCTCTTAAATTGCAAAAGTGATTTTACTTAGACATGGGCAGAGGGTTTGCAGAAGATACAAAAACAGGAAATGGTTAACCATGAAGATGATTAATCAATCTCAGAAGAAAATAAACAATTTGCTAGATCAGGCAGATGTCAGGAGAAAATTAATCCAAAACAATACATGATGATACATTTTGGGAGGATAGTTAAGGAGAGGTTATGTAATGTAAAACATTAAAAGGAGTACAGGAACAGAAACACTTAATGGTTGAGGTCCATTACTCTTTAAAAATGGGAGGACAAGTTATGAAACAAGAAAAAAAGTGCACATAGAATCTGTGATTTTTATAAATAAGAGTCAAGAGATCAAAAGACAAGATGGCTCATCTATCTTGTATGATGAGCCTCAAGTGTCATATTGTTCATTTTCCATCAACAGTGTATTTTTAATATTGTAGGGATCTGCCCCAGGACAGATCCTCTGCTCATTTTTACACACTTTGCAATCCTACACTTTCCTCTTCAGTTGCTCGTAAGAGCTTCTGCTTTTCAACTTCAATAGCAGTATGACTAGGGAAAGTACACATGAGGTGGTTTCTTGTTGTGTTCCTCATGTGTTCTTAAAGGAAAGGCAAGTTCTCTTCCCAAAGGATCCTCTGCCCGTAAGCAGCCGGTGTCCCTCCAGGTTCTAGCTCTTCTGCCATCACTCCTCGAAATTTGCTGCTTCCACTGTTGGCCATGGCTAATAATCCTGAGCATGGGACCCTTACCTCCCCCTTGGCAGCACTCACCTGAAGAAGGAGCGAGACTCCGAAAGCTTGTGCTATCAAATAAACCTTTTGGACTTTAACCTGGTGTTATGAGACTTCTTATTGTACTTACTCCAGTCCAACGCCGGCATCTCGACATCAGACTCACAAAAGGGCAGGGACGCACACTCAATGAGGTCTCAAATGACCTTGCTATCCAATACTTTATATTGTAACATGTATGATTGTTCTATTAAATCTATCCCATTCTACATTTTCGGATCTATTGATAGAATCTTATCACACAAAGCAGATTTGGGCCAGAAGTTTACCGCCACGGATTCAGGATGGGTGAGGATCGCAGAATGGAATTCTCTGTTGGCCTCGGGTGGGATTTTACGAGCCTCGCCTGAGCGAGGTTGTAAAATCCCGGCCTTGATCTCTGTTTTGCACTGTGACTTAACAGCTTGAGTATTTAAGTCATGGGTCCTTATCTGCAACGTGACTTAAATGTTTATCCTAATCATAAAACTTCAGTTACGTGTGTTATATATTTAGAAAATAGATGCAGAGATATGATTTTGAGGTTGCAATCTGTTGGGGAATTGAAATGGCTTCATAAAAAGCAGAGATCAGACAGGTTTTAATCATAGTATAACCTCCTCAATGAGAGTGTGTATGGTACTATGCCCTGTCAAGTCATTTTGTAAACATAATCGCAGAATCGCACATCAATTATAAAGTGATTACGACACTGTTTGGTAAATTTTTATGTACCATCAAATTAGTGTTATTGAAAGCTTCATAAATATAAAACACGAAACAGCCTCTTTACCATAGGCCTAATGGCCATGATAACACACACATTAAAATAATTGTATTTCTCTCCAAAGGAAGTTTGACATATTTCTCTGCAACAGGTTTTCAACCTGTGCTAAGGAAAGAATTTGGCTTTGTGGATCAGCCCATCTGCTACTGAAATCATCCAAAAGAATGGAATTGGAAATTTGGTAGAATTTAAACTGGACGGCAAATGAGCAACCTACAGGGCAGTAAGTTGAGAATCTACCCGACTCTGTCTATGACCCAAATGTGTATGAAAATAGTAACAAGTTTGTTTGTGGCCTGGATTTTGCAGTCAGTGATGAATGAATGGTGCTTGCCGTTTATTACACCTACAGTTGCCCATGGACCTTTTGTGAGTATTTGAACACTAACTTCACTCATCATGTGACTGATATAGTGCAGTGCCTCTACAGGGGGACCTGAGACCTGCGTGAACAAGGCAACCAATAGCCTGTCTCCTCAACCAAGTGAATTCTAAATGAGATGTGCAGGATCTACATCAGGAAGCATAAGTTTGAATTAATTGTTGTGTGCAAATCATGTACAGGAAGTGTAACAAGGAGAAGGAAAGAAAGATTGCATTCAGAAAGGTAAAAAAGAAGAAAAAGTAACAATTGTATTTCATTTCAGCTTGTGCTATTTTTCAAATTTTCAAAAGTAACGGAAACCCTGTTATTGCCCTAGCAATCCTCAAAGTTTTGTTAAGATCTGGTTCGGGACCAATAAAGTTTTGTTTAAAGTAGACAAAGTTTGAATTTAAAGCCACTGGCTAAGAAAATAAAGCCATAGAAACTCCACAGTACAAAAAGAGGCCATTCGACCCATCGACCCTGCACCGATAACAATCCCACCCAGGCTTTATCCCCGTTACCCCACGTATTTACCCTGCTAATCTCTCTGACACTAAGGGCCAATTGAACATGGCCAATCAACCTAACCCAAGCATCTTTGGACTGTGTGAGGAAACCGGAGCACCCAAAGGAAACCTACATGGGCATGGGGAAAATGTGCAAACTCCAATCAGACAGTTACCCAAGGCCGGAATTGAACCTGGATCCCTGGCATTGTGAGGCAGCAGTGCTAACCACTGTGCTGCCATAAAATTGCATGAATTTTTAACAACAGAAGTAAACTTACTATACAAGGTCAAAAGATAAAACAATATAGAATAATAATCTTACACTCTAACATTTAGGATTAACATGAGGTACATGTGAATTAACAGGTAAACTGTGGTGAACATACCACACTGTGTGTAATAAATAGCAAATGTGACCAAGGCAGATGCCTCGGATTTCTCAGCAACCCACTCAGACATCAGTCAACATTGTGAGTCAATCTTGTTAAAATGCTATCTCTCACTTGCGGGACTCCAAAAATTTCACTTTTGAAAATAAAGCCTCTGAATTGTCTCAAAGCTGCACCAACCCGGGACTCCCTCAATGACTACACGCCTCCCAGGGTTTCAATCTTGTCTCCAGATTCAGTTCCCTTGGATTTCTGAGTCTGCATTCCAGCCTCTACTTCATTGTGTAAGTCCAGCTCTTTAATAGCCTGCCCGCTTCTCAAGGCTGGCACTGCCCCTGGACTTCACCGAATTCCAATCTCTGCAGATATACCAAGCTATAAGTGGTTCCTTCTGAGACTGAACCCTTTCCAGCCTGGAGCCAGTGGTTTTCTTCCAGCTTCTCAGCTCCCCATGACTTCTTCTGAGCCTCAAAAACATGGAGCTATCAAACAGTAACACCTTTCCCTGCCTGGAATCAGCTAACAGCAGCACCCTTTTCATTATGGCATTTTCCCCTGCTGCAGAACACTAATTTTCTCAGCAAATGCATAGATAAGTTGAAATCTTAGAATTGTCTTAAGCTCCACTCATCTCCATGCTGATATAGCCTTCCAAGGATCACTGAATACTTCTAAATTAATTACAGCATTAACTCCAAAAACAAAACATCTTTCTAGGTTGTATTTCTTTGTAAGCCAGTGTAGACAAATTGTCTCCAATTATCCAACTAAATAAGCCCACCTGCTGTTTTATGATCTTACCTTTCTAGTTGTTAACCACTTAAGTTAACATGACCCCAGCTTTTTAAGTGTGATAGTCTTTAAGCTGCTTTAGTTAGATTTATTTAATTTTCTACAGTTAACTTTAATTTTCTTCGCACTAAAAATTACCTCTAAAATATAACTTGATTTATACCATGAATTAGATGTTTATAACAACCTAAAGGAACAAGAAGCCACACTTGTAGAACTTGATTTTCAAAATTGTTTGGCAGTACTTAAGACAACACAATGTTAAAAATTCACTGAATAGACAAGCCTTTGGGGAAAGTTGAGGAAAGTTATAGAACAAAGAGATCTAGGGGTACAGGTTCATAGCTCCTTGAAATGAGAGTCACAGGTGGACAGAGTGGTGAAGAAGGCATTCGGCATGCTTAGTTTCATTGGTCAGAACATTGAATACAGGAGTTGGGACGTCTTGTTGGAGTTGTACAAGAATACTGTGTACAGTTCTGGTCACCCTATTATAGAAAGGATATTATTAAACTAGAAAGAGTACAAAAAAGATTTACTGGGATGCCACCGGGACTTGATGGTTTGAGTTATAAGGAGAGGCTGAATAAACTGGGACTTTTTTCCCTGCAGCATAGGAGGCTTAGGGGTGATCTTATAGAGGCCTATAAAATAATGAGGGGCATAGATCAGCTAGATATTCCATATCTTTTCCCAAAAGTAGGGGAGTCTAAAACTAGAGGGCATAGGTTTAAGGTGAGAGGGGAGAGATGCAAAAGGGTCTAGAGGGGCAATTTTTTCACACGCAGGGTGGTGAATGTCTTGAACAAGCTGCCAGAGGTAGTAGTAGAGGCAGGTATAATTTTGTCTTTTAAAACGCGTTTAGACAGTTACATGGGTAAGATGGGTAGTGAGAGGTGTGGGCCAAACGCAGGCAATTGGGACTAGCTTAGGGGTTAAAAAAGGAGGGGCATGGACAAGTTGGGCCGAAGGGCCTATTTCCATGCTGTAAACCTCTGTGACTCTAAGCCCTATCTTTTTCTGGTATATGTAATGAGTAGTTATAACTATCTGAACCTGAAAATATTAACATTATTCGGTGCGCAACTATGTTGATTTGCACTCATTTGCAATGATCTGAATTTGGATGTGACCTGTCAGCCATCATGTGACATCTAATAGCAATCAAGTAAAATCACTGACCTGAAATTAAATCACCTAGCAATTAAACTACATCAATCGCTAACCTTCAAAACGGTCAGAAGCATTCAACCTACATCATTTGTGTTCAACTGACGTTATTGGCATTCCACTAACATGGAATGTCAGTTGAAAAACCATTCACCAACACCTTGGGAATTTTGTAAGCATAAATTTCAAAGTTGAGCCTATTGGTGAGGAACTGTTTAATTGCAGATTGTGGAAGAGTACAAGAATCAGCCAGCTTCTGGATTTCTGCATTTACTGCATGTGTACAGATACCAGGGGGTGAATTTTCCCATTCCGTCTGCCACGGGAATTGTAGCATGGGGACGGACCATGGAAAGGTCCGTTGACCTCGGGCGGGATTTTCCGGCTTTGGAGTGAACGCGGCCAGAAAATCCTGCCCCAGAAGATGCTTTCCAATTTGATCCTTAATAGCAGTGAGCAGTGATAACCTCACCATTATTTTTACCTCAAAATCTGGCTCCATGTCTTTGCATCATGACTGTTTGCATTATAACTTTTACAGTCCAAAGATGTGCGGGTTAGGTTGATTGGCCATGCTAAATTTGCCCCTTAGTGTCCTGAGATGCGTAGGTTAGAGGGATTAGTGGGTAAAATATGTAGGGATATGGGGGTAGGGCCTGGGTGGGATTGTGGTCGGTGCAGACTTGATGGGCCGAATGGCCTCTTTCTGTACTGTAGGATTTCTATGATTCTATGCATCTTGGTTAGTCTCATGTTGGCCAGGATGTCCATAACACCATAAGACATAGGAGCAGAAGCTGACCATTCGGCCCATTGAGTCTACTCTGATGTTCATAACTGGTCTGATATGACAATCCTCGACTCCACTTTCCCACCTTATCCTCATAACCCTTGGTTCCCTTATTGATTAAAAATCTATCTTATCTCAGGCTTGAACATACTTAACAATTCAACCTCTACAGCCGTCTGCGGTAAAGAATTCCATAGATTCAATTTTTTTTGCAAACAAATATCATTCATATTATTGTTTTTTGAACCAAAAAACAAAGAGAGAAAATGGAAGCACTGAAAAATATTATCGCCCCTTTATTGTAATTGTAAATTTACAACAAAATAAAAAAAATGTTTACTAGTTCTCTCCATCTGCTGTTCCATAAGATTTCTCCGAGCCTTTTCATTCTGTGCTGTTATATCGTCTTTAAGTTTATTTTTATTTATGTGCTATCTTGCCTCTTATTTTGTTATCCTCTTACTAAATATTGTGCATTTATCTGTTCCAATTTTGAGTTATTTTTAAATAAAAGCTATTACTGCTCCTGTTTTATCATGTTATCTCCTCCCTTCTTTCACCCACATCGACAATATTGCCCATTAGTCGTTGAATCATCCTCCCCTTGGGAAAAGAGCACTCGAGTACTTGGTACCTCCCACAGCGACTCTGCAGTGATGTGCAACTTACACAATGCTTGTGGAGTGTCAAGTTCCTTCTTCTCAGTATTTCTTTCTCTGTTCACTTCTCTATCTTGTCTCCTCTTTTTCAAACGAGTCATTCAATTTCTTTGTATTTCTTTTTCCTACCCATTCATTATTCAATATTCTATCATCATAGATGTTTTCTTCCCCCTTCAGTGACCCATCCTTCCTTTCAGTCTTTTTTCTGTCTCCCAATTCTATTCCTTTGTTTTGGGTTCTGCAATATCTTTCCATTGATTCTAAGGTTTACTTTTTATTTTTACTCTATGCGAGATGTTACTGATATCCGCTAATATGACTTCCAACATTATACTTTCCATTAGATTACACATAGGTAAATTTTCAACTTACTTAATATACAGATTATTTGGAAATAAAATGCCTGAAATCCTACAATTCCCTGTTACTAGCTCAACCAAATGCTCAATTAATTCTCGGCTTTTCTCCCCCTGCTCAGTGTGTCCCGAGCCTCCTTTAATTGGATTGACTCCAGCTGAGTCATCAAGCAACTCCTCCCCACTGTGTACAACTCAATTGTGCAGAACTATTTAAGATCTTCAGTGTATCTATCTGCAAATACTGTGTGATCTGCATTGTAATGTGTATCACAGAATGACCTGAGAATTTGTACAATGGGCGGCACGGTGGCACAGTGGTTAGCACTGCTTCCTCACAGCGCCAGGGACCTCGGTTCCTGGCTTGGGTCACTGTCTGTACGGAGTCAGCACTTTCTCCCCATGTCTGCATGGGTTTCCTCCGGGTGCTCCATTTTCCTCCCACAAGTCCGAAAGACGTGCTGGTCAAGTGCATTGGCCATGCTAAATTCTTCCTTAGTGTACAGGCGCCGGAGTGTGGCGACGAGGGGATTTTCACAGCAACTTCATTGCAGTGTTAATGTAAGCCTACTTGTGACACGAATAAATAAACTTTAAAAATAATTGATTTAAATAAGATCATTTTGGTGACCTATCAGATGACTCTTGGTATCTTTAGAACACAAATAATTTTGACACTGAAGGTGGGGAGCTGAGAAACTACTCCAGACAGCCAGACATGATTGCTTAGAAATTAATCTGTTAGCCTGGCAAATGCAAATAATTAATTCTGTCGAGGATTCAAAATAGGCTTCTCTTTCGCTTGTGTTAAATGTTATGTGAGCTACACTGGGCAAGACCTGAAATGGACACGGGGATTGCAGTTTGTGATTAACACCCACCCATTCAGTGTGATATCTGCAGAATGGTAAATTCATGCTGCCTGCTGCTTCACATGTATACTGCATGCTGCTGGTACTATCGGAACTGTTTGTTGGCTGCATGTATCAGCAGGGAGACTGACATTGTGAGTGGCTAGTATTACTTAATGCAGATTGCAGTTGTTAAAGGTGAGGTGCATTCTGGCTGCAAGTAGTGATGGGAGTCATTGAAAAACTGATTGTGTGTTCTGAAATTTTAAGTAACGGCTGAGCATGCGAGAAAGTGTGCAGCAGGGCTTTCATATGCTGCACAGAACGAGGGGGATAGGAGGAGAAATGCCCTGCGTCAGTGTGGGGTGGAAGGGCAGGGGGCAGGATGGAAGGGCAGGGTGCAGGGTGGAAGGGGAGGGGTCAGGGTGGAAGGACAGGGGGAAGGGCAGGGGGCAGGGCGGAAGGGCAGGGTGCAGGGCGGAAGGGCAGGGTGCAGGGTGGAAGGGCAGGGGGCAGGGTGCAGGGTGGAAGGGCAGGGGGAAGGGCAGGTGGCAGGGCGGACGGGCAGGGTGCAGGGTGGAAGGGCAGGGTGCAGGGCAGAAGGGCAGGGTGCAGGGTGGAAGGGCAGGGTGGAAGGGCAGGGGGCAGAGCGGAAGGGGAGGGTGCAGGGTGGAAGGGCAGGGGGCAGGGTGGAAGGGCAGGGGGCAGGGTGGAGGAGGAGGGGGCAGGGTGGAAGGGCAGGGGGCAGGGTGGAGGAGGAGGGGGCAGGGTGGAAGGGCAGGGGGCAGGGTGGAGGGGCAGGGGGCAGGGTGGAGGGACAGGGGGCAGGGTGGAAGGGGAGGGTGCGGGGTGGAGGGGCAGGGGGCAGGGCGGAAGGGCAGGGGGCAGGGTGGAGGGACAGGGAGCAGGGTGGAAGGGGAGGGTGCGGGGTGGAGGGGCAGGGTGGAGGGACGGGGGCAGGGTGGAAGGGGAGGGTGCGGGGTGGAGGGGCAGGGCGGAAGGGCAGGGTGCAGGGTGGAAGGGGAGGGTGCGGGGTGGAGGGGCAGAGGGCAGGATGTGGGATGGAAGGGCAGCGTGCAGGAATGCAGATTCGCAGGTGAAAAAAAATAGCGGTGGAAGTTAAAGTCATGCTATGAGTACATTGTGTAGGAGTGTAGTGTACGAAGAGAGTGACAGTGTCCCTTCATATTCACTGTCTTCTTCCTCCACTGATTGTCAAGGTTCCAGGTTTTAAGTGTCTATGGAAGGGCTGCGGTGGGCTGGGTGGAGTGGTGAAGACTCCCTGGAGTCCAAATCTCTACCAGGATGGTTGCATTCCTGCTTCCACTACTGTCACTCCTCTCGCCCCCTTGTTGATGTCCTTCAGCCATCTGAGACTGCTGCAGTCCAGGCAGGAGTGATACAGACTGAAGCTGGGCCTTCTAGGCCCAGTGTTCCTTGACCTTGCCTTCCAAAGCCATCTGCATTCTCCTCAGTTGAAAGTCAGCAACCTTTCATTAGCCATGCTGCAGTCACTGTGGAAGCATCTCATAGGAGCACTAGGACAGGTAAAGACAGGTACTAAGGGGAATGTAGAAGGGTGGGTGGTTTATTTCGGTTTGCACTATGCGTTGATTGAAGTTATAAACTTAGATTGGAATATGCAATTTGTTGGTGGTTTTTATTCTTGTTGGAAAGAGGATGAGGTGATGATAAGTGACAGAGAAAAGGGAAGAAAGGTGGGCTATTGGTGAATGGGGAGATGTGGTTGCAGTTACTGTTAATGCTCAATCACTATTTCATCACACAGAACCCAGGTAGAGAGGCACTGTCAATGTTGTATCTTCCCTTCATTTTCCTGTTACACTTCTTCCTACTTCTCTTCCTCATCTCGCCTGATAGAGGGTGGTGTTTCATATGTTAGTTGTGTGATCTATGTTATATTGAGTAACTGTTATTTGACTCAGAAAGGTTACTTCAAATCGCTTTATTTGCACGATATACATAATGAGCTACTAATGGGACGCATTCATTTTGAGTACAAAATATCTGCTATACAGGCAACATCTGACTGCCAATGTCACTGTTATGTCATGGTATACATCACTAACTCATTCTCATAACTTTCTATTAATCCTTTTCATCACAGGTGACAACCGCAGTTTCCTCATGATGGTCATGTTGTGCAGAATGCAGTATACTACCACAAAATTTGAATACTCCAGAAAGTTCCAGGCCTCAGACAGACTGCTTGAGGATACAGATAGAAACATAGGAACTAGAAGCAGGAGTAGACCATTTGAGCCTGCTCTGCCATTCATTTTGATCATGGCTGATCATTGAATTCAATATCCTGTTCCCCCCCTTCTTCCCATATCCCTTGATCCCTTTAGCCCCAAGAGCTATACCTAATTTCTTCTTGAAATCAGACAACATTTTGGCCTCAACCACATTGTGGTAGTGAATTCCACACATTCACCACCCTCTGCATGAAAACATTTCTCCCCATCTCAGTTCTAAAAGGTTTACCCCTTATCCTCAAACTATGACCCCTAGTTCTGGACTCCCCCACCATTGGGAACATTCTTTCTGAATCTACCCTGTCTAACCCTGTTAGAATTTTAAAGGTTTCTATGAGGGCCCCTCTCACTCTTCTAAACTCCAGTGAGTATAATCCTAACCATCTTAGCCTCTCCTCATATGACAGACCTGCTAACCCAGGAATCAGTCTGGTAAACCTTCGTTGTACTCCCTCTCATACCAAGGACATCCGTCCTCAGATAAGGACAGCAAAACTGCATACAATACTCCAGGTGTGGCCTCACTAATGCCCTATACAATTGCAGCAAAACATCTCTATTCCTATACTCAAATCCTCTCACTGTGAAGGCCAACATACCATTTGCCTTCTTTACTGCCTGCTGTACCTGCGCGCTTACTTTCAGCGACTGATGCACAAGGATTCCAAGGTCTCGTTGAGTACCCACCTCTCTCAATTTGCACCCTTGCTAATGTTCCTAGAGAGCATGGCTCTCACTATAGGCCGACTATGAACACATGCGTGGACTGAGGATTGGAGCCCTAAGCCATGAGATAAATGGTTAATCCTTTTAACCTGGTAGTCAGCTTTTGACTTCCTGTAACAGATCAAATAGAGATGGAGTTCAATGGAGGAATTGTGACAACTGCCAGGATAATGGGCATTCTACTGCATACTCACTGTCTGTGGTTACAATAAGCTGCATAATAAGTGAGTGAAATCACTTTCAGTTCTGGAAGAGTTCATATGTGGCACACAAAAGTGCTATGTGTTCGTTTCTACAAATATATAAAATGAAAAAGAGTGGCTAAAGTAAACATTAGTCCTTTAGAGGATGAGAAGGGGGATGTAATAACTGGAAATGAGAAAATGGCTGAGGCATTGAACAGGTACTTTGTGTCGGTCTTCACAGTGGAAGACACAAATAACATGCCAAAAATTGATGACAGGAAGGCTATGGCAGGTGAGAACCTAGAAACTATCATTATCATGAAAGAGGTAGTGTTGGGCAAGTTAATGGGGCTAAAGGTAGACAACTCTCCTGGTCCTGATGGAATGCATCCCAGGGTACTGAAAGAGATGGCGGGAGAAATAGCAAATGCACCAGTGGTAATTTACCAAAATTCACTGGACTCTGAGGTGGTTCCCGCAGATTGGAAAACAGCAAATGTAACGCCGCTGTTTAAAAAGGGAGGTAGACAAAAGGCGGGTGACTTTAGACCGATGAGCTTAACTTCTGCAGTAGGGAAAATGCTTGAATCTATCATCAAGGAAGAAGTAGCGAGATATCTGGATATAAATTGTCCCACTGGTAAGATGCAGCATGGATTCATGAAGGGAAGGTCATGTTTGACTAATTTGGTGGAATTCTTTGAGAACATTACATGTGCAGTTGACAATGGGGAACCTGTCGATGTGGTGTATCTAGATTTCCAGAAGGCATTTGACAAGGTACCGCACCAAAGACTGCTACATAAGATAAAGGTGCATGGTATTCCGGGTAATGTATTAGCATGGATAGAGGATTGGTTAACTTACAGAATGCAAAGAGTGGGGGTAAATGGGTGTTTTTCTGGTTGGTGATCAGTGACTAGTGGTGTGCCTCAGGGATCAGTGTTAGGACCGCAATTGTTTACGATTTACATAGATGATTTGGAGTTGGAGACCAAGAGTAGTGTGTCAAAATTCGCAGATGGCACTAAGATGGGTGACAGAGCAAAGTGTGCAGAGGACACTGAAAGTTTGCAAAGATAGTCTAAGTTTGTGGGTGAGGATCTGGCAGATGGAGTACAATGTTGGTAAATGTGAGGTCATCCATTTTGGTAGGAATAACAGCAAAATGGACTATTATTTAAATGATAAAAAATTGCAATGTGCTGCTGTGCAGAGGGGCCTGGGTGTCCCAGTGCAGGAATCTCAAGGAGTTGGTTTGCAGGTGCAGCAGGTAATTAAGAAGGCAAATGGAATTTTGTCCTTTATTGCTAGAGGGATGGAGTTTAAAAACAGCAAGGTTATGTTGCAGCTGTATAAGGTGCTGGTGAGGCCATGCCTGGAGTACTGGGTACAGTTTTGGTCTCCTTACTTGAGAAAGGATATACTGGCACTGGAGGGGGTGCAGAGGAGATTCACTAGGTTGATTCCGGAGTTGAGAGGATTGGCTTATGAGGAGAGACTGAGTAGATTGGGGCTATACTCATTGGAATTCAGAAGAATGAGGGGAGATCTTATAGAAACATATAAGATTATGAAGGGAATAGATAAGATAGAAGCAGGGAAGTTGTTTCCATTGGCGGGTGAAACCAGAACTAGGGGGCATAGCCTCAAAATAAGCGGAAGCAGGTTTAGGACTGAGTTGAGGAGGAACTTCTTCACACGAAAAGTTGTGGATCTGTGGAATTCCCTGCCCAGTGAAGCAGTTGAGGCTACCTCATTGAATGTTTTTAAAGCAAGGATAGATACATTTTTGAACAGTAAAGAAAATAAGGGTTATGGTGAGCGGGCGGGTAAGTGGAGCTGAGTCCACGAAAAGATCAGCCATGATCTTATTGAATGGCGGAGCAGGCTCGAGGGGCCAGATGGCCTACTCCTGCTGCTAGTTCTTATGTTCTTATGTTGTTGACAATTGTACATGTGGGCTTCAGCATTTAGATTGAAGCTTTACCAAAGATATATTACAATGATCAAAAATGCTTGTTCTCAACCAAATCATAAACTTACTTTTAAACTACTTCATTAATGGTCTTCCGTTGTTGCTACGGCGATGTGTCAGCTTCTACTGCAGAAAGCAGCATGAATTCATTGCCAAGTTATTGGACAGCCTCATGTAACTGATTTAATCAGCTGAACTGTCCTATTGATTTCCCATTAAGGATAACAACAATAACCCATTGCAAATATATTCCTAAAATTGGGTGGACTTTAATGCCCCACCCCGTCAGGCGAGTTTGACCTGGTGAGAGGGCGAGGTGGGAGCCTGTCACCTACCCCTATCAAATTCAGGGTGGGAAGAATGAAGGTTAGGCTTCTCACTTGGGGGCCAGTTGAGGCCCTTAAAGTACCAAGTTAAAGTCTCTTTGAGGCCTCACCTGACTGCTGCTAGTATTCAACCATGTAGGAAAGTGTTGTAGCGAACCCTGTCAGTGCCTGATCAAGAGACCCGACATCGGGAAGGGGTTGTCTGCTGAAAACAATTCCCTTAGCCTTGCTTCTGACACTCCTCTGTTTCCCTTGCCAACTACCTCCTCACTGTGATCCCCACCCTGCCCACCTCTATCTGGGTAGCCACTGGCATCCTCAAAGGGAGGTGCAAGTGTTGTACTGGCAGTGGCCACTGGTCCTGGTGGCATTGCCGGTTCTTGAGAACTGTCATCCTCTGGTTGGCAACTCTCGAGGGCAGAATGTCGACCCTCAGTCCCTTACCCTGCTGACCTCTGAGAACTCCACAGGCTGAAGAATCTGCAGGACCAAATAACCAGTGCTTCTTCCATACTTCTTACCCTTCCCCCCCTCAAAAAAAAATTTCTTAAGCCTCAGGGAAGTGTACATGGCATTAATGCATCATGTTGCCTCACACCTTTTGTCAGTGCACAAGATAGTACTGTAATGGAGCCTTCCCACACCACTCCCTGAATGTACATCCTCATAATGGACCCTCAATCACCCTGACAGGTCATAAAAAGTTTTTGAGGTGTTTTCTGAACTGTGGTGGTACAGTGGGTAGCACTGCTGCCCTCAGCGCCAGGAACCCGTGTTCAATTCCCAGCTTGGGTCACTGCCTGCGTAGAGTCTGCACGTTCTCCCCGTGTCTGCGTGGGTTTCCTTCAGGTGCCCCAGTTTCCTCCCACAGTCCGAAAGACATGCTGGTTAGGTGCATTGGCCATGCTAAATTCTCCCTCACTGTACCTGAACAGGCGCCGGAGTATGGCAATTCGGGGATTTTCACAGTAACTTCATTGCAGTGTTAATGTAAGCCTACTTGTGACACTAATAAATAAACTTTAAACTTTTCCGTAAATAAGTACACAAATACATAAAAATTAGCACTCACCTGTGCCAGTGTTACAGAAAATTTATCAGCAGCTTGAAAACCTTCTTTCCTGAACACTCTCACCCTCGGCACACCCAATTCAGTCCTTTCTCCTTCCAGGTCACTGCCAGCAGAATTCCCAAGCATCCTACCTTCAATGTCCCATTGGATGAGCAGCACACCCTCAAGAAATTCTGTTGTTATGAGAACCCGCACGACAACCGGTAATAGACTGATTTACATATTAGAGTCAGTCTTCCAAGGGAGGGAGCAGGAGTCAGCGGCCATGAACCTCTGGGTCGGATTCCCGTCCATTGCAATGGAACGAAAATTCAGTCTTTGACATTAGTTGGAGCTACCTTTCATTTGCTGGAAAGGAGAGGTGGCCAAGTAGCTTTGCAGTACATGTTGAATGGGCAGGAGCAGCACGGTGGCACACTGACGGGGTGGCACAGTGGTTAGCACTGCGGCACAGTGGTTAGCACTGCTGTCTCATAGCGCCAGGGACCCAGGTTGGATTCCTGGCTTGGGTGACTGTCTGTGTGGAGTTTGCACATTCTCCCCATGTCTGTGTGGGTTTCCTCCGGGTGCTCCAGTTTCCTTCCAAAGTCCAAAGATGTGCGGGTTAGGTGGATTGGTCATGCTAAATTGCCCCTTATTGTCAGGGGGACCAACTAGGGTAAATGCATGGGTTATGGGGATAGGGCCTGAGTGGGATTGTGGTCGATGCAGACTCGATGGGCTGAATGGCCTCCTTCTGCACTGTAGGATTCTATGATACTACGAGTAATAGAGGAAGGGTGGTGGTTAAGAAGGAGGTGGTGGAGGAATGATCAAGTGTGATGAGGGATTGTCAAGGAATACGAGGTGGGAGGAGAGCAGGATGTGGTTAGAGGAAAGCCATGGAAATTGCACTGGTGCACAGACACAAGGTCTGTAAACAATGGTTGATTTAACATTGACTGGCTTCTGTCTGGTTTCTGGAGGCTACATGGATCTTGTTCACCAAGTATTCCTGAAGGCTGGGACAGAGGAGGAAAGGAATGGGAAAGGGTGGCCTTGGGTCCCACGAGAGGTCAACAAACGCTGCTTGCTGACATGGTGTGCGGACATGGAGACTGAACAAGCTGGAGGCAACCAGAGGGTCAGTGCAATGATGAGCATAGGTTCATCATAGAGTCTTCAACATGCAGATGACTAAGGAAAAGCCAAAGCTGTCTAAGGTTTCCTCGGGAGGCTGTCACTAACTCATGCGCTATCCTTCAGGCCGACCTGCGGTTCTGTGGAGTCGGGGGCAAGCCACTGCCAGTGGCATTGAAGATAACAGCGACATTGAATTTTTTGGCCAATGAATCTTTCCAGGCTTCCACTGGGGACATGTGTGGGATATCATGGAAGAAACTCTACAGTGTAGAAGGAAGCCATTTGGCCCATCGTGCCTGCACCGACAACAATCCCACCCAGGCTTTATCCCCGTAGCCCCAGGTATTTGCCCTGCTAATCTGAGCTGAGGGGCATTTTAGCATGGCCAATCAATCTAACCCGCATGTCTTTGGACTGTGGGAGGAAACCAGAGCACCCGGAGGAAACCCACGCAGACACGGGGAGAACATGCGGAGTCCGTACAGTCACCTGAGGCCGGACTCAAACCTGGGTCCCTGGCGCTGTGAAGCAGCAGTGTTAACCATTGTGCCACTGTGCTACCCCACATATCTCAGGCAACCACATCTCAATGTATCAGAGAGATTACCAATGCTCTATTGAACTGGGCTGGAGAGTATGTGTGATTCATTTTGAAAAATTAATTTATGGGATGTGGGCATTGTTGACTAGGCCAGCATTTATTGCCCATAGCTAGTTGCCCTTCAGCTGGTGGTGGTGAGCTGCCTTCTTCAACTGTTGGAATCCCTGAGGTGTATGTACACACACAGTGCTTTTTGATCCAGCGATGGCGAAGGAACGTTGATATATTTCCAAGTCAGGATAGTGAGTGACTTGGAGGGGAACCTCCAGGTGGTGATGTTCCCAGGTATCTGCTGTCCTTGTCCTTTTAGATCAGAGGTTCCTATGTAACACCCACATTTTTTTAACTGAATCAATTGCTCACAAACATCACATTTGTTTACATTTACATATATTATGATTACGGTCAGTAGTTGCACAAATTGAAGGGAGGCAGAACGCAGGCAAGCAGGGGGGATGATAAGGAGAGCAGCTGCTAGGCCTACATTGGAGCCCAGGCTCGGATACCCTGCAGGACTGACTGGCAGGTACATCGAGTAAAAGCAACAGAATAATCCATATTCGCCTCCAACTTCGAAATGGTTAAACTAATTGACTCAAGTGTATGGAAGTGAAACAATTCAGAGAGTCAAAGATACATAGGGCCGGATTTTACCATTTTGATTCTAAGTGCTGAATTTGGGAGTGTTTCAGATCCAACTTTTAGACCTGTTCTCAGGCACCCCCATAGGCACTCTGCCTGAAAATAAAGCAGCGATTCTGAATCACGCTGCAGAAGGCTGTGGACGGGGCCTATCGCGCCCGAAACGCTGCTGCTCCGATCGGAGCCTTCCACTGCACATGCGCAGTAAAAAAAATAGAAAAACGTTCCCCTGCCACATCGCTCCCAGGCCCGATAATGCCTCCCCCTGGCCCCCACAGACATTGCTCCACCCCCACAATGTAGCTGCCCCCCTTATCCCCCCACTATCCAGACCAATCGCACGCCCTGCCCCTCCCTTCCCCCCCACCAATCGCAGGCAGAGTGGCAGTGGGCCCCCCTGCCCTCCCACCAGAGAGCCATCTGACCCCCTCCCTCCACCCCCCCACCAGAGACCCATCTGACCCGTCTCCCTCCTCCCCCCCCCCACCAGAGAGCCATCTGACCCCCTCCCTCCACCCCCCCACCAGAGACCCATCTGACCCGTCTCCCTCCTCCCCCCCCACTAGAGAGCCACCTGACCCACCTCACTACCCCCCCACCAGAGAGCCATCTGACCCGTCTCCCTCCACCCCCCCAGCAGAGACCCATCTGACCCGCCTCCCTCCTCCCCCCCACCAGAGAGCCATCTGACCCACCTCACTCCCCCCCCACCAGACAGCCATCTGACCCCCTCCCTCCATCCCCCCACCAGAGACCCATCTGACCCGTCTCCCTCCTCCCCCATCAGAGAGTGATCTGATCCGCCTCCCTCCTCTCCCCCACCAGAGAGCCATCTGATCCGCTTCCCTCCTCCCCCCTACCAGATTTTACCATCAAGTTGCGCCCACTTTCCGGGCACGAAAACTTGGTAAAGTCAGGTGTGAGGCGAGTAGCGCAACCCCTGACCGCCTCCTTCCCCCCCACCACCACCGATCTGAGTCAGAGAGCCGCCGGAAGCTCTGAACTTACCTCCTCAGAAGCTGGAGTGCCCGAAACAGACCTTTGCCGAGCATGTCTGTTTCACGCCGAATCTGGACGGGTGAACGCGGTGGTAAAGGGGGAAATGCCGGTAAGTTTGGGGGTCCAGCCCATTAAGTCAATTTAAATGCATGCAAATGAATTTAAATTGACGTCATGCCCGTTTCGGGCACGGTGCTGATGGTGGCCATTTCAGGCCCTTGGTAAAGAGGGAATGGGTGCAGAGGCGGGCGCGGATTGCGCTACTCGCCTCACGCCTGACTTTACCAAGTTTTCGTGCCCGAAAATAGGTGCAACTTGATGGTAAAATTGGGCCCATAGAGAAAAGTTTGTCTTTAATTGGGAGCCTCTTCATTGGTGAATGCTGTCCTGTTGTCCCTGTGTGTTTCATAAAAACATCGGGCGGCATTCTTCAGCCTTTAATTGGGAGCCTCTAAAAAAACTGTGTGACTCTAAAAAAAGAATGTAAAATAATTAACTATTCAAGTACTCCGCCGCCAAAGAAACTTCAGCCTGTAACTCAGGCTGGCCCAGTTATTTTCACATCTCCAGTATGCTGGTCTAATGATCATTGCCCAGACCCGCCATACCTTTAGCAAAAGGGACGCCGTCATTTTTGCTTGTTGGAGTTTCTTCAGGTCAACAGGATCTCCAAGGAGGATCACACTCCCTTCCCACCCCTTCACCTGTTTCAAACCGAACTCCCAGAAAGAAATCTTTCCATTCCTTGTCTCGTCCTTTTCTTAAATTTATAAAATGCCCATTGCAAAATTGTAAGGATGAAAAATAAAACACAAATCGGAAATGCAAGCAGAAGGTGTTGGAATTGAAAGGGCAGATTGACCTGCAACTCTGAGGAGCAGCGCCTGGGAGTGCCATTTCATATTCGCCGCACCTTAAAGCAGCATAAAGCAATGGGAGATTCACATCTGGGTTAGTACAGTCAGTGTTCACCTCTGAGAATTATAAAGCGGGGATTTCAGCTTCTCTAAGGATGTGTCCACAATCAGAGAAAACAAGTTGGCTGGAATTCTCCCACTCCATCCGCCATTGCAATTGTAGCGGGCGGGTTGCGGACAATGTGAAGGCCCATTGACAGTCGGGCGGGAATTTCCGGCTTTTAGACCAGCGCGGCTGAAGAATGCCGCCCGATGTTTTTATGAAACACACAGGGACAACAGGAGATGAAGGTGCCTCTCACTTTTAAACTTACTCCCCAGAGGGATTAGTTTAATAAGATGCAGAACTTTAATCTATGTCTAAGAAAGTCTTGGTACCATTTAGTTAACTGAACTCTGACAAGATCAGAGTGCCTCTCGCCTCTCTGGAGGCAAACCTCTCAAAATTAGGTCAATTAAGTTTTCCGCCTAAGTTTTGGTGACATGTTTTCTGCATTGGTTTACTGCCGAAATAGGGCTTGAATTTTCTTGTTCATTTAACCATATAGTGCAATTGGATGGTTGAATACCCATGCCACCTTGGTGTCTTACCTTTACTGTAACATGGTGTGACATTGTGTAAACCACATTGTGTGACCCTGATGCCGGCGACTGAGGTGAATGCAACCTGCCCAGGCTCCCCTTAGCCTGAGATGATCCTCTGGTTCCCAAGGCCTGGAGGGCCCCAGCATGGTGAGGGACTCAACCACTGGAGGCACGAAGATCACTTGCAGAGATGATGAAAAGCAGCAGCTCACCCTTGGAGTGCCCTGAGATGGAGCCCCCAAGGCAGCTGGTTGGCACTCCTCTAGTCTGTTGGTACACAATGGCATATTCCTGACTCTGGGTGGGAAAAGGGCACCTGGAAGGAGGTCCAAGTGCCTTGCCCCATCTTTCACCGAGCCACTGTTGAATGGAACCCATGGCCAGAGTTTGTTAATACTCTGAATTCTTCATCATCAGTGTCAGAGGCAACACCTGGAGTACAATTTTCTGTCTGCGTTTTCAGTGTTGAAATGTTAGCCCTATTTCACGATGGGCCATATTAAATGTTCTTCCTCCTTCAGTCAAAATAGAGCAATTTCTTGGTGGTCAGACTCAGCTATTTAATGTTCTGATGTTTTCCAAGAAGCATTTTGGTTTTGTGGTTGTTTCCATAAGAAGAACCTTCAATGGGTCAGGTGGCTCCCTCAAGGATGGTAATCATACTTTACCATTTATGTGACACATCAAAGGTGGTTCCTTTTCCCACTTTGCACCACAATATCCACATACCTCTGATTTACTGCCAATATCATATCTTGGGTCTGTCTCATAATTATCATGAGATGAAAGTTTCCTTCACAGGTTTTGCGCCAAAATCTTGCTGTTGTTTACGTCGATGGGATTTTACTGACAGTGTACCCCTACCACGAGTTTCCCGTCATGAGGGGTGCATTCAATGGGAAATCCCATGATAATGGCAGGGCCATAAGACCCCACCGCCAGTGAGCGTCAAACCGCCTCCCACTGCCGCCAAACACACCACAGGGGGAGGGGAAAATACCGCTCTTGGTCTCTTATTTGCAGCATTAGTTCTTCTTGCATTCTGTCACTCTCTATCAACTTCGTGGGTCTGATTTTTACTATCATGTTGCGCCCGTTTTCAGGCATGAAAAATTGGTAAAGTCGGGCATGAGGTGAGTGGTGTGATCTCCGCCCACCTCCGCATCGGTTCCCCCTTTACCAAGGCCCGGAAATGGTTGCGATCAGGACCGCACCCAAAACGGGTGCAACAGCCATTTAAATGCATTTGCATGCATTTAAATTGATTTAATGGGCTGCATGCCCAACCTTACCGGCACTTCCCCATTTACCACCATGTTCGCCCATCCAGATTCGGTGTGAACAGATATACTCCACAAAAGTCCGATTCGGGCACTCCAGCAAGTGAGGAGTTAAGTGCCAAGTGTCCGACAGCTCTCTGCTTGAGATCGGTGAGGGGGGAGGGGGAAGGGGGGTCCACTACCACTCTGCCTGTGATCAGTGATGGGGAAGGGGGGGTCCGCTGCCACTCTTCCTGTGATCAGTGATGGGGAAGGGGGGGTCCGCTGCCACTCTTCCTGTGATCAGTGATGGGGAAGGGGGGTCCGCTGCCACTCTTCCTGTGATCAGTGATGGGGAAGGGGGGGTCCACTGCCACTCTTCCTGTGATCAGTGATGGGGAAGGGGGGGTCCGCTGCCACTCTGCCTGTGATCAGTGATGGGGAAGGGGGATCCGCTGCCACTCTTCCTGTGATCAGTGATGGGGAAGGGGGGGGGTCTGCTGACACTCTACCTGTGATCAGTGAGGGGGAAGGAGGGTCCGCTGCCACTCTGCCTGTGACCAGTGAGGGGGAAGTGGGGTCCGCTGTCACTCTGCCTGAGATAGGTGAAGGGAAGGGGGGAGGTCTGGATGGCGGATGGATGGGGGGGGGATAAGGGGGTTAGTAATGTTGTGGCAGTGGGACAATGTCTGTGGGGGGCCAGGGGGAGGCATTATTCGGCCCGGGAGCGATGTGGCAGGAGAACCGCATTCTATCTTTCTTTTTGCACATGCACAGTTGGAGGCTGATCGGAGCTGCAGGGATTTTGGGCGTGTTAAGCCCCACCCACAGGCTTCTAGAGCACGATTTGGAATCACTGATATTTTTGCAGGCAGAGTGCGTATGGGGGCGCCTGAGAACGGGTCTAAAAGTCAGATCTGAAACACTCCCAGTTTCAAGTCTGCTCAGCACTTAGAATCAAAATGGTAAATTAGGTCCCCTTGTCTTTTTGCTCTCGCCTCTTCATCCTCCCTGGCTCTGAGTGCCAGCTGTCACTTTCTCTCACCAAGTAACAACATGTGGTGCCTCGGGACATAACTTGCATGAAAGAAATAAAATATGAGGGAAAAAAAAGCAAATGAAATATGAAAGAAAGTCATGGCCTTATGATATAAATTTGTCATATTCTTTCTCGGAATGTATGGTTAAGTTGGTTAAAGCGTGTCTGAGTTACAGGGCGGGATTTTGTGGCCTCGCTCATCCCAAAACCATAAAATCCCACCCGATGTCAATGGAACTTCCCATTGTCTGCCCCTCGCCCGCTCCGATTCCTGTAGCGGGCGAGGCAGTAAAATTCCAGCAACAGCGTCAGCTGGAGCACAGTGCAGGTAGGGCCACGGGACCCCCTGTTAGGAGGCCAAGGCCACCCCCTGGTGGGGATCTGATTAGATGTCAACTTCACTACAAACATGCCTCTTGGTCCAAGGTATCTCCCACCAAGTTTGTTCGAGATTGGCCCAAGGAGTATCTCAACAAGCAAACAGACAGACATTTTGCTTTCACGTATGTAAATTCTGTGCACTGTTATTCACATTAAGCTAATACGATCTAATGGATACTGACAGTATTGCCTAAGACTGTAATAAAATATGGAGTAATGATTTATTTTTCTAATAAAACCTCGAGTGCTTGTTGCTCAGTGTAGCAGTGTACTCATTTGGCTGTATCTTGATAATCTTGTAATATTGAGAAACTAAATTGAATTTGAAGTGATGGTGAAAATGAAAAGACTTATTTGATCCATGCGACTCATTGTGAAAGATTACCTGTGAGCTGTGTATTAAATGATAAGACATGATTCCATGCTATTAATTCATGAAATGGAGTGTTGTCAATCTATACCCTGCCGTTAAGAGGGGCTCTGCTTTCTTTAGGTATACAAGCTAACTTCTGAGTGCAGAGTGGCTGTTAGCCATGTTGATATTGCCTTCTCTCACACTCTTGACCTGGGGAGAGAAAAACTCCACGCACTTAAAAAAAACAGAAGGCACACTAAATATTGGTTGCTGACTGCACAGAACATATTGACCTGGAATTTGCAGTCTGAATTTGCAGTGACTGGTGTTACTTTGTCACTGATGTTGAAGAAGATGCCACTAAGATCAATGAGTTCCGAGGTGTGAGTTTGAATATTTTTAATGTTAATTGAATTTTAGTGCCAGTTATCAGGTAAATGTGGTGTCAAATGGCAATGATGATATCAGCAGCTAAGCAGCCAATCATATTGAAAAGTCCTCACAGGCAACAAACCAGGGATTAACAAGTAGGTTTTATCAATTCATTTTTATAATTTTAGGGAAAGTGTAATAAAGATTTGTATATGCACAAGGGATTAAAGTTGAAATTTAAATATCATAAATAAACTTTTAAGTTCTTATATTTCTAATCTTAGTGTACCTTTAAGAAATATTTTTTTAAAATCATGTTTTCTGCAGCTCTCCCAGTCTCAGCTTATGTCATTGTTGCAAGTTGTCTGTAGGAGTCATTTTATTGCAACTTAAACGGGGTTTGTTTATTTTTACTTTGGGATCGTTTATAACCCTGCATTGTTAGGAGGAAGATCATGTGTTTTGGACAGTTGTTTTTCCCTTCCCAGTGAACCGAAGATTTCATTTTCTGTTTTGGCTGGCAGAGGTTTAGTTTAGAAGGGACATCAAGCTGAAAATAAGTATTTCTCACTCTTCCTAGTTTAGGAAATGCTGCTGGTTAGCTGAAAGCAAGAGTTCTTCCCTTCCTGGAATAAGGAATCTGCTATAGGTGGCTTGGATTTGTTTGATTGGAACTATTTAGAATTATTTCTTAAGGGTTATACATTATCTTGGTTGGTGGCTTGACCAGAGTCTCTCCCTGGTGTTCTGGGAAGCTGTTCTGACTCCAAGCCTGTCTGCAGGTGCCTCAAGGGAACTGCAGCATTCAACCAAAGGACTCAGTTCCAGTATCACATGAGCATTAGTCTTCGCTCTGTTAAACCTGGCGAAAGGGTTTTTTTGTCTGTGGGAAGTTTTTGTTTGATTGGAACAATTTAGATATATTTCTTAAGGCTTACACATTATCTTGGTTGTTTTGTTTTTGCTTGTAATTAATAAAAGCTATGGCTAATTTTCTTTCCATACTTGTTAACTTTATTCTTAAATAAACTTTGTTTGTTAAAAGCTCCCCGGTGGGTCATTTGAATCATACCTGAAGTGAAACATATCATGCTTATCCTAGCCAAATTCAAAATGCAAAACTTATGATCCAGGCGGGTTCCATAGAACACGTTGGAGTTCCTGACCTGAATTATAACAATATTACTTCATGGAAGAATGTAGAAATTTCACACTGCACAAATTAGCACTGCAGCCGCACACCAGGGTTCCTTCAACAGCACCTTTCAGACCTGCAACCACTTAAAAGGACAAGGGCAGCAGATTTATGGGAACACCATAACCTGTACATTTCCCTTGAAGCCAGACACCATTCTGACTTGGAATATTATCACTGTTCTTTCACTGTTGCTGGGTCAAAATCCTGGAAATCCCTTTGTAATAGCACTATGGGTGTACCTACACTATTAGCACTGCAGAAGTTCAAGAAGGCAGCCCACCACCACTTTCTTAAGGGCAATTAGTGATGGGCAATAAATGATGGCCTAGCCAGCGATCCCCACATGACATGAAAAGAGTAAATAACACAAAACAGCGGCTTGAAGTTTGCTTGCTGCATCCTGTATCATGATTCCTGCACCTATTTTCAGGCCCTGCTCATTTTTGTCTCCAGTGGAATTTCACAGCATCACAATGATTTCACATTGATTTCCATTTGATCTGAGTTTTTTGAAGAGGTAACCAAGAAGGTACTTGAGGGCAGTGCAGTCAACATTGTCTACATGGACTTTAGCAAAGCCTTTGACAAGGTACCACATTGTAGATTGTTGCATAAGGTTAAATCTTATGGGGTCCAGGGTGAGGTAGCCAATTGGATACAAAATTGGCTTGATGGCAGAAGGCAGAGGGTGGTTGGAAAGGGTTGTTTTTCAAATTGGAGGCCTGTGATCAGTGCTGTGTCTCAGGGATCGGTTATTTGTTATTTATATTAATGATTTGGATGAGAATTTAGGAGGCATGGTTAGTAAGTTTGCAGATGACACCAGGATTCGTGGCATAGTGGACAGTGAAGAAGGTTATCTAGAATTGCAACCAGATCTTGATCAGTTGAGCCAGTGGGCTGATGAATGGCAAATGGAGTTTAATTTAGATAAATGTGAGGCGATGCATTTTGGTAGATCAAATCGGGGCAGGACTTACTCAGTTGATGGTACGGTGTTGGAGAGAATTACAGAACAAAGAGATCTAGGTTCATAGCTCCTTGAAAGTGGTGGACAGAGTGGTGAAGAAGGCACTCGGCATGCTTGGTATCATTGGTCAGAGCATTGAATACAGGAATTGGGATGTCTTGTTGAAGTTGTACAAGACATTGGTAAGGCTACACTTGGACTACTGTGCACAGTTCTGGTCATCCTATTATAGAAAGGATACTATTAAACTAGAAAGAGTGCAAAAAGATGTATTAGGATACTACCGGGAGTTGATGGTTTGAGTTATAAGGAGAGGCTGGATAGGCTGGAGCCTTTTTCCCTGGAGCGTAGGACACTTATGGGTGATCTTATAGAGGTCAATAAAATAATGAGGGGCATAGAAAAGATAGATAATCGATATCTTTTCCCAAAGGTAGGGGAGTCTAAAACTAGAGGGTATAGGTTTAAGGTGAGAGGGGAGAGATACAAAAGGGTCCAAAGGGGCAATTTTTTCACACAGAGGGAGTTGCCCAAGGTAGTAGTAGATGTGGGTACAAACATTTAGACAGTTACATGGGTAAGATGGGTACAGAGGTATGTGGGCCAAACGCAGGCAATTGGGACTAGCTTAGTGGTTAAAAAAAGGGTGGCATGTTCAAGTTGGGCTGAAGGGCCTGTTTACATGCTGTAAACCTGTATGACTCTATGACTCTGTGAGGAATTCAACAGTGGAGGAACAGCATCATTGTTAGCAACTTATGGATTTCTGTGTTTTACAATGCATGTGCAAACACCAGAATTTGCTCCGTTTCACAAAGTAATGATGATGAATGATGATATTTTCACTTTCAATACAAGTGTAAAATATTAGGAAATAAATCAACACGTGTAAAATGAAAATGATTTATTTTTCAGCAGAACACTCTTTCCCTCTCAACTAAATCTATTGCAAATTTTAGTTTTATTCAAGATGAAAATCCTTCTCTTTCTGTCACATGATGGAAAACCACATAACAAAACCCGGCAGTCATAACGGCAAAGGTCAGGACTGGTAAGGAAAGAATGGCAGGAATAATAAGAACATCGGTACTGAGTTAAAACCTGAACAACAGCCTTCGTAAATTGATAAAATGCCAAAGCTGTAACACACGCCTCTGTCATGATTGTCCTGTGAAGGGCAACACAGCAGAGTAAGGGTCACTTGGCCTCATAGAATCTCTGCATTACAGAAGGTGGCCATTCAGCCCATCGAGTCTGTACCAACCACAATCCCAGGCCCTATCCCTGTAACCCCACACATTTACCCTGCTAACCCCCCTGACTTTAGGGTCAATTTTAGCATGGCCAATCAACCTAACCCGCACATCTTTGGACTGTGGGAGGAAACCGGAGCACCCAGAAGAAACCCATACAGATATGATGAGAATGTGCAGAATCCGCACAGACAGTGACCAAGGCCGGAATCAAACCTGGGCTCCTGGTGCTGTGAGGCAGCAGTGCTAACCACTGTGCCACCTTGCCACTCATAGGTCACATGGTCTGTGTGATCAATTGGGACCCAGAGTGTGAAATCACCCCATGATGAGAGAGCCTCCTAGGCAAAGAGACATTTTGGGAGCTAGCTGTAGTCATGAATGAGGCCGCTGTATAATTCTTAACTGATAAGTATCTTTTGTGTTCATGAATGATGTCTGTGGAAGTGCATCTTTACAGCCTTTGGCTTTACTCTTTACACTTAACTCTCTCTAAGTTCCCAGGCACACCACAAAGCCTTAACAAATTCCCAATGGTGAAATATCATTGATGAAAGTTATTGGTGTCCAGTACTTTGCAGAACATCAGTGAAAAAAAACTACTTCTGCAGCAGATGACATGCTGACAGTTTCAGTGGAAGCTGTTCTCCCTTTAGCCTCAGGTTTTCCATATGAAACAAATGTAATGTTGCCCATTGTACAAATAGGAAGATTTGCCATATTACTGTATGTCATAACACTGAAATACACTATGGCACAATAGAACGTTATCAAAATGTCGGTGAAATGAAATACATCAAAGGTCAAATGCGGAATTAATTTGATATTGCACTTTAGATTAGTATTGATGGAAAGCTTACTTTATAATCATGGGCTGTTGTATTGCATCACAGAGTGCAGTAAGCCGGCAGTATAATTGTTCTGTGATTCGCTCCCTGAGGAGGTGCAAAAGTCTGAGCGTGTAGTGCAAAGGAGGATGGGAGCAAAATACTGTCTCATCCAATTTTTCCTTTGCTATTGTGCCACTGTGTAACTCCCACAAATTTCAATGTATTTAACGATGTAAGATTTTGATTATTGTTTTATGTGTCGTTCAAAAGTAGTGAACCTACACTGAACTAAGGATGTTTAGGAATGATTAAAGACAAGGATGTGGAGTATGATTGAATTAATGTTACGCAGAATGCAACACGCACCTGATCCTCAGTCTGAGTTTGCAGTGTCTGTAATAATGAAGGATCTATGTAACTATTCAGAAATGAAGCTTTTGAAGATAGATATAGGTGAATGGAAAAAACTGGGGTATTAATGGAAGGTAAGGGTTAATTTATCTTTCTGAAGAGGAAAGGTGAAGGCTGCAGGGCAATATTGTGGTTTGGGTGAAATCAAACTTTGTGCCAAGGGGAAACCAAACGGGTTATTTTGGTAAAAGGATGAAAATGGTACTAATTTGATGCTGTGCAAATAAGACACATCTAATTCAAAGTCCAGTTTTAGCGTGCCAGCTTAGGAGGAGCTAATTGATTGCCATGATTTTAATGTGCTACCAGGTATTAACACAGGTTCCTGCAGGTTTAACACTCAAGTGGAGTTTTTTGAGGAAGTGACAAAAACGGTTGACGAAGGAAGGGCCGTGGATGTCATCTATATGGATTTCAGTAAGGCATTTGACAAAGTCCCTCATGGCAGGTTGGTTAAGAAGGTTAAGGCTCATGGGATACAAGGAGAGGTGGCTAGATGGGTAGAAAACTGGCTTGGCCACAGGAGACAGAGGGTAGCAGTGGAAGGGTCTTTTTCCGGCTGGAGGTCTGTGACCAGTGGTGTTCTGCAGGGCTCTGTACTGGGACCTCTGCTATTTGTGATATATATAAATGATTTGGAAGAAGGTGTAACTGGTGTTATCAGCAAGTTTGCGGATGACACGAAGATGGCTGTACTTGCGGATAGCGATGAACATTGTCGGACAATGCAGCAGGATATAGATAGGTTGGAAAATTGGGCGGAGAAATGGCAGATGGAATTTAATCCAGATAAATGCGAAGTGATGCATTTTGGAAGAACTAATGTAGGGGGGAGTTATACAATAAATGGCAGAGCCATCAAGAGTATAGAAACACAGAGGGACCTAGGTGTGCAAGTCCACAAATCCTTGAAAATGGCAGCACAGGTGGAGAAGGTGGTGAAGAAGGCATATGGTATGCTTGCCTTTATAGGACGGGGTAGAGAGTATAAAAGTTGGAGTCTGATGATGTAGCTGTATAGAACGCTGGTTAGGCCACATTTGGAGTACTGCATCCAGTTCTGGTCGCCGCACTCCCAGAAGGACATGGAGGCTTTAGAGAGGGTGCAGAGAAGGTTTACCAGGATGTTGCCTGGTATGGAAGGTCTTAGCTATGAGGAGAGATTGGGTAAACTGGGCTTGTTCTCCCTGGAAAGATGGAGAATGAGGGGAGACCTAATAGAGGTGTACAAAATTATGAAGGGTATAGATAGGGTGAACTGTGGGAAGCCTTTTCCCAGGTCGGAGGTGACGACCACGAGGGGTCACGGGCTCAAGGTGAGAGGGGCGAAGTATAACTCAGATATCAGAGGGATGTTTTTTACACAGAGAATGGTGGGGGCCTAGAATGCGCTGCCAAGTAGGGTGGTGGAGGCAGACACACTGGCATCGTTTAAGACTTACCTGGATAGTCACATGAGCAGTCTGGGAATGGAGGGATACAAACGGATGGTCTCGTTGGACCAATGAGCGGCACAGGCTTGGAGGGCTGAAGGGCCTGTTTCCTGTGCTCATAGAAATCATAGAATCCCTACAGTGCAGAAGGAGGCCATTCGGCCCATCGAGTCTGCACCGACCACAATCCCACCCAGGCCCTACCCCCACATTTTTTACCCGCTAATCCCTCTAACCTACGCATCCCAGGACTCTAAGGGGCAATTTTTAACCTGGCCAATCAACCTAACCCGCACATTTTTGGACTGTGGGAGGAAACCGGAGCACCCGGAGGAAACCCACGCAGACACGAGGAGAATGTGCAAACTCCACACAGACAGTGACCCGAGCCGGGAATCGAACCCGGGACCCTGGAGCTGTGAAGCAGCAGTGCTAACCACTGCGCCACCGTGCCGCCCTGTGCTGTACTGTTCTTTTTTCTTTGTAAGTGCTGATTAGAGGTGATTTGTGTGGAGCTGCCTATATGGGATCCTTGCACTTACTCCCACTGAAGGTGAGGATTGTTCAGGTTGACACATAAGCTGACGCA
Organism: Mustelus asterias; assembly: GCF_964213995.1. Classification (NCBI taxonomy): domain Eukaryota; kingdom Metazoa; phylum Chordata; class Chondrichthyes; order Carcharhiniformes; family Triakidae; genus Mustelus; species Mustelus asterias. The sequence continues at coordinate 34,044,783 of NC_135804.1, forward strand.
TTACAGAATGACTCAGAGGCTGAGGGAGAGGACACAAAGGCTCTCTGATATGGAACTAGAAAAGATTTGGCAGGGATGCACGATTTGGTTCTGATCTTCCTGGCTTCCCTTATTTTTTACAATGTATTCACAGGTGCTGCTGTCAATGCTTACATTTTTTGCCCAACCCTAGTTATCCCTGAGCAAGTAGTGGTGTGTTGCCTTTTTGAACTGTTTCAGTCTATGTGGTACATTTGGTTGTAGTGCTTTGGCACAACTGAGTGACTTATAAGACCAGAGGGGCTTAGGGCAGTTAAGAATCAACAACATTGCTGTGGGTCAGGTGTCACATACAGGTCAGACAAGGTAAGGATAGCAGATTTCCTTCCCTGAAGGACATTACTCAATGGAGATGGATTTTTATGACTGTCTGGTAATTTATTGGTTACCATTACTGATGCATACATATATATCACCATTTTAATTAGGAACAGGAGTAGGCCATTTGGCCCCTCGGTCCTGCTCCACCAATTGATAATATCATGACTGATTTGATTGTGACTTCAACTCTACTTTCCTGTCTACTCCCTACACCCTTTAATCCCTTGTGAATCAAGAATCTGTCTCACTCAGTCTTCAAAATATTCAATGACACAGCTCTACTGCTCTTTGGGGAAGAGAATTCCACAGACAAATGACCCTTGGAGAGAAAATGATTCTCCCCATTTCCATGTGAAATGGAAAATCCTTATTTTTAAATTGTGGCCCCGGTTCTAGATCCTATAGATTTAAGGTAAGCAGCAGGAGATTAAGAGGGGATTTGAGGAAAAACGTTTTCACTCGGGATGTTGCAGGAATCTGGAACTCGCTGCCTGAACGGGCAGGAACCCTTGACATTTAAGAAGCATTTCAATGAGCACTTGAAACACCATAGCGTACAAGGCTATGGACCGAGTGCTGGAAAACTGGATTAGGACAGGTGCTTGATGGCTGGCACAGACATGATGGGCTGAAGGGCTCTTTTTTGTGCTGTAAAACTCTATTGCCATAGCCCTGCCATGGCCTGCGAGCCCCCCCCCCCCCCCCCCCCTCCGATGGATGCAGTGAGTGATTTAAACCTTCATTCAGTTCAGCTGGATCGTAATATCTAACTAGGCGGGAGTGGCTGTAAAATCCTAGCTCTGGTCCCTGTGGATTGGAATGTAACAAATATAACTCTTCTATTCAAGAAAGAAGGAGGAGAGCAAACAGGGGACTGCAGGGCAGTTAGTCAGAGAACATTTGTGAAGAAAATGCTAGAATCTATTCTTACAGATGTGGCAGCAGAGTCGTTTTTTGAAAAAAACAATCATGATAGCCCAGGATTTGCAATCATAATGAGTGTCCCGCTGTGGCATCATCATTGCTTGGCATCTTTACTATGGGTGGCATGGTGGCACAGTGGTTAGCACTGCTGCCTCACAGCGCCAGGGGCCCGGGTTCAATTCCCGGCTTGGGTCACTGTCTATGTTGAGTTTGCACATTCTCCCCATGTCTGCGTGGGTTTCCTCTGGATGCTTCGGTTTACTCCCACAGACTGAAAGACATGCTAGTTAGGTACATTGACCCGAACAGGCACCTGAGTGTGGTGGTGAGGGGACTTTCACAGTAACTTCATTGTTAATGTAAGCCTTACTTGTGACTAATAAATAAACTTTACTGTGTAAAACTGACAGCAGAAATTTTAAATCACAAAGTTGTGTATCTTCGGAGTTCTCTACCCAAAGGGCTCAGTCGTTCTGTATATTTAGGATGTAGATTGATATATTCTTGGGCAGTAAGAGAATTAAGATTCTCTTAGGAAAGTTCAGTTAATGTAAAAGCTCCTCCATAATTTTCATGAATGTCAGAGGTGGACAATAGGTGAAGGGATTGCGTGACCTACTGCTCCTACTTCTTATGTTCTAATAATATATCTGGTTCTCTGCTGGTGACATTTAGACCTGGGATGAATTTCAAAGCAGAACTTGTTTTCAGTGCAGTTCATCCTCAACCTATTCACAATAGTGACATACTTATATTGTGCTAAATTCATTTCTCTTGTCGAGTAATTTTATTCTTGTTGTAGTGACAGAGTTCTCATCGAGAAGTCGGTGAATTATGTCCACAATGTGCAGAGAATGTGTGGCTAACAGCAGCAAAAAAACAGAATTATGGAAAGGGGAGTCAGATTTGAATTGATGACAGATCAATTCCTCTGGATTTTATCAATAACTTCCTGAGTTCCCATGTGACCCTCAGGATCCATCCTGGCTGTCATATTATCACTGGAGAATTGGAAGAAGCGTGGAATACAGACAGTACTCATGCTGTAATTAAAGCTGTGTGGATTGACTATAGTTGACCATGTACTTTGTGCTGGTAAAAATATTAAGTAGTTAATAAAATGGACATTTAGGTCAGGATTCTCCCAGCCTGCAGCGCTGTTCGAGCAGTGCAGTAGGCCGGGAGACAACAGCGGAGGGCCTTTCGCGAAGTTCGTGACCGGCATCCGATTGGCCGCGTGTCTCCCAGTGCGTTTTTTTAGTGCAATCAACTCTGTGCCAGGGCTAATTATCATATGGAAGTTTGAATTTCCATATGATTAGCAAGCCTGGGATGGTATTCTCTGGGCCCGCTAGCATTCCCCCACCCCTCCACCCTGCCCCGCTGCCGGGAGTGGTTCCCAGTGGATTTATAACTGCTCCTCACAAATGGGGATCAAGCATCATCACCCCGCTGGTGATGACAGAGGCCATTGAGGCTCCCCCAGGAGGTTGGGGGCAAAGGGGTGTGACCCTTGGGCAGTGCCAGCCTGGCACCTTGGCACTGCTCACCAAGCACCTTGGCACTGCCCACTGGGCACTAGGCAACGTTGAGGGGGTGGGGCCAGAGGGGACAGGGTATACTGGGGTGGGACCTATTGGGGGGGCGATCGGTGGGGGGGGGTTGGGGTTGGCCATCTAAGGGAGGTGTCGATTGAGGCTGGCCTGGGGGAAGGGGGGGAGATCAGTCAGGAGGGGGCCAGTAGGCTCGTGATCAGTATGGGGGGGGGGTGTTGAGGGGTGGTCAGGAAGGCCTGCAATCAGAGGGTTCCGGGGAAGCTGGCAATGGGGGTGCCAGTGTATGTACTGGCTCTTGTGGATGCAACAAACCATTACTGGGTAACTCTTTTACTGGTTGGACAGTCAATAAAAATGGAGGTGAATACTCAAGCCACAGTTCCGTTGGCACCAGAAACGTTTTACCAAAAGAAGCTTTGACATATTGCCTTGAAGTGTTAAAAACTTATACTGGGAAAGCAGTTCTGTTGAGGGCCCGTATTGCCATAACTGTGCGGTTGAATGGACAGATGGCAGATTTGTCCTTGCGCATTGTTGAAGAAAACTATCCAGCACTAATGACAAGAACCTGGCTGATAAAAGTCAGATCAAACTGGGCCAAGGTAAATCTCATGACAGGTTCCAAAGCAGATCTACCAAAGATCTTGAAGAAACATGCCATTGTCTTCAATGGTGATCTACAAAGCATGAAGGAGATCTCAGTTAATTTAAAAATTAAAGCCAAAAGTCAGGCACAAAAGCTAAGTTAGTGCCATATGCAATTAGATGTAAGGTAGAGGCAGAATTAGAATGGCTGGTCAAAACAGGAATCCTCAAACCCATTGTTGTGAGTGATTGGGCAACGCTGATTGTACTCGTGATGAAGAAAGATGGATTGGTACGCAGTTATGGCAATTTTAAAGTCACTTTACTGTGGTACTGTGTGCAGAGCAGGACCCTCTGCTTCTAATCAATGATTTATTTATTGAGTTGGCTGGGAGCCAATTCTTCAGTAAAACTGACCTCAGTCAAGCATATCTTCAGATGAATGTGGATCCATATTCACAACACTGCTTGATGATTGTGACACACAAAGGGTTATTCCAGTATAAAAGATTACCATTTGGCATCACAACCACATCTGCAATGTGCAGTGGATCAAATTTTAAGTGGATTAGAAGGGGTCCAGTGTTACTTAGACAATATCTTAGTTACTGGAAAGAATGAGGAAGAATATCTCCTCAACCTAGATACTACGCTCCAGAGATGAGAAGATTACGGATTAAGAGTCTGGGAAGACAAAGATGAATTTTTCCAATCTTCAGTTGAATATTTGGGTCTTGTCATTAGGATGCAAAGAGACTGCATGAGTCACCTTCAAAAGTCAAAGCCCTTACGGAGGCACCTGCACGTCAAAATGTCAATCAATTTTGATCTATTTTTGGGCTTACTAAATTATTATGGAAGGTTTGTCCCTAATCTGGCTACTATTTTTAAACCCTTACACAATTTATTGTATCAACACTGAAAATGGAAGTGGATGAATCAGTGCAAGAAAGCCTTTGTACAAGCTAAGGAGGCATCTACTAAAGTCAAAAATCCTGACACACTTTGATCCGAATTTACCCTTGCAACTGGGATGTGACACATCTCCTTATGGGGTTATGGTGGTGGTTTCCCACATAATGTCCACAGGTAAAGTGCAGCCGATAACGTTTGCATCAAGGTTCCTGAATAAAGCAGAAATCAAGAAGAGAAAAAAGTCCCAGGAATCATTTTTGAATTTTTGGAATAAAGTGGTTTTACCAATTCCTGTATGGGAGAAAATTTACTTTATTGATGGACAATCATCCTCTGACAATGATATTTGGGATGCAGAGGTCATAGAGTCATGGAGGTTTACAGCATGGAAACAGGCCCTTCGGTCCAACTTGTCCATGCCGCTTTTTTAAAAAACCCCGAAGCTAATCCCAATTGCCCGCATTTGGCCCATATCCCTCTATACCCATCTTACCCATGTAACTGTCTAAATGCTTTTTAAAAGACAAAATTGTACCCGCCTCTACTACTACCTCTGGTAGCTTGTTCCATCACTCACCGCCCTCTGTGTGAAAAAATTGTCCCTCTGGACACTTTTGTATCTCTCCCCTCTCACCTTAAACCTATGCCCTCTAGTTTTAGACTCCCCTACTTTTGGGAAAAGATATTGACTATCTACCTTATCTATGCCCCTCATTATTTTATAGACCTCTATAAGGACACCCCTCGGCCTTCTACGCTCCAGAGAAAAAAGTCCCAGTCTATCCAGCCTCTCCTAACTCAAACCATCAAGTCCCGGTAGCATCCTTGTAAATCTTTCTGCACTCTTTCTAGTTTAATAATATCCTTTCCATAATAGGGTGACCAGAACTGCACACAGTATTCCAAGTGTGGCCTTACCAATGTCTTGTACAACTTCAACAAGATGTCCCAACTCCTGTATTCAATGTTCTGACCGATGAAACCAAGCATGCCGAATGCCTTCTTCACCACTCTGTCCACCTGTGACTCCACTTTCAAGAGCTATGAACATGTACCCCTAAATCTCTTTGTTCTGTAACTCTCCCAAAGCCCTACCATTAACTGAGTAAGTCCTGCCCTGGTTCAATCTACCAAAATGCATCACCTTGCATTTGTCTAAATTAAACTCCATCTGCCATTCGTCAGCCCACTGGCCCAATTGATCAAGATCCCGTTGCAATCGGAGATAACCTTCTTCACTGTCCACTATGCCACCAATTTTGGTGTCATCTGCAAACTTACTAACCATGCCTCCTATATTCTCATCCAAATCATTAATATAAATGACAAATAACAGTGGACCCAGCACTGATCCCTGAAGCACACCGCTGGTCACAGACCTCTAGTTTGAAAAACAACTCTCTACAACCACCCTCTGGCTTCTGTCAAGAAACTAATTTTGTATCCATTTGGATACCTCACCCTGGATCCCGTGAGATTTAACCTTATGCAACAACCTACCATGCGGTACCTTGTCAAAGGCCTTGCTAAAGTCCATGTAGACAACATCAACTGCACTGCCCTCATCTACCTTCTTGGTTACCCCTTCAAAAAACTCAATCAAATTTGTGAGACATGATTTTCTACTCACAAAGCCATGCTGACTGTCCCTAATCAGTCCTTGCATCTCTAAATGCCTGTAGAACCTGTCTCTCAAAATACCTTCCAACAACCTACCCACCATAGATGTGAGGCTCACTGGCCTGTAGTTCCTAGGCTTTTCCCTGCAGCCCTTTTTAAACAAAGGCACAACATTTGTCACTCTCCAATCTTCTGGCACCTCACCGGTGACTATTGATGATTCAAATATCTCGGCTAGGGGTCCCACAATTTTCTCCCTAGTCTCCCACAATGTCCTGGGATACACTTCATTTGGTCCTGGGGATTTATCTATCTTGGTGCGCTTTAAGACTTCCAGCACCTCCTTCTCGGTAATATGTACACTCCTCAAGACATCACTATTTATTTCCCCAAGCTCTATAACATCCATGCTTTTCTCAATAGTAAATACTGATGAGAAATATTCATTTAGGATCTCACCCATCTCTTGTGGATCCACACACAGATGACCTTGTTGATCCTTAAGAGCCCTACTCTCTCCCTTGTTACTCTTTTGCCCTTTATGTATTTGGAGAAGCTCTTTGGATTCTCCTTTACCTTATCTGCCAAAACAATCTTGTGTGCTCTTTTTGCCCTCCTGATTTCTCTCTTAACTCTACTCCTACACCTCCTATACTGTTCAAGGGATTCACTTGATCCCAGCTAATTAAGCATGTCATGTGCCTCTTTCTTCTTCTTGACCAGGGCCTCAATATCCCGAGTCATCCAGGGTTCCCTACTTCTGCCAGCCTTGCCCTTCACTCTAAGAGGAATGTGTTTACCCTGAACCCTGGTTAACACACTTTTGAAAGCCTGCCACTTACCAGACATCCCTTTGCCTTCCCACAGACTCCCCCAATTAACTTTTGAAAGTTCTTGTCTGATACCATCAAAATTTGCCTTGCCCCAATTTAGAATTTTAACTTTTGGGCCAGACCTATCATTCTCCATAGTTATCTTAAAACTAATAGAATTATGGTCACTGGTCCCAAAGTGATCCCTCAGTGTCCACCAGGTGGGCATTGCTGTTGCCAGCAAACACATATCTGATAAAGTATCATCAGTCAAATCTGCGTGAGAAAGCTGATAGACTCTCTCGGCTACCCTTATCCAACAATTCATCAATAAACAGTTTGTGTGGTAAGATTTTCTACTTCATGCAAGCAGATAACACTCCACAGGACAAGTTAAGAAGCTTACCAGAAATGATCCAATACTGTCAGAAATCATGGTGTTGCGTGGCAAGATGTCATGAGCAAACCCTGAGTTAAAGCTATATTGCACCCAAAGACTCAATCTATCCATACAAGCAGGTTGTTTCCTCGGTGAGAGTCATCATTCCACCATTATTAAGGAAATATGTATTAAACCAATTGCATGAAGTCTATTCTGGCATCGTAAGGATGAAGGAGATAGCCAGAAGCTATTTTTGGTGGCCAGGATTCAATGTTGACATTGAGGAAAAGGCAGGAATGTATTTGTCTTGTGAAAAAGTATGAAACCTGCCACCATTAGCTGCATTACTCAATGGAAATGAGCAGGAGAGGCCTGGCAAAGAGCACATATTGATTATGCTGCATCATTCAAAGGGCGTATGTTTCTCTTTCTGGTTGACGCACACTCGAAACGGCCTGAAGTTGCCATTATGAAAACAATGTCCTCGGACAAAACAACTGAAAGACTGGGTGAAATTTTCAGCAGATTTGATTACCCTGAACAACTCATGGGCAATCATTTCACAAGAATTCATAACCTATTTAAAGGAGAAGAGGATTCAACACATCCGATCCAGCACTTATCCTGCCACAAATGGGCTGGCAGAACGCTTTGTACAGATAATGAAAGGTTGAAGGTAACTAGAGATCAAGGTTCATTGTCTGAATAATTGAGCCAATTCCTGCTGGCATACAGAAATACTGAACACTCAACAAGCCAAGTTTCTCCGCCTTTGCTCATGGTTAAATGTCAAGTATGCACAGCATTTGATTTGCTTAAACCACCCAAGGCAATTGTTGAGAAAAAAACAAGATCAGGTTATATCACGAGAGAACAAGACGAAACATCGTCAGGGTCAAGAAGTTCTGGCAAGGAACTATAACCACAAGTGAAAAATGGATACCTGTCATCATCCTAGCACAGACAGGACCGGTCTCCTACACCGTACAAACATGAAACAATGTGAAATAAAGAAGAAATGTGGATCAACTTTTGGCAACAAGAACCAATCTGCCAGAGACAGAACCAACAGCTGTGCCAAGAGAAGACCTGGACCTTCCAGGCTCAATGGGCCAAATGGCCTCCTTCTGCGCTGTGGGGTTCCTCTGATTCCTGAGAATGTGACACTACCCAAATCAATTGGGGAAGATAGTACCTCAGTTGAGAGTACTTCAAAGCTGAGTCAACCTCAAAACATCTACATCGACTGGTCCTGTCTGTGCTAGGACAACCCAGGCAACGTTCAAACCAAGCCAAAGACACCAGAGGTTGCAATAAACACTAAAAAGCAGACATCTGAGGTTCACAGGCAACCACACAGACAGCGACAGCCTCTGGAACGTCTGATCACTTGACTTGTTGTTTATTAATTATTCATGTTGCTGAATTTGATTGTTAACATTATACTGTTATTAGTGTCAGGATCCTTTGATTTAAAGAAGAAAAGTGTTGTGTATTCATGTTATTTCTAATGTTTCCTCACTAGCAGCTTTGAAGTGGAGAAGAGGCACTTTAAGCAATTGAACACATGACATCACGGTAACACAGTGGGGCTGCTACCTCACTGCGCCAGGGACCCAGGTTCGATTCCAGCCTTGGATGACTTTGTGGAGTTTGGATGATCAGTACCACTTGCTAATCTTCAGATACTGCTGTTGTCCATTTACAGCAAGACCTAAGCAATAGTCAGGCTTGGGGTGGCACGATGGCACAGTGGTTAGCACTGCTACCTCAAAACGCCAAGGATCTAGGTTCAATTCAGCCTCAGGTAACTATCTGTGTGGAGTTTGCACGTTCTCCCCATGTCTGCATGGGTTTCCTCTGGGTGCTCCGGTTTCCTCCCACAGTCCAAAGATGTGTGGGTTAGGCTGATTGGCCATGCTCAATTGCCCCTCAGTGTCAGGGAGATTTAGAGGGTAAACACGTGGAGTCATGGGGGTAGGGCTTGGGTGGGATTGCTATCTGTGCAGCCTTGACAGGCCGAATAGCCTCTTTCTGCACTGTACTCTATGATTCTATTATTGGGCTGATAAGTGGCAAGCAACATTTGCACCAAACAAGTGCTGAGCAATGACCACCCCTAGCAACAGAGAATTTAACCATCTTCTCTTGCTGTTCAATGGCATTACCATTACTTACTCCCTCACTATTAACATCAGAAAACAACGACTGTTAACCAGAAATGTAATTGAATGAGCTACAAGAGCAGGTCTGACATTTGGATTTCTGTGGTGGGTGACTCATCTCCTGACTCCCCAAAGCCTGTCCACCTTCTACATGGTACAAGGCAGGAATGTGACAGAATACTCTTGAATTGCCTAGATGAGTGAAGCTCCAACTACACTCTCAAAACCATCCACGGGAAAATCAACCCCCTTGTTCGACACCATCATAAACATTCAATCCCTCCACCACCGATGCACAGTGGCAACGTGGCATACCAGGGACAGGATGCACTGAGCCTCCCTTGACAGCCCCTTCCAAACCTCTACCACCTGGGCAAACAAGTGCAGCAGTCATATGGGAACACCAAGTTCCCCTTCAAGATACACCACCTTCCTGATTTGGAACTATATCACTGTTCCTTCACTGTAATAGGTCAAAAACTCCTTTCCTAACAGTACTGTGGGTGCACCCACAACATAAGAATGGCAGTTCTTCCACCACCCTCCCCATTCTACCTTCCCAAGGGCAATTAGGGATGGGCATCAAATTCTGGCTTTGCCAGCGACACTCATATCCCATGAAAAATTTTTTAAATATCAACTTCCAAAGCAGGTCTGCAAAATATTAAGTCACTTAGGACAAATTATATTCTTGTAATTTCTGTAGAGCCTAAATTGAAAAGCTGGAGAAATATGTTGCCTAATTCTATGTGGAAAATGTACAGAAAAAGCTACAAAATACTGTTTTATCAAGAACAAATGATTTAATTAAAGGTGCGGATGCTTAACCATGTCATGGACTGAGGATCAACTAATATCTTATCCCATATCATGAGCACATAATCTTTGCTGTTGGTGTGCATAATAGTTTTGTAACTAAAGTCGCAACTGCAGACATATTTGTCCTAGACATTCAGTTAGCAGGCACACATATACCAAATAAATTTGTAGATACCTGCACTTGACATTCATGCTACTAAGTTGCACCCTTTAGCATAGTTCCTAGGGGATTTTCACAGTAACTTCATTGCAGTGTTAATGTAAACCTACTTGTGGCTAACAAATAAACTTTACTTTAGATCCTTGCCAAAAAAGGAAGAGTGTCAGAAAATCTCAGATGCACTTCCCCCAATTCTCCATGCTGCTTAACCTTGGATCTAACTGAATTTAAAGTGTTTAATTCCTCTGCAGTTGTCTCATGAACATTTAACAGTTTACTATCTCTTTCAGAGTGACCCGAGTAGTACAGTAATGGACCTGAAATTTCTTGCTGTATGCTTCTTTGTTTAGTCAGCACCAGATGTATGCATGGTGGCACAGTGATTAGCACTGCTGCCTCACAGCGCCACGGTTCAATTCCTGGCTTGGATCACTGTTTGTGTGGAGTCTGCATATTCTCTCCGTGTCTGCGTGAGTTTCCTCCGGGTGCTCCGGTTTCCTCCCACAGTCTGAAAGATGTGCTGGTTAGGTGCATTGGCTATGCTAAAGTCTCCTTCACGTTCCCGAACAGGAGCCGGAATGTGGTGACCAGTGGATTTTCAGAGTTAACTTCATTGCAGTGTTAATGTAAGCCTACTTGTGACACTAATAAATAAACTTTAACTTCAAAGAAAAAGAATTTAATGAATCGGCCATTTTTGTGTTAAGATTGAGATGCACAGCAATACAGCTATTGAAGACATTATTTGAAAATTCTTTATTCCAACTTATTTTCAGCAATATATCAATACAGTTTATAAATGAATGTCTTACCTTATTTTCCATCTTTATTAAAAATAAATATTGTTGATGCTAAGTGGTATTTATGATGGAATGTATTGTATCTACTTAGAATTCTCAAAGGGAATCGAATCTAAATGCCAGAAAGTATAACGAGAGAATGAACAAAGGGATCAATCTAAAATATTCAAATTTCATTAGGTTACTGACCCTGCATCATCACTTTAGAATATTAAGAACTGATAGGTGACTATGGAACGAGTTGTGCAGAAAACAAGCAGGTGGAATTTGTCACAAAGAAAATAATCTTATTAATAACAATTGCCATGCTATATTCAGCAAGGCTTTACATTGTGTTTATTGGGAAATTAATTTACCACGTTGAGAACATTTAGAATGTGCAACATTGGACAGCTGAAAATGTTTGAAGGTCATCCTCAGAGAAACATTTTTTTTCCCTCTTATGCTTTTGAGAGCTTCCTTTGCGATTCTTTGAAAGGCAATTTGATCTAACCAGTTTTTAAATTCTTCACTCTTCATAGTCTTTTTTTTTTGCCTGTGTCTCCACTGCACATTTTCTTTGCTTGAGAAAGGTTACTTTTGGAGAAATCAGTCAAGGTTTACTAATATGTGCAGAGCCTTTGTAAGATCAGCAGAGAGATAAACAGGAATGGGTGAGTTGCAGAAAAGGGTTCAAAACCTGCAGGCAAAATAGAATATCATTTGTACAGCACTTCAGTTTGAATAGTCATGAATGACATTTCCCGATCATTGCAATAAGTGTACGCAAATGAGATTGGGTACTAACCCACAATATTACACTCTCGCCATCTGTCTGATTGATGCAGAATGTGGAAATTGCCCACTTTGCTTTTATACTCAAAATATTCTAAACTAGAATTAATCGCTTCAGATCCAAAGTGCTGGATGATAAACAGAATGTACACTGAAACAATTGAATTTATGGTAAAGAAATGGAATGGCTATGCTTGGATCAGAGTTATACGACTGAATGTAATTATCACTAAATGTGATTAAAGTGTTTTGAAAATCCCACTAGAACCCCTACAGTACAGAAGGAAGCTATTCGGCCCATCGAGTCTGCACCGACTCTCTGACAGAACATTTGACTCAAGCCCTATCCCACACATTTACCCCACTAATCCCCTAACCGACACATTTTGGACACTAAGCATGGCAATCCACCTAACCCACACATCTTTGGACTGTGGGAGGAAACCGGAGCACCCAGAGAAAACCCACACAGACACAGGGAGAACTTGCAAACACTGCACAGACAGTGACCCAAGCCGGGAATTGAACCCAGGCCCCTGGCGCTGTGAGCCAGCAGTGTTAACCACTGAACCACCGTGCCACTATTGGTGCTATTTCATGGTCATGCAAACAGGAGTTCATTAATATATTTATAGCTGCCAGATGTCCCCTCTGGCCACTGCATCATAGAAACTAACTCTGTCTATGTTGCTGCATTTTGATACACACCCAAGAGAAAGAATAAAGAAAAAGATATGAATTTATATTCACAACCTCAGGACATTCCAGAACATTTAACAGCCAGATAGTATTGAAATGAAGTCACTGTCGTAGCATAGGAAGTGAAGTAGTTTGCGAATTGGAGATAGATGTAGCTTTAGAGTTAGTCCTCACATGACTCCCCCAGTATGTGGAGATGCCAACACTGGACACAATAAGAAGTCTCACAATTTCAGGTTAAAGTCCTACAGGTTTATTTGGAATCACGAGCTTTCAGAGTGCTGCTCCTTCATCATCTGATGAAGGAACAGCACTCCGAAAGCTCGTGATTCCAAATAAACCTGTTGGACTTTAACCTGATGTTGTGAGACTTTTTACTGGACTCCCCCCAATAGTCACTGAGGTGGGTTTCTCCAGCAGAAGTGACAATTCAGAACTTCTTATTTTCAATAAAAAAGTGTCTTGTTTTCTCCGCAAAGCTGGATTTATTTCACTCTAATAGTTACTGTATGACAGCCATAGCCTATGGTTAAACATATTATGGCCAGCAACAACTTTTCTGTGACTGTGAACACAAACCAAACAGAAACACTTTTCTGAAATATGGAACTTACACTCTTATACACTAACTATTGTTGATACCAATATTATGTCCTTTCAAACAGTGGTAGTACATACAAAGTAAACACAGGAGAAAAGATTCAGGTCTTCATGTATGTTTCACAACTTGAAATCAAAAGATTAGAACAGTAAAATGTCTTTCCTTCCTTCTAGTGGTGTAATTGTTGTTGGATTCATTAATCTCTATGTACGGGTTATATGTTCTGTGCTCTAATTGAAGATTTCTGTCTCCCTATTTTGTTGTTGTTAGAGAAACTGCTTCAGGTTCTTATTATCAAAACTAACAGCTCCTCAGCCTGACCTTCAGAGAGATTGTTGGGAGAAGGTTATTTAGTCTTGTTTACCTCAGGTAGCAATTCATCTGTTAAACCAAATTGCCTATGCTGCCTTCAGGCCCGCTACTGCAGGAAGTTACTGAAAATAAAGCTCTTCTCTAATAGACACAGGGTTCACCTCATTTTATTTTTACTATTTAAATTCTTAACCATTGCCTTTCTCTGCTGCTTATGCTCACAAACCATTCCTGCTTAACTGATATAAGTTTCCACTCAGAATGGGAACAACTTCAGTCAGGATTCGGCATGTCAAAGACTTGTTCTGAATTATTTTCTCTTTTGGAATTGTGCTGACTGCATCTGTATCGGCCGGCATTTAAAAATGGTTTCAATTAGAAAAGAGTTGCAGGCTGTGCTTCCGCGTTTGACTGATCCACAGTTTACACATGAACAGTTGGAAAAGAAATTGGAAATGGTCCAGCATTTGGGAATTGACTGTCACCAAGGAGTTCATGGCATCAGGATAGGAAAATGGAGAGAAAATGGATAAGAGAGAAAAGCAAAGTGGGATTTGCCATAATGATATTTCAATTGGTTGTAGGGATCCCATTAAATGCCAACAATCTTTCTATTTCTGACTTCCCTCTGGTCTTTATGTGTTGCCTTGGAAGCCAGGGTGTAAGATCTGAAACAGTTTTTTAGCCATGTCATTTCGCTCGTGTATATCAATTCATCTCCCTTGCACTAATGGGTTCAATAACTCTTTCGAAGTAGTTCTCCCAAGAATGTCATTCACCATTACTATTTAAATAAAGTTTACTGTCATTTGGGTCAGCTTTGTTTTAATGTAAGCAGTTTAATTATTGTTTTCAACGGTTGCCAAGGTTGCCTCAAAAAGAGATTGACCTAATATCCGCTCAGACATCTTTCAGACATCCTTCAGATTTGAGATATTTGTTCCCCAAAATCGTTGTGCGTTCTGCCCATTTTATGTCCTTAAAGCAACGCAACGAGACTGCCCAACTGCCCCTGGGTTAATATTAGTGGTGGCTAGACGAAGCCCTTAAGCATGCATTAATTTCCCACTTCATGATCTCATTTGGCAGTGGGGCACAAAGAGAATGACCCTTCTTGCTACAGACTTAACTAAGGTGCAGACTGGAAAATGGAGTGGCCCACACCTGCCTCTCCCACTGACTAATTACACATAACATTTTCATTATTTTGTTTAGTACTTGAGAATAACTTGCACTGAGTGTATGAAGTGACTCTGATCAGAACTATGACTGTGTGTGTTCTTTTGTTGTGAAAGAAGACAGCTTAAAACTCTTGACCTCATCTGACCAGGTCTTTTGTTGATTCACTTTGAAGAGGATTGAAGCAGCATTGGGGGGCCATGTCTCAAAGTCATGCATGTCTGGTTCACATCATAAAGAGGATTGCTAGTGTTACATCTTTGGCTTATGCTGTTGCATAGTTAAAAATCAGGCAGTAAGGGCCACCTGTAAATGTAAAGTGAACAGACCACGAATAGGAATGACTAGCACTGCCGTATCTGAGAATTTTAAGGCATGACCAAAATTTGTAAGAAATATTAACTGGTGAACAATGCATAATCATCAAAAATAAAGGACACTGTATATTGATGAATCACTGTATTACTTTCACAGTTGTGAACACCCCAAGAAGTGGCGTATGACTAAGACTTTCTCACAAGTGGAAGTATGATAAAAATGCCATTGGATACAACAAGCTCCGAATCCTGTGGCCAGCCCGAACCTTGGAGTTTACACTCAGTCAAGACACTCAAGTTATTGTGCTTTCAGGTAAAAATAGTATGGCTTTTATTATCACTGATGTGAAACATGGGAGTAGATTTTTGAATTTGCTCTTTAAGCATAATACTGGCGCTGACCATCTGTTATAGGACTGTAAATTGGACAGGTGCTGCTCCATAACAGCAGTTATATGCCCAAGAAGCAAGTTGAAATTCTACTCCATGGTCTCTGAAGATAAAGAGAACATTAAAATCCAAACAGTAAAACACTAATTGGCTAATATAATTAACAAACAAGCTGGTAATGCACGAGACTGTATAACAACAACAACTTGTAATGATGTAGTAACATCACCCAAGGTGCCTCACAGGAGCAACATCAATCAAATTTTGACACCGGGATGCATAAAGACAAACCATACAGTGTTTCAAACTCAGCTGTCCAAAAAACAGACAGACTGGACATTTTTAGAATGTGCCATGCAGGAATTTTAGTTGAGTAAAACAAAACTGAACAATTTGCCCAGGTGCTGCATTGACATAGTGTGGTTCCCGACTGGTACTCCCCTTTGCCGCTTGTGTACCAGTCTCTTCCTGTGCTTCGAGCAATCCTTGCCCACCTGACCCAGTTTGACCTGAACCACCCATGGCCCCAACTGTACCTGACCCAAAATCCGGCAAGTTCTGAAATCTGGCATGTCCTCAGTGCCGTGATTGCCAGCTTTGAGACATTGTACCTGTAACAGGACAAGATGACTAAAAGTTTGGTCTCAGAGGTGATGACCTGGTGCCATTATCGTTAGACTATTAATCCAGAGTCTCAGCTAATGTTCTGTGGACCCGGGTTTGATTCCTGCCACGGCAGGTGGCGGAATTTGAATTCAATAAAAAATATCTGAAATTAAGGGGGCGACTCTCCCAAAAGTGCTGAATTGGCAGCAAAACCGGTCTAGATGGTGCCAGTTCTGACAGGTCAGCTTCTCACCTGAACCTCCACGCTCTGTGCACTGAAGAGGACCCAGTCGTGAATCTCATTAAAAACCCAGCAGGGTGGGGCCTATTTGCGCTGAAGTTTGACAGTTCTGGAGCTCTATGGAGTGGCCCCAAACTGTCAAACTCCCGTTTGCTGGCCAGCTCAATCGCTGGCCAGCTGGGACCACCGCAGTGCTGCCCCTACGGCACTCCCCAAGGCCCAATCACGGCCCCCACAAAGATTCCCGGGCGGCCAGCCCTGACCCTCCTCATCGCGGAGCGCCCCGGTGCCCAGGCCCCATCCCCCAGCAGTGGCGATCCCTCCCCTCCCACTGACCCCCCCGGGGTCAGACCTCCCCTGGAGGCAGGGCCCCCCCCCCCCCCACCCACCAGCAGACACCCCCCACCCCAGCAGAACCACCCCCCCCAGCCCACCCCAATCGCTGCCCTCCCTCCATCCCAGACCGATCCCAATGCAGAGTGGCAGTGAGACCCCCCACCAATTGTCCCTAGGCCCCGCCCACAATAGGCCCCACCCCCTTGGCACTGCCCAATGCCTGATGGGCAGTGCCAAAGTTCCCCCTGGGCATGGGCACTTTGCCCCTTGGGCAGTGCCAGGGGGCACAGGCTGGCACTACCATAGGCACTGCCTATGCTCAGGAGGCACAACCCCTGCCGCCTGACCCCCTGGGGAGGCCCCGATTGCCCCCCTCCTTCATTCTGGCAGTGTCTCCCGCTAGCTCCCCTGAACCCTGCTGGAATGAAGTATTGCTGGCGGGGTGGGAGATTCGATCAGGATCTGAAAGGTCCCGATAATTAACTTGTCCACATATTTAAAATAGATTTTAAAAAGATTTAAATTACTTACCTGCCTTCCCGCCGGTTTTCAGCATGGTCTGGTGGGCAATTTCTCGCCGGCTCTAGGAGATGTGCATGCATTCCCCGCGCATGCGCAAATCCCTGTTCAAGGCCGCAGACACGCGTCTCCTGGCCGGACCCGCCAGAAAAGTGGCGGGCGCAGATGGGAGAATCGCGGCCTAAGATTCTACTGATGATCATGAAACCATTGTTGATTGTCAGAAAAACCCATCTGGTTCACTCATATCCTTTCGGGAAGGAAATCTGCTGTCCTTACCTGGTCTGGCCTACATGTAACTCCAGAGCCACAGCAATGTGTTTGACTCTCAACTGTCCTCCAAGGGCAAGTAGGGATGGGCAGTGAATGCAGGCTAGCCAGCGATGCCCATATCCCATGAATGAATGAATAAAAAAGGTAGGTTTTAAGCAACAGCGTAAGGGAGGAGAGAGAGGGAGAGAGAGGCGGAGAGGTTCAGGGAAGGACTTCCAGAATTTTGGACCTTAGCAGCTTAATGTATGGCCACTAATGGTGAAACAATTAAAATACGGATGATCTGATCCTACAGATCTTATCAGGAAGCAAACTGTTGAAACTGTTTCAGTAACAAAGCAAGTAATTCCATTATTTACTTCTAATCTTTAGATTAGTAGGCAAGCAATTCACTCTGTACTGCTGGCAAGATTGAATCTGAATGAGCGATGTGTTACTTGTATCATTTCCTTTCTAGCTGCATGATCATCTCGCATAATAACCCCAGAAGGTCAAGCCCAGGTTTGGAATTCTTACTTTAATAATGTAGAGTTGATACTAAAATGAGATTATATACTAAATATTCTCTGTTCAGATAGAAATGTAATGGATTGGCACAGCACGAAAAAGCTGTAACCATCACTGTAATCTTCTCACATTCAAATCTTTTAATCATTCTGTGACACAAGGTTGCAAGAAATGAGACAAAATTACCCCAGCATCGTGAGAGTTGGCAAGTGCAAATTTCGATTTGAGCCTGCAACATCTTTAAATAATAATCCAGACGTGATTTACCAATTTCAGGTAATTCTTACAAGCTCAAATCAAAGCACTAACTTAGATTTAGAATAGGACCTGTTAGCGTACAGATTAATGCAGCAGAATAGAACCACATTTTAACTCCTTCAGGTTCTCAGCTGAAAACGTACCGACTGCAAGGAAACAAAAAGCAATTCATAATCATAGCCACAGATTCGACAAACTCGGAACCAGCCAGCATGAATTTTCAGTCGAGAATGGAGAGTACAGTAAGGTATGAACTGGCTTGTCGTATGAGGAACAGTTGAGGATTCTGGGTCTGTAGTTATTGGAGTTTAGAAGGATGAGGGGGGATCTTATTGAAACTCACAGGATACTGCGAGGCCTGGATAGAGTGGACATGGAGAGGATATTTCCACTAGTAGATAAAACTAGAACCAGAGGGCACAACCTCAGGCTAAAGGGACGATCCTTTGAAACAGTGATGAGGAGAAATTTCTTCAGCCAGAGAATGGTGAATCTGTGGAACTCTTTGCCGCAGAAGGCCGTGGAGGCCAGGTCATAGAGTGTCTTTAAGACAGAGATAGATAGGTTCTTGATTAATACGGAAATCAGGGGTTATGGGGAAAAGGCAGGAGAATGGGGATGACAAAAAACATCAGCCATGATTGAATGGCGGAGCAGACTCAATGGGCTGAGTGGCCTAATTCTGCTCCTATGTCTTATGGTCTTATGGAAATGTAGCATTTTAGTTTACTCCGAGTTTTGATATTTCAGCATTAAACCTGCGTGAATATATACCACAGCCATCTGAGGAACACTTTTACATATAGTTTGAGAGAGCATTTTTGTTTCTGATATTGTTTTAAGAATTTTCCTTAGAATTTTGCTTTCTTCTTCTGCAGTCTGTTGATAATGAGGAATTTAGAATTGATTAGAGTACACTTATCAGGAGTTATTGATTGCTGACAATACAATCCGAATTGGAAATTTTACATGACCATTGATTACTGTGTCAGTAATATGTGATTTATGCTAAAATGGAAGAAGCTGATTAAGACAGGAAATACGTTAATCACCGGTGTGCGCTGTACAGGTTAGCATGAAAGATAATTGCTTATTTCTAACATTATCAGATCGATTACTGTTTAAAAATACAGCCATTTGATTCTAGAATGCAGTTGACAAAATACAATACAAAAGAGGAGGAAATGGAGAAGCAATAAGTATGTAAAGAGCTTGTTTTCCTTTTTGTACTCATTATCGTTCAACATGCGTACAACGTGAATAAATTCATTATCCTCTACTTACTAACTAAATGTGTGATGTATACTGTCGAGTATTAAAATGACATTGCAGAAAAAGTATGAGGGGTTTTTACCAAGGCATCTGCTGACACACTGAACCTCAGAAAGGATGCACTAAAGGGTTAAATTATAAGGACAAGTTGCATAAACTTATTCCTCTGACTCTGGGAGGCGATTTTACCACTCTGCCCCGCCCATCGATGGGTCGACGGAGACTGTAGAATCACGCGAGGGCCGAGAAATCAGATTCACGCCTGATTTCTTGCCTCTCGCGATCTCACCGGCGCATGTCCGTCGCATTCAACCTCCTGCTCATTTCTGGCGGGGCCTGAAGGGGTGGGCTGGTCGGGTAAGGACTGGAGGGCAGGCTGCCAGTCTGCATCACGATTGGTGGAGGGGGGGGTTGGTGGTGGAAGGAGGGCTTGAGTGGTCTGAGCGGCGGGGGGAGGGGGCAATATTTCTGGGCAAGGGTGATAAGCTGTGGGGCCCTGGGGGTGGGGGTGGGCGGGGGAGGGGGGGTGGCGGTTGCTGGGGCGAGGCCAGCTACAGCAGCAGAGAGCTAACAGATATTTCAGACCTGTAAGCTCTCTGCTGGTTGCCATTGCGTATGTGCAGCCACAGGTCTGCTGCTGCAGCAGCCTTCCTGGTAAGTTAAGTTCTGCTCCCTCCCTCTAGCAGCTAGAAATGGTGTAGTCCATTCTTTCCTTCTCTAAGTGAATAAGATATGCAAATTGGACTCGCCCAAAAATCGGATCTGAAACTCTCCCGTTTTCATGCTAGCTAGGCACTTAGAACCTTTCACATAAAATTGCTTCTAGAAGTTTGAGGGGTGACCATCTGAGGCCATTAAGATGATGAAGGGCAGATACAGAAAAACTAGATACCATCTCATAAAGAGCCAAAAGAACTCAAAACATTACCTCTGCTTTCTCTCCTTTCAGATGCTGCCAGACCTGCCGAGTTTCTCCAGCATCCCCTGTTCTTGTTTCGGATTCCAGCTTATTTTAAACTATGTACCGTGGTGGGGAAATTGAGAACAAGGGGGCACAGCCTTAACATTGAAACTAGACCACTTAGGAGTGAAATCAGGATGAACTATTTTTGCACAAAGAATAGTGGAACTCTGTCCTCTGTGGACACAGATTCAGTTGAAGCTTTTCAGACTGAATGGTGTCATTTTGTTATGAGGGAGCATCAAGGGATATGAAGCTTCTTCTTCCAGTTTTTCCCATTGCTCCTGGTGTAGCCCGAATGCTGGTTGATCATCCTTCTTCATTTCCTCCTGTTCAGTCACCCATTTCTCTTCCAATCCAACTGCGTTTAAGTGTCTCATGGCTGCACCTTGCCATCTGGTCTTAGGCTTTCCCCTTCTCCTCCTTCCTGGCAGGCCCCTCACCACTACTCACCATATTTCCTCTCTCTCCATATCTCTTAAATCTCCTCTCAGCTACTTTCTTCAATGCTCCCACCACCTTCACTGAACCCCATGATGTGCTTGCTGTTTCCTGATTTTACCCTTTCTCACTACTCCGCGTATCGATCTCAGTGTCCGCATCGCATTAGTATCTAGTCTCTCTTTTTGATGTTATATAATGCAGAAACTTGGGCAACAAGTTTGCTCTCAAAACTGCCTGGTCAATTCTTCCTTTCCGTTTCAGCGATACTTCTCTGTCACATAGCACTCTACTGCCCTTCTTCCAGTTACTCCAAACAGAACTAATCCGTTGCTTCATTTTCATTTCAGTGCTTCCATCTTCTACCACCACTGCCCTCAGCCAATTGAAACAACTCGCTTTCTGCACATCTTCACTCTGATCCCCTTATTCAAGCTCAGTCTGACGTTCCACATATTGGGTCTTTGGTCTTCAGATCTTCCTCCCCCCGTCATCCAATGCTTTTCTCCAATGCTCCAGGTACTCAGTCGTATTCTCCTCATCCCCACCACATACCTCAATGTCGTCAGTAAACACCATGGGCTATGACACTTCCCATCTCACTTGCTCAGGTAGAACATCCATGACGATCGGGAAGAAGAAGGGGCTCAGTGTAGATCCTTGGTGCAATCCAACTTTCTCTTTGAAACTTTTCCCCACATGGCCTCTTTACTCTTGTCTGTGTCCTGCAATAGTTATACGTACTTCTCAGTGACTTCTTGAATTCTAGCACATATCCAGACTTTGTCTTGAGGCACTCAGTCATATGCCTTCTCGAGTTGATGAGTATAATCTTCAAGTTGCATTGGCCTTTCTAATATTTCTCCATATTTCCCCAATCCCTTCCCAGCAAGGGATATGGATCAAAAGGGGATAAATGGAGTTGAGGTAAATGCAGTGGAGTTGAGGTGAACTATGAACAGCATGTAATACTTATTTTGAATTATACATGCCTTTGGCAGAATGCTTTTTCATTCATGATGTACGAAGAAAAAGATCCAACGTGAAAAGTTTCTGAAAACGGATGCTAAAGCTATAAAAGTCACTGGTCCATATAAACTAACTAAGTAAAGAAAATAACAACAAAATAAAGATACTTTCCTTGCAGTCCTACTGCAAACTGTTCTACTTTCTTGAATTTGCTGTATAGCAAAATGTGAATTTTTTTTTTCTACGTGTATTAAGTAAATTTCCAATGACAACGACGCATTAAATATTGATTTGTTTCTACAACTGTTCAAGAATTCTGGCAAGAAATATTGATTTAATTCTCATGAAGTATTATTTAGTTTCTCATACACATTCTGAATTTGCCAGTTTCCCTGAAGGAGGACATTATTGAATTATATATTGCCTTATTTGAGTTCTAAATAATTCATGTTTTAGGTATTGAATCAGATAAGATGAATGTACTTTTATTTATACTCAGGATTTAACACTTCAACTTCAAACTATACCTTTCCTATTTTCCATTTGCATGGTACACATAATAGAATGAATAACCCATCTCAGGGTCAGTTTGTAACATTTTCCTGTAAACAAAATAAGGAATAGTGTGTGCTTGCTTATGGGAGAGCACATCATAGAATAGATACTTTTGTTTGTACAATATGTGGCCTAGTTTCCAAAAAACGTGAGTTTCCTGCTCCATTGGTGCTAACTGGTTGTGGAAATAGTGGGTAATTTTCAACCTCATTGTCTGGTTGGTAACATGAGAGCGGATTGCCTGCTTATTATAAAACTCACCTTTCATCCCATTTCAAACAAAGTTTCAGCAAATTCTAAAACAAACGGATGATCTGTTCCACTCCATTGCCAGCACTCAGATGGTGAAGTTGTACATTGACTTCCTGGTGTGCAAGCCAAAAGAGATTAATGGTCTTTTAAAAAAAATGTAAATTGAGAGTGGCATTGATTGAAATCTTCAAGCCATTGACTTCATATGGTGTTAAATTCATTCCAGAATGGACTTCAATTTCTCTTCAGTGGTAATTTTAACAAGAGCTGCAGCCAAGTGGACCTGGTGGTCATGCTGTAACAACAGCGGTTGAAGCCATCATGCCCTATTATTTTTTGTCACTGGATCTCATCGAGATTCTGCTTTAGACATATGTAGGAACTTGCAGTCACACATATAGACTGGAATTCTCCCATCCAGCCTGCCACTAGAATTTTAGCGGGCATGGTTGCGGTCAATGTGAAACCCCATTGACAGTCAGGCGGGAATTTCCAGCTTTTAGACCAGCGTAGCTGTAGAATTCCACCCATAAATGTATAAGGCAGCTGGCTGATGGGTTACTTGCCAGGGTCACCAAATATGTCAACTTTTCCAGCAATAATGTCAGTCAGAATGAGTGGGTGCTTTGTGGCTCTGGCTGGTTGCCCACAGGTAAAAGATGTAATTGAATACATGCAAGTGGCAGTCAAAACACCTTGGAGTGTTTGTCAACCACATAAGCTTTTGCTCCATCAATATGTTGCTCATGTTCAATCACGAGAACATCTTTATGCAAGTGCCTGTAAGTTTTCCAGGCATCTGCCATAATGGTTTCATCTTGCACAGTCCATCAGTCCACTCTTCTTGAACTCTTTACATCTGGAAGCAGGAGGCTTCTCGGAGACAAGGGACATCTAGTAAAATGTGGGTAATGATACCTCTCAGAAACCTGAGGAGCACAGCAGTGAATTCAATAGAACAACCAGATGTCATTCAACAAGCCATTGGTATGTTGAACAGAAACTTCAGTTGTTTGGACAGATCTGGAGGCATCGTTCAGTATATACCAGCCAGGATGTCCAGAATGGTGCACTGCTCTGCACACTGCATTGTCCAGCAGTCAGGCCAGGATCTGCAGGAAAGGCACAGAGCACAGTGACACAGAGGAGGATTTCCAGGAGCAAGGGGAGAAATACGAGGAAGAGGAGGATGAAGATGGGGAGGTAGAGTGTAACGAGGCCAATGCATCACCAGTAGTGCACATTGCTACCTGGAATACCCTGATTATTGCAAGATTCACTTTGGGTTCTACCAATGTACCCATCTCACAATCTCATAGAATACCCACCTTTGCCCTACTCCCCACCCAAGTCATTAACACAACACAATCCTGTAAACAAGCAAGCCTTCCTTTCACACCTTCTACCAGCCATCATCAAATCAGGCCTTTCTATTCATCATCAACAACTGAAAAACGCACTTGCAAACCAGCCCTCAACCAAAAATGTGCAACACAGGAAAAAGGTGTAAAACAATAATATATAGGTGCTTCTGGTGAAGAATAGACATTAACTGTACAAAATACCTACCCTTATACATATTCCTGTGCCAATGCAAATTTTAATGCTTCCTATTTTCCACTGCTCCTACATGTTGCAAACCTTGTGATTTCAGTAGAAGTAGAGACAGGTTTCTCACATCCCAGGTTTCTCACATCCCAACTGTTGAGTTGTTCCTGGTTGATGTCCTTTGGGTCACGGGCTCTACCAAACATTGCTGCCCTTCACCTGTGGTGGGACAGATTTGTCCATTGGGATACAAGACAGCATAGTGTGTACTGACTGTCCAATGGGTGAGGAATGGAAAATCTTTGAGCAAAGCCCTAACTTCCAGGTCCTCTATCCCACTCATTGCCTAGGTGCACCTCCCTGCTACCACTTTGCTGGAAAGCATTTTTCTGAAGGTCAGCAGGGTGCCACAAGGTCAAAGTTAAAGTATCAGTCACCCTTTTCAAGGTGGCAGCCAAAGTCTGCCCTTGTCAAAGGCTTGTGTGCACTTGCGTTTGATGTTCCATGTATTTCGCCCCTCTATCCATGGAAGAAGACATAATTGCAATGGCCTGTGACAAGAACCCACTCATTTTTGATGTGGATTCATAAAATCTGTTTGCAATTGTGGACAGTGTGCTTGGAATGCCTGTCAGTACATTGCACAATCTCTGCTGTTCCTCAATGATTATTTTCTTCAGCGATGGTCCTTAGGGTATAGCATCTGTGTCCATTTGGACAGAGTTTGATGAGACTTGTGTCCTCTGACATGAACTTGTCACTGCTGTCCCTGACTCCACTGCCTGCTCTTGTTCACTTGTGAAGTGCAATTCACAATGTGAAATCTCAATGATCTCACTAACCTGTCCCACAGAATTATGAGTATCTGAGCTGGTGCAAATTCTGGATCAGTCCTGTGATGATGCACATTCAAAGAGATGGACTTTCTCTGAGGAATTGTCATCAGCGACTTCGTCCACCTCCTCAGGATGCACGAAGGCCCTGTGGGAGGTAAAAGACCATGAATGAGTATTGTCAACTTAAGAATGATGCAAGTTATCAACATGAACATGATTATATTTCACTCACTCTTGTCAAGTTAACATGACTGATGGTTGTACATCATACGGCTGTGCGATACTGAATCCTGTTACAGCTAGCTGGGAGGCCCCCATCTCTCCATCTCTGATGGCTAGGCACATCAAGCCTCCACTGGTCTCCAAATCTCCTCCTCTGCACTTGCGAGTTGGGAGATCTCTGGAGGGTTGCCTTCGGTTCTCTCTTTGGTGGTCTCAGATCTATTTCCTTGCAAGGTGGGAAAGAAGAGACCCATGCGAGTAATGGCATTTGTCTACCTGATGGATGGACTGTAGATGTTAAGGGTGAGTATGAGGGACAACAATGATGTTGCATAAGGATGAGATTGAGTCAGTGGTGGATGTATAGTTGGAGATGTAAGGAAATGCATAGACAGAGAGAAATGTTTGTTCCTTTAAGGTAAGTGGTTGTGAGGCATGAGGTAATGAGGTCAGCTTGAAAAGTCAGGGTGATGTGGTTGGGGTGATGCACATTTGAGGATTTAGATGAATGTGTCACTGTTCTCACCTTTCCTGCCTTGGTTAGATCATTAAACTGCTTCTTGCATGGCACCACTCTCCTGCTGCTGGCCTCTTCTGCCATCTCCAAACACACCTACTCGGTTTGATCAGCCGGCTTCTCACATCCATTGCTAGAGAATAGTCTCTCGCTCTCCTTCTGTTCACAGTCTCCAGCAGCACATTCACAGATGTGTACATGAAGCAAGGAATAGTCTTGGATCATCCTGGGTCATCATCATGCCTGCTGCATTGATTGAATGGGAAACCCGGAAATAAAATGATCATGAACTGGCCGGATACATATGCTATCAGGTATCCCATTTCATGTGTGTCAGTGCATTTAAATTCAGCCTCTTGTTTCCATTTACCTTTGCTGACACTGGAACCAGACTACAAAGGGGTAGACTGAAATATTTAAAGATATAAACTATTGAAGTGACGCAGAAATATATCCAGACTTACTTTTTTATGTGGTAAGGCCTTGCAGCCACTCAGACAGAAACAACCCCAATGGCCCTCGAACAGAATGGATGCAAATCATTTCAGTAAACAAAAAGTAATAAGCCTGTGTGTAAAGTCACTGATCAGTGTCAAATTGTGTAGAAAACAACAAATGGTACTGAAAAAATTCTAAGGGGCCACACAAATCCCATGTCCATGGCATGAATTGCTTGAGATATGCTGTTGTGATTCATGATGCTATTAGAATCTCTCACCCGTGTAACTACTTTGAAATTTACTTGTAACCATTTATTATCAGAGTGGTAGCACCAAAACAAATATCCATCTCATGGTGTTCTCTAAAATGATGGTGCACCGTGTTTAGTCAGAATTGTAATCAATAGACGATGCAGCGTTTGAAGTGTTGTCTCAAATAGTAGGTGTAAGAGGTCACAGTGAATGACTTATCAGAATTCAATTGCGCAATAGCTCCATTTTTTATTGAATTAGTATCGATCTAAGAATAAATAAAATCATTGCCATCAATCTGCATATGATGGGATGTTGTCCTAAAATATGACAGCCTGTTTTACTGTGATGAACAAGTCTGGACAGTATTGAATTTGCTTCCACCAGACTAGAAATAAATATTTCTCAGTGGCTCCTGCGTGTGAGGAAACAACATAAAATTTAACAATATTCAAATGCCATCATGTTTGACATTTACAAAAAGGAAGCAGTGGGTTTGCTTCTGCAGAAATATTTCCATTATCACAAGAAGAACTTTTAGCTGAACACAACCAGCAATTTTGTATTAAGATGAAAAGGCTATTTTACAAGCAGGTATGTGCATTTGACTAATGTTGTTTACACTGCAATTTCCAACAATTTCAATGTTGAAATGTTGAACAGAGACATGGAAACAGAGAAAGAGAGAGATGTTTAAAGCATAGCATGATAATTTGGTCCTCGGGCAAGTTTTACATTTCTTATTCCAGAATTGAACTTGCTGGGGAGTGTACGACTATCATTTGTTGATGGGTGACAATGTAATGGCAAATAACACTGTTTGTCAAATCCAAGCACGAGCCTGGAAATGACTGCAGGAGCATGAATAATGAACTTGATCTCTCGGCTCATAGCAGCTTGGCTCAGCTGGTGATGCTCCCACTTCTGATCTCGTAAGTCAGAAGTTGTGGATTGGAATTGTTGTCCCTCTAATGAGAGGTAAAATTGAATTGTTAAAGATCCCTTGCTACTATGCGAAAAGGAGCAGGAAATTCACCCAGTGATCTGGGTGACATTCTCTCTTCAACCAACACTACCCGTACAAATAGATTAACTGGCCATTTATCTCATTGCTGTTAATAGGATTGTGCTGTGCACCCACAAAGAAACAGTAGACTCTACATACTTCAAAATAAATCATTCTAAGTGAATCAGTTTGAGACAACAACATGAAAACCGCTTGCATTTGTATAGCACCTATAATATAGCAAAATGTTGCAAGATGCTTCACAGGATTATTAGCAAATAAAATTTGACAATCCCAGAGATGCGATTAACGGGTACATTTATGCATATTCTTTATTTCTCATTCTCTTCTCAACTATTTCAGAATAATGGAGAGAGGAATGAACACACTAATTTTTGTATGCTAATATTGCAAATAATAATTTATATGCTAATGTTTTTTGAAGTGATTTATTGGACGGGTGACTTGAATACACAAATTTATCCTCAAGAAATAATGATTGAATGTATTAGAAAACAAGTAGATCCTTAAGATTTCAAAGGAGGTGCATTCCTCAGAAGCTTAATTGCTCTTCAACCAGCTTCAAGGAACCTCAGAGAGTAGGCAGGGGTTTTTTTTCTGTCAAGGCACAGTATTTTTCAACCAAGAACAATTAGTTGCTTTTCTTCTAAGAATTGTAAATTGTCTGGGAAATGCACTGCTGGGATGGACTATTTAGTATTTGCATTACTAATTGCTTCCTAACACACTTTTTTGCCCACCCTATATTTTTTCACGCATCTATTCTCCTTTTTTCTCCCTCCTCTCCTCAGGGTGCTGCCTTATTCTGTGACATGGTTCAAAGGGTGATGGCACTTCTCCAGGCACTACCCTGGTTCTCCATTATCGGACACATAAGCTGGAATTCTATCGCCGCGCCCGACCCGGAATCGGAGCCTTGCCCAAGCTAGGTTGTAAAATACTGGCCATAGAATCATAGAGCCTGTTTCCATGCTGTAAACCTCTTCGGCCCAGCTTATCTCTACGGCCTTTTTAAAAAAACCACTAAGCTAGTTCCACTTGCCCTCGTTTGGCCCATATCCCTCTATACTATTTTACCCATGCAACTGTCTAAATGCTTTTTAAAAGACATTTTAAAATGTCTACTACTGCATCTGGCACCTTGTTCCTTTGAGTGAAAAGATTGCCTCTCTGGACTCTTTTGTACCTCTCCCCACTAACCTTAAAACTACGTCCTCTAGTTTTAGACTCCCCTACCTAAGGGAAAAGATATTGACTATCTAGCTGATCTATGCTCCTCATTATTTTATAGACCTCTATAAGATCACCCTTAAGCCTCCTACGCTCCAGGGAAAAAAGTCCCAGTCGATCTAGCCTCCCCTTATAACTCAAACCATCAAGTCCCAGTAGCATCCTAGTAATATATTGAAACAGTGAGCATTGGTGGACTGTTTTACCATGGAAGATATCACTGCGGAGCCCGTTGCCGACATCACCAACGCTCACAAGCACACTGCTTCAAACAAGATCCACTTGACAATAATTAGGAGTGGAAACCTTACTAATACTTCTCTTTCCCACTCTGGGGGTATTGTGGTTAGTTATAACAACTCACTAGTGCCCCAATTGAGATCAGATTAACTCATTACAGGTAAGAAATCAAACTTGCTACCTTTCTGTTGTGTACTGTTCACTATTTTCCTGGATTACAACAGCGGAGTAAGTTGAATCACTTTGGGATATTCTGAAAAATGCTAGAAAATCCGTTACATCCTAAATCATTAATGGAAACTCCAATTCACAAGTGCAAACTAGTGATCTTGGGAATGGCCTTCAACTTGGGCCGGGGTGTAAGGGGAGTGATATCCCATTAGTTACTGAGTAAGTGCCTTGCTGAAAATGCAATTCCAGGAACTTCAATGGAATTAAACATCAGGCGGTGTGTTGTGTTCCTGCCTTGGTCAAATTTCATGTTATTTCCATCCATAAAAGTACTTCAGCAATCAATCCACAAAAGCTTTTGCATCAAGTTGAATTATATCCAATCTTTTAACTCTCGGTAGGCTGTACAGTAACATAAATACATGACTCATTTATTGATTAATTAAAAAAAAAAGATATTAGCCTCCCTGCAGTGTACATGGAAATCATTTAGGGGAGGATGCTGTTCTTATTCTTAAGTAGAAAATATCACCAATTTGTATTTTACATTTCTAACTTGCATGAACACATTAAACTTCACAGTTTCACTTGATATTGACATTTCTTTCATTTTCCTGTTGTGTGTGAAGAGCAGAGAATGCTGGAGGAAATAATAGCTTCAAATTGAGAAAACAATCAAAGTAACTGCAAAAGAATTGATCTTAATTTCCAAAGAAGTCTGAGTTTAAATTTAGAAGATTAATTTGGTGGTTTTAATTGGAATGGGGGAGCGATTCTCCCAGCCCGCTGCACAGCTCAAGCAGCACAATAGGCTGGGAGACATCAGCTGTTTCAGAGGCTCCCCGCTGGGCGGCATTGTCTCCATGCGTCTCCAGGGCCAGGATTTCTGGCATCATCAGTTTGGCACTGGAAATCGGCGCGGTGCTGATTTAAATATTGAAATCGGAATTACCATCCTATTAGCGGGCCCGGGATTGAAGTCTTCAAGCCCGCTGGCGTCTCCCCCACCACTCCCCCTGCCAGAAGTGGTTCACTCCAGCGGGGTTTACAACAACTCCCAACTAAAGGGCAGCCCAGCCCCGCTGGAGTGAAGGGAGGCCATGGAGGCCCTCCCACGAGATTGGGGATAAGAGAGGGGGTGCCCCCTGTGCATTGCCAACCCGGCCCCCTGGCATTGTCTAAGGGGCACCTTGGCGCTGCCCACCGGGTATTGAGCAATGCCAAGGGGGTGGGGTCAGAAGGGGCAGGGCCTATGAGGGGATCAGTGGGGGTGGAGGGGTCCCGCTGCTATTCTCCATAGCGATCAGTGGCAGAGGGAGCAAAGGGGGTGATCGGGGCCGGCCATCTGGGGTGGGGGGGGGTGCGGTTTGGGGGATTCGGGACTGCCAGCAGGGGAGGGAGTCAGGGAAATTTGGGCAGGATTGGGCTGACAAGTGGGAGGGAAAATCGGGGCTGGCCCGGAGACATCTGGCAGCCCAGCGATCAGAGGGGTGAGAGGGCCACCCAGCCAGTGATGTGGGGTCGCGGGGCTGGCCAGCGGTCAGGCTGGCCAATGATTGGGAGGGAGCAATGCGGGGCCACTGCGCAGGCGCCGATCTCTACGCTGACAGATTGACACATGCGCAGTGCCCGCTCAGCGCTATGCTGCCGGCCTCTCCAGCAGGAATACGCACTCAGATTTTCAGCATGAATCTCTCTGGGGCACTCTGTAGTGCTCAGGGTGTGGGGTGATTCATTCTGAAAATCCCACAGAAGAAAACCAGCAGGAGCAATTCCCATTTTAATGCATATTCGGCGCTTAGAATTTGGACTTTATTCACAGTCCAAATCTAACCCTGCCATCTCAGTGGAAGCCGCGTGTATGGCCAATTAAAATGCAGCAACAAAATACCACCTTCAATATCACTTGTAATTTTGAACTGTTCTTTCGAGTATGAGAGAGAAATACGTACTGGAAGGCTGTGAGTCCTTTGTTAGATAGGCAGAAGAAGTCACTGAGGCCCAACTTCAATTTTAACTTGAAGCTTTTGCCCTGTTGTGAAGCCTGGAGAATGACTTCCACCAAGGAGTTTACTTTGAGGCTGCGAGATCAGCTTTTAGCTTGTTTCCATTTGGTCAATAGTGTTCATGCTAGACATTCCACATAGATTATTGACTGATTTCAACTTGAGGAATGTGATTTAGCGGCACGGTAGCACAGTGGTTAGCACTGCTGCCTCACAGCGCCAGGAACCCAGGTTCGATTCCCGGCTTGGGTCACTGTTTGTGTGCAGTTTGCACATTCTCCTCGTGTCTGCGTGGGTTTCCTCCGGGTGTTCCGGTTTCCTCCCACAGTCCAAAGATGTGCGGGTTAGGTTGATTGGCCGTGCTAAATTGCCACTTAGTGTAAGGGGGATTAACAGGGTAAATTAGCAGGTAGTAGGAGCCGGGTGGGATTGTGGTCAGTGCAGACTTGATAGGCTGAAGGGATTCTATGATCATTGTAGCTTCATAAACAGGGATGACAGTGGGGACACAAATCAGTCAAACAAAACTTCTTGTCACCCTTTCATTAGTTTACCCACATATTAACTGAATGAAACAAATCAATAATAAAATCTGTAAATGGTGATTCCGCCACTTGCTAATTAATAAAAGTTCCTTCGATGGAGATGCAACATGAATACTGAAGTAAGGAACAGAGTGGAGTTTTGCATGGATTGCGTGTGGTTTATTGCACATTTCAACATCTCTTCAGTTCAGTTCAGTTCATCAAAGAAAAACGACTTTGTATGAAAGCTATCTTTCATCTTATCCACAATGATAGTGAACATTTTTTTGTAGTGTCATGTTGACTATAGTACCGGCTTGTGCAGTATGACTAACACATTGGCCCTTTTCTCCGACCAACAAAAATCCATTCAATTCAAAATTGCATTTGATAATTCATTTTCAGGCATAAAGTTTCCGTGTTGCTGTGCTTTTGATGTTATTTGATTCAAATTATTGGATAATTCAAATGTTTTTAGTGTTAAAGGTGACTGAATTATTAGATCAAGATGGCACCAGCTGGTCATATGCTGGCTTCCGGAAGTTTCTGAGCCACTTCAAAGTGAACAAAGGCTAACCCCTTAAACATCTGGAATATAATATCTTTTGCATCACACAAACAACCCAGCCAAGCTAACACAATGGCCCAGCAGACGGTCGGCCTGCTCCAGCCAGCTTCCAACAAAGACAGCCAAGAATCTCCAAGAATCATGGAATCCCTACAGTGCAGAAGGAGGCCATCGGCCAATTGAGTCTACACCAACTCTTCAAAAGATCATCTTTAGGAGTCGAGAACATGCAAACTCCACACAGAAAATCAGCCAAGGCCAGAATGGAACCCGGGTCCCTGGCACTGTGAGGCAATATCAGCACTAATGGCCTAAGCATTAACTGTTCTAATATGATGATTCCAACGAGAGGGCCTTGTTTAATAACCCTAAACCAGTATCACATAAAGAAAACTTGGATTATCTGAATTCCTTTAATTATACAGTCTTTGGACCTGCGGTCAGTTACTGTTTGACCTCCAAAGAGAAGAGGCCTCCAGGCAACAGCCTGCGCTGTCTACCATCAAGTAACTGGCAACAGAAAGAACACTGGCACTCAAAAGCTGCAACTGCTGGAACCTTGGAACTCGTGCCTCTAAGACCTGTTCATTGTAGGTGCCTCTTCTTCCATCATAGAAATCTCACTTCGGAAAGACAGGATCACCTCACAATCTCCTCTAAAGGAAGATTCCATTTGACTTTTGATTCTGGACTCTGGATACACATAAAACCCAAATTTGTATTTGATCATGGTCATGCCCTGAACCCTTTTCCTTATCTTCCGTTTATTGCATAAGTGCAAAAGAGGGGGACTTTATTTTATGTTATTTCGAGTTTGCTGTGCAAGTTAGTCATAGAGGATTGGAACACTCCAAATTTACAGGTTGGAGAAAATATAAAGGTGGAAACCAAAATAAAAAACATCTTTCTGTTTATGAATGGGTAGTGAGTGAGGCAATCAGGATGTTTAAATTGACCCCCCACCAACCCATAACATTATATGGAACTGTTCTCATGTGCTCAGTCTTAATAGATGGACCCATCAAGTGTTTACTCAATCCCTTGTGGGCAGCATGGTGCCACTGCTGCCTCACAGCTCCAGGGACCCGGCTTCAATTCGCAGCTTGGGTCACTGCCTGTGCAGAGTCAACACGTTCTCCCCGTGTCTGCGTGGATTTCTTCTGGGTGCCCCAGTTTCCTCCCACAGTCCGAAAGACTGTGCTGGTTAGGTGCATTGACATTGCTAAATTCTCCCTCAGTGTACCCGAACAGACGGCGGAGTGTGGCGACTAGGGGATTTTCACAGTAACTTCATTGCAGTGTTAATGTAAGCCTACTTGTGACTAATAAATAAATAAACTTTAATAAATAAACTTTACTTCTGAACAATTGGTGCCTTGTGCAGTATATAAGACCAAGGTATCATCAATATAAGAGGAGAGGTGATGGCCTTGTTGTATTATCGCTAGGCTATTGATCCAGAAACTCAGCTAATGTTCTGGGGACCCTGGTTTGATGATGGAATTTAAAATCAATAAAAGAAAAATATCTGGAATTGAGAATCTACTGATGAACATTGTTGATTGTTAGGAAAACCCATCTGATTCACTGATGTCTGTTCAGGAAGGAAATCTGCCATCCTTACCTGGTATGGGCTACATGTGAGTCCAGAGCCACAGCAATGTGGTTGTCTCTTAATGCCCTCTGAAATGGCCTAGCAAGCCACTCAATTTCAAGGGCAACTAGGGATGGGCAATAACTGCTGACCAGCCAGCAATGCCCAAGTCCCATGAATTAATAAAAAAAATAATAACATGACGGGTGGCAGCAAGATTAAGTACAGATACAACACGGTGAACAGGATTAAATTGTGCTGCATGGCATGAGAAGACTCTTGACATTTTGGTCAGACTGCAACAAAGCAGTTGTCATGGCCGCGAAGAAAGGTTTTAGAGTCACAGCACCGCGCTGGTGCTCAGATAAGGAGTTGGTAAGCAGACGGAGCCCTGATGATGGCATTACAGTGCACCGCCTGTCAGTTCTGTGAGTGGGACAGTGCATTGAGAGGACCAGCATCAAGTTAGCTCAGTTCTGAAAGGGTGTGATCCACACCAGGGTGTGGACCAGATCGATAGTGAGCAAGGGAGAGTTTAAATAAGAAACAACCACCATTAACATCGGGCCAGAGAAGTTTGCGATGATAACAGGTGGCATCGGGAGTTGCTGAAAATAAGTTGAATATAAAGCAAAGACACCATTACTCCATGGTGCATTTCCGTTACAACTCACCTTTGTGGGTGGAACTTCAGCAAAGTGTGCGACAGCGGCTACAGCGACATCCATCCCAGGGACTGATAGCAGAAGGAAGGTCAAAGGTGTATTGTCAGAACATTCACAAAATTCCCCAGTTTGAATTGAGACGCAGCTGACCCACCATCCGAATTCAAAATGTTTAAACAGCAAACAGAGGTATGATTTCTTGATTTAAGTGTGTCTGCACCAGACAAGCGAGCCATAAAAATTCACCTAGCTATTGGGAATGAAGTTTCTATGCAGGCTGAACACATCCGGATTAACAGAAGACCTAAAGAATCCCCAAAAGATATGGACTACATTTCAGAATTCAGAATCAAGTTCAACTTCTGTATTCATCACCTAGAGTTCATGTCATTTCAACAACAGCCCACAGATTCCATAGATCACTGATCAGCAGATGCAGAGAGGAAGGTACAAATTGTGATTTTAAAAAAATGCATAGCTAGTAGGCAAAGGTTTTGAGTTGGTGATCAAATCCACACCCATGGAAGTATTCCAGAAAGATCAGCAAGCCCAAAATCTACAGCATCAAATGGCTACTCAAGGATGGATGCAAGTACAAAGTGATCCTCACAGGTCGACAAAGCTTACAATCCCAATGGCTGATGCACTCACTGGAACACAAATGTGGACTTCTGCTGGCGCCAAGAAAATGATCAGCGTTTCATCAATTCTGCAAGGCATGTGGTAAAAAGAAAGGGCCATTGGCAGCAGCAGTGCACTAGGCCAAAGGCTGATGCAGCTGCAAAGAGCCATGCGCTGATCCAACGCAAAGGGTACCTCCAAGCAATAACAGAAACCACCCGGAATCACATCGAAACCATATATATGAGGTGAGTGACAATCCAGAAAATGATGATGATGCTCAGGACAAGACGAAGAGTGGTGAACACATGTTTCATATTGTCAGTCTTCAAGAAAACAGTGGCGCCATCACATCATCCAAAGTATTTGCCAAGATCCAAATGATTTGCCCAAAACAAGTTGGTAACTATTCGTTACTGGTCAAGATTGACACAGGGGCGAGTACCAACATACTACTCCCCAGAAAGTTCTAAAAACCATGCATCCACAGACATGGAAGGCCATGGTGAAATACACAGCAAACAGAGGTTCACTAATTCCATGAGCAGGGGCCATAGTAAAAGTACAATCAATCTTTCTGGGTGACACGGATGCTCTACATCATGGAATCAAAAGTCCCACCGATTGCAGGAGTCCTGGCATGTCATGGACTCAAACTAATAACAATCCTTGGAATCAGTCTGACTTCACAAGGCAAGTCAACCTCAGAAATTATTCCCATCGCCTCAGTTCATGACCTATCATTGGAAAATCCAGATTAGTTCAACAAAATTGGATGTATCAGGGAGCTGCATTATTACATTTGCAGGAAAATGTAAGTTTGTCAATTGATCCACCACAAACTCACAGCAGCCACATACATGACAAATTGAAGATTTACCTGGACAAAATGGAAAAGGACAGAATCATTAGAAGACTGCAAAGAGCACACAGACTGGTGCAGCTCAATCACATAAGTCGTAAAGAAGGATAGATCAATACGAGCATACCGCAATCCACAATGTTTCAACTCAGCTTTGAAACACTGTCCTTAAAAAATACCCACTTTGGCAGAGTTAAATCTGAGATTTTCAGGTGCAAAATTCTTCTTGAAACTTGATGCCAAGCATTGTTACTGGTTTGTCCATCTTGGCACAAGGCCTCACTGCATTTCGTGCCTCATTTGGATGATGCTGTTTACTACAACTTCCTTTTGGGCTATCTGTTAGCCATATCTATTGTGGGAAGGACAAAGTAAGAACATGACCACAATCTGCGCTAACTGATGCAAGTGGCACGTAATGAAGGAGTTGTGTTCAACAGTTCAAGTGTGAAATCAATGTGCAGCAGATCAAGTTTTCTGGCTCTGTTTATTCCAGTGCTGGCATGTTTCCCAATCGAAGTAAAATAGAGGATAAAATAAAATAAAGCCATGTCAACGCCGCAAGATAAGGCTGATTTTCGAAGAGGTCTAGATTTCTAATCTCTTGACTTCTAAATGCCCAATTTTGCTCAAAAATCTTCCTCGCTAATGGAATGGTTGAGAAAGGATATGCATTTCCTGTAGCACGAAGACAACCAATATCTCTTTCAAGCATTGAAACAGTCATTATCAGTAGCATTGACATTGCAATTTTATGATCCTAGGGAGACAGCTACCCTGGAGGTAGATGCCTCACAGGAAGGTCTGGGAGCATCCATACTACAAAAAGACAAACTGATTGCATTTACTTCAAAATCATTGTTTCATTTCACTGTGATAACCCTCATGAAGTCCATAGAGAAC
Source organism: Mustelus asterias (assembly GCF_964213995.1). Classification (NCBI taxonomy): domain Eukaryota; kingdom Metazoa; phylum Chordata; class Chondrichthyes; order Carcharhiniformes; family Triakidae; genus Mustelus; species Mustelus asterias. The sequence continues at coordinate 34,081,569 of NC_135804.1, forward strand.
CACTGATTTATCTTCATGTGGGGCTCATTGAGTACGAGTTCCCCTGGTAACAGGCAGTGACCTGCCCAGGTGGAATTCATTGCCTGAGCCTTTTATGAGGAAGGCCCAGGACTGGGCCTGCTGAACAGTAGTCATAGGCAGCGACTAGTGTCTTAATCATGTTAGTGGTTTTACTTTGCATCCTGTAATAAACTATGTTCCTTTACAGTCGGGTTTCCTGAGTCATTACATTGGCGATAAGGAATGAGAAAAGTGTTGGACAGTGATGGGAGATGTTGAAAATTCCACTGTTTGGAAAACTGGAAACCTGGGGTGCAGGTATGGAGGATTGGCCCCAGTATGGCGAAAGAATTAGATACTTCTTCCAGGCAAACAGGATATAAGGGGACATCCGACAAAAAGCCATCCTCCTGACCGCTTGTGATGTCCTGACTTTCAGCATCATAAAAAGTTTAACCTTTTTGATTTGATTTATTATTGTCACATATATTAGTGTACAGTGAGTATTGTTTCTTGCACACTATACAGACAAAGCATACTGTTCATAGAGAAGGAAATGAGAGAGTGCAGAATGTAGTGTTACAGTCACATTAGAGAAAGATCAACTTAATGGAGGGTCGGTCCATTCAAAAGTCTGACAGCAGCTGGGAAGAAGCTGTTCTTGAGTCAGTTGGTACGTGATCTCAGACTTTTGTATCTTTTTCCCGACAGAAGAAGGTGGAAGAGAGAATGTCCGGGGTGTGTGGGGTCCTTAATTATGCTGGCTGCTTTTCTGAAGCAGTGGGATGTGGGACCTACCCGCAGTCCTGGATTCAAAATCTTTTGACCAATTGGTAGACCTGGTATCGGACCACTACGACCCTAAACTGGCTGTTATATTGCAACAATATAATTTTAACCCAGCAAACAGACTCCCTGAATTCTTGACAAGACTGTGGAAATTGGCAGAACACGGTGTACGAGTCAGCACTTCCAGAAATGTTAAGAGATTATTTAGTATGTGGAATTGATAATAATGTGACCCAAAGGAAGCTACTAACTGAACCAACTTTGGACCTCAAGAAAGCCATAGAATTAGCCCTATCCCATGGAAATATGAAAAAAGAGGTAAAGGAGCTTCAGGGGTCCATAGACAGTACCATCCTCAGCCTTGGGTGACCCTCATACCGCAGAGCCAAGTCCCCAGTGGATAATCTCCCATTTGCTGCCAAGAAAGGGCGATTGGAATCGAAGACCGCGAGATTCCAGAACTAGTTGGGAAGTCTCTCCAGAATACAGTGAGGAGTGAGTGCATCCATGCTGCACTTGCAGTCATAGGGTCCGCCCTAGACAAGGCTACCGAAACAGACACAAACCATACTGCGTAGGCTTAAGGGCGAAACCACCTCAAGACAGGACTTTACAAATAAACCAGCGTGACAATGAGGAATTGATGCAGCTAAATTGGCTCCAATCAAGGTAAATGGCCAACCCCTAGACATGGAGGTAGAGACAAGGCCACTGTGTCTATTATTGGTGAGCAAACCTTTAGGCAACTCTGATTGGGCATCTTGCCTTGAAGCCTGCAGGACACCAAGGCTAGATTGGTCACATAAACTGGAGAGCGTTTATGCATTGTTGGTACCACTGTGGTACCCAGTTATGCACAGACAATAGACAGTGCAACTCCCCCTAATAGTGATGCAAGGACCAGGGCTCAGCCTCTTGGGAAGGGACTGGCTACAGAAGATGCACCTGGATTGGCAGCAGATCATTAAAATAGTTACTGACAATTTATACAAAGTCATTGGGAAGTATATTGAAGTACTTTAAGAAGGCCTAGGGAAGACTACAGGTGCAAGGATCACAATCTACATGGACTCAGAGGGCCAACCAAAATACTTCAAGGTACGACTGGTCTCCTGTGTCCTACGTGCCAAAGTAGAGGCTGAATTGGAACTTCTAGAGGAATTTAGCCTTTTATGTCCAGTACAATTTAATAAATGGGCTGCGCCAGTAGTCCCAGTTTTAAAACCTGACAATTAGGTCCGTCACTATGGGGATTATAAATTGATGGTAAACAGAGCTTCCCGCTTAGACAGATACCTTATGCCAGGCATAGAAGACTTGTGTGCCAAGCTGGCTGGGGAGGGTCACATATTTTCCTAATGAGACATGAGCCACACCCAACTACAACAGGAGTTTGAGGTGTCCTCCATATCACCATAAATACTCAAAGGGCTGTATGAGTAAACTCGCTTGCCCTTTGGAGTGTCATCAACTTGTGCCATTTTTCAAAGGGTGATGGAGAACATCCTTCAGGGGGTACCCAGAGTGGCAGTCTACGTGGATTGACATTTTAATCTTAGGAGCTACTGAAAAGGAACATTTGGAGAGTTTGGAGGAGGTCTTATGGCCTTTTCTGATGCTGGCATCCAATTAAAAAGGGAAAATTGTGTGTTTCAGGTCAATGAGGTAACATACCTCAGGGTCAGAGTTAACAAGGATGGGTTACACCCTGTCAAAGAGAAGGTGAAGGCCATTACAGGGATTCTGACTCCAAGGAACACAACGGAGTTGAAGTCTCCTCATAAATTACTATGGAAAATTCATACTGAAATTGGCTACCCTGCCAGCACCCCTCCATGTACAGTTAAAACAAATTCAGAAATGGTTGTGCTAAATGCCACAAGAGAAAGCCTTTACAAATGTCAAACAACAGTTGCGGTCAATGAACATACTAGCCCATTATGGTCCCCTGAGATTACTCATTGTAACCTGCAACACCTCCCCCTATGGGATAGGAGCAATATTATTGCACCGTTGGGATGATGGGACAGAACGTCCAATCATGTACTCATCACGAATCCTGGTGGATGCAGGGCGGAAGGATGTCCCAATCAAAAATAAAGATTTTGCCATGGTGTTTGTTGTGAAAAAGTTCCAGCAGAACATCTACGGTCTGCATTTCACCATAGTAACTGACCACAAACCTCTGTTAGGCCTCTTCAAGGAAGGAAAGAACATAGAACATTACAGCGCAGTACAGGCCCTTCAGCCCTCGATGTTGCGTCAGCCAGTGAAACCAATCTAAAGCCCCTCTAATCTACACTATTCCAATGTCATCCATATGTTTATCCAATAACCATTTGAATGCCCTTAATGTTGACGAGTCCACTACTGCTGCAGGCAGGGCATTCCACGCCCTTACTACTCTCTGAGTAAAGAACCTACCTCTAACATCTGTCCTATATCTCTCACTCCTCAATTTAAAGCTATGTCCCCTCGTGTTAGCCATCACCATCCGAGGAAAAAGGCTCTCACTATCCACCCTATCTAATCCTCTGATCATCTTGTATGCCTCCATTAAGTCACCTCTTAACCTTCTTCTCTCTAATGAAAACAACCTCAAGTCCCTCAGCCTTTCCTCATACGATTTTCCCACCATACCAGGAAACATCCTTGTAAATCTCCTCTGCACCCTTTCCAATGCTTCCACATCTTTCCTATAATGCGGCGACCAGAACTGTATGCAATACTCCAAGTGCGGCCGCACCAGAGTTTTGTACAGTTGCAGCATGACCTCCTGGCTCCAAAACTCAATCCCTCTACCAATAAAAGCTAACACACCGTACGCCTTCTTAACAACCCTATCAACCTGGGTGCCAACTTTCAGGGATCTATGCACATGGACACCCAGATCCCTCTGTTCATCCACACTACCAAGTATCTTACCATTAGCCCAGTACTCTGTATTCCTGTTACTCCTTCCAAAGTGAATCACCTCACACTTTTCCGCATTAAACTCCATTTACCACCTCTCAGCCCAGCTCTGCAGCTTATCTATGTCCCTCTGTAACCTCAGTAAGAAGTTTAACAACACCAGGTTAAAGTCCAACAGGTTTATTTGGTAGCAAAAGCCACACAAGCTTTCGAAGCTCTAAGCCCCTTCTTCAGGTGAGTGGGAATTCTGTTCACAAACAGAGTTTATAAAGACACAGACTCAATTTACATGAATAATGGTTGGAATGCGAATGTAAATTGAGTCTGTGTCTTTATAAACTCTGTTTGTGAACAGAATTCCCACTCACCTGAAGAAGGGGCTTAGAGCTTTGAAAGCTTGTGTGGCTTTTGCTACCAAATAAACCTGTTGGACTTTAACCTGGTGTTGTTAAACTTCTTACTGTGTTTACCCCAGTCCAACGCCGGCATCTCCACCTCTGTAACCTGCCACTTCCCTCCGCACTGTCTACAACTCCACTGACTTTAGTGTCATCCGCAAATTTACTTATCCATCCTTGTACGCCCTCATCCAGGTCATTAATAAAAATGACAAACAGCAGTGGCCCCAAAACAGATCCTTGCGGTACACCACTAGTAACTGAACTCCAGGATGAATATTTCCCATCAACCACCACCCTCTGTTTTCTTACAGCTCGCCAATTCCTGATCCAAACCACTAAATCATCCTCAATCCCATGTGTCCGCATTTTCTGCAAAAGCTTACCATAGGGAACCTTATCAAACGCTTTGCTGAAATCCATATATACCACATCAACCACTTTACCCTCATCCACCTCTTTGGTCACCTGCTCAAAGAACTCAATAAGGTTTGTGAGGCATGACCTACCCTTCACAAAACCGTGCTGACTATCCCTAATCAAATTATTCCTTTCTAGGTGATTATAAATCCTATCTCTTATAATCCTTTCCAAAACTTTGCCCACAACAGAAGTAAGGCTCACCGGTGATTTCTCCCATTGGATCAGCCTGGATCTAATGCTGGGCACTGTTATTAGGTACCTGTGAATATACCTCAGAACATCCTCCAGGGAGACATATAGCGGATACCTTTAACCACCTGCTGCTACCCATTAGCCTACCTTCTCCTCCAAAGATGGATGAAGTCATCATGACTCAACTTCATGGACACCCTGCCAGTATCCACCAAGCAAATCTAGGCATGGACACAAAAAGACCCCACATTGTTGAAACTCCATCACATCAGCTACGTAGTGGACCATAGGGATGACCGATGGAGGATTTGAAACCCTATCTCTCTGAATCTCAGGAGTTGAGTATAGAAGATGACATTGCCCAGTGGGGAGCCCAGGTGGTTATCCTACAGCCAGGTCAGTGACTAATACTTCAAGAATTGCACAATGGCCACGCAGGAATTTCTTAGATAGAAATATTGACGAGGAGCTACGTCTGGTGGCCTGGCTTAGACAGTGATATCGAAAACCTGGCCAAGCGGTGCAAAGCTTGCAAGGAAAACCGAACAGCCCCAACAGCAGTTTTGGTTCACCCTTGGGAATGGTCGGGGAGATCCTAGGTGCATGTACGTGGAGACTTCACAGGGAAATTTATGGGCTTCATGTTTTTAATTCTAATCGATACCTATTCAAATGGATCAACATGCATTGAATGGTCTATACTACCTCTTACAATATTGTAGAGAAACTCCATCATTCTTTTAGTACGTATGGTATACCCAAAGCTCTCATGACAGACAACGGGACCCCGTTTACCAGCGGGGATTTTCAGACCTTCATGAGTACAAAAGGTCTAAGGCCTATCCACATGGTACCCTATCACCCATCCTCAAATGGCCTGGCTGAGTGGGCAGTCCGGACATTCAAAAGTGGAAAGAAGAAACAAACACCAGGTTCTCTAGAAACAAAGTTCACAAGTTTCCTTTTTAACTGTAGGACTATGCCGTATATGACAACAGGAATAGCCCCAGCAGAGCTATTGATACAATACAATCCCTACAGTGCAAAAAGAGGCCATTTGGCCCATCGAATCTGCACCAACCACAATCCCAGCCAGGCCCTATTCCCATAACCTCACATATTTACCCTGCTAATCACCCTGACACTAGGATCAATTTATCATGGCCAATCAACCTAACCTGCATATCTTTGGATGGTGGGAGGAAATCAGAGCACCCAGAGGAAACCCACAAAGACACGCGGAGAATGTGCAGACTCCGCACAGACAATGACCCAAGCTGGGAATCAAACCCGGGTCCCTGGCACTGAGAGGCAGCAGTGCTAACCACTGTGCCACCATGCTGTCCCAGGGAGGGTTGTGATAGGTTGACAGCTTTGGACTAGGCTTAGTCTGATGTTCCCAAATTTGGCTGGAAATGTCGAATTAGAACAGGAAGCCTAGAAAAAGGGCCATGATTGTCAGAGACCAGATAGAAACTTCAAACTGGGAGATATGGTCCACGTGAGGAATTTCGGTGATGGCTCTCTGTGGATTCCTGGAATTATTCTTGAGAAAACAGGAGGTAAAAACCAGGGAGAAAACCTTAAAGAAGCATGTAGATCATCTCTGTCATAGAGAATCCTCCACAGAGGCATCTATTTCTACAGACGTACCACCGTTGGCATCCTTCACACCAGACTGTGGACAGGAAACTCCACTCTCTAAAAATTCAAGAGCCAATTATCTGGACAATAAAGATTCTGGCTCAGACATGGAGACAGAGGAGGCGGACACCCAGTCAGAGGTCACCACCGAGGACGAGCCCCCTGTAGTGGCTCTGGTGCTCTTCATGGAACAGACATTCAACTATCCATTATATCCCCCAAGCAGATGATCAGAAGGCCCCATCGTCATGGAAGTGAGGGGGGTCCCTCAGGCTTGGGGGCAGGGAGGGGTGTGATAACCCCCACAAGGAAATCACTGATTGATCTCTCTGTGGGGCTCATTGGTAACAGGCAGTGGCCTGCCCAGTTAGAACTCATTACCTGAGCCTTTTATAAAGCAGGCCCAAGACTGGGCCTGTTGAACTATAGTCCCAAGCAGAGACTAGTGTGTGTACACCACAGTAGTGTTTTTTGCATTCTGTAATAAACTATGTTCCTTTCCAGTCAGACTTCGTGAGTCATTACAGTTGCACAATCCAACTATTCCAACAATCAGATTACTCGTCGATGCGGTATTAGTTTAAAAACATGCTTATTTTTGCTAATAAACCAATGCTCATCTGCATTAATAAAATTCCAACAGGCTGCCACTCTTAAAAAGATCAAGGAATACTCCTTGATAAAAGAAAATGAATCATTATGTTCTATTGTTCTGTCAGCTTCCACTGGTCCTTGAAAGATCTATGTTGGTGATTGTGCAAATGAGTTTTGTCAGGAACTTGAACCGTTGCCCAACTCAAGTGATTTCCCAATTGTGTCCAAAACAGAAATTCTATTGGTATATGAAAAAGATTCTTAATAGTCAAAATAATCTCCCTAATTATTAATGATTCTCAGTTGGAAACAACAGAACAAAAAGTGTGAAAAAATAAAAGGGTGATATACCAGGACTTCAAAGGAGGAGGATTCATGAACTCCCATTGGAATGAAGAATCTTGACAGCAGCATCAAGATGGTTTACCATCCTCTGCCTGCACAGAACTGTATGCTTTATCATTGCAATACAAACAATTATTCATCCACTGATGGTTATAACATCTCAGCATCCCCCTTGTCTTCCTCCGTGTGGATTTAAAGTTACTGGACAAAGTCATTTTATTGACCTTTTTCTGTTCCCTCTTATTTGCCAAGTTTCTTTTGCTGTTTGCACACCTTGGATTTTTTCTCAATATTATTAAATCTATATTCAGCAATCCTCTCTCCTTCCAATTGTGACTACTTATTTTGATACAATCTACACCTTCTTGACAATTCCCTTAATTCCCCCGTCTGTGTCCATGTTTTGCTATGTGTACTCCAGAATCGCTCAGCCTTTGTGTGACTCTGGTATTCAACAATCAACTCCCATCAAATTTTGAAATTATCGTTGATAATTCCAGTAATTTATGGGTTGGCACCAGGAAGAAAATGGTCATGAAATCTACTAACTGTTGTATAAACACAACAGATTCACTGGTGTCCTTTAGAACGAGGAAACTTGCACTCCTACCCAGTCTGAGCCACATGTAATACTAGTCCCACAATACATGGTTGACTTTAGGGCAAGTAGGGATGGGCAATAAATACACAAGAGCTAATACCAGAAGTGGGCTTTGCATCTACACGAGCCTGCTTTGGGGAAAAATAGCCTCACTGGTGTCACTCACATTCCACAAACAAATAAATTGAAAATAACCATACAGCCACTTTAGTGACCATCTCAGAATATTGCCAATATAAGAACAATAAGCCTTCTTCCCCAACTAGGACATACTGGTGGCATGAATCAGACCTCAAATTGCACAGTCATAATCAACCATAGTTTCACTCCAATCTGAACAAGAACTTTTCGGTATGTTTTCTAATATTCTGGACTGGTGCAAAGAAAGTTCAGTAAGAAGTCTCACAACAGCAGGTTAAAGTCCAACAGGTTGTCCTGTTGGACTTTAACCTGATGTTGTGAGACTTCTTACTGTGTTTACCCCAGTCCAACGCCGGCATCTCCACATCATGGCAAAGAAAGTTGACAGGGTATATTTAATTTCTTATGTTTGATTTTAATGTAGGTGAATGTGTACAGTAAAACAGACACTTTTTTATATACCTAGATTAAACTGGCTTGGACTGGGGCTAGATCAATACTCCTGACATTTAAAAACAGAATGAAAACCCCACATTTGTTCTGTCAATGTAAAGGAATGTTGTGGTTACACCAATTTATCCAGGAGTAGAGGAAACTTGATCCTCACTGTATTTTTAATAATCGAGGTACTGAATATTTGCTCTTGAAAGTGATTATGTCTACAATGTGGCAGTAAAATTGTTTCTCTTAGATTGTTCTTGTTGTCGAAATAATCCAACACTGAATATAACTAACAAAATATAATTGAAAGGTCTACAAAGTCCTCTCCCAAAGATGCAATGTTCTTTCCAGTGAGTCAAGATAAAGACTTCATGTGCATGGCCAGTGGCACAGTTGGGCTAATTATACTGGGAGATATCCTTGAATAATATGGGAGTGCTCCTGGCCTGAATGATTTTCCCTTATCCACAGAAACCATTTACCCAGAAGAGATTTTATTGCAAATTTCAGTTGCACGTCAACCTTTTCAAATCCCCCACATGCGTGCCCACAATGTTTGCTTCCAGCAGCGGTGAAAATATTAATTAGGGCCATTTCAACTCATGTCTGCATGATGATCAGGCTGGCATTGAGGCGAATTTGGGGACTGTGTCCCAGACCATTAATTAATCTTACCATGGTGAATAATTACAATCAAGAAAAAAACACAAATAATAAAGTTGGCAAAAACATGCCTAAAGTCTTGATATCATTATCTGCAAGAGGTATTCATGGAATCTTAGAATCCCTATAGCAAAGAAGGAGGCCATTTGGCCCATCGAGTCTGCATCAACTCTCCAACAGAGCATCTTACCCAGGCCATCCCCCACACTATCTCCGTAACCCCATGCAGTTACCCCGCTAATCCCCCTAACCTACTCACCTTGGGACACTAAGGGACACTTTAGATAGCCAATCTACCTAACCTGCACATCTTTGGACTGTGGGAGAAAACCGGAGCACCCGGAGGAAACCCACACAGACACAGGGAGAACGTGCAAACTCCAGATAGACAATCATCCAAGGCTGGAATCAAACCTGGGTCCCTGGCGCTGTGAGGCAGCAGTGCTATCCACTGTGCCACCCATTTTATGTCTCTTTCCCTGATGCTGTTTAAGGTATTGTCTCCTAACCAAAGATCTGTTTCCTCTCCTGCTCCAAGAACTCTCTAACTGAACCCCATGCCGCAAAAAATGCTCTGCACCAAAAAAAACCTGAAAAAAATGACACTAACTTCAAATTATTTAATTACTTAACTTAGTTAAGGAGGAATATACTTACATTAGAGGCAGTTTAGAGAAGGTTTATTCCTAGGATGAGGGGAGTGTCTTATAGGTTGAGCCAATATGCATCAGATTTTAGAAGGATGAGACGTGAATTTATTGAAACAAATACATTTCTGAGGGGGCTTGACAGGGTAGATGCTGAGAGAATGTTTTCCCTCGTGGGTGTATCTAGAACTGAGGCATCATTTCAGAATAAAGGGTCTCCTTTTCAAGATAGAGAGGAGATGACATTTTTTTCTCTCCGAGCATTCTGAATCTTTGCAAGTCTTCACCCTAGAGTGTTGTGGAGGCTGAATTGTTGAGTATATTCAAGTCTGGAATAACAGTTCTTTGAGCAGTAGGGGAGTCAGGGTTTTGAGGAACAGGTAGGAACATGACGTTAAGGGCAATATCAGACCAACCATTATCTCATTAAATGGCAGAGCTGGCTTGAGGATCTGTATAACCTACTTCTGCTCCTATTTCTTATGCTCTTATATTATGGGCAGAATTTTACAATCTCCCACCGGTGAGTTTGAGGGCAGAGAGTTCATAAAATTCTTCGGATGTCTTCCCACTAAGCTCCCAACTGAGGGTCAGAAGCCCCATCTCCAGTCAATTAATGCTCATTGGAGCTGCCGGGTTGCCAGTATCGGCTGGATGCGTTTGTCGCTAACTCTTTGATGGCCGGATGCAAAATTCTGCCATCCTGAAAATCCTGGCCATGTTCTTAATCATAAAGTTGTATTGCACAGAAGGAGGCCATTTGGCCTATTGAGTCTCTACTGCCCTATTTGAAGAGCAAGTCCGGCTCCCCTGCTCATTTTCCACATCCCTGCATTCCTTTCTGCGTCAGCTATTTATCCAACTCCTGTTTTGAAGGTGACTCTTGAATCTATATCCACCATCCTATCAGACAATGCATTACAAATTCTGACCACTCATTGCATAAAAACATTCTTCCTCACATCACCTCCGGTTCTTTGCCAATTACCTAAATTTATACCTTCTGCTTATCAACCTTTCAGCCATTGGAAACAATTGCTCTTCTCTCTAAATCCTTCATGATTTTAAACACTTCTTCAAAATCTCCTCTCAACCTTCTCTGCTTTAAGGAGTACAACTCCAGCTTCTCCAGACTTTCTGCTATAATCCATGAGAACTGGCACCATTCTAATAAATATCTCCTGTATCCTCTCCGAAGGTGCAGTGCCAAAATTGGACACAATATTCCAAGTGAGGCTGAATAATTTTTATATTAGTTAAAAAGGGTTAGCATAACTTCCTGGCTTTTGTACATATTTAAAAAGCCCGGGATCCCATATGTCTTTATTAACTGTTGTGTTAAATTTTCCTGCCGTCTTCAAAGATTAATACGCAAACACTCCCAAGCCTCTCCTTTCATACAGTCCCTTTAAAATGTTACCATTTTGTGTATATTATTCCTCCCCATTCTTTGTACCAACATGTAGCAACTCACACTTCTCCTGAATTCATGAGCTGGTTTTATTGAAACAAATACATTTCTGAGGGGGCTTGACAGGGTAGATGCTGAGAGAATGTTTTCTCTCGTGGGTGTATATTGGATCCACCCAGATCCAAATCAACAGTATCTATGGTCCTATTAAACATTCCACTTCCCATCTAATCAGCAGATGCAGTTTCTGCAAAGGGTCCAGCTTTGACCGCAGTGTAGAAGCTGTCAGGCTTCGAAGCCAACGTGTTAGTTTGTTCCTGGTGAGGATATAGAATTTAAGAGTTAAATTCTTATCTTCTCTTAAAGTAAGAAGCTCTGTAGCAGAAACGATTGGATGAACATTTACTCCTGATAGACATCTAAAGAAGTGTCAGAAAGAGAATGTCTTGGACAGCACTGAAAGAGCAGTTTATGCCTATTTGTAAGACAGACCATAATTCACTGTAAATTCATTCATTTTGCGGTATTGGGTCAGCCTCCAATGTAAAAAGGTGTTTCACGGTTCATTGTGACCAAGGCTGTTGACATTTTCCTACATTACAACAGCGACTGCCAATCAAAAGTACTTTGTTCCCTGTAACGCGTGTTGGGATGTACTGAGGTTATGAAAGGAACCACATCAATGTAATTCTTCTTTTATTTTGCTTTTGTGGAGAGATGGATGGAATTGCACAATGTGATTCCAAAAACACTAATAACAATCCCTGAATCAAAAATAATAAAATGGATTATGACTTAATTATCGTAAACTAATGACCTCCAATTATTGAAAGTAACAACCCTTTCATTTTCATAGGGAGGATCAAGGATTTCCCATCTTCATCACAGCAAAGGAATTCACTGAGAAACGCACAGAAGAGCAGCAAAAAATCCAGGAATCCCAATATAGACAAAGCAGAGTTTGTCATTTAGTCACTGTAAATCAGTGGTTCTAAGAATTGAAGGGAAGAACTTTGGATTCGTAACTCTGAGCACCATATGTGTGAATTACAGTACTGAAATTTAATGTTTTTAATTTGCTTGACTTAATTGAGCAATTTTGTTTGACAATTTTGACAGCTCTTAATTGGATCACGAGATGGCAAGCACTGCATCACTTTATGTGGAAGAGATGCAGTTATAAGGGATACACCCATCTCGAATGTGCCTTGGTCTCTTGCAGGTGAATGTGTAGCAATGGGAAGACAGTGGAAGAGGGATTAAAAAGCAGAACAAGTTGAGGAAACAAAGAAAATTATGCAATACTTTAAATGTAAGAAAAAACCTTTTAAAGATTAAAAATTAATTGGCTTCTCTAATATTCCAATACGCAAACACACACAGGCATTAGAATGGGCCTACATACAGATATTGCAAAGGATAAGATTGCTTTACTGTAAGGCTAGAGCAGTAACTTTTGGTTACACATGTACCATAGCAGAGATATAAAGGAAAGGTATGTAATGACTTTAGTTGAGGTAAATATAAAGGTTTAAACTCAGTGTTATTTACAAACAGCCTTGTATTATTCACCTTACCTGACGTTAGCGTCTGCGTTGGCTTCCCACCTGTATGGAAAGCAAATGCATGACAATGTTTAAGCAGCCATTGTGTTCTCAGTCTGTCTCATTACTGCATTGTTTCTCTTCCTCTTGAGATTTCCATATTTAAAACTATCCATTTTGAGTACAGTGATATCGAAAAGTCCAAATGCTCTTCCCTAATCTTATTGCCACATTCTGCTTTTATAAAGACAGTGAATGTCAGATTGACTTTGGATAGGAGGCTGGAGGGGCTTTAATGAATTTTGTTACACTTTTCGTTCATGCGATTTAGTATCAAGCACACAGAGATCCGGTAGAATATTGTCAGACACAGAGTAAAGCTCCAGTTATGTTAGCTCAACTATTTTCCCTTAACTCGAGCCAGAAGAGAAACCCAACTGTACCACATATCAATTTCTCACATCAATCATCATTGTGGCCTTTTTGAGTTCTTGATTGCCAATTTAATGCCAATTACTGCTGGATTATGGGCAGCTTTGTGGTGTGGGCCTATTAACTTCAAAAACTCATTTTACTAAGGACCATATAGTTGGCAGGGAAAGGAGACGATCATGCCAGGAGCTTGGGCTGGATTCAAATCCAGGTTTGAAGAGAAAGACCAGTGTACTAACCAACTGATTCATTTTTAAAATCAGTCACAGAAAACAATCACTGCATAATTTCCAGTGAAAATAATTAATTTTAGCATGCATATTACTTTGGAACAATCCCAACTTTGAAAGAATTAGGCCAAATATTGGGCCGTAACTTCCAAACTCCCCAGCGTCAGATTTGGAGGGGGGGTGGGTATCCCCAAGATACACTGGGGAGACCCTCTTGGCACTTCATAGCAATTGCCCAGAAGTGTTAACTTCCTGCGGACAATTGCCCTACACTGGGAACCATCTAAAAATGTGATTTTAATCACAAACTTCGGATGTTTCTGACAGGGTCACACCAATAGTTACTTAGAAAACATTAGAAGAATTAAAACCTCTTCTAACTTCTGAGTAACTGTTGGAAAGACCCAGATCAAAGCCTAACGGGATGTCCCCCCAAACCCCTGGCCCAGGGGACTCCCCACTCTCTGCCTAACCAACCCCCACGATGTTCCCCTCATCCTTGAACCCGCCATGGGATTCCTCCCTCCCCCCCAATGCACGGGATCCCTTGCCCTCCAAACCCCACGTGGGCCCAACACACCCCCAGGTCCAATGAATCTCACCCCTCACCTAGCCCCCACTGAGTTCCAAAATTCCAACACCCCCAACCCTTCACAAGGTGTGCCCCCAAAAAACTTCCAGCTCCCCAAACAAGGACCAATTCGCTCTCCTAAGGCCTGATCTCCTCCACCCTCCCATCAGCCCCAAGGATCGACCTCTCCCCTTCCCACGAAGTCCAACACACCTCCATGAGTTCCACCTCTCCTTTCCCCCATGAGGTATGACACGTCAAGCCCCCTGTCCCCCATCCCACCATTGAGAGCCCAACCTATATAGCACAGTGGCACTGCTGCCTCACAACGCCAAGGACCTGGGTTCAATTCCCAGCTTGGGTCACTGTCTGTGTGGAGTCTGCATGTTTTCCCCGCGTCTGTATTGGTTTCCTCTGGGTGCTCCAGTTTCCTCCCACAGTCCAAAGATGTGCTGGTTAGGTGCATTGGCCATGCCAAATAATCCCTCAATGTACCTGAACAGGCGCCGGAGTGTGGCAACTCGGGGATTTTCACAGTAACTTCATTGCAGTGTTAATGTAAGCCTACTTGTGACACTAATAAATAAACGTTAAAAACTTGAACTAAATCTCCCCAGTCCCTCTCCTGAGATCAGACCCACTCTCTCCCCGAGGTCCAATTCCCCTACCCGAGGCCTTACCTTGCTAACCTCAACCCCCCGCCATGGAGTTCTGATCTCCCCCACGTCCAATCCACTTATCTCAATTACCTTCTCCCTAGCCTGTCAAGGACCTTGATATTTTAATGGGACATTCAACTTCGCTGCATTATGGGAGCTAGTGCTGTAAAAAAGGGGGTTGTGCCCTCCTTTACTTTGATGGAGCTGGACTTTGATGCTGGGACTTGAGGATGAGCTGTGCTACTTAGATCTCACCCGCCTGAGTCAGAAGGATGGGCGAGACAAGATTGGAGAAAAATCATAACAGTAATAGGGCACTGAGTGACAATCCAACACTGATTGTCACTTCAAGCGAGCTATATTTTTATTCTTAAAATCAAAGCCAGTTCCATTTATCTGAAGCTGTTACTGCATTTATTTAGTTTGGATGATACAATTGCAACATTGCGAAACCAGCTTCCTTAGCCCGAGGGCAGAATTGCAGATTCAGAAAAATGCAGTTCCGTTACTCTGCTGCCAAGATTAGACAATGCAGACAAGAGCAGTGGTTCTCAAACGTTTTCCTCCATGGACCATGAGGTCAGAAGATTACTTACTAGTACTACCCCACCTACTTCCACTTGGCACCACAAAAAAACTCATCAGAATTAATGGGAAGAATGCCGCTGCTTTTGATGAGATGACAATGAGTGATGTCTGCTTCCAAGTTAATAAGTTTCAGTCTCATGTGGGGCTCCACGTTCAACCAGTCTCCCTTCTTTATTTTCAGCCCTACAAGTGTTGAAAATCTGATCTCACAGTTGGGTATCATAACAGCAACTTCAATCTAGATGATAAAACTATGCTTTTGTTACTCGTGCTTATGACAACTCATGTCGGTGTCTGGCTCTGTGATATCACAAGGCTAGTAGGGGTAAGGATTCTGCTCTCTTCTCTCTTATGGCCTGGACGATGGCAATGCACATCAGTGAGTTGCATTTTGGACCACCGATGGACTACCTGGAGTTCCCTCGTGGACCATACTTTAAGAATCAGGGCATTGACAATTGCAAGATCCAAGCTAAAAAAGATTCAGTGTAAAGCACCTCAATTTTCAGTAGGTTTCTTGCAGTCGCGATAACGTTTAGAAACAAAAAACCTTATGTATCAGAGTCCAACCCACTAGCTGTCTCGAAAAATTGTGGATACCATTTTCTTCTGATAAGTAAACACATCACTAATTTCCCTGGAGGATTCAGTCAGTAGATATAATGTGGAGCTGAGTCAAACAGCTCAGGGGAATCCCAGATTTGATCTTAAGCCTCGACTGATCTCAATCAGTGCACCTGTACAGCTGTCACAATTGGCCTCACACTTCTCCACTAGGAAGGAGGAAAAATCAGCAAGTGTCAATCTTGAGCACCTGATTTACCACACGAAGCAATTCTGGATACCAGGTGCAGAAGGGACTGGGTTCAGCTGTAATGAGCCCACATTGAATAACATAGCAATTTTTCAATGACAGTTTCTTCACATCTCTCAAATTTAACACAGTTCTTATCTCTGAATACTCTGCCTTCATTCCTTTATTTAGCAACAATAATTAATAATTGATGCTCACCTGTTGATTGACTGCAAGTAGTTCCAGAGATTTGTGAATATGATCTAATTTAATTCCATTTTGAGTGTAAATGAGCAAATTTGTGAGTCATTTGTGACACAGTTGACCAATTGTAATGGAGGTATTATCTACATAGATAAAATAGCAAGAAGTAATTAAAATAATTTGGTATAAATTATAATGCTAACAAATGTATCCGAAGTGTCAACTTTTGAAATGTGTTTCAGCTATGGGCGAGTCCTGCACTGTCTCACCTCCTAACTGAATTGCACAGGAACTTGTGTGTGCTCTTTAAAAACACAGCACAAAGTGCAGCAGACTGAGGGACAACTGGGTAAGAACCTTGCTTTCACATGACTTCACCACCTGTCTTATAGATATTTTATCATACATTTCAAGAAGGATGACAACATCAACAGCTGGACCAAAACAGCAGCAAATTGTAGCACCATGCCAGAGACAACATAGAATTCAAGCTTACAAAGACAAAAGAAAGTAGGCCCTGGATGTGGGTGCCAGCGAGCAACCCAGAGGTATAATTCATGCCACCTGAAAGAGATGGCACTGACCATAAATGCCAACTTCCTCACCTCCAAGATTGCAGCACATTGCCTTAAAAAGTTCCACGTCCTCAGCAGGGCAGGCAAGGTGAGCAAAGCACACATCAGACACGACCTTTTCTTCATTGCCCAACCTGAACACTGGCATACACGTGCAAAACTAATCCTTTAAAATGCTCCCTGGCTAAGGTTGTCTTTAACATAACTGCACTATTTTTAGTCTACCAGCCTCATATCCCCTATGCAAACTCTCTCATGTCACTGATCACAGATTCCTAAACTGCTGAGTCTTACCCTCATTTACCATAGAATCTTGCAAGACCAGTTAGTGCATAATGCCTGCCATAGATAGAGCACATTCTTAGAGGAAACGCCTTGAGAACTTGTGAGTTCTTATTGTGGAAGACAGGAAAATTGACAGCACCTTGGAAGTGCTGTGTGCCATATTACAAACTGAACACATATAATAGCAGTATGGCATTCCACATAGCTACATATTTCTGCCTCTTAATCCCAGAAGAGTAATGCACACTCATTCTTAACTTCCATTCTTCCTTCCTGTATATTCACCAAGATGAAGATAGCGAATGAAATGATGAGTCACGGTAATAGGATACTGCAAAACCTCTAAGCTATCTTCCTCACAGAGCTACACTGATGGATTGTAAGAGGTGACATCAAGTCCCCCACTCAAGACTAAACAGATTGAAGAACGTGATGCTGTTGCTGAGGTGGCATGTAGCAGGAGCATTAGAATAGAAGGAAGGCACTAGTTGGAACCCTGGGGAAGCAGAGTGTCAGGAAAGATTTGTGTAATTGTGGGCATTTTCAACGGCTATCACCAAACACTGAGATGTTGCTTTGACATTCATAGAGGTTAGTCACACAGGAAAGGATGCATACATTTAATACTGACTTACACACACCAATGATTATCATTAACAAAATAAGGGCAAAGAGGGCTGAGATACTGTCATGTACTGGGACGAATAATGGATTGAGAGAATGTCTGTTTCTGTACTTGTGGGAGCAGGAGGTCAGGCTGTAGTATCAAGGAGGACTATGTTACATAGAACATTTCAAAAGTTAATCTGTTTTCCCATTCGCATTACAGTGGTCACTGAGGATTCACTGTGTCTTGCCCACCTTGATCCTCTGATCCATGCAGTGTTAGTTCCAACTTATCAAGGGTCTTATCACTCAATCACTTATCACTCAAGTCAAAGTCCAACCCTTCTGAGAATGCAAAGCTGTGAATGGCACCCCATGATGCCTTATTTAAACTATATTGCACTATTCCTCAGGATCTATTTAAAAGTCTTGCTTTTAATTTGCCGAAGGTCCTCTTAATATGCCCTGTTGTATCACTCCAGTGTTGGGGCACTCTTACTGGTCCCATTAGTCATGGGAGCAGAGGGTAGATGCTGTCAGCCAGAAACTATCAATTGATCTGATTCTTATCACTAAACAGACTTGATAGGGCTGAGTTGTGAAGGAGAAAGGCATCAGGTCAACTTCCTGCATATCAAGCATCAACATTCAATATCTTCTGATTGTTGCCTCATATGATTTTTACATTGAGGTCATGGAAGCCCTTCCTTTTGGTATAATTGATTCAGTGTTCTGTAGACACCCTCAAAGCCGTGTGGGTGACATTGATTTGATCCTGTGTTTTGAAGATCCCAGTAACCCACAAAACTGTTGAATCTTTCTCACTGCTGTCTTGCGATATTGCCAAAGGCGATGAATTGGGTCTGATCTCCTGCACAGGGTGTCAGTGACCTGATCAATGATTGCTTGTAATGCACACTGGTAAATCCTCCGTGGCTGCCTGCGATCATCATGAGCCGTAGAATTTGAAGGATGATGGTCACCTTCATAACCACTGAGAATTTAAGGCAGGTGATTAAGCATGGCTTGAGGGTGTACAGCAGCTGAGAGAGCTGTTCTGTTGCTCCTTTGCTAAAATGCATAGCTCACTGAAAAGGCTCTCAAAAGACCTTTGCTGCGGGTACATTCTATAGGGGTGTGTGGGAAGATGGTGGTGGGATGGGGGGGTTGTTGTGGAAGGGTGGGGGTGTTGTGGAGCCGCTGTGGTGAAGGTGGGAGGAAGGAATATTTGTTGTGCTGCATCTTCCAGATATGGAGCTTGACTCTCCTTAGCTCCAATATGAGCTGGTCCTCCTCCTCCTCCACTGTGATAATTGCTTGCAATTGTATGCCTATAAAAATATTCTACCTTAAGATGTAAGGTAACATTTTGGCCTTGTTACTGGAATGGTAGTCCAGGTAAATAAGCCAGAGATATGAATTTAAATCCCACTACAGCAACTGTTGAATTAAATCTGGAAGAAAAAACTAGGACCAAAAATGGTAACCAGAAGATTGCTGTAAAAACCCATCTGCTTCCTTACTTTCCTTTGGGGAAAGAAATCACCAGCTTTGGTATCTGGAAGATTTTCAATACAAGCTGATGTTTTCTATAAATATATAGCACAACAAATCTGACAAGCTTATTTCTGAAAGGTTCCAAATATCCCAACTCTGACTCGAAACATTGGCTCTATTCTCTCTTCACAGATGCTGTTGGAGCTGCTGAGATTTTCCAGCATTTTCTGTTTTTGCTCCAAATATCCAATGGTTGATATTATAGAGAACTACAGAACTGTAAACTATTTTTAATATGGCACGGTGGCACAGCGCCAGGGACCCGGGTTCGATTCCCGGCTTGGGTCACTGTCTGTGTGGAGTTTGCACTTTCTCCCTGTGTCTGCGTGGGTTTCCTCCGGGTGCTCCGGCTTCCTCTCAGTCCAAAAATGTGCGGGTTAGGTTGATTGGCCGTGCTAAATTGCTCCTTAGTGTTGGGGCATGCCAAGTGGATTAGTAGGGTAAATATGTGGGGATACCAGAATAAGGCCTGGGTGGGATTGTTGTTGGTGCAGGCTCGATGGGCTGAGTGGCCTTCTTCTGCACTGTAGGTATTCTATTCTACTGGTGGAAATCATTAGTTTAATATTTTAAATGCAAATTGATCAATAACAAACTTGCAAATTAATGATTAGGTGCCAGTTTTGCCTCAATGGGTGCATTTTCACCTCTGGGTCAGATGCATGTCTGACAGTCAGTGCTCCCTCAATACTGCAATGACTTTGCACTCCTCTGGGTCAGTCTGGCCCAGGGAAGTGCAAAGTCATTGCAGTATTGAGGGAGCACTGACTGTGAGACATGCCATCTTTCAGCTGAGATCTTACAAAAGGCCACCTCTGCCCCATCGGTGAATGTAACAGCTTGCAATCTTTCCAAGACAAGCAGGGGAACATTGTCTAATATGTATCCCTATATACTAACGTAAGTAAAACCGACTAATCATTCATCATTTCGAGGCTGTTTGGGATCTTGCTGTGCAGAATTTATAATTGAGATCTGTGGCTACACTTCAAAGGTACTTCATTAGCTAGGGAAGTGGCCCGGAAAGCCCTGAGGTTGAGAAAAGGTGATTGAAAACGCAAGCCCTTCTTTCTGAAACTACGCAGCAAGAATCTGCTCAGACACTCCGGTCTATCTTAGGAAGTGCAGATATACTGACGCAACCTGACATAGTCCAAAAGAGAAAATGCTGGAAAAGCTCCGGCAGCATCTGTAAGGAGAGAAAAGAGCTTTAACAAAGGGCCATCTGCACTCGAAACGTCAGCTCGTTTCTCTCCTTGTAAATGCTGCCAGACCTGCTGAGATTTTCCAGCATTTCCTCTTTTGGCTGTGAGATATTCTGCTGGTTATTACAGAAATATGAGGCGACACCGTCAGACCCTTAAGAACTCATTTGGAAACGTTTACTTGTCCCAGGGGATAAATTAATTGAAGAAAAGTCATCCGTTAACTGTTTCTTTTTTTCCACTGCTGCCGCCTATTGCAAGGGTTTTTATTCATATTTCAACTCTGCTTGCTGCATGTCTGAGATGGATGTGATTTGCACACACTTCAGCACACTGACTGCCCACATGGTGGCAATGTAACTCCACTTACCGGAGTTGTGCTGTCCGATAATCGCTGCGTTGCCCGGGGGTGGGGAGACAGAGGCGGGGGTGGACGGGGAGACTGTCTCGCTGCCAGAGCCTGCTTCTGCCACTCGCCGCTTGTCCGGACCCGCCGCCGGGGTGGAGCGCACGTTGCTCCTGCGGGGTCCGTTACTCTGAATATGGGAGACGGCTTCGGCCGCTTGCATCTCCGGGCTGTAGCGGGCCGTGACCCGTAAAGTGGCCTGGGCTTTGTGTTCCTGAGTTTCGTCGTCGATGAAGTCGGTGACTCGGCATTCGTAGACACCTTCGTCCTCCTTCTTAACACCCGAGAGCCGCAGCTTGTGCGAAATGTCATTGCCCATCACCCGGACGGTCTGCAGACACAGAGAGAGGGCTGCATCAGAAACACAGGGCTCCAGACACACGAGAATGAATGGCATCAGCCTCACTAACAGGGAACTACCATTGAAACAAACTGGGCACCAAATAACGGGCAACTTGAAGAATGGGGGGGGGGGGGGGGGGGAAGTACATTAACAATGAAAAGCTACTGTGCCAAAACTACTAATAAATCGAATTGAAACATTGTGAAAATAAAGATAGGTGTGATTTTTCATTAAAATAGTTTTAACAATGCAAAAATAATGAGCAGATGACTAGAATTAATTGTGCCACATATCTAGCTAATTAAGGGAAATGGTAAAAAATTTAGCCAAAGATATATAAGTGAGATAAAAGCTTATTATCTTTTTCTGCTATCCTCTCCACCGAGACAATTATAGAGGAATTCTGTAAGTACACCAACCCAGCGTTATACGGAATACAGTTAGGAGAAAGTGATGAGCCATTCCAGTTGTGGCGTTTTCTGTCCTCACCGCGTTATTCTTAGGGTCATTATTGCTTCATATTCAAATGATCATTAATGGGGCCGTCTTTATTAATAACACGTAGTGGAAAATAGCACTCACGCTTATTTTGGTGGCCTCCTTCTTTAATGGTACCTAGAACAAGTAAAGACATTGGATCAAATTCTCCAGGCAAAGGCGTCAAAGCTGAAAGTCAAATCTTTCTGCCCGGTATAAGCAGAAGGAAAAGGTTATCAGAAACAAGAGTGGAATGTCATTTCCTGATCTTGGATTTTTTATGGTGTCAGTTGCTCTGAGCGATAAATTATGCATTTAATTCGAGCCCATGTTTTTACCATTGATGGAATGAGATTGATATAACGTCAGCAATTATAATGTAATTAACACACCTGATTACCAGCACATTGGGGATATTATTAATCCCTTTTCAAATGATCGACTGACGCCATCAATTACATTGCATGTAACAATGTATTGGTACAATTGGAAATGTATAATTGATGTTATTAGTGTGACAGGCAACTGTACCGTCCACTAGCTTCTCAGTTTGTGGATGATTAATGCAGATCTATAGGAGCCCGATACTTGTACATGTGGCAGGTTTCCCATCGAGGGGGAAGAAAACTGAAGTTGTCCTGCTTCAGAAAGCCGTGCTTCAGTCTCACTAGAACACCCCTGTCCCCTAACAACCCCGACGCCTGGTCCCCGTCTCCCTGTCCAAAGGGCAAACACAGAAATGGAACGGGAGCTTCAAATCCACCCCCCAGTCTATACTTGTTTTGCTCCTGGCATCTTGTTTGGGGCACTTCTTGCATGGAAGCTGTCTTGTCCTCAGGACCCTTTCAGGATGGCTGCGCCCACTGGGATTAGGGCTGGAATCAAAGCCGGGGTTTTCAATCAGATCTTATGGCACTGTAGCTCTGGTACTTGTCCGGGCTATCTTCTTGTTCTCCTGCGCTCCCCATACTGTCAATCTCGGGACGCTGGCAAGTCTACCCACACATTTTCCTCGATTCCCTCAGTTCATCCCAAGGAATCGCGCTGAGTGTAGCCGGGGCTTTTACCCCTGTTATACTCCTTTGCTTTCTCATCCGTATGAGGAGGTCTCCATGTGCCTGTCCCGGGAATACGAATTAACCTGTCAGTCCTGGTTGTGGCAGTTGTAACCCTGGAGTTTGTGGTTTGCACTGGGTTTGAAAGCCTATCTGTTGCCCAATTCTTGATTGAACCAACAAAATTCCCACCTATCCCGATTTTCTACAGAAATCCCTAAAGGTGATTCGATTAGTCAAGAAATCCTGAATTTGCCCCCATTACCTCAGGCTTTTTACTCAAGATTGTTGTCTCTGCGTGATCTAAGGTTCAAATCTTGAGGCACAATGGACTTCTACAGGGGCTGCAGTTGTCACGTTTCGTGTATTTATGTATTTCAGGGCGGGCTGGATTTCTCTGTTAGCCTTGACCTGAAATATACAAGTTTTTTGTTGTTGTCGAAGAAATGCCTCTACCGTAAGCTTTCCGGAATCTTTCCCCCCTTTCCGTCTTGTGTGACGTGGCGCTGGATTTTGCAAAAAAGATCTTTTACATTTGCTCCCTCCTGGTAAATGCCTTACCACGAATACAAAGAGGATTCCTCCAGGTTACCCGCACCTTGAGACGGCACTCCCTACACCTCCTGGGGCCCCTCGCTCCAAGTTGCCCCACTCCGGGTTTCGTTGTTTTTGGTGCTTACCTTGGGCCTGATTCCCTGGGCACCCAGGGTCAGTTCGTGCGCCAGTTCCTTGGCAGCTTCTTTCAGGTACCACCACTGGATCTCCAGGGAATAGGAGGTGGTCCCGCTGGCTCGAAACGCACAAGACATCTCAATGTCATCGCCTTCTTCAGCAATCACATCCTGGGGGACTTCGAGAAATTTCGCTGGCGGGGAAAGGGGGGATATTATAAGGCATGGTTAAAATAGGTATTTCGAAAGGAGTCCCCCCCTTCAACTCAGTTCACATTTGGTGGGAAGCCTACCTCCTTTAAGTTACTCTCATTGTTTCGCTTCCCATGTAAGTAATAATTCGACTCTGCCGACAACAGGTTTGATAATTAAATGCCGCGCACCCATCATTTCTTAGACACATGGACTTTTGCTACCGGCATTTCAAAACAATCACACAATACCGTACAATTATGGATGGCAAACATCCACACAGCAGCCAGTGGCTCGCTGCATCTTTTCCCCAAATGCAACTTGAAGTGAAAAAGCTGGAATGAGTGAAGCATGGTCGAAATATTCTAGCGTGACCGCTCGGCTAGTCTATAAACAGGACATATTGCAACACTTAAAACATTAGAGAATGATGAGGCAAGACGTGCTTTGAGGTTGTCTCCAGCCCCAGTGCAGTGGGATTGAAATGGATAACTCTGCGAAATATCCAGTCAAACACTTGCCAGCCATTTAGTCGGATGCGGCGAGTCCACTTCTCTCTTTTCTTGGCTAATTTGCTGTGGTTTTTCTCTCCCCCCCCCCCCGCCCCCCCACCAGCCCTGATCATTGATACTCACCCAGCACCTAACAAGAATAAGATGCCCGCCACCAGTCACAAAAACAGCACTCACCGTTAACACAGAGCAAAAGTGGTGCGTTTAGCATCAGGTAATAGAGAATATTGGCGATCCCGCGATTTTCCATTTCATAGAGAGTTTTAATGTACAGAACAAACGCCAGCTAGTTGTTAGATCTGGAGCCCTCTGGAGCGCTGCAATCCCATCTCAGTTAACAGAGCCTCACTCGCCAAGGTTACAGATGTGGACCACCAGACCCGGCACCGCTGGATTGAAGAGCAACAACGCGATCGACAACTTGCTCGGACCTCTCTCTCTCTCCCTCTCTCTCTCTCTCTTCGATTTATTCCTGGTATTGGAAGGCAGTCTCTGGTGTCTGAAGCAAGTCGCCCCACTCTCACAAACACGTCTTGCTTGAATTCATCTTCGGGAAAGAGGTGTGATCAGAAACACCCCGTTACTTGCCCCACCAGGAAGGGCTTGGATGTGACCGCAGCGAGCTGGGGGCAGGGGAATGACTGCGAGCTGCACTGCTGAACACCCATTCCCGGGCGAACCGACTCTCTGATTCCCCCCCCCACCACCCCAGACAGCAAGAGCTCACCCAGCCTGTCCTCCAGCAGGGTCTCCGTGGGGAGGTGTGTAGGGGTGGGGGCTCTCACCGAATGGGCTCTCTCTCTCTCTCTCTGGTTGCTGTTTGTGAATTGGTGGGATTTAGCGGCAGGAGGTGGGGGTATAGAGGGCTGCCCGGCACCTCCAAATAACAGCAACAGCAGCAGCAAGCGCGCTACCACCCAGATCACACACGGACTGGAAAACCTCAGCCAACAGGCAGCCAGAAGAGAGAGAGAGAGAGAAACAGAGACAAGCTCGATCGGCTCCCAAATCAACAGCCTCCAGAAACTAGTGGGACAATGAATAAAACTGACGTGTCACGCAATAGACTGAGCAGCAAGAAGCCCAGAAGAGCCCCCAGTTGCAAATTCTGTCACTGGCGCCATATGTCCCGAGCACACATTACACCCACAGCAAATATCTGCCAGTCAGGGTGTGTGTGTGGTGGCGGGGGGGTGGGGGGGTGGGGGACATTACACACACATGCTCTGGGAAGGTGCATCCTGAATGGTGTTGCATTAAAGATCCTGATAGCCCCCTCCCCCAGGTAATAATAAGACCCATGCCTCCGCCTTGGATTCCACTTTAATCCCAAATGAATTGACCGCAAGGATTTAGAGGGCGAATTTCAATCTGACTTTTGTTTACCCGAGGGTCATGTAAAGGGACATTGCTCTTTGAAAGTAGCACGCAGCACTAATGAGGACATTCTCTCGAACCCACCAGCAATTGGAGTTGGATTTTTGGACAGTTGGTGACACAGTGGGCACCCAGTTAACAGATACACCAGTTACAATGCTGCGGCCAAGCCAGAGCTGTTAGTGTTGTTAACTGCGGACAATGTGGTGGAATATAAAATACACCATTCTGATACAATCATGTTTCTAATGAACGCATCTTTGGCCATTCATCTTGCTCCATAGAATTAGTTATCTACGGTCTAGGCCCATTATTGCACAGCACACTACCCAAGCTGTTATATTAACAACTGAACGCATCCCGTCTCTTTAAAGTGCATGGCGCAAACTTGAAACCAGTTAACCATCTTATAAAAGTCTCAGTAATGTACCGTGCGTCTCCGCAAACCTCTCTGTCAGACCGGCCTTTATTTGGGAGACCTCCTTCTCATTTGTTTCAAAGGTCACAAACAACAGTAAGGTCTGCCAACCAAAGCAGAATATCCGATAATTTTGGATTTCCGTGAGTGTTGAATGATTTCACAAATGTCATTCCGTCACCATAAGGGAACGCCATTGAGAACTAACTATAAACTCCAGAGGCTGTTCAATTGAAAAAAAAAACACTTGTCCCACCATTGGATAAGCAGTGCCTCTTCAGGAGCTTTGACAAAGGGTCATCTGGACTCGAAACGTCAGCTCTTTTCTCTCCTTACAGATGCTGCCAGACCCGCTGAGATTTTCCAGCATTTTCCCTTTTGGGTTCTTGTCCCACCTTATCTTGCTCCAAGATGACACCAAGTGCTTGATTCACATTCGGGTCCGCCTGTCTGCCTTTTATTAGTCCTGGGCTATCACACCGGTTGACTGACCTGGGACTTGGCTTCTCTCCCCACAGACGCTGCCAGACCTGCTGAGTATTCCCAGCATTTTCTGCTTTTATTTCAGTTCAGTCTAAATAACGTTTCTCAAACAAAGCAGACATGTACTTGATAACTGGAAGCAAGTGGACTATATCCCTGTTATTTCAGTGTTAACCTCGGGGTCACTTCCAGGGAAACCTGCAGCCAAACTTCTAAAATCCACTGTTTCGCTTTTGTATTTGTTCCCAGTAAAGCTCGTGATATTTTATATTTTCATTCTATTTTTTGATAATTCCCGTTGGGCTATGAATTTTAGAGGACTTGATTTGAAATAACTTCAGAAGCGCAAACGGGCTGATCTACGCGCCGCTGTATTGTCACAGGGACTAATCAGCTGAGCATGAATTCGATAATATATCATCAAGGCTTGGACCGAATGGCCTCCTTCTGCACTCTATAGATTCTATGAATCTAAAGCAGAAACTATTGGAAAAAAAACACCCAGCAGGTCAGGCAGCGTCTGTAGAGAGAGAAAGAGGAAGCTCCGGTTACCTCTTTAGCGTCTTACAATATAACTGGAAGGGGTTAATACCGACTGGTCTTGCTGAATCTTTCCAACTTTGATTTGGCTTCATGCTTGCAGCATCTGCAGTACTTTTGCTTGTCCGTACCGGTTCGCTTTATTTAGTTAGGCTCCATCTAACACATCTGACCAACAACCCACATCTGGATTAAGCTAAAGTGTGGCTCCAATATCCCCTTATCATCAGAACGAAAAAAAACTAGGAATTCGAGAAACTTCGGGAGCTCCCTTTCCAAAGGGAGTTGCAAATTAATTCGTCAAAGTGCAGTTTTAGACAAAAAAATAGAGTTTAAATCAGCACCCTTTTAACTGTGACCTTTAAAAGTGGATCAGTTGAATGATTAATGTGACCATCTTTTAATGCTCCCAGAGCTTTGAGGCAAGCGACAACTGTAAGAGTCTCATAGAATTCCCTTCTTCAATATGAAGGCATCCGTTGCTAAACATTTTTTCTACAGATAACAGCGTTATGGCGCCTTGTCTGTGCTGTTCAGAACTGTGTGTGTGTGTGTATGGGAAGAATCACCAACAGAAGCAGAGAAAGGGAAGCGTTCACTGGCGGCGAGTGGATGCCCGGTAAAAGAACAGGGTGGTGGAGCCGTTTGCTTTGCACAGTTATACTTTATTTCTCGGCAGCCGGTTTTATTGAGTGCACAGATCACGGTCAACAGTTAGTACAGGTCGCAACTTGACTGAGGCGCTGCTCCTCTGGCGTGGAGAGGGGAGGACTGAACCAAAACGAAGTGATGAAAACATTGACAGCTGTGATCACCAGGATCAAACCGGTTACAATATTATTCAGCAGATGCACTCTGAAAGCAAAGAGTAAAGAGCTAGGAATCAAATACATCAAGGTCATGGCGGGATACATGCTGACTTTTTTTTAACACTGAATGTCAGCTTGAAGAATGGAAGCTCTCGTACCTACTAAATCCGTCCCATCACAAGAGTGAGGCACTGTAACCAGTTGCAGCATTTCCTTATGATAGCATTTAGTGCTGACCGATTCGGTGGTGGATCCACTGGAAGGGACAATGGGGGTGGGCAGGGGGTCATTATCCCCCACCCTACCACCCCACCATCACTGGGTGGTTGGTTAATGAGGCTTTGGGTGACTGTCCCCATTTTGCTCCCAGGTGCAGCCATGTGCAATGAGTAATCCCAACCCAATCTCTGTGAGATTTGGATACACAGCACAAACCTATGCACAACTCGGCAAAAAAAGCATTAAATGAACAGTTTCACTAAGAGGGATTGTCAGATATCTCGCTGGAAAACCTCAATCTGTGGTTGAATGAAACAGGGATTTTTGGGGGGTTTTAGGGACATTGTTGGAGTGGTGTAGCTGAAGTTCATAAGGGTGATTTTCCTAACTCCTTGTCACTCCAGAACACTAAATATTGTTCAGTTCAGAAAGTGGCAGCATATGTTTTCATCGAGTCTCTATCCTTTGATGATGCCCTTGGCTCGGGAGGGTAGAGTTTGATCTGGGCCTTCAATAGATGCAGGCCTGACAAAAGCATATGAGTGTGGCGAGAGAGGGGCGTCAGAAAACATGGCACTTTGCCTGCTGATGGACCATTGCCAGCTCAAAGATCCATGGGGATCTAAGGACAGAGCTCCTGGAGTACTTTGCTCATACTTAACATAGAATGGGAGGAAAAGCAGGAAAACCATCTCTTCATTGTTCACCAGTTACTTGCTATACTTATCCTGAGAATGCTTTTAGGAATTGCCTGATATGGCTACTAGGTCATCAAAGTACGGCAGTATTTTTAAGCAGAGAGCAGATGTAATTTGCAAGTCCACAATGGAGGAACCTGTGCAGTGACCTTGTGAAAATGTCTTGACAAATCTTTATAATTTTACTACAAATAATACACAAAGTTCTTCCCCTATAATTAAAATGTTCCCAACCCTCAAAACTAGTCAGCCACAAAACCCTAGCAATGTCACCACAATAAATAAATCAATATGTAATAGCATTACTTAATGTGATTAAGCACGTACTGTTATATTTGCTCATGCATTGAGACACAAAAACAGTTTAGTGGCATCACTAAAAATATTAAATCAGGTCTATCTTCTGCATCTAATTTAAATTGGCAGAACCTCTATCAGCTTCATTTAATAAATAATTTAATTTCCGACACAATTCAAAGGATATCTAGTGCATCCACTTGCAAGATTTCTCATTCTAGGCTCCATTAACACAGCAATTGTTTTACAAACACCCTGGAGTGAAACAGTAGCTTTATGCTGAGACCACAGTTAAATGATTTACATGTCCAAATACAAAGCAGTAAAAAGCTGGGAGATATAGCCGGGTACCCACTTAGCTGAAAATTGCAGTAAAATTCTATCGCAGTGATAAAATTATTATGTGAATACTCTGATATCAAAAGTCTTACTGAGGTTTTGATAAAGTGAACGAGCTGTGAACCGGATTATCTCTGTCTCCCTCTTTCTCACTCTAATATTTGAATGGAGTCCATGGAACTTGTTGGTGTGAAGTAATATGCAGGTTGCTCAAAGTAATTTTCTTCTTGAGATATACTTCAACATCCTTTAGAAAAAGTTTATGATCTAAACTTAGTTCAAAAGCCAATTATCCTGCACAGGCAGGCAGGAAATACCAAGAGACCTGTAATTGCTAACATTTTCACTGATCCAAAGTTTCACATTATTTCAGTCCAGCACTTGAAATGTCCATCTTAAAATGGATGGGCGTATTGCATGAGGTGGTAATGATGTGATGATATTATACACATCACTTTCCATTGTTCTGGCTCATTACTGCTGAATTTAAAGTATGTCTGTGTGGAGCAAGTGTTTAGCATTAATTGGTGGTGAGGGTAGAAATTTGTTAAGGGGACAGCAGGTATTTTTATAATGGTCGCAAGCCAATTGTCATCGATCTTTGTACTATTGATTTATGTTTTTGGGGTTACATTCACCTTGCATCTTGCCTAATCCTTTGTTCTAACTGTTTTCTCTGACCAGAGTGTATTGAGACTAGCACAATAAAATGGCCCACTGGCCTTGCTTGTGGGTGGCATGGAGGCACAGTGGTTAGCACTGCCGCCTCACAGTGCCAGGGATCCAGTTTCGAATACCGACTTGGGTCACTGTCTGTGTGGAGTTTGCATGGTCTCCTTGTGTTGCATGGGTTTCCTCCGGGTGCTCCGGTATCCTCCCACAGTCTGAAAGATGTGCTGATTAGGTGCATTGACCCGAACAGGCATCGGAGTGTGGCAACTTAGGGGAATTTCACAATAACTTCATTGCAGTGTTAATGTAAGCCTTCCTTGTAACTAATAAATAAACTTTACTTTGCTTTCAGTTGCTGCCTGTCTCAGTACAGTAATTATGGAATAATGGTACCCTTCGATTGTACTCAGCAAAATGCAGCCTGTTTGGTAATAGTTGGCTTCTTTTTTGGAGCAGCAGCAAAAACAATGAAGTGGCAAATTGGAGGCACCACAGATTAAATAAAATTCAATAATTGATAATAGTTACACTTGATTGTGCATACTTAATCCCAAAATCTGCACATTCAACATTTAAAATGTGGTATATGTTAAAATTTGCAAACACAGCTTTGTACCAGAATTGAAATAAAACTAGTATAATGTGGAAACACAGCAAAAAAACATTTATTGAGGTTTAGGATGCTGTGCAGTATTAATTTTTAAAATTTTATTCAGGTGACTGCTAACACAGTGAACAAGGGCATTTTCATATATACATTGATGTCAATGTTAATAATATTGCACAGCATGATTTCAATGCTTTGGAGATTTTGGTGAACGCAATTATGGGTACAATCTGTTGTCCTACCTCTTAGTAAGTGTAATTTTATTCTAACATTTTAATGTGCCTTAAGTTTAGATATTGCTAATTTTCAAAGCCTATAGTTGGAGTTAACTGGGCAATGGCATGAGGAAATTATTGTTAACTTGCAATAGGATGGCACGGTAGCACAGTATCACTGCTGCCTCACAGTGTCAGGGACCTGGGTTCAATTCCCGGCTTGGGTCACTATCTGTGTGGAGACTGCACGTTCTCTGCGTGTCTACTGGATTTCCTCCAGGTGCTCCGGTTTCCTTCCACAGTCCAAAAGACGTGCTGGTTAGGTGCATTGGCCATGCTAAATTCTCCCTCAGTGTACCCGAACAGGTGCTGGAGTGTGGAAACTAGAGGATTTTCACAGTAACTTCATTGCAGTGCTAATGTAAGCCTACTTGTGACACTAATGCTTAAACTTTAAACATTTTGTGCTACTTAGCTCGCCATACCTTGAGTCACCGAGGCAATGACTAAATTTCCTTGTTAATGTCAAATACATTGTTATTGATATAGCAGCAAACATGAACTGCTGTTTAAGAACTCATGGGATGTGGGCATCGCTGGCCAAAACAGCTTTAATTGCCCATCCCGAATTGGCCAAGAAAAGATGGTGGTGAGCTGACTTCTTGGACTGCCGCAGTCCATGTGGTTTAGGTACATCCACTGTTTCTATCATTCCATAAAACACATCCAATATTCAAACACAAGTGCTTTCTTTTCTTGTCACAGGTGGACAGAATGGTGAAGAAGGCATTCGGCATGCTTGGTTTCATCGGTCAGAACATTGAATACAGGAGTTGGAATGTCTTGTTGAAGTTGTATAAGACATTGGTAAGGCCACACTTGGAATACTGTGTGCAATTCTGGTCACTCTATTATAGAAAGAATATTATTAAACTAGAAAGAGTGCTGAAAAGATTTACTAGGATGCTACCGGGACTTCATGGATTGAATTATAAGGAGAGGCCGGATAGACTGGGACTTTTTTCTCTGGAGTGTCGGAGGCTGAGGGGTGATCTTATGGAGGTCTATAAAATAACGAGGAGCACAGATCAGCGAGACAGTCAATATATTTTCCCAAAGGTAGGGGAGTCTAAAACTAGAGGGCATAGGTTTAAGGTGAGAGGGGAGAGATACTAAAGTGTCCAGAGGGGAAACTCTTTCACACGGAGGGTGGTGAGTGTCTGGAACAAGCTGCCAGAGGTGGTAGTAGAGGCGGGTACAATTTTGTCTTTTAAAAAGCATTTAGATAGTTACATGGGTACAATGGGTATAGAGGGATATGGGCCAAATGCTGGCAATTGGGATTAGCTTAGGGTTAAAAAAAGGGCGGCATGGACAGGTTGGGCCAAAGGGCAAGTTTCCATGCTGTAAACCTCTATGACTCTATCTTTAAAAATATCTTCCCCCCACCCCTTTCTCTCCTGAATAACGATTCTGCCCTGAAGAAGCCTTTCAAATATAATTTCTTTCAGTGAGGTACAATTTCTTCACATGCCAGATATTTTATCAGTGATTTTGGCCTTAACGGTAATTTTATATTTTTTCGATGACAGTGGCAAAAGTTGCTGACCATTTATTTTCTTCAGATGTTGCAGTATGAAAGTATTCCTGCATCACCATTACAGTGTTATACATTGTCCAGATATCTAGGGGTCGATTTTGACAGAGCTTTCTTGAAGAAAATTGTTCATCTAAAAAACTTAAGGACACAAATAGAGCCTGAAGGCCTTTTTATAAATTTCACAAAGTCTAAAACAAAACTACAATTATGGAACATGCAGAATGTATTTTAAATAACTGCTCAATAGTTAATTATTTTTGATCACAAAGGTTGCAAAAATAAATGAACAAAAGCAAACACTATTATGTGACAAATTATTCTTTTTATGGGTTGTGGTGATATTACTTTATCAAATACAGACAATTATCTGTCAACTCATTTGTGTTGTATCCAGCAATCACCAGAAACTGAACTGGACTAGCCATTATAAATATTTTGGCGACAAGAGTCAGTCAGAGGCTCAGAACTCTGTAATGAGTAACTCACCTCCTGACTCCCCAAAGCCTGTCCCCAATCCACAAAGCACAAGTCAGGAGTGTGATGGAATACTCTCCATTCTCCTGGATGAGTGCAGCTCCAACAACACTCAAGAAGTTCAACACCATCCAAGACAAAGCAACTAGCTTGATTGGCACCTCATGCACAAAATTCAATCCCTCCATCACCAATGAATAGTGGCAGCCATGTGTATCATCCACAAGATACACTGCAGGGACTCATCAAGGCTCCTGAGACAGCACCTTCCAAACCCACAACCACTACCATCTAGAAGGGGAAGGTAGCAGGTACATGGGAACATCACTACCTGAAGTTCCTCTCTGAACCACTCACCATTATGACTTGGAAATGTATTGCTGTTACTTCACTGTTGCAGGCTCAAAACCCTGGAACTCCATTCTTTACAGCACTGTGAGTGTATCCACAATACATGGACTGCAGTAGTCCAAGAAGGCAGCGTGTCACCTCCTTTTCAAGGGCAATTAGGGATGGGTAATAAATGCTGGTCTAGCCAGTGACACCATATTCCATGAATGAATAAAATAAGTTTTAAGTTAGGTTTCCTGATTATAACTCTGCTCTTCCCATCCCCCACCGCCCAACACCCCCCCCCCCCCCACAAATACTGCTACCATCTCAACATCAACAGCTCCCATATCCCACCATTGTATGTATTGGGGGAATTGACTTGCAAACTGGATGCTGTATCCATTCCTTGAAAACCTCAAAACATGTAAAACCAGCCTTAATCTTAAGGTAACAAAGTTACCATGTTGACAAAAGGTAAGAATTAACATAACAGTGACACGTGCAATAAATGAAAAACACATTGCCGCTAAGCATGGCCCCACTCTGACTATTAAACATTATCCGATGCAAACAGCAGTTACTCAGCTACTGGCTGTCTTTAACCTCATACATTTGTGTTTCTGCTTTTTACAGCCTCATAATTTCTTTTCTCATTCCTGGCAGGCATAGCTCACTGTCACAAATACTTCTCCCCGTTTCAAATAGCTTTTTGCTGTTTTTCACATAGATTTTCTTTCTGATCCGGACGACCACATTCCACACAACCAGAAAGGTTATCTTCCTACTCCAGGCTGCCATTCTCTGTGATTACGCAGTTCTGAGCCCAGTCATTCGCACTTCCAATTCCCACACAGTTTCCCTTCTGGGCCATTAGCAGTCATTCTTTCTGTCTGCACACAACCCGACTTACCTTTCAGCACTACTCCTGACAGAACCAGACTTATTTTTGTTCTAGGAATGTAGTTTCTTGGCTAATGTCCAGCATCTTTTCCTGCTTCGGACAGACAGTGTAACATCATAAGCAGCTTTTTCAAAAATTCTTTTTTGAACTCACTGGTGCTCATTGTGCATTGCCAATGTCAATCTTTGCTTCAGCCTCTCTGAATTAATAAACTTATTCTTTTACCACAATTCTAATGTAAGATATAGGAGCATAATTAGGCCAATTGGACCATCGAGTCCGCTCTGCCATTCGATCATGGCTGATATGCTCCTCATCCCCATTTTCCTGCCTTCTCCCCATAACCCTTCAACCCATTATCAATTAAAAATCTGTCCAACTACTTCTTAAATTTACTCACTGTCCCAGCATCCACCGCAATTTGGGGTAGCGAATTCCACAGATTCACAACCCTTTGGAAAAAGTAGTTTCTCCTCAACTCTGTTTTAAATTTGCCCTTTTCTAAGACTATGACCTCTCATCCTAGAATGCCCCACAAGAGGAAGCATCCGCTCCACGTCTATTTTATCCATACATTTTATCATCTTGTATACCTCAATTTGATCTCCCCTCATTCTTCTAAATTCCAGCGAGTATAGGCCTAAATTGTTCAATCTCTCTTCATATGACAAACCCCTCATCTCTGGAATCAATCTCGTGAACTTCCTCTGAACTACCTCCAACGCCACTATATCTTTTCCCACATAAGGGGACCAAAAGTGTGCACAATACTCCAGGTGCGGCCGCACCAATGCCTTGTATAGTTGCAACAATACTCCCTTACCTTTTATATTCTATTCCTTTAGCTATAAATGCCAACATAGTTCTCTGACAAAAAAATAGACTCTGCAACTGGACTAGACCTTCTAAGAATAAATTTCACGCAAAAGATTTGATTGCCTATGAATTATGAGGTCAGGTCACATGTATAAATGGTTTCTTGTTCAGTTGGTTTTTGAGGAATAGTTCCCGCTTTGATAAACTGTTTAAACTCTGCTGTAAAACAAAACTAGGGGCAAAGAAGATAAAAATTAACCATAGCATGATATTTTCATTTTATTTTTGATGTCAAAGACCAATTTTATGTTAAATACCATAATTTCTGCTGAAGAGAATGCTACCAATCATATACACTTAATGGAAAGTAATATGATCATTTTGGATAACATTTGATCAATAATTGATAACAAACATGGCAAATGGATTGTTTTGATTCAAAATGCTAGTCATAAAATTAAAAAGAAAGCT
The DNA here is from genome assembly GCF_964213995.1 of Mustelus asterias. Classification (NCBI taxonomy): domain Eukaryota; kingdom Metazoa; phylum Chordata; class Chondrichthyes; order Carcharhiniformes; family Triakidae; genus Mustelus; species Mustelus asterias. The sequence continues at coordinate 34,116,945 of NC_135804.1, forward strand.
AAATGGTATCATGCTGACATGGTTATTTGAAAGAATGTTTCCAGTTTTGCAAAATTTGGATTAAATGAAACATTGTGAATGTGCGAGAGCTTCAATTTCTAGGTTTCCAGATCAACAACAACCTGTCCTGATCCCTCCATGCCGACACTATAGTTAAGAAAGCCCACCAATGCCTGCACTTTCTCAGGAGGCTAAGGAAATTCAGCATGTCCTATATGACTCTCACCAGTTTTTACAGATGCATATAGAAAGCATCCTTTCCGGATGTATCACAGCTTGGTATGGCTCCTGCTCTGACCAAGAACGCAAGAAACTACAATGGGTTGAGAACATAGCACAGTCCATCACGCAAACCAGCCTCCCATCCATTGACTCCATCTACACTTGCTGCTGCCTCAGAAAACCAGCCAGCATAATCAAGGATCCCACGCACCCCGGACATACTCTCCTCCACCTTCACGCGGCACGGTAGCACAGTGGTGGGCGGCACGGTAGCACAGTGGTTAGCACTGCTGCTTCACAGCTCCAGGGTCCCAGGTTCGATTCCTGGCTCGGGTCACTGTCTGTGTGGAGTTTGCACATTCTCCTCGTGTCTGCGTGGGTTTCCTCCGGGTGCTCCGGTTTCCTCCCACAGTCCAAAGATGTGCGGGTTAGGTTGATTGGCCAGGTTAAAAATTGCCCCTTAGAGTCCTGGGATGCGTAGGTTAGAGGGATTAGTGGGTAAATATGTGGGGGTGGGGCCTGGGTGGGATTGTGGTCGGTGCAGACTCGATGGGCCGACTGGCCTCCTTCTGCACTGTAGGGTTTCTATGATTTCTATGATTTCTTCTGTCGGGAAAATAATACAAAAGTCTAAGATCACGTACCAACCGACTCAAGAACAGCTTCTTCCCTGCTGCCATCAAACATTTGAATGGACCTACCTTATATTAAGTTGATCTTTCTCTACACCCTAGCTATGACTGTAACACTACATTCTGCACCTTATTTCCTTCTCTATGAATGGTATGCTTTGTTTGTATAGCACGCAAGAAACAATATTTTTCACTGTATACCAATACATGTGACAATAATAAATCAATTCAAATCAAAAAATGGGAACATTTACATTACTTGGTAATTTTTTTTGAGTGTTCCAATGATAATTTAACACAAAAATGCCTAAGTGTAAGTTTATATTTTCTTCCAATTTTGAATAGCGTTAAATACGTTAATCTGAATCCTAAGCTAAACTGTGAAGAAGATGCCTGATCCTGTCAGATTATAATCATGGCTCAGAGTTTTCATTGGGGTGCAAGTGTTAATCTGTGCTGAATTGTAATTGTGCTGAAAATTTCACTTGATTTCCAAAATTAAGTTACAGTTCAAGTTTCTGTTCAAACTCATTTGCATAAGCAGCTTCACAAAGATGACTTCACATAAAGTGCAGCGCAAAATGGGCAGCTTTCTTGAATGTAATTATGTAATTGTATTATTTTTCTTGCACCCAGAGTATTCCTCGATGTACTTAAGAGTGGTAACCTGGTTCAGCTTTATTGAGGCAGCTGAAAAAGGATTTATCACCAAAAGAAGCATTTCCAATGAGTTTAGTCCAGCACCTGAAGTGAGTAACTAGATTTTAAATAGCTGAAAGTGGTGTTAAAAAAAACTATACAAACCATTTACTAGGTTTGGTGGTGTACAGTAGCAGTTCATTTATATATTAAATTGTTCTGATGTTTGAAAACATTTAAAAGACATCCATTAGTGCCCATGTGCCTAAAAATGCAGCTTAGTGTGAAGACTCACCTTGAAAGCTTGCAAATTGGCACAATTAGCAACAACATATTGTGCTCATTACTTCGATCTGTGGGCATGGCTAGCTTTGTGGGCAGGGCCAACCTCCCGTGTGATGTTTTTTTAAACCAGTGCTAAAATTGCCGGAACATAACTTTTTCCTCAGATTCTGTGATCTTTTGCATTGGTTTGGCTGATTTCATGGGAATTGCAATGGAAACATCCGTACTGTAATTTTACCCCCTCCTTCTTACTTAGCTATTCCACTGACATACGCATCACCTGAGAAATTTCTTGTCTGCTTTAAGTTAAATCTGAATATATTGGCTATCAAGTGAAAGATGAGATAAATCTTCAAAGAGCAAGCTGCATATATATGGTAAGAACCAATATACCTGTCACTGAGCCTGCGCTCTGGATCATCGCATTCTATGTTCTTTGATCCTTTATAAATTAACAGGGCTGCAACAATCAACTGAAGTATGATGGAGATGCACTGAAAAACAACACATGTTAACATTGGACAAAACATGTACAGTAGTGTGTGACATTATAGAAAACCCATTATATTATTTAACATTAATCACTCCAGATATAAAAATGGTTTATCACTGATGCATAATTAAATTTAACATAACGTCCTTGAAGCATTTTTAAACACACCATTGTTTTATTTCAAATGATGTGTTTTTCTGTGAATACACGTCTTGCAAGTAAACAGCTTAAGAGGAAATTGGGCTGACTTACATGACAATTTAATTCATTTTAAAAAGGTTATTCAACAAATGCTGAATAACTGAACCCCTTCTGCTTCAAACCTCTCAATAAACAAAGGGCAATCACTGATTCTTTACTGTAACTGGGTCTTAGTAAATAGAACCAAATCAAATTTTCTTGAACAGAATGTTTGGAGATATGGGTGATACTGACAATTCTGCATTTATTACCCATCCGTAAATGCCATTGTAATTGTTTTTCCAACTGACTGAAATCCCTCAGCAATCCAGAGGGGATTAAGAGTTTAGCATATAGCATAGGACTGATGTCATGTGTAGATCAGAACAGGTAAGGGTGCAAATTTAATTCCCCAGAACACTGATCAAATACTTGTGCTTTTATAACAATTCAGCAGCTCCGATGATCACCTTTTTGGTTCTATCCCACAAATGACAGGATTTTACTAAATTCAGTTGCACAATTTGCTGTGATAGGTTTCGGAATTATGATCCTGATTTACCAAAAGTCATTACACTACCATAAATGTGGGGGGTGATTCTCCCATCGTGACCCGCAACTTTTCTGGCAGGTCGGGCTGGGAGATGCGTATCGTCAGCCTTTTTGCGCATGCGCCGGGAATGCACGCGCATCTCCCAGAGCCGGAGAAGAGTCAGAGTCCAGACCACGCTGGAAACCAACGGGAAGAGAGGTAAGTCATTTGAATTTTTTTTAATGTAGCTTAAATATGTTTAGCATTTAATTAACAGGAACTTACCGGTCCCGATTGAATCTCCCACCCCATCAGGAGTACTTCATTCTGGCGGGGTTTAGAGTAGCTCCCCACATTCAGGGAACTAGCGAGACACCCCGCCAGAATGAAGGGGGGCAATTGGGGCCCCCCATGAGGTTGGGCGGTGAGGGGGTGATGCCCCCTGGGCATGGGCACCCTGGCAGTGCCAGCCTGTGACCCTTGGCACTGCCCAAGGGGCAAAGTGACCATGCCCTGGGGGCATTATCCATCGGGCATTAGGCAGTGCCAAGAGGTCGGGGCCTATTGTGGGCCAAGCCTAGGGGCAATTGGTGGGGGTGGGGGGTCCCGCTGCCACTCTGCATGGGGATCGCTCTGGGCTGGAGGGAGGCCAGCGATTGGGGTGGGCTGTAAAGGGGGGGCGGGGTGGTGATCTGCCGATGGGGGCCTGCCTCCCGGGGGCAACGATCGAGCTGGCCAGCAAATGGGGAGACTGACAGAGCGGAGCCACTGCGCATGCGCAGAGTTCCAGAACTGTCAGATTCCGGCGTGAATAGGCCCCGCCCCCTGGGTTTTTAATGAGATTCACGATTGGGACTTCTGCAGTGCACAGAATGGGGAGATTCGAGTGTGAAGTTGAACTGAGAAAACAGTCGTGATCTAGAACAGTTTTCCCATCAATTCGGCACTTTTGGAAGACTCACCCCCCGTGATTTCCAATGTTGTAATGTTGAATTCACAGTTTTCAGAAAAAAACGGTGATTTTCTTTCAATAGTTTTTAAAAATATAATTCCTACTGTGCAGAAGGAGGTCATTCAGCCCCTCATGTCTGCACCGACTCTCTGAGAGAGCATCTTACCCAGGCCCACGTCCACGCTATCCCTGTAACCCCATGTATTTTTCATGGCTAATCCACTCAGCCTACACATCTTTGGACACTAAAGGGCAATTTAGCACAGCCAATCCACCTAACCTGCACATCTTTGGACTGTGGAAGGAAACCAGAGCACCCAGAGGAACCCCACACAGATATGAGGAGAATGTGCAAACTACACACAGTCACCCAAGAATGGAATTGAACCCAAGTCCCTGGTGCTGTGAGGCAGGAGTGCTAACCACTGTGCCACTCTGCTGCTGTACTGCCACATAGATCCTAAACAGTAGGTTGTGAAGCCACATGAGCAGCGTTATATAATAGAATATTTCACATACCAACAGAGCAAATAGGAAATAGTAAAACTGTATTCCTGGGCCTTGTTGCAGGAGATGTTTCATCTGTGATGCGTTTGCAGTAAATAGGGCTATATCTAGAAAGCCCTGTGCAATGGTCTTTGTTCTGGCGTATGTGTTGATGTTCCTTATTACCTGGAAGAGAAAATAGATGGTAAATACAGTGTATCGTTCCAGAATTTAGTAGAATGACAGATGCTGCAAGAATTCAGAACTAAATTTGGAACAGAATCCAAACTCACTACAATAAAACACCTTAAGCTTTGTTTCTTCGTTTACCCAAAGGTATTTAAATATTATTTCATTTATAGTTCACTAATAAGATAGAAGGAGTGTACGGTATTGGTTTAAGGTCATTAGCATGAATGAAAGAATAGCTGATCATGATGTAGTTATAATAATCATTCATTGACACTGCTTAAGCTGCAAATGAGTCACATTGCTGGTGTAAGTAATGAAAAATTCAGAAATGTTACTGTGGAATGCAGAATACTGCTGCGAAGTGGGTGAATCATATATTCAATCAGACCCATTGGAGTTTAGAAGGATGAGAGGTGATCTTATTGAACCATATAAGATCCTGAAGGGATTTGATAGGCTGGATACTGGGAGGATGTTCCAACTTGTGGGAGAGACTAGTACTAGGAAACAGAACATAGAACATAGAAACATAGAAAAACTACAGCACAAACAGGCCCTTCGGCCCACAAGTTGTGCCGAACACATCCCTACCTTCTAGACCTACCTATAACCCTCCATCCTATTAAGCTCCATGTACTCATCCAGGAGTCTCTTAAAAGACCCTATTGAGTCCGCCTCCACCACCCCTGACGGCAGCCGATTCCACTTGCCCACCACCCTCTGTGTGAAAAACTTACCCCTAACATCTCCCCTGTACCTACCCCCCAGCACCTTAAACCTGTGTCCTCTCGTAGCAGACATTTCCACCCTGGGAAAAAGCCTCTGAGAGTCCACCCGATCTATGCCTCTCAACATCTTATACACCTCTATTAGGTCTCCTCTCATCCTTCGTCTCTCCAAGGAGAAAAGACCGAGCTCCCTCAGCCTATCCTCATAAGGCATGCCACTCAATCCAGGCAACATCCTTGTAAATCTCCTCTGCACCCTTTCAATCTTTTCCACATCCTTCCTATAGTGAGGCGACCAGAACTGAGCACAGTACTCCAAGTGGGGTCTGACGAGGGTCTCATATAGCTGCATCATTATCCCTGGACTCCTAAACTCAATCCCTCGATTGATAAAGGCCAGCACATCATATGCCTTCTTAACCACCTCCTCCACCTGCGGGGCCGATTTCAGAGTCCTATGGACCCGGACCCCAAGGTCCTTCTGATCCTCTATCGTACTAAGAGTCTTTCCCTTTATATTGTACTCCTTCATCCTATTTGTCCTACCAAAATGGACCACTATGCATTTATCTGGGTTGAAGTCCATCTGCCAGTTCTCCGCCCAGTCTTGCATCCTATCTATGTCCCTCTGTAACTTCTGACATCCCTCCAGACTATCCACAACCCCACCAACCTTCGTGTCGTCGGCAAACTTACCAACCCATCCCTCCGCTTCCTCATCCAGGTCATTTATGAAAATGACAAACAGCAAGGGTCCCAGAACAGATCCCTGGGGCACACCACTGGTGACCGACCTCCATTTAGAAAAAGACCCATCTATACCCACTCTCTGCCTCCTTTGGGCAAGCCAGTTCTGGATCCACCAGGCAGCAGCCCCTTGGATCCCATGCCCTCTCACTTTTTCTAGAAGAACATAGAACATTACAGCGCAGTACAGGCCCTTCGGCCCTCGATGTTGCGCCGACCAGTGGAACCAATCTAAAGCCCCTCTAATTTACACTATTCCAATATCATCCAAATATAGTTCAAAAATCAGAGATCTACCGTTTAAGACAGAGAAGTGGAGTTCTTTTTTTCTCACAAAGGATCATTAGTATATGGAATTTTCTTCCCTCGAACGCAGTGGAGGCTGGATCATTGAATTTATTGAAGGCAGATTTTTGATAGACAAGGGAGTCAAAGGTTATGAGGAGCAGATGACAAAGTGAAGTTGAGACTGCAACCAGATAAACTATGATCTTATTAAATGGCAGAGCAGGTTCGATGGGCTGAATAGCCTACTCCTGCTCCTGAGTCTTATGTTCCTATGAGTAAAATGGGATTTTGCAATTTGTGATCTACTGTCAATCTGTTCAACTTTTCTTCATAAGGGATGCCCCGCATCCCAAGATTGATTCTGGTAAGCATTCTCTGAACTACTTCTAATGCGATGAGACTTTCTGGCCTCCCAGCCGCATGTTTTGCGGTGGTGGAAGATGGCTTGCTGCTTGCTGGCGGCGGGATTCTTTGGTCCCACCACTGTCAATGAGATTTCCCTTTGATGTCAGGCCATGCTGCTGTGAAATCCATGGGCAGGGGGTGTGCTGCTGCCAGGACCAGGGAATCCTGCTGGTGTGAACAGCCAGAGAATTCCGGCCTATATTCTTTTTCAAATAAGGAGATCGAAGCTTTATTCCAGATGTGGTCTCATAAAGAGTCCTTACAGCTTCAGTGAAACATCCCTACTTTTATATTCCGTTCCCTTTGCAAGGCCCTGTATGGAAAGGTTTTGAAGCTAATGAAGAAGCGAAAACACGTGACTAAGCAACAGGAATTTGGCCTCTGACAAGCCCAAATTATCCCCCTGAGCATGATTTCTGGTGCAATCACAGCAGAGTAGGATTTCTGTGCACCACCTGAAGGAATTGGCACTGATCTAAGTGAACTTCCTGATGCCAAATAATTATAAATATTTTTGGTATTGCCTGATCCTTATTTGAGAATGCATCATAGAATCATAGAATCATAGAAACCCTACAGTGCAGAAAGAGGCCATCTGGCCCATCGAGTCTGCACCGACCACAATCCCACCCAGGCCCTACCCCCATATCCCTACATATTTACCCACTAATCCCTCTAACCTATGCATCTTAGGACACTAAGGGGCAATTTTAGCATGGCCAATCAACCTAACCCGCACACCTTTGGACTGTGGGAGGAAACCGGAGCACCCGGAGGAAACCCATGCAGACACGAGGAGAATGTGCAAACTCCACACAGACAGTGACCCAAGCCGGGAATCGAACCCAGGTCCCTGGAGATGTGAAGCAGCAGTGCTAACCACTGTGCTACCGTGCCGCCATCATTTGAGGAGTTGGGGAGGAAGGGACAATGAAATAGGGATTAATTGTTGCTGTGATATCAGATAGCATCTTAAAGCCCCAGGCACCCTCCCCAACTACAAACAGGCTGTGCCTCCACTAAGGAAGTTGTGATGACTTCAGCCAGGCTAATGAGGTTGGCTTGCTAGAGTATGAACAAGTTCCTGATGAGTCCTAATTAATGGATAAATCAGGGAGCCTCATGCTCCCTATTTAAAGCAGGTGTGTCAGACTCCTAGCCTGCATTTCAGCAGGGAGTAACTGGAGAGCTGGCTGTGTACAGATGTATGGTGTAAATAAAGTTACTTGGGGACGGGATCTTCGCCTCCGTGGAGTTATTACAGAAGTGAAATTCTAGCCTTACTTTTTAAATTTGTACAGTTGCCAGTTAAACTGTTTGACCCTCCCAATTACCAAGCAATACCGGGAATATGTTGTATTCAAGTGTGAATTATATCCAGCATTACTGAGGTGGTAGTTTTAGGGTTTATGATGCATGATGTAAGTGTCATTCCAACTTCATTTAAAACCGTTGTGTGTATCCTGTGCCAGCCAGGTCTCCCACAAATATCACACCTCGAGTCTGCTGCTGGCTCCTTGGAGATCTGCTGATGAAAGCCGTGAGGAACCCTATCGCTGACGTGCAGGAAAGGTATAACAGAGGCCACATGAGCATCACGGTTATAACTGAGCAAGCAATTGGGGTGTTGAGGATGTGACTCAGGAGCTTGGAGCCCTTCAGTATACAGTGGTCAGGATTTCCAGAAGGGTAGTGATCTGATGTGCCTTACACAACATGGTGCAGCCATGAGGATTGGAGCATCAACAAGATAGAAAGATGAGCAACTTCAGAGGAGAAGGAGCAACAGGAGGAGGGAGGGTGTGGTGAGGGCACAAACAGCTGCACAAATAGGTGCCAGGGATGCCAGGGGCAGCCTCATTCTGCATGCTACAGCTGAGACAGTACAATCATTTGGCACACGAAACCTGGACCCATTGTGCTCCACCTCAGTCTGTAGATATTCAGGTTTGTTGATATGCACATTTAAAATTCAGGTTGCAAGTCACTCTTCCTGAACTCCCTCACTACACTTGGCTGCTGTATGTTGATGAATTCTGGACAGTGCGTGGGTCCGGTTCACTGCAGGTAAAAATCCAGGTCTGGGAAGTGCCTCATAGAATCATACTGTGCAGAAGGAGGCCATTCGGCCCATCAAGTCTGCACTGACAACAATCCCACCCAGGCCCTATCCCATAACCCCATGCATTTACCCCAGCTAATCCCCGTGACACTAAGGGACAATTTAGCTCCTTAAATGTTTCCTAAACAATCTCAATTGGCTTCCCACCATTGCCACCTGGATGGCCAACATCACACTCTGCCTATCGCCTGGGCAAAGGGGCCAGAGGTAGAACACATTGGCAAAACAGCCCAATGGAATTTTTCACTTTTTCTGGCCTGCTTCTAAGCCTGCCTCCAGGACTTGGGAAAACTCCCCCATGGTGTCAGTGGAATCAGTCATCCATTCTTCCATGTTCTTCAAATAACTGTATCATGTTTGATTTCCTCAATACAAGCATTGCTGTGTTGCTGGGAATTCTATTTTGAGGTTTTTGATTTTCTTATGGTGCAAGCACAGCATTTGCAAATTCAATACTATAATAATCTTATTCAGTAGGCTACAGGATGTTTATAATGTCCTATACCTTGGGGAAGCCATCACTTTGTTCAAACTTCAGTTCTTCCTGCTATACAATGTATGTAGTGGGATGTGTGGGAATATCAGACATCAATTACTTTTTTTAATGCAATGACGCAAATAAAACTGTTAACATTGGCTATGTTCCATGTGGCATTAATGTTGAAGGCGGTGGCATTTTTAGTGCAATATGTATTATTGCACCAATAGAACATTCGGGACCAGGGGCACATCTCAGTTCCAATGTCACTGTTTGCCTGTGATGCTCATGCATTGCTTTTCTGTCTCACTCATGTAGCTAACTCTGTTGTGGGGGACGTCCTGCTATGCTTGATTTTTGTGTGTGTTCTGTAACTCCTATATCTCTGCACTTCCTCGGTACCTTCTCCATTTTGCTATCTGCATGGACGTATATTCAACAAATGTCCTATTTCTTTCTGCTGTGGGGCAGAAAACTCCAATTGCCCTGTTTGCTTTTATCACTGTTGTGGTGATATCTTGAGTGTTTAGTTAAAAACTCAGGAATTCTACTGACCTGATGTTAGACTTTTCCTTTTGATTTGCCCTCTCCTGTACTATTCTAAATAATTAAGAACATTTATCAGGATTTGCCTTTAATCAGGCATTAAAAATACTTACTTGATTTAACTTTTGTTCATTTCTGGAACAGTGCTAATTGCAGGCAAAGTAATCCATTAATGCTTTTCATTGCTTTCACACTATTGTGTTTGCCTTTCTACTGTATTGCAAACATTAACAAACATAAGAAAGTATGGCCCCTTCTGATTCCTTGGAAAGACTTCTATGCTGAGCAGTAATAAAATTAAATTGCATTGTTATTAACAATCAAACTGTGATGAATCCAATGGGACATTATTGAAGGCAGATAGCCGTCATCAGTTGTGTCAACAGTGTTCAGATCACATTCAAAGCTACATAGGTATTCCACAAGATATTCTGCAGAATGGTAATTTCAATCCTTGGTTTTAGTTTGTTATGTATGAGCAGTCCTTACACTTAGTACTTCTCCACTGAACGTAAGAAACTGTCCCATCATTTTTAATAAAAAACAAATTTCGCATTTAGTTTCAAATGATGCAATTCCACTTTCTTCCTTAGACAGCGTGGACCAAGCTTTGAAGCCTTGTACAAAATGTCCAATGCTTTTAAACCCAATGTCCTTAGAATTCATCAGCACTTTGAGAGGGTTGATACAAATGCGGGAGGGGAGCTAAGTAATGTCATAATCATTTCTTAGCTTTCTCATTAGCTCTTGATATCTTAATTGTTCGGTAAAATATACATCAATACTTTCCTTCCATTAGTAACTGCGGCAAGTTTAAGAAGTAAATGCCACATATTCCTTCCTTTTTGTGTGATTAAATCGCTCAGTCACATTTCTGACTTGGTTTTACAGGTTATGTTCATGAATGCACATCATCATAGGAACTGCAGAAACTGTTTCTGTTCAAAATAATCCTAATTTCTTCATTTTCTTGCTGTTAAATTACATTCTGTAGCAAAGCGGCATGGTGGCATAGTGGTTAGCACTGTTGCGTCACAGCGCCAGGGATCCAGGTTCGATTTCTGGCTTGGGTCACTGTCTGTGTGCAGTCTTCATCTTCTCCCCGTAACCGCATGGGTTTCCTTCGGGTGCTCCGGTTTCCTCCACAGTCTGAAAGACTTGCTGGTTAGGTGGCTTGGCCATGCTAAATTCTCTCTCAGTGTACCCGAACAGGTGCTGGAGTGTGGTGACTAGGGGATTTTCACAGTAACTTCATTGCAGTGCTACTGTAAGTCTACTTGTGACAATAATAAATAAATAAACAAAGCAAAAGCTTGTTCAATACATTTTTGGGCAGCAAATTGAACAGATACTGTGCATGATACCTATGCTATCATGGACTCTGCCATACACATAACAAACTAATCATCAAAACTTTCAAGACAACACAAACTGCAAGAACTTTGCTCAGAAGATGCCTTAAAAGATTAATTGTGAAAGGTCAAATAATTAGTTACCTGCGACAAGTCCGACTTATTTCCATCATCTGAATGATTTGGTAATGGTTTCATTGGAAACATATGTCTGATAGCAAGTACTTATTCAATTCTAACAAGCTAGGTTACCTTTGCTCATTATTACAAAGCTTGCAGGTCTACACTTGACATTCTCTGGGATTCAGCAATGCCAGTTGCCCTCATAAGGAGGCCTCACTTTCCTTACAATCAGTATCATTCTTTTACTGCCTAGGTTATCCTGAACTTTACCAAGAGTACAAAAGCTACAAAGTTAGGTTAAACACCGGTTTGGCGTCATCTGGAGTATTGCGTTCATTTCTGGGCATCACACTTTAGGGAAGATGTGAAGGTAGTGGAAAGGGTGCAGGAAAGATTCTTGAGAGTGGTTCCATGAGAATTTCAGTTATGGAGATGGACTGGAGAGTTTATGACTGTCCTCCTTGGTGAAGGGAAGGTTGAGAAGCGATTTGATCAAGGTGTTCAAAATAATGAAGGATCTGTGCAGAGTAGGGGGAAACTGTTCTCATTGATGAAAGGATTGGGAATGAGAGGGTGCAGATTTAAGCTAATTGGCAAAGAGGCAATGGGGGCATGAGGAAAAACCTTTTCATGCAGTTAGGGGCTAGCATCTGGAATGCACTGTCTGAGAACATGGTAGGTTCAATCCAGGCATTTAAAAAAGAATTGGATTATTATTTGAAAAGGAAGAATGTGCAGGGCAATGGGGAGAATGTGGATAAGTGGCATTAGATGAATTGTGAAATAACTCCTCAGAGGCTCGTGTCCCTTTACCAGATTCCCTTTATTTACAAACTCTATTCCACTCCTAGGCCGTGATCTTAGCAGCCATTCACGCCAAGCTCCCACTGCAGGAAAGTCAGAGAATTTGGCACTCAGACAAATCTCCATTCACTGCACTGGGATGGGAAAATCCCGCTGGCATGAACAGCCGTAACATTACGGCTCTAGAGTGCTTCAGGCATAAAGTCAGAATCGGGAGTGCCAGTGGACTTGATACTCCCATATTTATATATAGGTAAGACTCCCTGATTGGGCAGGCCATTACAACCAATCTTTTTGGCCACCCAAATAAACAAAATCAAATGAACAAGGGGACAAATTAAAATGAGCAGCTTCCAAGAGGAGGGGAACCGTCCAAAACAAAAGACAAAGTGGCAAGGAAACTTAAAACATCAAATCAAAATGTGATTAAAGGGGTGAAAGGCCATTACAACCTCAATCAGGGAGCTCACACTCCAAGAGGCTAACCTCATGGGCCTCGTTGAAGTCATTAGTCATTACAAATTGCTCCTTCAGAGAGACAGCTGAAAGGCCTCCCTCTGTGCTGTAACCCTTCTATGAATTTATGGGTGGGATTTTCCAGCCCTGCCCGCCTCAGGACCAGAAATTTCCGCCTGTGGTCAATGGACCTTTCAATGGATCATGAAATTGTCCATCCCATCCGTGAAGATTCCTCTAGTTGATGGGACCGGAAGATTTATCCTTATGATTCTATTGTCTCATTAAACAATAACTTGACTGAAGGTCTGCAACAATGGAATCTCCATGGTGTCTATTAGATAAAGTGCTCTCACCAAAGAAACAATGTACAATGCTCATTGCCTGCCCATGGTCCATTCTAAGCCATTCCCTTGACTATTTATTTTTAGTGGTGGTTTGCCATTGTCTTCCGCTCTCAGGGGCAGGGCAAGGAGCCAGGTCCCAAGTCTACCTCAGCCAGAATTGCAATAGATCTTGTGCTATTGGTGTTAGTCTGAATCATATGCTAACCATCAAGCCATCTGATCAACCAGCACTCATGGAATATATAAATGAAACTGAATAAAATTCTCTAACAAAATGCATCTATCTCCTACCATTTCACTTACACTAAAATACCAAGCCACACATCATTACCACTGTTCTGTGTGGAACCCACTTAATTACTAATTACCAGCTACCACTTAGAAGGTATTACATGTTAATTACTTGATGGTGTGCTCTGTCATATTGGAAGGTGAGATTCTTGTCACTGCCTCAGACCCAGTGACTAGAGATTGAGATCCATGTCTGCCTGTTCCAGTTTACCTCTTTCAGTGCAGACATTCTTTCCCTGAGTTCTGCAAAACAGGAGCATTATTAAGAATAATAGTGGGATCTGTAAAGAATAAGATTCACTCCATGTGAGGGTGACCCATGTATTGGAACTGGAAACTGCACTGCACTTGCCTTTTGGCAAGTTACCCTTCCCTGTAACTTTCAAAATTAAGTGGAGCAAGATAAGGGTGGTACAGTGGCACAGTGGTTAACACTGCTGCCTCACAGCTCCAGGGACCTGGGTTCGATTCCCGGCTTGGGTCACTGTCTGTGTGGAGTTTGCACATTCTCCTCGTGTCTGCGTGGGCTTCCTCCAGGTGCTCCGGTTTCCTCCCACAGTCCAAAGATGTGTGGGTTAGGTTGATTGCCCCTTAGTGTCCGGAGATGCATAGGTTAGAGGGATTAGTGGGGTAAATATGTGGAGTTACAGAGATAGGACCTGGGTGGGATTGTTATCGGTGCAGGCTCGATGGGCTGAATGACCTCCTTCTGCACTATAGGGATTATATGATATTGAAATCAGAAAGCAGCAGAAGTGGATTGTTTGAATCCACCATAAAGGCTGCACCTTGGGAATGATTTTAACCTGTGCATAGTAAATTGGGGGGTGGGTAGTGAGGGAACAGCAAAGGGGCCCCACAAATTCTGAGAGGAGGCAGCGAAATCCGCGTGAGTTTAGTGGTCACCTTTATTATTCGGTGATTGGCAAGCTGCAGGCACAGGAGATGGTGCAACTGCATAACTTGCCAACTTGGAGATGCAAAATCAGGCAGTGCGGCAGCTCAGTGACTGCAGCAACATAACAGGCAGGACATAACAGGAAAGAACCAACGCTATGTAGCAGAAGCCAACATGAATGCAGCACCTGCCGCAGCAAATACATCTGTTTTCAAACCCAACATGGTGGAAAACTTAAGCAACTGGCAGAAAAATGCTTCCAATAACTTCATGCTGCTTTACCTGTCAGAACTTGAGGATCTATAAAACCATAATATATATGGAAGCAGAATTAGGTCAGTCAGTACATCGAGTCTGCTCCGCTATTCAATCATGGCTGATATGATGCTTATCCCCATTCTCCTGCCTTCTCCCCGCAATCCTTGATCCCCTTATTGATCAAGAACCCATCTATCTCTGTCTTAAAGACACTCAATGACCTGGCCTCCACAGCCCTCTTTGGCAATGAGTTCCACAGATTCACCACCCTCTGGCCATCTCTGTAACCATCTCTTTAACAATCTCCTGAATACCACCTCCTGATTTGTACCATTCACGGTTGGTAGGAGCAAAGATGACAGAGATGAAAACAGCATAGAGTCTACATTATGGCACTTGACCACTATTTATTTTTGTGTTAAGCCTACGAGAACTTCTACTTTTAAGATTCAAAGCTGCTTGAAAATTGAATTGATGTCAAAGCGGCATTTAGTTGGTGGAACTGGAAACCCCATTGTTTTGATTTGGGTACTGTTCCATTTGTTGGAGGGTAGTAAGGGAATGAAAGCTGCCTCTCATACCTGCAGACTCTGGGACTCCATAGGATTCAGGCAGCAGGCATGGTTGTGGCTACTCACTGGGCAGAATCTTACCATATTATATCAAAGTGTCAGGCTCAGAGTGAAACCTGGCGTGTAGCTCTCCAGCTGTACAGGCCAGTTTTCTCTCTAGATCTTGAGCCACTTTAAAGAAAGAGAATGATTGGGAGTGGCTTATGCTGTCACTCTGGTGGGGCGGGGCCTGATAGTGCTGGTACCCGGCTACACAGGGATCAGGTGCCATCTTTAAAGGGCGCACTGATCAGAACTGAATGGTCTACTGTCCCCCATCATGGAGGTGTTGGAGGCTCTCCCCCGCCCCCCTGGACAAACATGGTGACAATCACCGGGGGTTCTCCCCTAACCACCACCGTAGAAGTATTGCTGGCATTTCTCCCCCACTCAGTGCCCAAAGACTCCGTGTTCTGCCCACATATTTCGTTGCATGTTACCAATTACATTTTTGCCCCAAACAACTTTTAGAATTGTTCAAACAGGTATTGATAATATTTTTGATCCTTTCAATTGTTGCTCACATAAAGGATATTCCTTTAGGTTTACTTGTCATTAATTGGCAGACATCCTCAGTGATGGGGTTTGGAGTGTGGGGGAAGGTGCAGGAAATCATGTACCTTCAGACTGCTGGTAAGCTATTTTCAATCCCATTCTCTGGTAAGATCTATGGTTGGGGGTTAGCAGTCCGAAAGACGTGCTGGTCGGGTGCATTGGCCATACCAAATTCTCCCTCAGTGTACCCGAACAGGCGCCGGAGTGTGGCGAATAGAGGATTTTCGTAGCAACTTCATTGCAGTGTTAATGTAAGCCTACGTACAAAATCCTGCAGCATCTACCTGCCAGAATAGCAATGCTAGAATCTCTGAAGAATGAAATAGGACAGATCTTGATTGTCACAATAGTGGCTTAGATCATGGAAATGCTGCATTGCAAGTTTGCCTTCCCAGTGTACTTGCCATCATCTCGGAGTCCTGCATTTCCATGTCCAACTGAGCATGTTATTACTTGCTCTGATGTACATGATCCTGGAGTGAAGCAGTGACATTTGCGAACGATAGTTGTTTTTAATACATCTGTTTTCTTAACTGAAATAGTATCTCACTCTTTCGTTCCTCCCTCAGTGTCCAGGGACTCCTCTACTTGAGATGTTCCCTTATAGGTGGCACTAACCATTCAGTGACGGGCCTTGAATTTATTAGTGAATCTTCTAATACTGAGAATATATTTACTTCACGGGATTACTATCAAGGTTCCTCAGGAATAGCTGTGCTTTCAAATATTACAGGTAGCCCTTGCCTGCACTTTTCAGACTGTTTTACTGTATAGCTGTATTTATGACCTGTTCAGTTGTAATGGTGATTAAACTGCTGATTAACAACTTTCCAATATGTAAATATCCAGCAATGCTGATTTGGCAGTTTGCATTGGGCAAGTTGATTAAATTTATGAAGAAAAGACCCAAATGTTTAATTGATTTAATAGTAAGAAAAACTGACTTAGCTAACCTTTCATAATTTATTTCAGAGAGGGAAATGTTGGGCCCAAGATATTTCTAGGAAGAAATTTCACTTTATTGTTTTTATTGCCTCTAATATAAACATAGCGTAAATTGCATTACAAGCCTGACAACACTTCAATAAGTACTTCATTGGCTGTGAAGCACTTTTGAGATGTCTGGAGGTTGCAAAAAGTGCTATATAAATGCAAGTCTTTCTTTTTGTAAAGTAAAATAAACAGCATCAACAATTGTCTATCGTCAAAGAGAAGCCTGACTTTACATTGTTCAATGATCTTTACATGGAGAATATGCTACGCTTGATTTACATTGAGAAATTGTCTTAAATACAACTGCGCAGTGGTTGGCACTGCTGCCTAACAGAACTAGGGAACCCTGGTTCGATTCCAGCCTTGGATGACTGTCTGTGTGGAGTTTGCACGTTCTCCCCGTGTCTGTGTGAGTTTCCTCCAGGTACTCTGGTTTCCTTCCACAGTCCAAAAATGTGCAGGTTAGGTGGATTGGCCATGCTAAATTGTCCCTTCATCTCCCTTAATGTATTTCACAATATACATTAACGAAGGAACTGAAGGCACTGTTGCTAAGTTTGCAGATGATACAAAGATATGTAGAGAGACAGGTAGTATTGATGAAGCAGGGGGGTTGCAGAAGGACTTGGACAGGTTAGGAGAGTGGGCAAAGAAGTGGCAGATGGAATACAATGTGGAAAAGTGTGAGGTTATGCACTTTGGAAGGAGGAATGGAGGCATAGACTATTTTCTAAATGGGAAAATGCTTAGGAAATCAGAAACACAAAGAGACTTGGGAGTTATTGTTCAAGATTCTTTTAAGGTTAACGTGCAAGTTCATTCGGCAGTTAGGAAGGCAAATGCAATGTTAGCATTCATGTCAAGAGGGCTAGAATACAAGAGCAGGGATGTATTTCTGAGGCTGTATAAGGCTCTGGTCAGACCCCATTTGGAGTATTGTGAGCAATTTTGGGTCCCATATCTAAAGAAGGATGTGCTGGCCTTGGAAAGGATCCAGAGGAGGTTCACAAGAATGATCCCTAGAATGAAGAGCTTGTCATATGAGGAACGGTTGAGGACTCTGGGTCTGTACTCATTGGAGTTTAGAGGGATGAGGGGGAATCTTATTGAAACTTACAGGATCCTGCGAGACATGGATACAGTGGACGTGGAGAGGATGTTTCCACTAGTAGGAAAAACTAGAACCAGAGGGCACAACCTCAGGCTAAAGGAACGATCCTTTAAAACAGAGATGAGGAGGAATTTCTTCAGCCAGAGAGTGGTGAATCTATGGAACTCTTTGCCGCAGAAGGCTGTGGAGGCCAGGTTATTGAGTATCTTTAAGACAGAGATAGATAGGTTTTTGAGTAATAAGGGGGTCAACAGTTATGGGGAAAAGGCAGGAGCATGGGGGTGAGAAAAATATCAGCCATGATTGAATGGCGGAGCGAACTCGATGGGCCGAGTACCTAATTCTGCTTCTATGTCTTATGGTCTTATTGTCTTATGATCCCAACATGTGCAGGTTAGGGGGATTGGCCATGCTAAATTGCGCTTAGTGTTCCAAGATGTGTGGGTTAGGGGGATTAGCGGGGTAAATATGTGGAGTTACAGGGATAGGGCCTGGATAAGATGCTCTGTTGGAGGGTTGATGCAGACTCGATAGCCAATTGGGGCGGCACGGTAGCACAGTGGTTAGCTGCTTCACAGCTCCAGGGACCTGGGTTCGATTCCCGGCTTGGGTCACTGTCTGTGTGGAGTTTGCACATTCTCCTCGTGTCTGCGTGGGTTTCCTCTGGGTGCTCCGGTTTCCTCCCACAGTCCAAAGATGTGCGGGTTAGGTTGATTGGCCATGCTAAAATTGCCCCTAGTGTCCTGAGATGTGTAGGTTAAAGGGATTAGTGGGTAAATATGTAGGGATATGGGGGTAGGGCCTGGGTGGGATTGTGGTCGGTGCAGACTCGATGGGCCCAATGGCCTCTTTCTGTGCTGTAGGGTTTCTATGATTTCTATGATTCTATGAATTGACCTCATTCTGTACTGCAGAGATTCTATTCTATAATTCTATGACTGTTTTAATTTGTTTTATCTATATTACTAAATTTATTGATGAGAACCATTCTCACACAAGAACATGGCTTCACCATCCATTTATCAAAGGAACTGTTTATTCATTTATATTTCATTTCACTTTGTATAAAATATTCCTGGTTGTATTTGACATGAGCATTTTGGGTTACTGATACATTCACAAATGTTATTTTATCTACATGAATCTTCATTTAATGGTAAACACCATGAAAATGAAGTTATAAGCTAATCACAAAGTTTGTGTGGGAAAATGCTTTTGCATGGTAAATATCCGTACAAAATTCAAAGGATAAGTAAACATCAAACCAAAAGGGTGGTTAAGTAATAGCAAATTTTCAGGTCAGAGATGACAGAGGGCATCACAAAATAGTTTTGAATGAGGAAGGCTATTCAGATCATTTAATTAACATTCATACAGAACCCCACATCATCCACATTCGAGGCATCCAATTGTTTCTTAAATTACCCGAATGTTTTCACCTGGATTGCCCTGCAAGAAACCTTTTCCAAGTTTTGAATATTTTGTGTCTGAAAGGTCTCTGGATATATGTAAAAAAATTACTTTTCCACTTTCCATTATCATCCCCTTGTCTCCAGCTGCTCAATCTAAGGTGAAATCCAAATGATTTCTTTCCATAACATTTATTATGTTATATACCTCTATAAGGTCATGTCTCAGATGTCTTTTTCTTAGGCTGAAGAGCTCAAGTCACTCGTGCCTTTCCTGATAATACAATTCCCTGATTCTCAAAATCAGCCATGTAGCTTCCATCTACATTTGCAGTGCTTGCTTCTCAGCAACCAGATTTGGATACAATGCTCAAGGTCCACAGCGTTGTACTAGTATATTACAACTTCTTCTGATTTGTATTCAACTGTTTTGGCTATGTAAATTAATATTCTATTAGCATTCTTGATGTTTTTCTCTGCATTGGTTGAACATATTAAGTGTTGCGTCTGATATGACTCTCAGATTTCTGTTAACCTTATTCCTGACTATTTCAATACCGTTCATGGAATATGTGCAGAACTCATTTTTCTTTACTATCTGCAGTGTTTTACATTTGTCTGTATTAAGTTTCATTTGCCATTTTTCAGTCTGCTCACATAGTTTAGTTCATGCTAATTTCTATGCTGCTTCCTTCAATTCCATTGAGCTTCAAGTTAGGCATCACCTACAAATTTGATGAATTTACATTGAGATTCTCAAGTATTGATATCAGTTAGGTGTAGAACTCATTCCAATCTTGAGCCCTTGACCACTCCCTTTCAGTGCTTTCTCCATTCTGACATTAGCTACCTAATCGGTATGTTTTCTACTTTTCAGCTAATTATTTTAATAAATTTCATTATTTTACATAGAATTGAAATAAGCCTAATGGGTCTGTAGCTGCTGGTATCTGTTGTATTGTACATTTTGAATATGGGCATCATATAAGCCTATACCCAATCTGTTAGTATCTCCCCTATGTTGAAGGAGAGACTCTGGATATGTTGAGTATTTCCCATACCATGGCAGCCACCTCTCTCTCAAAAGGCCACCATTGATGAGGAGATCCAAAGCTGATTCAGCTGTGCCAACTCAACCTTCTGCAAATGACACCAGTGAGTGTTTGACCACAAAGACCTCCACAAGTCAATGAAAGTCCTGGGGCAGGATTTTCTGGCCTTTTTCACCAGCAGGATGTGTTCCTGCTGAAGGTTAACACACCTGCCCCCCTGCCCCCAGCCCCAACCATGGTGAGTTCCCTGGTGGTGCAGCCGACAAGCATTGCAAATAGCCATTGACTTTGGTGGGACCAGCAGATCCCGCCAGCGACAAATGGTGAGCCGCCTCCACTGCCAGAAAACCCCTGGAAAATCCCGGCTCTAGAGTACAGAGCAATTGTCTTCACCTCACTCCTGTACTGCTGTGAGATCTGGACTGTATGTATCAGTGATATTTTCACCAGTAATGCCTCAGTTGCATCCTCTGGATACAATGTGAGGAGCATCAAACAAATGCTAGCCAGCTCCACAAGCACTCAGGCAAACCTCATGCAAAATCCACTTTGATGGACCAGACACAGTGTCTTGATGATCAATAAGAATTTCCCCTCAAGGATCTGTTTTGCCACTCTTAAATGGACAGCATTCCAGGAAAGGACAAAGAAAATATTTCAAGGGCACTCTGTAGGTTTCCTTTAACTGCAGCAGCATTGACATTAGTGACTAAGTGGAGCTTGCTACTGATCATTCAAAATGCCAACAACTTGTCCATCAAGCTGCATCACACTTTGAGTCACAATGTCTCAAATGATGAGGCAGAGCAGTGGCCAAGAAGGAAAGAAAAGAAGGAAAATCCTTCTCTGCGGATCCCGCTTCCTCATGTGACATCCTGCCCCATATAGTGAAAGCTCTGTTAGTTGAGACTCGATCTGTTCAGTCACATGAAGACCCATGGCAGAAACTTTTGATCCTGAGTAGACATCATCTTTAAATCAAAGGACAGTCGGTCAGGGAGCCAACAATGGTACCCTCCGGTGTGCACAGAGTGCCTCACAATTGTTGTCAGTAACTTACAAATTACCTTCATATTCTGGTATAAATACAATCCATCACTAGGAATGTATTGTTTGAAGCCTTTTTAGCTTGAACAGGACTTCCATATCATATATACTGGGCGTGGTTTTCTGCACAACCTGTCATGTGTTTTGTGGTGGTGGAGGTGGCCCGCCATTGGCCAAGGACGGGATCTTCTGGGGTTTCATGTTGAATGCACCCCTCGCTGTTGGAAAACCTGCGGTGGAGGGTGCGCCGTTAGCGGGACCAGAAGAAACCCGCTGAAGTGAATGGCCGGAAAATTCCAGCCAATATCTTGAATTTTGATTTAATTCATACTTATTTAAAAATATCCGAGAGAAATCGAATAGTCAGAAGAAGGAACTTGTCTTGACAGAGCACATTTTATATTTCAGCATATGACAAAGTGCTTCACATCCAATTAAATAGTTTTAAAGTGCAATCACTGTAATGAAGTAAACATGTCAACTTGGATGCACACAACAATGTTTCACAAAGTGCGGTGACATAAATGTCTCAATCGCTTCATTTTGATAGTACGGGGATGGAAAGGATACATTTTGTCGCAGGTTACCAGAACAACCCCTACCCTCCCCGCGTCACCGCCCCCTGCTCTTCTACAATTGGTGACATGGAGGTTTGTACATCCACCAGGGAGGGCAGAGAGTGCCTGGATAGAACTTCTCATTTAAAAGACAGCACCCTTTCACTAATTTGCTGAAACATCAACCCTAATCATGTGTTCAAATCTGGGAACACATGCACATCTGATTTAACAACGGGAGTGCTACCATTAAGCTATTTCCTAAATCTAACCCAATTGGAACTTCAAGAACATAATATTCCAGCAGCCCAATGGTTAAAATGGAGCACGAGTGGTTCTTATGTGTTTTTTTGTTTGTTCGCCTGGCAATATTTGTTCCAGATGGTTCCAAATCTTAATGGCATTTTTGTCTAGTTGTCAGTTTCTTTTGAATCAATGTAAATGCAGTTGGATACACACTTCAAAGAAGCTGGGAAAATGTCTGAGAGCTGTTCAGCATATTTTCTGCATAAGTGCTCTTTGACATTAGGCGAAGTAAAGCTACCCTGACATCTGGTAGCGGCTGCCCAGAAATACGATTGTGGAATATTGATGACGTCACTAATGCCAACTTGTCAGGCACGGTACTAAATGCCATGGACTGCAAGGAAAATATTGAACTTTTACAAAATAACATTTGTATTTGATTTTGGGAATATGGTCCCATTAGATCAGATAAAGCAAAATAAAAACTGAAGCTATCGTGACATGCAAAAGTTCCATTAAAACTGCAATTGTATCTCTTCCATTGAAGTAAATGGGAAGCAGAAACTGCAAAAAGAAGCTTGTCGGCACAAAATTGCCTGATGTTTTTTTCTTAGGTATCCTTGTAACAGAGTTTGATGCTTGAGATATATATGGACGAAAGAGTGAGCTTCAACATGGATTTCTCGGGAAGCATTGCATTCGCAGGACACCTGGAGTAGTGTTCAAGATTAATCAAGGACAAGCTCCTCTATCAAGCCATATTTGACACAAAGACATGGGGGGGTGATTCTCCCAAAAAAGTGCTGAATTCGCAGGAAAAATGGTGTTAATCACGATTGTTTTTTCAATGGGAGTTCAGACTCGAATCTCCCACACTCTGTGCATTGCAGGGGTCACAGTTGTGAATATCATTAAAAGCTCAGGGGGGGGCGGGGCCTATTCACGCCAGAATCTGACAGTTCCGGAACTCTGTGCACGCGCAGTGGCCCCGAACTGTCAACCTGCAGTTTGCTGGCCAACTCGATCACTGGCCAGTCCGGGATCCCTGCCGTGCTACCCTTCCACGTGCCCCCCCCCCTCCCCCCCCCTCCGCCAAGGCCTGATTATGGCCCCCATGACCATTCCCGGACCATCCCCAACCCCCCCCTGTCCCAGAACAACCCAATCTCCAGTCCCCCCCCCAGCAGTGACGATCCCCCCCACACCTCCACCCTGGCAGACACCCCCCCACCCCACAGGAGTCAGACCCCCCCAGGAGGCAGACACCCCCACCCCGGCAGACACCCTCCCCGAGGAAGCAGACGCCCCCCAGCAGACCATCCCTAGCCCACCCTGATCACTGGCTTCCCACCAGCCCTGACCGGATCCAAATGGCAGAGAGGCAGCCCCCACCTCCACCGATCACACCTAGGCCCTGCCCCCAACTGACCCCACCCCCTTGGCACTGCCCGATGCTCGGTGAGCAGTGCCAAGGTGCCTCCTGGGCATGGGCACTATTTTTAAAACATTACAGCGCAGTACAGACCCTTCGGCCCTCGATGTTGCGCCGACCTGTGAAACCAATCTAATCTACACTATTCCAATATCATCCATATGTTTATCCAATGACCATTTAAATGCCATTAATGTGGGCGAGTCCACTACTTTTGCAGGCAGGGCATTCCACACCCTTACTACTCTCTGAGTGAAGAACCTACCTCTGACATCTGTCCTATATCTATCACCCCTCAATTTAAAGCTATGTCCCCTCGTGCTAGCCATCACCATCCGAGGAAAAAGGCTCTCACTGTCCACTCTATCTAATCCTTTGATCATCTTGTAGGCCTCCATTAAGTCACCTCTTAACCTTCTCTCTAACGAAAACAGCCTCAAGTACCTCAGCCTTTCCTCATAAAACCTTCCCACCATACCAGGCAATATCCTGGTAAATCTCCTCTGCACCCTTTCCAATGCTTCCACATCCTTTCTATAATGTGGCGACCAGAACTGTACGCAATACTCCAAGTGCGGCCGCACCAGAGTTTTGTACAGCTGCAACATGACCTCATGGCTCCAAAACTCAATCCCTCTACCAATAAAAGCTAACACACCATACGCCTTCTTAACAACCCTATCAACCTGGGTGCCAACTTTCAGGGATCTATGCACCTGGACACCGAGATCTCTCTGCTCATCCACACTACCAAGTATCTTACCATTAGCCCAGTATTCTGTATTCCTGTAACTCCTTCCAAAGTGAATCACCTCACACTTTTCCGCATTAAACTCCATTTGCCACCTCTCAGCCCAGCTCTGCAGCTTATCTATGTCCCTCTGTAACCTGCAACATCCTTCCGCACAGTCCACAACTCCACCGACTTTAGTGTCATCCGCAAATTTACTAACCCATCCTTCTACACCCTCATCCAGGTCATTTATAAAAATGACAAACAGCAGTGGCCCCAAAACAGATCCTTGCAGTACACCACTAGTAACTGAACTCCAGGATGAACATTTCCCATCAACCACCACCCTCCGTCTTCTTACAGCTAGCCAGTTTCTGATCCAAAATGCTAAATCACCCTCAATCCCATGCGTCCATATTTTCTGCAATAGCTTACCGTGGGGAACCTTATCAAACGCTTTACTGAAATCCATATACACAACATCAACTGCTTTACCCTCATCCACCTCTTTGGTCACCTTCTCAAAGAACTCAATAAGGTTTGTGAGGCACAACCTACCCTTCACAAAACCGTGTTGACTATCCCTAATCAAATTATTCCTTTCTAGATGATTATAAATCCTATCTCTTATAATCCTTTCCAAAACTTTGCCCACAACAGAAGTAAGACTCACTGGTCTATAATTACCAGGGTTGTCTCTACTCCCGTTCTTGAACAAGGGGACAACATTTGCTATTCTCCAGTCTTCTGGCACTATTCCTGTAAGAAGTTTAACAACACCAGGTTAAAGTCCAACAGGTTTATTTGGTAGCAAAAGCCACACAAGCTTTCGAGGCTCTGAGCCCCTTCTTCAGGTGAGTGGGAATTCTGTTCACAAACAGAACTTATAAGACACAGACTCAATTTACATGAATAATGGTTGGAATGCGAATACTTACAACTAATCCAGTCTTTAAGAAACAAAACAATGGGAGTGGAGAGAGCATCAAGACAGGCTAAAAAGATGTGTATTGTCTCCAGACAAGACAGCCAGTGAAACTCTGCAGGTCCACGCAACTGTGGGAGTTACAAGTAGTGTGACATAAATTCTGATTCTAGGATCGCATGATAAAGACTCACGACAGCGCAGAGTCGCGGAGCAGAAACTGATAGCCAGGTTCCGCACACACAAGGACGGCCTCAACCGGGATATTGGGTTTATGTCACACTATTTCACATAAATATTTCTGCTTTTTTCCTCCTGAGTCTTTATCATGCGATCCTAGAATCAGAATTTATGTCACACTATTTGTAACTCCCACAGTTGCGTGGACCTGCAGAGTTTCACTGGCTGTCTTGTCTGGAGACAATACACATCTTTTTAGCCTGTCTTGATGCTCTCTCCACTCCCATTGTTTTGTTTCTTAAAGACTGGATTAGTTGTAAGTATTCGCATTCCAACCATTATTCATGTAAATTGAGTCTGTGTCTTATAAGTTCTGTTTGTGAACAGAATTCCCACTCACCTGAAGAAGGGGCTCAGAGCCTCGAAAGCTTGTGTGGCTTTTGCTACCAAATAAACCTGTTGGACTTTAACCTGGTGTTGTTAAACTTCTTACTGTGTTTACCCCAGTCCAACGCCGGCATCTCCACATCATCACTATTCCTGTAGACAATGGCGACATAAAGATCAAAGCCAAAGACTCTGTAATCTCCTCCTAAGCTTTCCAGAGAATCCTGGGATAAATCCCATCCGGCCCAGAGGACTCATCTATTTTCACACTTTCCAGAATTGCTAACACCTCCTCCTTATGAACCTCAATCCCGTCTAGTCTAATAGCCTGTATCTCAGTATTCTCCTCGACAACATTGTCTTTTTCCTGTCTGAATACTGACGAAAAATATTCATGTAGCGCCTCTCCTATCTCTTCGGACTCCACGCACAACTTCCCACTACTGTCCTTGACTGGCCCTAATCTTATCCTGACATACCTATAGAAAGCTTTAGGGTTTTCCTTGATCCTACCTGCCAAAGACTTCTCATGTCCCCTCCTGGCTCTTCTTAGCTCTCTCTCTAAGTCCTTCCTGGCTAACTTGTAACTCTCAAGCGCCCTAACTGAGTCTTCACGTCTCATCTTTACATAAGTCTCCTTCTTCCTCTTCACAAGGGATTCAACTTCTTTAGTAAGCCACGGTTCCCTCGCTCGACCACTTCCTCCCTGCCTGATAGGTACATACTTATCAAGGACACGCAGTAGCTGTTCCTTGAACAAGCTCCACATTTCAATTGTGCCCATCCCCTGCAGTTTCCTTCCACATCCTATGCATCCTAAATCTCGCCTAATCGCATCATAGTTTCCTTTCCCCCAGCTATAACTCTTGCCCTGCGGTATATACCTATCCCTTTCTATCACCAAAGTGCTCACCTACCTCCAAATCTAACACCTGGCCTGGTTCATTACCCAGTACCAAATCCAATGTGGCCTCGCCTCTTGTTGGCCTATCTACATACTCTGTCAGGAAACCCTCCTGCACATTGGACAAAAACTGACCCATCTAAAGTACTCGAACTATAGCGTTTCCAGTCAATATTTGTAAAGTTAAAGTCCCCCATAACGACTACCCTGTTACTTTTGCTCCTATCCAGAATCATCTTTGCAATTCTTTCCTCTACATCTCTGGAACTTTTCAGAGGCCTATAGAAAACCAGAAGTCAGTGAGGGTGGTGAGGTATTGGGGAAGGTATCAGGGTCAAGGGTGGGTACTGGTAGACAGGAAGGTGGGTTGAAGTGTGTCTACTTCAATGCAAGGAGCATCCGGAACAAGGTAGATGAACTTGGGGCGTGGATTGGTACTTGGGACTACGATGTTGTGGCCATTACGGAGACGTGGGTAGAACAAGGACAGGAATGGTTGTTGGACGTTCCGGGGTATAGATGTTTCACTAAGTGTAGGGAAGCTGGTAAAAGAGGTGGAGGAGTGGCATTGTTAATCAAGGATAGTTTAACGGCTGCGGAAAGGCACTTCGTGGGGGATCTGCACACTGAGGTAATATGGGCTGAAGTTAGAAATAGGAAAGGAGCGGTCACGTTGCTAGGAGTTTACTATAGGCCCCCAAATAGTAATAGAGATGTGGAGGAAGAAATTGCTAAGCAGATTATGGATATGTGTGGGGGTCACAGGGTAGTTGTCATGGGGGACTTTAACTTTCCAAATATTGATTGGAACCTTTGTAGGTCAAATAGTTTGGATGGGGCAGTTTTTGTGCAGTGTGTGCGGGAGGGTTTCCTGACACAATATGTGGATGGGCCGACTAGAGGTGAGGCCACATTGGATTTGGTACTGGGAAATGAACCGGGCCAAGTGTTAGATTTGGTTGTGGGAGAGCAATTTGGAGATAGTGACCACAATTCGGTGTCTTTTGTTATTGCAATGGAGAGGGATAGGGCCGTACGGCAGGGCAAGGTTTACAATTGGGGGAGGGGTAATTATGATGCGATTAGGCAAGAATTAGGGGGCATAAGTTGGGAACAGAAACTGTCAGAGAAAGGAACTAATGAAAAGTGGAATTTTTTCAAGGAACAAATACTGGATGTCCTTGATAGGTATGTTCCTGTCAGGCAGGGAGGAAATGGCCGAGTGAGGGAACCATGGTTCACAAAAGAGGTGGAATGTCTTGTGAAAAGGAAGAGGGAAGCTTATGTCGGGATGAGGAAACAAGGTTCAGATGGCTCGATTGAGGGTTACAAGTTAGCAAGGAATGAGCTGAAAAAGGGGCTTAGGAGAGCTAGGAGGGGACATGAGAAGTCCTTGGCGGGTCGGATCAAGGAAAACCCCAAGGCTTTTTACTCTTATGTGAGGAATAAAAGAATGACCAGGGTGAGGTTAGGGCCGGTCAAGGACAGTAGTGGGAACTTGTGTATGGAGTCAGTAGAGATAGGCGAGGTGATGAATGAATACTTTTCTTCAGTGTTCACCAAGGAGAGGGGCCATGTTTTTGAGGAAGAGAAGGTGTTACAGGCTAATAGGCTGGAGGAAATAGATGTTCGGAGGGAGGATGTCTTGGCAGTTTTGAATAAACTGAAGGTCGATAAGTCCCCTGGGCCTGATGAAATGTATCCTAGGATTCTTTGGGAGGCAAGGGATGAGATTGCAGAGCCTTTGGCGTTGATCTTTGGGTCCTCGCTGTCCACGGGGATGGTGCCAGAGGACTGGAGAATGGCGAATGTTGTTCCTCTGTTTAAGAAAGGGAATAGAAATGACCCTGGTAATTATAGACCGGTTAGTCTTACTTCGGTGGTTGGTAAATTGATGGAAAGGGTCCTTAGGGATGGGATTTACGACCATTTAGAAAGATGCGGATTAATCCGAGATAGTCAGCACGGATTCGTGAAGGGCAAGTCGTGCCTCACAAATTTGATAGAATTTTTTGAGGAGGTAACTAAGTGTGTTGATGAAGGTAGGGCAGTTGATGTCATATACATGGATTTTAGTAAGGCGTTTGATAAGGTCCCCCATGGTCGGCTTATGATGAAAGTGAGGAGGTGTGGGATAGAGGGAAAGTTGGCCGATTGGATAGGCAACTGGCTGTCTGACCGAAGACAGAGTGTGGTGGTCGATGGAAAATTTTCGGATTGGAGGCAGGTTGCTAGCGGTGTGCCGCAGGGATCAGTGCTTGGTCCTCTGCTCTTTGTGATTTTTATTAATGACTTAGAGGAGGGGGCTGAAGGGTGGATCAGTAAATTTGCTGATGACACCAAGATTGGTGGAGTAGTGGATGAGGTGGAGGGCTGTTGTAGGCTGCAAAGAGACATAGATAGGATGCAAAGCTGGGCTGAAAAATGGCAAATGGAGTTTAACCCTGATAAATGTGAGGTGATTCATTTTGGTAGGACAAATTTAAATGTGGATTACAGGGTCAAAGGTAGGGTTCTGAAGACTGTGGAGGAACAGAGAGATCTTGGGGTCCATATCCACAGATCTCTAAACGTTGCCACTCAAGTGGATAGAGCTGTGAAGAAGGCCTGTAGTGTGTTAGCTTTTATTAACAGGGGTTGGAGTTTAAGAGCCGTGGGGTTATGCTGCAACTGTACAGGACCTTGGTGAGACCACATTTGGAATATTGTGTGCAGTTCTGGTCACCTCACTATAGGAAGGATGTGGAAGCGCTGGAAGGAGTGCAGAGGAGATTTACCAGGATGCTGCCTGGTTTGGAGGGTAGGTCATATGAGGAAAGGTTGAGGGAGCTAGGGCTATTCTCTCTGGAGCGGAGGAGGCTGAGGGGAGACTTAATAGAGGTGTATAAAATGATGAAGGGGATAGATAGAGTGAACGTTCAAAGACTATTTCCTCGGGTGGATGGAGCTATTACAAGGGGGCATAACTATAGGGTTCGTGGTGGGAGATACAGGACGGATATCAGAGGTAGGTTCTTTACGCAGAGAGTGGTTGGGGTGTGGAATGGACTGCCTGCAGTGATAGTGGAGTCAGACACTTTAGAAACATTTAAGCGGTTATTGGATAGGCACATGGAGCACACCAGGATGATAGGGAGTGGGATAGCTTGATCTTGGTTTCAGATAAAGCTCGGCACAACATCGTGGGCCGAAGGGCCTGTTCTGTGCTGTACTGTTCTATGTTCTATGTTCTATGTTCTAAAACTCCCAACAGGGTGACCTCTCCTTTCCTGTTTCTAACCTCAGCCCATACTACCTCAGTAGATGAGTCCTCATCAAACGTCCTTTCTGCCACCGTAATACTGTCCTTGACTAACAATGCCACACCTCCCCATCTTTTACCACCTTCCCTGATCTTACTGAAACATCTAAACCCCGGAACCTGCAACAACCATTCCTGCCCCTGCTCTATCCATGTCTCCAAAATGGCCACAACATCAAAGTCCCAGGTACCAACCCATGCTGCAAGTTCACCCACCTTATTCCGGATGCTCCTGGCGTTGAAGTAGACACACTTCAAACCACCTTCCTGCCTGCCGGTACACTCCTGCGACCTTGAAACCTTATTCATGACCTCACTACTCTCAACCTCCTGTACACTGGAGCTGCAATTCAGGTTCCCATCCCCCTGCTGAATTAGTTTAAACCCTCCCGAAGAGCATTAGCAAATTTCCCCCCCAGGATATTGCCCCTTGGGCACTGCCGGTGGGCACAGGCTGGCACTGCCAGGGTGCCCATGCCCAGGGGGCACCCCCCCCCCCCACCGCCCGACCCCCCCGGGGGGCCCTGATTACCCTCCTTTACTCCAGTGAGGTCATCCTGCTAGTTCCCTGAAAGTGGGGAGCTGCTCTAAACCCTGCCAGAGTGAAGTTGCACTGGCGGGGTGGGAGATGCTATGGGGCCCAGAGAATTCAGTCCCGGGCCTGATAATCACATACAAATAACATTAAAAATAGATCTAAAGTACTTACCTGGTCTTCCCGCCAGTTTCCTGCGTGGTCCCAACCGCACCTGATTTCCGAATCTCATGAATCGGCGCACGCGCGCATCTCCAGACCGAACCCGTCAAAAAATTAGCGGGTTGGAATGGGATATCACCCCCATCATATCCCCTTTCACCATACATCAGAACAGTAGATGAATCTGCCTTTAAACTTGTTCTCTCATTAAATTAAATCATACCTAACTTGCACCTCAACCCAAATTATCTGCATCAGATCCGGATTTCTTGATGCCCTTACGTAACAAAACTCTATTAACACTGTTCTTGAAAGCTTTAATTGACCCAGGATTCATCGTCATTTGGGAGAGAGAGTTCCAGATTCCGACTGTTCTTTGTACGAAGATGTGATTTCTGATTTCACTCCATCAGCATAACAGCGATCATTGGGCTCACAGGATTATTCCTTTCAAAAAATTGATGTATGTTGACTTTTGTCCAATCCTTTTGTCGAACTCCTTATTTGAGATTTCTCATACATCTTCATTGATATGTACCCAAGTATAACTGCAATTTCACTAAATAATGGATTGCAGGCCATCTGGTTACAGGCAGGATTAAACGGGTGTCATGAAGATCTTTCAATTAAATCATTACTCCCTTATCGGAAATTATAACTCTTCTTAAAATTTCTTCCCAATTTTTCAGAACAAAATCCTTCACTTCAAAGAGTCAATGATTTCTGTGAAAAACGAATACAAAGGAATTGTTTTGGATATCTACTATTTCCTAGTTGCTGGATACTAAAGGTCCTACATACTCTTTGGCCTGAATGTTTGCACAGATGGAGAGGTTGTCCACCATAGTAAAAATGGCTGCAGAGGCCTGAATCTGGAAGCCCTGTCCCATTACATGGCCCCCACCATTTCTTGCGGGTGGTGACGAGGGGCGGAGGGGTTGGGGGTGGGTGGTTGGAAATGTACTTGTAATCCATGGTTCGCAGAGGAAGCACCAGATGTTAAAATGCAACAGGAGTGTATGGTGGGGGCTGAGGGTTTATTTTTAATTCATTCACTGGATGTGAGCATTACTCATTATTGCCTCCCCTTGATTGCCTTTGAGAAGATGAACTGCCTTCTTGAACCATGGCAGTTCATGTGTTGTAGAAGCACCGACTGTGCTGTTTGGAAGGGAGTTCCAGGAGTTTGATGCAGCGACAATGAAGAAACGGTGATATATTTCCAAGTCAGGTTGGTGAGTGACTTATAGGAGAACTTAGAGTTGGTACCGTTCCAATGCATCTGCTGCCCTTATCCATCTAGGTGGCAGGGGTGGGTTTGGAAGGTGCTGTCAAAGGAGCCTTGGTGAGTTTCTGCAGAATATCTTGTAGATGGTACACATTGCTGTAGCTGGATGTTGGAGGTGGAGGGACTGAATGTTGAAGTTGGTGGATCCAGGCAAGTGGTGAGTATTCTATCACACTCCTGATTGTGCCTTGTAGATGGTGGGTAGTCTTTGGGGAGTCAGGAGGTGAGTTATCCTCCGCAGAATTACTAGCCTCTGACCTGCTCTTGTAGCCACAGGATTTATAGGATTGATTCAGTTTCTGATGAATGGTAACCCCCCAGGATGTTGATAGTTGGGGATCTCAGTGATGGTAATGCCATTGAATGTCAAGGTGAGATGGTTGGATTCTCTCTTGTTGGAGATGGTCATTGCCTGGCACTTGTGCAGTGCGAATGTTTCTTACCATTTGTCAAACCAAGTCTGAATGTTGTCCAGGTCTTGCTGCAAATGGCCGTGGACTGCTTCAATATCTGAGGTGTTGAGCGATGAGCAATCATTTGCAAACATCCCCACTTCTGACCCTATGATGGAGGGAAAGTCATTGATGGAATAGTTGAAGGTCATTGGGCCTAGGACACTACCCTGAGGAACTCCTGCAGTGATGTCCTGGGACTGAGATAATTGACCTCCAACAACCGAAATAATCTTCCTTTGCGCCAGGTTTGACTCCAACTAGTGGCAGTTGCTCCCGGATTCCCAGTGACTTCAGTTTGGCTAGGGCCCCTTGAAGACACACTCAGCTAAATGCTGCCTTAATGTCAAGGCAGTCAATCTTACCACACTTTTTAAGTCCAGCTTTTTTGACGATGTTTGGACCAGGGCTATAATAAGATCAGGGGCCGAATGACCCTGGCAGAACCAAAACTGAGCATCAGTGACCATGTTATTGCTGAGTAAGTGCTGCTTGACAGCACAGCAATGATACCTTCCATAGCTCTGCAGATGATCAAGATGATGGGAGGTAATTAGCCAGATTGGATTTGTCCTGCTTTTCATGGATAGGACGTATCTGTACTGAAACAGCTTAACCAGGGGTGCGGCAAGTTTTAATGCTGGAAAGTTGTTAGGGCCCAAAGTCTTTGCTGTGTCCAGTGCCTTCAGCTGTTTCTTGATATCTCATGGACTGAAATGAATTGGCTGAAGGCTGACATCCATGGTGCTCTGGAGCTCAAGAAGAGATCCAGATTAATCACCTACTTGGCGAATGCTTCAGCCTTACCTTTTTCATTGATGTACTGGGCTCGCCAATCATTGAGGATGTAGATACTTGCAAAGTCTCATTCTCTGGTGAGTTGTTTAATTGTCCACCAGCATTCATGGCTGGATATGGCAGGACTGCTGGGCTTAGATCCGATCCATTGGTTGTGGGGTCGCTTAGCTCTGTCTATCATTTGCTGCTTGCACTGATTGGATGCAGATAGTCCTGCAGAGTAGCTTCACAATGTTCATGACTTGGAAGCCAACAACTCCCGTTACACCCAGCTCCACCACTGAGATAAAAATCGGAATTTCCGGGGTAGTTTTTCAGGAGTCGGGTTTACATAGAACATAGGAAACTACAGCACAAACAGGCCCTTCGGCCCACAAGTTGTGCCGAACACATCCCTACCTTCTAGACCTACCTATAACCCTCCATCCTATTAAGCTTCATGTACTCATCCAGGAGTCTCTTAAAAGACCCTATTGAGTCCGCCTCCACCACCACTGACGGCAGCCGATTCCACTCGCCCACCACCCTCTGTGTGAAAAACTTACCCCTAACATCTCCCCTGTACCTACCCCCAGCACCTTAAACCTGTGTCCTCTCGTAGCAGACATTTCCACCCTGGGAAAAAGCCTCTGAGAGTCCACCCGATCTATGCCTCTCAACATCTTATTCTTGCAGAGCCAGAAATTCTCCTGACTCTGCGCTCCCAACCTGGGAGCCAAAATTCAAGCCCTAGACTTCCTGTTTAGCAAACATGTAATTATACAAGCCTTTTATATTACTTTATTGTATAATCATTGCAATTCTGTTCTCATTCTTGCGACTTGTCAAGCCAAGCCTGAATGTTGTCCACGTCTTGCTGCAAGTGGCCATGGACTGCTTCAGTATCTGAGGTGTTGAGCGATGAGCAATCATCTGCAAACATCCCCACTTCTGACCCTATGATGGAGGGAAAACCATTGATGGAATAGTTGATGAAATAGTTTTTGCCTGTCTAATCAGTTTTGTTATAGCCTTCCACTCCCGTCTCTCTACCATTAAACTTAATGATATATATTTGAGGATCACTCTATCATTGCAAAATGTGGATATTTTTGGTGTTATAGCTGTCATTTCAGAACTGAACTGATACCTCACTGCATCTACACTTCAGATATAGGCCGTGTTGAACAGCATTGTGATGAGCTTGTTAGCATGGGCACTGAGAGTAAGAATGGGTCACACGGAATAGACCCCAGTCATGTCACTTTTTTAATGCTAACCAATACTCCCTCAAACCCTTACAGCTCAACACGTATTCAGCAGCATGAACAAGCCCTCTACTGCTGTTTAAAAGGATCACCAACCACTTTGGAGTTAGCTTGAATGATTTCTGCTGACTGTTGTTGAGTTAATCAAAGAGTTTGGTCATTTCTTCTGCTTTTTAAAGATGTTGAAATCTGCAGGGAACGGTGTAGTATGTGGTGTGATTTTAGCTTCCAGTTCAAGGATTCTGTTCACTCCACTTGCTCCCACTCCTGAGTGCTGTAGATTCTATCCCTACTGGTCTGCAACATGACAGGACGAATGGGAAGAGGCAACATACAGGAGAACAAGCTGCTCGAAGTGGGAGGAGGAAGGGGGAGGGAGAGAGGGGCTCACAGTAAGAGGTTGTATTCACCCAGAAGTTTCAGGAAGCATTCCTACTTTAATCTAAGCCAGGAATAGTGTGTGTGAGACATCTCCGTTACCGTAGAGGCATTCACTGATATCTGCCCCATGTAGCGGGCAGACCTGCAGTCTCAGAGTACTGTGAGGGTGGTTTTGCAGGTGGTTGTATAGGTGACTGTGGCCAGGAATTTCTTTGCATTGGTCTCCTTCCAAGCTCGATGAGGGTACATCTCAATATTTCACTGTTTGTCAACCACTGCTATGTAAGGAAGGTGATTGATGTAGTGTATGTGAAGAGAGATAGTCCTCTACCTTTTCAGGGAGAAGCAAGCAGAGAATGCACATGGCTTGTCAAGGATAGCAGGTTTCTGCACATTAGTTTCTTTGTGGGGTGCTGCATTTAAATTCAAGGATGTACAAAAACCACAAAGGCTTTCACTCACAAAACATAGTGCTGGTGAGTGACCATACTCTGTGTATAATGCTTGGAAATGCTAGCAATCTGGCATCAGTCATAATACCTTTATTCTGAGCAAATGAACCTTACCATCAACATTTGAGGTAGCACGAGAGAGCAGATGGTACCTACTGGGTGATAAGGGCTATGCACCTGAGCCCTGGCTCATGACTCTGGTGCACAACCCATGGACAGGCAGCCTGTCTAAAGCAGATCGAGAGCCATGCCACTGCACAAAATGTCATGAGACTGATCATTGAGATTCTTAAGCAACACCTCCACTGCCTAGACTGCTCTGGAGGAGTCCTGCAGTTTTTATTGTAGTCTGCAAAACTATGAGAGCACAGCTCTTGTCACCAGGTATACAATGAGAGTGAGGAGGAGTAAGAGGAGGAAGAGGCTGATGACGAAGAGGAAGTGGAGGAGGAAGAAGGCCACAGGCGAGCAACCCATTCTATTTCTGGCTGGGATATATCAGCTCACATGATTGCGTACCAATGAACGGAACTCCAATTTCCCATTGCGTAACAATCCCACACCTTTCGCTCTGTCACTGATCATCAGCATCTTGGACACAGCCCTGAAATAAAAGCCAGCACAAAGCAAATGTGCTAACCAATGTTAAGAAATAAGTTATCCAAGATCCCCCCAAAAAATCAACTAATTACCTTTGTGCATTCCCTTAGTGTGTGTCTTCCATGTGTCTTTGCCTGTCCGAATGTTCCTGTTCAGTGCAACCTCAGTGGTTGCAGCATGGTTGGTGGAAGATGACTGAATTTCAGTTAGGGCGACACAAACCACCTTGTGGGATGGCTTTGTGTAGCTCTCACTCCAGAGGGCTCGGTTTTAGATTGCACCAAAACAGCATGAGTTGCAACCATCTGACAAAGGGAGCTGAGGCATTGACCATCAACTGCTGAATTGTGACTGGGTCCACTCATGTTCTCATGGGATTTGACTACCAATTCTACGCTGAAAAGGCTGGGTACAAGCTCTGTGCACAATCCTATATAGCTTGTTGCCAAACTCCTTTCATGCTGCTTGGCAATGATTTCAAACTTTCTGGCAACGATTGTCAATCCATCCATCATTTTTGTGCTCATGCATATATCAGTACGCTGCCCCAGTGAGGTCCTCATCAGAGTCTCTGTAACAGAACTTGTTATGAGCTCACACCCCAGTTAGCTGGAATCTGCATTATCCTTTCCCCCCTGGAGGCGGACACACTGGGAACGTTTAAGACTTATCTAGACAGCTATATGAACGGAGTGGGAATGGAGGGATACAAAAGAGTGGTCTAGTTTGGACCAGGGAGCGGCGCGGGCTAATTGTTCCTTGTTTCTCGTTTCAAGGCTTCATTCTATGATCATCTTGCTGGTGCCAGTACAGAGCGAGACTGCGGATAGTTGGGAACCTGTCTCGGGGGCAGGGAATTCATATGGTGTTCGTGGAAGTGGAAATGACTAGGGTTGGGAAGCATTTTCCGATCAGGGCCATTGTGATCTCCTGGACTCGTTTCGATCGCCTCAGGGGGTCGGAGAGGAATTTCCCAGATTTTTTTTCCCCATATTGGCCCTGGGGTTTTTCACTCTGGGTTTTCGCCTCTCCCTGGAGATCACATGGTCTGGAATGGGGGGGTGGGGGTGAGTTAATAGGTTGTAATGAACAAAGCATCGTAGCTGTGAGGGACAGCTCGGTGGATATGATATTGGTATGTAGATAGGCTGGAAAATTGGGTGGGGATCCTGGATTCAGGATTCATTCCTGGACCGGGGAGCGGCGCGGGCTTGGAGGGCCGAAGGGCCTGTTCCTGTGCTGTATTGTTCTTTGTTCTTTGTTCTCTGCAGCAAACTTCAAAGAAACTTTGCACAATACAAGGTTCCAAGCCACTCATTCCCAGTGTCACACTCTATAGATTCTGCCTCTAATCTACCCTCTAAAGTATGTGCATTGTCAGTATCTGAGGTGGTGGCTGCAAACATGAAATCAAGTAATGGCATTTTTTCTTTCTTCCTCGACCCCTCTTGCTCTTGCCTCTGGCCAGATGGCAGCTCTTATGGTACCTGAATAGAGAGAGGTGCAAAGTGAGGTTGTGGTTTCAGCTCTGCCGCTATTTGCTGCTTCAGTGTGAATACCCCAGTGGGAATAAATACATACATTCATAGCTGTCACCCATCTGATGCTGCTGTCCGTTATGCACTATCTTGTTGTGACAGAGAGAGGGCTGTGTGTCAGTGAGTGTGGTTTGGGTAATATGCCTGTCAAGTTTGAATAGCTGGCGGTGTGTGCAAGCTGTGAGTTGTGGGTGTGAGGCTTGCAGCAGTGATCAGTGTGTAATGTTGAGGTGAAGTATGAGTGAGGATTGAGATTGTTGGTAGTTGAGTGGGGTTAGGGAGTGGGTGGTGAATTAAGCAATGCCTGGAGCTGGTAGTTCAGGTGTAAAGAAATGACATTTGAAGATGAATTCGCTGACCTTGACCACTTGTGTGATGTCATTAAACTGCTTGGGGCATGACATCCAGGACCTTGAGCTACAGAACTTGCATTGGACATGATAGATATCTGCTCTGATTACCTTGTGGGAATTTGTTGGGTGGGTTGCCTGATCCGCTGTGCATAGCGGACCCCTCTCCTGCAGTCCATCTCCTCTACCAAGGCCTCCAGTGCTGCACTTGAGAACCTCTTAGCATGCTCTCTATCCTGTTCCATCATTAGGCAGTCTTCTATGTGCCCAAAGTACCTTCCACAGCCACCTCCCACACCTGTTCCATCCAGGATGGCTCGGTGCCACAGTGGTTAACATTGCTGCCTCACAGCGCCAGGGACCGGGTTCAATTCCCGGCTTGGGCCACTGTCTGTACAGAGTTTGCATGTTCTCCCGTGTCTGCGTGGGTTTCCTCTGGGTGCTCCAGTTTCCTCCCACTCTCTGAAAGACGTGCTGGTTAGGTGCATTGGCCATACTAAATTCTCCCTCAGTGTACCTGAACAGGCGTCAGAGTGTGACGACTAGGGAATTTTCTCAGCAACTTCCTTGCAATGTTAATGTAAGCCTACTTGTGACACTAATAAATTAATGAACTTTAAGAATGCACCCCCCCCCCCCCTTTAACAGGTACTGGCTGGTTTTAAATATTGCAAAGACGGAGGATGTAATAGAGGTGTATAAAATTATGAAAGGCATAGATAGGGTGAACGGTGGGTTCAAGGTAGGGGGGGGGGAGGTTTAACACGGATATCAGAAGGACGTATTTTACACAGAGGGTGGTGGGGGCCTGGAATGAGCTGCCGGGCAAGGTGGTGGAGGCGGACACACTGGGAACATTTAAGACTTATCTAGACAGCCACATGAACGGAGTGGGAATGGAGGGATACAAAAGAATGGTCTAGTTTGGACCAGGGAGTGGCGTGGGCTTGGAGGGCCGAAGGGCCTGTTCCTGTGCTGTATTGTTCTTTGTTCTTTGTTCTATGTTAGCTTTAAATGGCACATATTTGCAACCCCTGCTGAGATGTGAAGTCACTGCACTTAGTGCTGGATTGCAGGCAGATATCATGTAAGTGTGCCGGCAGCATGAAGCTTATGTAAAATCTAGAAGAGAAGGTTAATTGTGCATTGCATCTCTACAATCATTTTTGGGGTGGGCTATCCAGTTTTGCCTCCTATATTTTCCCCTTATTCCTTGCATTGCTTTCTTTGTTGCCTACATTGGTTTCCTTTTCTTATTCTGTTTATCACTCTGGGATATAAGTTGACTTTAGATTCCCTGCATGTACCTTCATTACAGCAGCTCTCCTTGTCTCTCTAATAATCGATTCCAGCTCCTTCAGTTGCTTCATAATTCGTTCAAAGTCTCCTGAAAATAAGGCTTTCAGTTGAGCTTTCCTTATCTATGGTGATTGTAACACTAAGCTACACTGTGATATAATACAGCTTCCAAAATATTTCCTAACCTTAAGCTGTTCGATGCAAAACCAGCTCTCCCATCATGTGATTCTGAAACTATTCGAATCAAGCAACAGTCATGATGATGGACAGGAAGTGAATCTCTTTACTCCTACTCACATTAATAATCCTCCTTGTTAAATCCCAGTAGATTAAATTTCCCAACTGTACTTGTATCTAAAAATATCTTACTAACCTGTTTCTATAAATCAAAACCCAAAGGATCACTCAACTTTGTGACCTGAAATAGATCCCAATAGCCAGGTGCTTTTGCATGTTTTTTCTTATCTCAATCCATTCAGCCTCTACTTTTGGCATAGTGAATCCAGGATTCATTATTTCCATTAACATAATAATGCAAGACACCTCCCTAGCCTAATTTCTTCATCCTTAGATGTCAATCAATATTTTTGGAGGTGCACCCGCCATGCGTAGAAGAGATAAGTCATAAAATGTTGTGGAGAGGATTAAAGATTTTGCTTTTACGCAGGTGAATGTTGGTAGCTTCTTCAGTTAAACTGTTTGTACACATGCAGACCTTGATCTAGTGTGTGAGGTGATGTAGGATAAGCTGTTTGATTTTTTTGTGTACTGAGAATTCAAATAGGCACACGGGGTATGTTGGAAGACAAGGTTAAGACTGGAATGGAGAATCAGGTGATGGTGTAGTGGTAGTGTCAATGGGCTAATAATTAACAGGTCAGTGACCTGGGTTCAAATCCCACCACAGCAGATGGCGAAATTTAAATTTAATTTTAAAAAAGGAAATCATTGTCAATTGATGTAAAAACCCACCCGATTCACTAAATGCCCTTTAGGGAAGGAAATCTGCCATCCTCAACTGGTCTTCTAGTCTGGCCTACATGTGACCCTTACCCACAGCAATGTTTGATTTGGTTTATTATTGTCACATGTATTGGTACACAGTGAAAAGTATTGTTTCTTGCGTGCTATACAGACAAAGCATAGGGGAAAAGGAAAGGAGAGGGTGCAGAATGTAATGTTACAGTCATAGCTAGGATGTAGAGAAAGATCAACTTAATATAAGGTAGGTCCATTCTGAAGTCTGATGACTGCAGGGAAGAAGCTATTTTTGAGTCGGTTGGTACGTGACCTCAGACTTTTGCATCTTTTTCCCGACGGAAGAGGGTGGAAGAGAGGATGTCCGGGGTGTGTGGGGTCCTTGATTATGCTGGCTGCTTTTCCGAAGCAGTGGGAAGAGTAGATATATTTAATGGTTGGGAGACTGCAAAGTGGTTGACTCATAAGTGCCCTCTAAAATGCACTGGCTAATTTGGGATGAGCAACAAATGCTGGACTTGTCAATGATGCCCACATCCCATGAACAAATAAAAATTCA
Organism: Mustelus asterias; assembly: GCF_964213995.1. Taxonomy (NCBI): domain Eukaryota; kingdom Metazoa; phylum Chordata; class Chondrichthyes; order Carcharhiniformes; family Triakidae; genus Mustelus; species Mustelus asterias. The sequence goes on from NC_135804.1 coordinate 34,157,483, forward strand.
TTAGCATAGATCTTGAGAAACTCATGGAAACACATTCTCAGCAAAGCCTTGGTGCATGCAAGGTATACCATTAGATTCTGGTCACAGTGAGAGGGAAAGTGGAAACATCATGAGATGAATTTAGCTCCATCATTGAAAAGTTACTTAAACCTTCTTTGCCTGGGACTCATTTGAAACCCAACAGTTACCATCCCACCCTGTGCTGGCTGCTAGAGGATTAGCTGCTAGGTCATCCCAAATTAGGTCTTGCAATCAGGAAAGAGGCTGACGATGGTGAGTCAATGAATAATAAACTTGTGGGGCAGTTTGGGGAAGGTGCACCTAGCCCAGGGCTGGAACTTTCCAGCCATTCACGTTTCCCAGTGGCCAAGGGTGGATCCAACAGGTGACCCCGTTGAAAATGGCGGAACCAGAAGCTCCTGTCGCCGGCCAATGGCAGACCGCCTCCACTGCCCGAGTGTCCAATTGAACTGACTGCATTCAAATAGGATGAAATAAATTAAAATCCAGACTAGCAACCCAGGTTGTTAAGTATAAAGCTATGCAATGTAATTGAATGATTACTGTGGTAATGCTTTAAATATATAATTGTTTAACAGTAATAAAGTTTCTTTTTTGAATGACATTGTGGCAAGTCGCCCATGCACACACTATCCACAAAAAAGCAGGACAAGTCCAATCCAGCCAATTACCTCCTTATCAATCCAATCTCAATCATAAGTAAAGTGATGGGAGTGTCATTGGCAGTGCTATCATATGCCACCGACTCAGCACTTACCTGCTGACTTATACTCAGTTTGGGTCCCACCAAGGTCATTCAATAACCATTTCCAATAGGAGAGAGTCGAAGCATTTCCCCTTAATGTTCAAAAGCATTCCCATTGCTGAATACCTGCTATCAATATCAGAAACCAGTTTATAGAACATAGAACATTACAGCGCAGTACAGGCCCTTCGGCCCTCGATGTTGCGCCAACCAGTGAAACCAATCTAAAGCCCCTCTAATCTACACTATTCCAATATCATCCATATGTTTATCCAATAACCATTTGAATGCTCTTAATGTTGACGAGTCCACTACTGCTGCAGGCAGGGCATTCCACACCCTTACTACTCTCTGAGTAAAGAACGTACCTCTAACATCTGTCCTATATCTCTCACCCCTCAATTTAAAGCTATGTCCCCTCGTGTTAGCCATCACCATCCGAGGAAAAAGGCTCTCACTATCCGCCCTGTCTAATCCTCTGATCATCTATGCCTCTATTAAGTCACCTCTTAACCTTCTTCTCTCTAATGAAAACAACCTCAAGAAGTCCCTCAGCCTTTCCAAGTTTATGTTGACCAGAAACTGAATTGGACCACCCATGTAAACACTATGGCTACAAGAGTAAGTCAGAGGCTGGGAGAAAGACTATCCACAATCTAAAAGGCATAAGTAAGTTGTGAGAGAGAATCTGCTCCACTTTTTAGGTTGAGTGCAGTGCAAACAAAACTAAGAAGCGCAACACGATCCTGGACAAATGAATCCCACTTGAGTGGCACACCATATGTGCCATCTACGATATTCCCCGTTGCAATTTGTTAAGCCTCCTTTGACAACACCTTTCACGCCCATGGGGCGGAGTTTTACTGGCACGCCCATCCAAGTTTCGTATAATCCCGCCCAAGACCAACGGAGAATGCCGTTCTCCAGCCTCACCCACCCCCGGAATTGGGACGGGCGTGCCGGTAAAATTCTGGCCATTATCTCTATCACTAAGAAGGACAAGAATAAAACATCGGAAATAAGAGCAAGAGTAGGACATTCGGCCCTTCGAGCCTGCTCAGCCATTTATTATGATCATGGGTTGATCATCAACACAGTAACCTGTTCCCTTTGATCCCTTTAGCCCAAGAGCTGTATCTATCTCCTTTGTTTTGGCCTCAACAGCATTCTGCTCTCAGGGTGAAGAAATGTCACCTCAGACTGGTTCTGGACTCCCCAAAGCATCTGAAACATTTTTCCTATATCTACCCTGTGTGGTCCTGTTAGAATTTAATAGGTTTCTTTGAGATCTTCCCTTATTCTATTTTAACTCCAGTGAGTTAAATCCTCACAGACTCAATCTCTCCTCATACCTCAGTCCTGCCATCCCAGGAATCAGTCTCGTAAACCTGCACTCCCTCCATAACAAGAACATCCTTCCTCAGATAAGGAGTCCAGAACTGCACATGATATTTCAGGTGTGATCTCACCAAGGCCCTGTATAACTGCAGCAAGATATCCCTGCTCCTGTACTCAAATCCACTCACTATGAAGGCTAACATACCATTTGCCTTCTTCACCACCTACTGTATCTGCATACTTACTTTCAGTGGCTGCTGCACAAGGACACTCCGGTCTCATTGCACATTCCCCTCTCTCAATCTATAGCCATTCAGATAATAATGTGCTTTCGTGCTTTTGCTACTAAAGTGGATAACCTCATATTTATCCACATTATACAATCTACCATGCATTTGCCCACTCACTCAAATTGTCCAAATCACACCGAAGAAGGATCTCTGTATCCTCGTCACAGGTCACCCTCCCACCGAGCTTTGTGTCACCTGCAAGATGCATGAGAACACTGCCAGGTGTAAGTTCCCTCGAAGCCACTCATCTTGACTTGGAACTATACTGCCATCTTTTCACTGTCACTGAATCAAGATCCTGAAACACCCATCCTAACAGTGCCGTGGGTGTACTGACACCACAGAAACTGCAGTGGTTCAAGAAAGTGGCTCATCACCACCTTCTCAAGGGAAATCAAGTATGGGCAATAAATACTGACCTATCCACTGACGCTCACATACTATGAACTGTAAAAACAAATCAGACTACCTGATTTCTTGCAAAAGAACTGAGATAGTCAAGAAACATTTTACAGCTGTGTCGATTAAACAATAAAAGGGTGCGTGGAAGAACGCCTTGGGGGAATGGGTGAGATATGTGGGTGAGGAGGAGCAAGAAAGAAGTGAGCACTGCAGAGAGATCCCTCACTTACCATAGAATCCCTACGGTGCAGGGGGAGGCCATTCGGCCCATCAAGTCTGCACTAACAACAATCCACCTAGGCCACATACTTACCCCACCAATCCCTCTAACCTACGCATCCTGGGACACTAAAGGGCAATTTAGCATAGCTAATGCACCGAACCTGCACATCTTTGGACTGTGGGAGGAAACCGGAGCACCCAGAAGAAACCCACAGGAATGTGCAAACTCCACATAGACAGTGACCCAAGCAGGGAATCAAAGCCCGGTCCCTGGAGCTGTGAGGAAGCAGTGCTAACCACTGGGCCACCATGCCACTCCTTACCTGAGACACTGTTTTTCCTTCCCATTCCAAAGAGGAAATGCCTCCTTCTGCATAAAGACCTGGAGGTGTCTCTCACCTTTGCAGCTTGTGCAGAAACAGTCAGAGTGGCTTAGATTAGGGAGAGGAGTCGAGGCAGGGAGAGGTAGGGTGGTGGTGATGGTAGTGGTGATGGTGCGGGGGAAGGGGCCAGTGGCAGTGAGGGGGCTGGTGGAGCGGGGTGGGGATGCTGGATTACAGAGACATGGGTCGTAGGTATCTGCTGAGATAGGGCAGCAGCTGCCTGCAATGTGTAGAAGGAACTCTGGACATCCCAATCCCGTATCAGAGAGCTCAGTGTGAGAAAGCCAAAATCTTGCGGAATTGCTGCTGTGCTGACAACCAGCAGAAATTCCTTCTGGGACTTTAGCTGCGGTGGGGATATCCCCTGCATTTGGTGATGGTGATGGAAGCTTATTATTGTGAGAATTGCCAGCAATGGTGTCAGCCATTATAGGAAATATAATAGTCAATTACTTAAATCACCTTTTTCTGGGATCAGCCCGATGCTGGCAAACCTTCTGAACTGTGAAACTTGCAGCTGAACAAACTGTCATGAGAGATTATTAAATTCACAAAGCGTTTTTGCAGATTTTCTTTTGGCTTTTCACCTGAATAGAGCTAACTGCCTGTTGCAACCTGAGGGGAAAAGATTTCACCTCCTCAGTGTAAATGGTTCTGAGTTACAGCTGTCAGATTCTCAATGTTGCCAATTCCCCTGTTGCCAATTTGCTTTGGCAGAGGATAAGAAACAGGAAGGGAAGAAGGATCAGTCAGCATTTTTGACGTGGATCTGTTCTACTGCCCCAAAGAATTTGCAAGCTTTGCACATCCTTTGAAGATCGTTGTGAGGAGCACTGCATGAGAAGAATACATTCCACTAAAAAGGAAGTACCACCTTCTGCATGAAGATCTGCCAAGAACATTCACTTGATTGCCATTCCAAACCCTCCCCAGAAACATCTGAGGATTAAGAGGACTATGAGGGCTCAGCTGCAAAGTCAAAAATGGCCCAAGTGTATTCTGCTTTTGCCTTGATCGACTCGATGGAGAAATCTGTTTGGTTTGTGATGGTCCATGGTTATGTTTGGCAAAGCACTGCAGTGGCCTGCTTTCTGCAGGTTGAAGTGTTCAATTTATAACTTTCTTGGGCAGGTAATAAGAAATCATGATTTAGAGAGTGTGACACTGATGGGAAAGGTCAATGGTAAAAGAGCGAGGCAGACAAAAGAAATGATCTTTCTAAACAGATTCGCAAAATGAACGAATGTACACTGATGAAGATGATACACTCCTCCAGAGCAAGATTAACATGGACACCCATGGTGACCTATGTCCCTTTAGCACACAGCACCTGACGAGGGGCGGCACGGTAGCACAGTGGTTAGCACTGCTGCTTCACAGCTCCAGGGTCCTGGGTTCGATTCCCAGCTCGGGTCACTGTCTGTGTGGAGTTTGCACATTCTCCTCGTGTCTGCGTGGATTTTCTCCGGGTGCTCCTCCCAAAGTCCAAAGATGTGTGGGTTAGGTTGATTGGTCAGGTTAAAAATTGCCCCTTAGAGTCCTGAGATGCATAGGTTAGAGGGATTAGCAGGTAAATATGTGGGGGTAGGGCCTGGGTGGGATTGTGGTCGGTGCAGACTAGATGGGCCGAATGGCCTCCTTCTGCACTGTAGGGTTTCTATGATTTCTATGAGAAAGAGTCCAAAATTTTAAGTAACCTGAGCCAGAAGGATAAAGTAGTCAAGGAGGTCTCCTACAGCTTGGCATTGGAAATGTAACAAGTTCCAGCCACTGCATTATCTCAGTTGATGTAACCATCAGCATGTTGGGTGTATCTCAAATGGATGTTCATACTGCCACTATAAGCATGTAATTGTGATGGTTTTGTTCTACTCTTTAGGAGCAACAGCGCAATAGGAACTCTGCAATAGGAACTGCGGCAGACCATATAAATACATCATTCTGATACATTCTACCGATATGTAATTCTATCTCTTAATATTTTACATCCTACCCATTTCTCAATTCAAATTACACCTGAATTTTCCTCACAGTGGTAGGTTTGGAGGCAGGCAGGGTCCAAGAAAATAGTGGGAAGGTGGCTCCCACTGCCAAGTAGGGAAGTGTATCAGCCATGCATCACATCAACGTGGATAACAAATGAACATTGTTAATTAAGGCTCTAATCAAGTGTGTTTTTTGAAGTTTAAAGTTTATTGACTAGTGTCACAAGTAGGCTTACATTAACACTGCAATGAAGTTACTGTGAATATCCACACTCTGGTGCCTGTTTGGGTACACTGAGGGAGAATTTTAGCATGGCCGATGAACCTAACCAGCACGTCTTTCAGACTGTGGGAGGAAACTGAAAGAAACCCACGCAGATATGGGGAGAATGTGCAGACTCTGCACAGACAGTGACCCAAGCTGGGAACCAAACCCGGGTCCCTGGCGCTGTGAGGTAGCTGTGCTAACCACTGTACCAGTGTACCCTCCTCAGCATTTTGCTACTGGCAGAGTGCCCCCCTTCCCCGCCACTGGATGATGAGGTTGCCAGCTCAGTGGAGGCAGCCAATCCTGCAGCAGGCCAGCTGCCCAGCTGAGACAGAGGCTCCATGCTCCAATAAAGGGGCCATGGGAAGGAAAGGCTGTACTCATGGACCAACAATTCCACTCTCTAGAGGTACTGGCCCTCTGATTAGACCTGCAGCATTGGAAACCTGTTTGGCATCCTCAATAAGATATTGAGTGCATAGGGTGCCAAATAGGAGGCCATCTCCCAGAATATCGCTGAGCCAATCTTGCTGCTGGTAAGTGCGGACTTGGGACCCCCATTTGGTCCCAAATCCCAAAGCCTGTGGCAAAATCCAGCCCATTTTATCTACTGACAGGCAGCAAAATGCTTTCGACCTATTTGATTACCAACCCTCATGGGTGCTAGGAACAGAAATCTATCCGATTAACTCCATTCAAAGCCAAACAATGAATTACAACTGCAAGGTCATGAAAAGTATCCTTACAGCATTCTACTGAAGAGAGCTTGTAAATAATTGATCTCATTTTCTGGAAAAAAATAACTTCCTCAGTATGTGTGAAAATAATTTTATACATTTTTGCAAAGCTCTAAAAGAGTGAGTAACATGTTTTTTAATATTGCTTCAGTACTTTTAAATGAATTTGAGTACTAGAGTAACGACTACATACACAGGATGCAGATTTTAACAGTTATACGGTGAGGTTTAGAATATAATGGGACAGCACAGTGGTTAGCCAGGGACCCAGGTTCAATTCCGGCCTCGGGTCACTGTCTGTGTGGAGTTTGCACATTCCATGTGTTTGCGTAGGTTTCCTCCAGGTGCTTTAGTTTCCTCCCACACTCCAAAGATGTGCACGTTAGGTTGATTGGCCATGCTTAATTGTCCCTTAGTGTCGGGGGACTCAGAGGATAGGGCCTGAGTGGGATTGTTGCCGGTGCAGGCCCGATGGGCCGAATGGCCTCCTTCTGCACTCTAGGGATTCTATGATTTACATATCTTGTGCATATAGGAAATGTGCACCATTTCAATGGTTGGTGCACTAATAGGAGCTGGATAAATCAAAATCTGCTCCTTCACCAAGCAATGCAGCTTATTCTACCCTCAACTGCTGCGTACAGGTTGACCAATTCAGATATACATCAGCCATCCAGAGACAAAGATGTAATTAAACTGTCATATTTCAATTGCAACCTACGTCAGATTGTAACGCAGAAACCCACAACAAAACATCTGGAGCTCCTACTAGTGAAACGCAACAGCAGAATGTTGCTGAGGGGATCAGAGCAAATTATCTCCATGACCTGCTGAAATTCAGATGAGCCGTGTACTTACGACATGCATTCCGCATTTGTCCTGAAGCGATTCCTCTAACTTATAGAGAAAACACAAATCCGAGGTTTTACTCTGGAAGATTTATTGACGTGGGACAATCCCTGTGAAGATGCAATCATGTGTACTTACATTCATGCACAACTGACTTGGATTCCTAGCTCTACTTCATAAACATCCATCACAATGTCATGCACAATGATTTTGATATTGTCACAGTGCTGGAATGCAACTTTGATTTTTTTTTTCTACTTCATAAACTATTAAAGCTGCTTCATGGTCTACAGGAGCACTGCAAAAAAACTTGTTTTTCAATTCTTATTATAATGTATACTCACACTTATTCTGCTTTCTTCATCGGAGTTTTGCCGAAAAAGGGGTTCCTCATCAGCGGATACATCACTGCCATCATAGGGGGAATTACGGTGCATATTTCTCCAAATTAAGGTGCTCATCCTGTTCTTATGAAAAAACTTCCTATCAGAAAATCATAAGGAAGCATGAGGTTTTATGGATGCACACTCAATTTCCAAATCTTTCTGGAATTTTTACAGCCAGCTGTTAACAGTAGTGAAAACAACATGCTTTATGGCCCGCGTCCATTTCAGGAACTTTAAGCCATGCTTACCATTCATTGTATTAGTGGCAGCAAATACAAGATATGAATGTGCTGTAATTCTGGTAGTCTCTTTATGCATCATGGTGTGGAGTTTCTCTTTTGCAATCGCAGTGAATGAAAGCTCCAGAGTTGCTGACTCATACAAGCTGTTGAAAGCTTTTAGCTGCCACTTACACTTTTTTTTGTGTTCTTTGCTTTCTGTTATTAGCTTTTATTTACATATTTATCAGACATGGTGAATATCAGATTAACTACCAATGGAAAGACTCGATATTCTCGGGAACATTTTTGACAAATCTATCTCCGTTCCTTTACAAACATAGAAGGTAAAAATATTTAAATGTGTTTGAATGTATTATCATGGTGATTTGTGTATCATTTTCATAATGATAACAGTGACAGATATTTTTGTCTCATTCTCCTTCCCAAGCAATCGACTTTTTGTGAAAAACTTTGTTTTGTTTGAATATTTCTGAATGTAATTATAAATCGATTAAGCTCAGTGAGGAGTTTGGGGGAACCAGGTTTATTCAGTGTGCAGGAAAGATCTCATAACCATGAGTGAGCTAATAAAATGTGTTTATTTATTAGTCACAAGTAGGCTTACATTGACACTGCAATGAAGTTACTGTTGCTACACTCCGGTGCCTGTTTGGGTACACAGAGGGAGAATTTAGCATAGCCAATCCACCTAAGGTCTTATTGGAGGCTCTCTCAAAGGCTGAACCTGTACACCAAGTAAATAACTGAGCCCTGTGGACTAAAAGATTGCCAGGTTGGATCACAAGCCAGTTAATTAATTATATTACCTCATCCTTGGAATGGAAGAAGCCCTATAATTCAGAACTCTGCTTCAGGGAAGGAAAAATTGATCAGACTTTCTGACCCTGGTCAGTATCCAGTTATCTCTGTTGGAAATATATGACTATGGACTTCAGGTGAAGGCAGGATCAGGTTAAGCCCTGATGTCCATAATAGGGAATAGCTGCCAGCATGCAGTAAGGCAAACCTTTCCCTCAGCTATTAGCCAGTACCAATCGTCTGTACCTCAGCAAGGAGGTAATTGAGAAAAACTGGTGGACAAGAAGTGGAGGAAGAATAAATATTTCATTGACATTAAAATAAATTCTTCACCCATTAGACTTTTGACTCAACTTTGAGTTTAAGTCAATTTTGCATTATTTGAACCAATCCATCACATGTTCATTTGAGCAGAAACTTACATACAAACATATGAATTAGGAGCTCAAGTAGCCCATTCATCCCTTTGAACCTGCTTTGCTATTCAATAAGAATATTGACTGCTCTGATTGTGGCTTTAAGTCCACATTCCAACTACCTCCAATATCCTTTGACTTCCTTGTTAGGCAAGAATCTATCTCTCTGCCTTAAAAATATTCAATAATCCTGTCTCTACCACTCTCTGGGGAAGAAATTCCCATAGACCCAAGGCCCTCTGACAGAAAAACTTTCTCCTCATCCCCATCTTAAATGGAACACCCTTTATTTTTAAACTTTTCCCCCTAGTTTTGGTCTCTCCCACAAGGGGAAACATCCTTTCAGCATCCATCTTGTCAAGTCACTTCAGGGTCTTCTATGTTTCAGTAAGATCACCTCACATTCTTCTAAACTCCAATGGATACAAGTCTAATCTCTCCAGCCTTTCCCAGAAATCAGCTGTGAACCTTCTCTGAATTGCTTTGAAACCAATAGTGTACTTTCTTAAATAAAGGGACCAAAACTGTACACAGTACTCCCAACGCAGACTCATCAATGCCCTGTACAACTGTAGCAAAATATCCCTATTTTATATTCCGTTCTCCTTGCAATAAACGACAAGATTCATTTGCCTTCCTAATCACTCTCAATATGTACATACAGTGGAGCCCCATTGTAACGCGACGGTCGGGGTCCACAAAATGTCATCGTGAATGTTATCGGGGTCGCGCTAAATCGCTAAACCGGAAATAACAAAAAAAGGGTCCATCGCGTCATCGCGTCATATCCGATTTTGCGCTAACATTTTGCGTTACAACGGGGCTCCACTGTATTAACTTTATTTGATTCATGTACCAGGATACCCAGATCTCACTCTACCTCAGACTTCTCTCTCCATTTAAATAATATGCTGCTTTTTCTTATTCTTGCTGCCAAAATGGACAAGTTCACATTTTCCCACATTATACCTCATCTGCCAAATTTTTGCCCTCATGCTAAACTTATCTTTATCCCTTTGTGGACCCCTTATGTCCCTTCACAGCTTACTGTCCCACCTATTTTTGTGTCATGAGCAAATTTAGGAACCATACCTTTAACCCCTTTGTCCAAATAATTGATATAGATTGTAAATAGTTGAGGTACCTGTGGCATCTTGTCAAATGTCTTTTGGAAATCTAAGTATGATACATTCACATATTCCTCTTTGTCCATGTTGCTTGTTACTTCCTCAAAGAATTCTAATAAATGCTAATAAATTAGTTAAACATGATTTCTTTTTCAGAAAACCATGTTTACTCTGCCTGGTTGCATTGAGATTTAAGTGCCCATCTATAAACAAACAGGCCTGTTGTTTTCTGCTTTCTGTCCCTCTCCTTTCTTGAATAGAAGAGGTATGCCTGTTATTTCCCAATCTCCACATCATGATTTCCCAATCTGACAGGACCTTTCCAGAGCCCAAGGAATTCTGGAAACTTAAAACCAATGCCTCTACCATCTCAGCAGCCACTTCATTTAAAATGAGGGCCTGGGTAAGACACTCTGTCAGAGAGTCGGTGCAGACTCGATGGGCCAAATTGCCTCCTTCTGTACTCTAGGGATTCCATGATTCGAAGATGAAGTCTATCAGGACCTGGGGACTTGTCAGCCTTTTGTTCTAATATTTTCTCAGTACCTTTTCCCTGGTAATTGCAATTGGTTTAAGTTCCTCTCTTCCATTCACCTCTTGAGTAGTAATTGTTCCTGGAATTTCATTTGTATCCTCTAAAGTGAAGCCAGATCCAAAATTCATCCGTTATGTCCTTATTTTCCATTGTAAATTCAGCAGACTCACTCTGTAGAGGGCCAACCCTCACTTTACTTCCTCTTCTCTTTTTTAAATATCTATAGAAACTCTTACAATTTATTTTTATACTTATAGCTATTTTTCTCTCATTCTCTAATTTCGCTCTCCTTAGTATACACATGATAATTCCTTTCTGCTTTTTATATTCTGTTCAGTCTTCTAACTTGTCTCTAATCTTCACAGAATTGCATGCTTTTTCTGTCAGTATTATCTTTAACTTCCTTAGTTAGCCATGTACAATGAGTCCTTCCCTCAGAATCTTTCTTTTTCACTTGAATGTATCTTTGCTAAATATTATGAAATATGTCCTTAACTGTCTGCTACTGCATCTCTATTGACCTACCGTGAACCTAATTTCATTTTAGCCAACTCTGTTTTTATAACCTTGCTAATTGCCCTTATTTAAGTTTAAAACACTAGTCATATATCCACTCTTCTCTCCTTCAAGCTGAATGCAAAATTCATCATGTTATGGTCACTTTTACCTAGGGGCACCTTTACTTTGAAGTCATTAATTAACCCTGTCTCAATGCAGATTGCCAGATCTAGAATAACTTGCTCCTTGGTTTTCTGTAGAATGTTCAGCTCCATGAAACAGTACCAAAACACTCTATGAACTTATCTTTCAGGCTACCTTGCCAATCTGTTTAATCTAATCTATATGGAGATTAAAATCACCCATGATTATCATTGCACCTTTGTCAAGAACCCTCATTATTTCTTCCTGTAAACACCATACTACAGACACTGTTAGGGGGCTTATAAGCTGCTCCCATGTTTTGCTATTTCTTATCTCTACCCAAACTGATTCTACATCTTGATCTTTGACACCAAGGTACCAATGTCATCCTTAATTAACAGATTACCCCTCCACGTTTTCCTATCTCCTCCTTCTGAAGCATCATGTATTCTTGAATATTCAAGGTTATGAGTATATTCTGATGGAAAGGGGCTATTTGATCCAAATACTATACATGGACCTCCTCCTTAATAGAACATAGAACATAGAACATTACAGCGCAGAACAGGCCCTTCGGCCCACGATGTTGCACCGACCAGTTAAAAAAAAACTGTGACCCTCCAACCTAAACCAATTTCTTTTCGTCCATGAACCTATCTACGGATCTCTTAAACGCCCCCAAACTAGGCGCATTTACTACTGATGCTGGCAGGGCATTCCAATCCCTCACCACCCTCTGGGTAAAGAACCTACCCCTGACATCGGTTCTATAACTACCCCCCCTCAATTTAAAGCCATGCCCCCTCGTGCTGGATTTCTCCATCAGAGGAAAAAGGCTATCACTATCCACCCTATCTAAACCTCTAATCATCTTATATGTTTCAATAAGATCCCCTCTTAGCCGCCGCCTTTCCAGCGAAAACAATCCCAAATCCCTCAGCCTCTCCTCATAGGATCTCCCCTCCATACCAGGCAACATCCTGGTAAACCTCCTCTGCACCCTCTCCAAAGCCTCCACATCCTTCCTGTAATGTGGGGACCAGAACTGCACACAGTACTCCAAGTGCGGCCGCACCAGAGTTGTGTACAGTTGCAACATAACGCTACGACTCCTAAATTCAATCCCCCTACCAATAAACGCCAAGACACCATATGCCTTCTTAACAACCTTATCTACTTGATTCCCAACTTTCAGGGATCTATGCACACATACACCTAGATCCCTCTGCTCCTCCACACTATTCAAAGTCCTCCCGTTAGCCCTATACTCAACACATCTGTTATTCCTACCAAAGTGAATTACCTCACACTTCTCCGCATTAAACTCCATCCGCCACCTCTCGGCCCAACTTTGCAACCTGTCTAAGTCTTCCTGCAAACTACGACATCCTTCCTCACTGTCCACCACACCACCGACTTTGGTGTCATCAGCAAATTTGCTAATCCACCCAACTATACCCTCATCCAGATCATTAATAAATATTACAAACAGCAGTGGCCCCAAAACAGATCCCTGAGGTACACCACTTGTAACCGCACTCCATGATGAATATTTACTATCAACCACCACCCTCTGTTTCCTATCCGCTAGCCAATTCCTGATCCAATTTCCTAGATCACCCCCAATCCCATACATCTGCATTTTCTGCAGAAGCCTACCATGGTGAACCTTATCAAACGCCTTACTAAAATCCATATATACCACGTCCACTGCCTTGCCCCCATCCACCTCCTTGGTCACTTTCTCAAAAAACTCAATAAGGTTAGTAAGGCACGACCTACCTGCCACAAAACCATGCTGACTATCACCTATCAATTCATTACTCTCCAAATACCTATAAATCCTATCCTTTATAATTTTTTCCAACATCTTGCCGACAACAGAAGTGAGACTCACCGGTCTATAATTCCCGGGGAAGTCTCTGTTCCCCTTCTTAAACAATGGGACAACATTCGCTAACCTCCAATCTTCTGGTACTATACCAGAGGCCAACGACGACCTGAAGATCAGAGCCAGAGGCTCTGCAATCACTTCTCTTGCCTCCCAGAGAATTAATGGAGTGGATAAGGGGCAGGTTGCTTCTTCTGGGTTGGAAAGTCATTGCCACAATTTCTGGCTCGCAAAGGATTGTTCACAAAATTCCACCTGAGGACTGGTATATGGCTACAGCTGAATCTGTGGACCTGTAATTTTATTGTGTTCCTTTATGTTGTTTATGAACAAATTTAGGTGCAGCATGTTTACCACAGTTTTGAGAGGATGCAAGTTCTTTAATTATTTTACTCCATTAAGGCCACTTATGCCATCATGTTGCTCGTTGCTATTTTTTCAAGTTTTTATTAGCCCATTCCTCAATTCATTTAAAATACATTCTGACAGCATGGAATATGCAGCTGTCATCTTATGATCTAGTTTGAGAATATATTGTATGGCATTAAATGATGCTAAGTTGGTACATAATTCTTATTTTATGTTCTTGCATACATTTTCAGCATACTTTCATGATAAATCAATCTCTGTTATGTGCTTTTTATAAAGTGCATCCATCCTTTTTTCTGTTTGTGGGTGATATTCATTATTTTTGCACAATAGCATAAGTATCAAGCAGTAAACAGCTTTCGCAAGTTAAAGCAAACAGTCAATAATCTGTCATACAGCATTATTATTCACAAAAAGTGTACAAAGATTGTGCACATCTGAAATTAAATGCAATCAAAGTAACAGATGGAATAATTTTAGCTGCTGCGGGGACATTAATCAACATCACGAAAACCAAATCCTCCTTTTTTTATTTAACTACTGCAATATTCTTCTGCTCTGCTTTCTTGCACATCTACCCTGAAACCGATTACAAGATGGAACATATTGTACTGTCAGCGCCTTTCCTTTCTGTTCTGTTTCTTTTAAAATGTAATTGTAAGTGTTGTTACAGTAATCAATTTGCATCTCTGGTTCTAATTTGTTTGGAGTACAGGCAAGTGAATGGAGATTGACAAGTAGATGATTGAAAAAGGAGATATGCCATTTTACCAGCAATGTGTGCTTAAGGACTATTGGTGAAAACAGCACAGACCAATAAAAATCAATGACTCGCTACGGCAGCTCCATTTTAGCCAGTGGCGCAAATTTTTGAAGCAACGTGTTAACATAGAATACAGGCAAATGCAGTTCATAGATCATAGAATCCTACAGTGCAGAAGGAGGCCATTCAGCCCATCGAGTCTGCACCGACCACCATCTCACCCAGGACCTATCCCCATAACCCCATGCATTTACCCTAGCTAGCCCGCCTGACACTAAGGGGCAATATTAGCATGGCCAATCCACCTAACCCGCACATCTTAGGACTGTGGGAGGAAACCGGAGCACCTGGGGAAACCCACGCAGACACGGGGAGAATGTGCAAACCCAACGCAGACAGTGACCCAAGCTGGGAATCGAACCCGCGTCCCTGGCACTGTGAGGCAGCAGTGCTAACCACTGTGCCACCCATGTGTATATGTACATTAAAAAATCTAAAAAAAAACCATTCAGTGTAAAACATAAGTAGAAGCAAAATGCTGCAGATGCTGGAAATCTGAAATTAAAAACAGAAAATTCTGGAAAACCTCGGCAGGCCTGGCAGTATCTGTGAAGAGAGAAAAAGAGTCATTTCAATCTGTATGACTCTTCCTCAGAATTTCTGAAGCAGTTTTGAAGAAGAATCTTGTGGACTTGAAATGTTGGGGGGGATTCTCCCAAAATTGCTGAATTGGTGGGAAAACTGTTCGAGATCACGACTGTTTTTTCAGTGCAGCTTTAGAATCTCTGCACTCTGTGCACTGCAGAGGTCACAATCACGAATATCATTAAAAACCTGGGTGGGGGGGGGGGCCTATTCGCGCCGGAGTCTGACAGTTCTGGAACTCTGCGCATGCGCAGTGGCCCCAATCTGTCAGTCTCCCTGTTTGCTGGCCAACTCGATCGCTGGCTATCCCGGAACCCTGCAGTGCTGCCCCTCCAGCCCCCCCCCTCCATGGCCCGATCGCAGCCCCCACAACAATTCCTGGGCCAGCCCTGACCCCCCCCACCCCGGAGCACCCTGATGTCCAGCCCACCCCTCCAGCAGTGGCAATCCCCCCACCCCCCTCACCCCAGCAGACCCCACCCTGGGGTCAGACCCCCTCGGGAAGTTGACCCCCACTCCGGCAGATCACCCCCCCCCAGCCCGCCCCGATCGCTGGCCTCTGTCCAGCCCAGACCGATCCCAATGAAGAGTGGCAGCAGGACCCCCACCCCCACCGATCACCCCTAGGCCCTGCCCACATTAGGCCCTGCCCCCTTGGGACTGCCCGATGCCCAGTGAGTGGTGCCAAGGTGCCCCCTGGGCATGGGCACTTTGCCTCTTGGGTAGTGCCAGAGGCACAGGCTGGCACTGCCAGGGTGCCCATGCCTAGGGAGCACCACCCCCCCTGCTGCCCAACCCCCTGGGGGGCCCTGATTGCCCCCTTCATTCCGGCGTGATCTCAAAGAACAAAGAACAGTACAGCACAGGAAACAGGCCCTTCGGCCCTCCAAGCCTGTGCCGCTCCTTGGTCCAACTAGACCAATCGTTTGTATCCCTCCATTCCCAGGCTGCTCATGTGACTATCCAGGTAAGTCTTAAACGATGTCAGCGTGCCTGCCTCCACCACCCTACTTGGCAGCGCATTCCAGGCCCCCACCACCCTCTGTGTAAAAAACATCCCTCTAATATCTGAGTTATACTTCGCCCCTCTCACCTTGAGCCCGTGACCCCTCGTGAACGTCACTTCTGATCTGGGAAAAAGCTTCCCACCGTTCACCCCATCTATCCCCTTCATAATCTTGTACACCTCTATTAGATCTCCCCTCATTCTCCGTCTTTCCAAGGAGAACAACCCCAGTTTACCCAATCTCTCCTCATAGCTAAGACCCTCCATACCAGGCAACATCTTGGTAAACCTTCTCTGCACTCTCTCTAACGCCTCCACGTCCTTCTGGTAGTGCGGCGACCAGAACTGGAGGCAGTACTCCAAATGTGGCCTAACCAGCGTTCTATACAGCTGCATCATCAGACTCCAGCTTTTATACTCTATACCCCGTCCTATAAAGGCAAGCATACCATATGCCTACTTCACCACCTTCTCCACCTGTGTTGCCACCTTCAAGGATTTGTGGACTTGCACACCTAGGTCCCTGTGTTTCTATACTCCTGATGACTCTGCCATTTATTGTATAACTCCTCCCTACATTATTTCTTCCAAAATGCATCACTTCGCATTTATCCGGATTAAACTCCATCTGCCACCTCTCCGCCCAATTTTCCAGCCTATCTATATCCTGCTGTATTGCCCGACAATGCTCTTCGCTATCCGCAAGTCTCCTGCTCGTTCCCCAAACGTGGGGAGGTACTCTAAATCCCGCTGGAATGAAGTACTCCTGGCTGGGTGGGAGATGCTATCGGGCCCGGCAAGTTCTGTGCCGGGTCCGATAATCACATGCAAAATATATTTAAACTGCATTAAAAAAAGATCCAAATGACTTACCTCTCTTCCCGCCGGTTTCTAGCATGGTCTCGACTGCGACTGTTCTCCGGCTCTGGGAGACGCGCATGCATTCTTGGCGCATGCGCGAATCCCACAGAATGGTCCACACATGATTCCCCCGACCGGTCCCCCCAGAAAAGTTGCGGGTCACAATGGGAGAATTGGGCCCATCATCTCTGTTTCTCGCTCGATAGATGCTGCCAGACCTGCTGAGATTTTCCAGAATTTTCTGTTTTTATTTCAATTTAAAACTTTGCAAACTTTCTTTGCCAAATTTGGAACCCTGGCGCAAGGTTACCAAACATAGCACATCTTAAGATAAAGGCAAAATACTGCAGATGCTGTAATCTGAAACAAAAACAGAAAATGCTGGAAAACCTCAGCAGGTCTGACAGCATCTGTGGAGACAAAATGGAGCCAATGTTTTGAGTCTGGATAATCCTTCGTCAGAGCTCCTTTTTGTTGACAAAGGCTCAAAATGTTGGCTCGATTTTCTCTCCACAGATGCTCACAGACCTGCTTCGAATTTCCAGCATTTTCTGTTTTTGATAGCACGTCTTAATGCCGTGTCCAGGTTTTTGTCCAGCAACTGTGAGGACTTTGGTTTACACAATGAGATGCCCACACCTGCCCCCGTTCCATCCTGTACGTGGTTGAATACCGCTTGACCTTTCACATGCTGTGCTTTCTTAGAGCTGCTCATTATTGGCTGAACTTGCTTCCTTTGACTAGCCTAGCACAGTTACATAGAAACATAGAAACATAGAAACCCTACAGTGCAGAAGGAGGCCATTCGGCCCATCGAGTCTGCACCGACCACAATCCCACCCAGGCCCTACCCCCACATATTTACCCGCTAATCCCTCTAACCTACGCATCTCAGGACTCTAAGGGGCAATTTTTAACCTGGCCAATCAACCTAACCTGCACATCTTTGGACTGTGGGAGGAAACCGGAGCACCCGGAGGAAACCCACGCAGACACGAGGAGAATGTGCAAACTCCACACAGACAGTGACCCGAGCCGGGAATTGAACCCGGGACCCTGGAGCTGTGAAGCAGCAGTGCTAACCACTGTGCTACCGTGCCGCCCCGACAGAGTTATTCTGATTGGCTGAGCTGACCGCAATGGCAACTCCTCTCTCCATACATTATTGTTGGTCTTCCACGGTGCATTTTCATCCGTTAAGCACCACTTTAGCGGATAACGAATAAGAAGTAAATGAGGAAATAAAATCAACACTCACTGCTGGTATTTTACCACCTCGCTGGGTGAGGCTCCTAAACTCCTGTCCGAGGCCAACGGAGAATTCCGTTCTGTGAGCCGCGCCCACCGGGTTCCAGCTCGGGTGTGGCGGTAAAATTCCAGCCAGTACTGACTCCCATTTCTGCCTCACTATTTTAGCAATAATCAAACAATATGGCCGAACAGCACAGGTATATTTCATTCAGTATCAAAATCAAATTCTTAATAATGGTACTTATTATGCAATTGACTATATCTATATTTCTAATTAGCCACACAATTACTGATTAGTGTATTGGATGACATTGGGTCAAAGTATTATGAAAATTTAAAACATAAGTTTCAGTTTACATACATAGCTTAAAATCAGTTGAAGTGATGAAGTTCTTTTGATTTTACAAAGGAGTTCAAAGTTAGTATTCTATGTTTATTCCTGGTTTCTTTATTCATTATCTTATGTTAATATTTTTTAAACAAAAATTCCATTTTGCTCAAGGATCATGAATCACAGAATCCCCACAGTGCAGAAGGAGGCCCATTGAGTCTGCACCGACCACAATCCCACCCAGGCCCTATCCCCATAACCCCCTTGCATTTACCCTAGCTAGTCCCCCTGACACGTAGGGGCAATTTAGCATGGCCAATCCACCTAACCCGCACATCTTTGGACTGTGGGAGGAAACCGGAGCACCTGGAGGAATCTCACGCAGACACGGGCAGAATGTGCAAACTACACACAGACAGTGATCCAAGCTGGATATTGAACCCGTGTCCCTGGCGCTGAGAGGCAGCAGTGCTAACTACTGTGCCACCATGCTGCCCTCTATCTGGTTATAACATCCAAAAGAGACAAAATTAAAAGTCTTCAAAAAACAGCTGTAACTAATATTAGAAGATATAGTGATTCTTTCCAATTACCTACAATGTTTGTCTCGCTTCTAAGTAACATTTTAGCAAGGTCACTGTCGGTGACGACAAAGTAGATAGATTACAGTGGACTCCTGCTTCAGCATCATTTTGAGTGTAAAAACTTTTAGTAGTTGTAAGTACATGAATAGGATGCGAATAGAGGGATATGGTCCCTGGAAGGGTAGGGGGTTTTAGTTAAGTCGGGCAGCATGGTCGGTGCAGCTTGGAGGGCCAAAGGGCCTGTTCCTGTGCCGTAATTTTCTTTGTTCTTCTTTGTTCTTTGTATTATTCCTCCAGTGAGAATTTTCTTGGCCTTGAAAAGATGTTCACCTTCGTTGTCCCTGTCAATTTTACTTAAGAAAGCTGTTCGAAAATCTTCAGTTACAATGTCTAATGAAAGGCTTCTCAGGGGAATTACTAAATGCTTATAACATTAAATCTCTTCAGTCTATTGAATAAAATGTATTCCTCTGTCGCAATTCTTGTATTAACAAGAAATGGACCAAATGTGTTTTCTTGTTTGGGGATTAAAAGTGCATTCGGACACTTTGACAGGATTTGTGATTTATGTCTTTTAGATTTACTGCAGCCATCTGAAGATTTTCCTGCAGTCAGATTGAAATCAGGTCCTGCTTGGACTTCTTTCAATTCAAAGATCAGCAAAGGGTCAGAATCATACCCCAAAACTGATTAATGTTCGACTCTCCTGTCGGGTCTCTGTGCCAGTAAGCGAACAGCAATGACATTTTTCAATCTTAGTACCATTCCAGCTAAAGCCAGAAATGGAATGATCCAAAGCCTTGGCCAGAATCAGTGAACCCTCTGGTGAGGAGCACTCATTCCGTTTCGCATTGACGTTCTGAGTGAAAGTATGAAATGCAAAAGGACAGTTGTATCTATTGCCGCACGTAAATAATCTGTACCCTGTCCTTCATCATCCGCTTTGCATTTTTTTGCAGACATGACTTGCCATTGATAAAACTAAATAAACTGTCCTTCACTAAAATTGCATTGTTTCGCATTACATTACAGCAGATTAACGTCAACCCATTTGTTCAATGTAATTTAGCATTTACCAGATAATGGGATACATACTTTACTTTTCATCATTACCTGGTTAGTCCATCGTGAGAGAAACACAGTGACCTTTCCCAGTTTCCAGTGATCCCTCTTTCATCAATCAGAAACACACACATTTTTTCAAATTTGGGTTGTCATTTTCAACAACGATTAAAGGAGTCAGAGGTTACAATTAATCTCATTGTAAAACACAAATGGTGAGTCTGTGAAATATATTTTGGAAGAGTTTCTGAGCAGACCCATGCAGCTTGTGAATGACACATACATTTCTCTTCAACTCACCCTCGTGTATCCGATGGGATTTTGTCTGTGATTGGGTGTCATAAACAAAATTGTTTTACTTTTGGATTGAGCTTGCCTCTCTTTTCAGAAAGTAATATCTTTTTCACTTCAGAACGAAACTGAAATATCAGATTGGAAACAACTTGGTTTGGCTACAAGTAAATCAGTGTTGGAAGCAGTTTGTTTCTGTCTGTAAAAGGTTGGTTGATAAGATCCACAGCGTTCGTGCAAAGAGGGACAACTCGAGTAGCAGAGGCCTTCTGGGAGGTGAGTTATGTTGTACCCCATGTTACCCCAAGCGGCAGATGTACCAGCCAGGTAGAGCGACCTCACTGAGCAGAGATGCCTCAGGTGCTACGGTTATTCATGGTGACAATGACAAATGTGTGATGTCTGGCGATCAGACATTCACAGGCTCAACAAAGCAACTTGTATTTATTTACATAGCGCCTTAACATAGTAAAATGCCCCAAGGCACTCCAACATTTAGTTGGCAAGAACAGTGAACGTGAAAATCACCAGGGTGCCATGCAACACAATTGTTTCACTGGTGACCAGTGAAGACAAATGTTTTGCCACATCCTATTGGACTGTAACAGATCTTGTGGCGCAATGGGTAGCGTCCCTGCCTCTGAGCCAGAAGCTCCGAATTCAAGTCTCACCCCAGGACTTGATGGCCAAGGAAGGTGCATTCATAATGCAGTCAACTAGGTTGAGTGTGTCAAACATGCCAGCGCCTGGTGGTAAGAGGGGGAGAGATTCCTGGTCAGCCATGCTTGATGTGGCGTGGTGCCTCTCAAGCTATGAACCCCTGGCAACACACTACTGACCTGTTCTGGGAATTATTAGCTGTGGAGACAGATGAAAGTCTGCTTTTCTGCACCACTAGGTGTGGGGAGAGAATTGGATTGGATTGCACTGGAGCAATGGTAAACCATCTCTCCTTGACCTGACTGCACCCTTTGACAGGGCTGACCATGAGATTTTATTCTAATGACTCTCATTGGGGGTGGTACAGGGAAGGTTTCCTGGGATGAGTGCGTTTTCCTAATAAAGAGAGTCTGTGTTAATTGGGTTTATAGTCTCAGAGGTTTAGCAGAATGAGAGGTGATCTTATTGCAACATTTAAGATGTGTCAGGGGCAGTGCCAGAGGGCAGTGCCAGAGCATATCCCTCACTCCTGGGTTCATTTGTTCTCATGCAACTAGTTGCCACCCCTGACATGGGTCAGGCCCCCCGATCAACTCATGCAGTCTGGCCATTCATGGGACCCCATCCATAGACCTCTCAGTCTCCCTCTGTGCTGACCCTGTGATGTTTACTGCACCCATCCACTTCTAGCTGCCACTGCAGAAGGGCACTGCCTCCGAGGGAAGAACTCTTGAGCCCCAGCAAGGTGGACCTGAGACGTGCACAGGTGCCACAGACCAGGCGCCAGACCCCCTTGGAAACTTACAGCCAGCAACAATAAAAACCCATGAGCATGCACCTCCCTTCCCTCATGGCAAGACCCAACCCTCCTGATAACCATTTACCTGGGAACCCCACATCCCCTCCAGTGCCCTTTCTCTATTAGACACCCTGGAAAGTGAGGGCGACCCGAGCACTCACCTCCGACATCCCCTTCAGAGGTGAGACTGCCAGGTTCTCATTTTTATGTTGCAGCTGTTGTAAATCGTGCCGGTGTGATGTCATGCCACGGATAATGAATATTCAGTGAGGGCGGAGGTCAAGGGGGGGGTGGGGGGGAACAGCCTGCTAATGAGATTTGATGCATTTAGATGAGGTTTCTGACTTTCCATGGTGGGAACTTCAATATGTCACAAACAAGTGTCGTGCAAAATTCCAAAATGGAATCCCAATTGTCATGGGATTTTGCACCTGAGTCGCCATTTACATTGGCGGCAAACACGGGCTCAAAATTCTGCCCAATATATTAAATTGAAAGAAGAACAAGTAATTGCTGTCTCACTGGGAAGGATCATTTGTGCTTTGAATCACGAGAAGGGAAGACATACTTGCATGGAAAGTGAGGGGGTGGAATTTTCCTGTTCCGCCCGCCATGGGAATCGTAGTGGGCGAGGGTGGACCACGCAAAGAATCTGTTGACCTCATATAGAATTTCCAGCCTTGGGGCGGGCGTGGCCAGAAAATCCCACCCAGGGTGCTTCGGTTTGGCTGAGGAGTGATCCTGGATATCACAGAGGGAAGAGCACCTTCAGAATGCTGACAGGGGAAGTGGGGGTAAGATATGCTTGGCTGTGGCTGGAGATGGGGAGGATGATCCATGTGCGGTTGCTGAGGGAGAAGGTGACATCAAGGGGACCCTACAATCATTCTGGGAGGGTGGGAAATACATCAGGAATGGTGGAGGGCCCTGTTAACCACAGTGCAGGGAATCCTCAGTTGAGGGAAATGGAAGACATGTCAGAAACCCTCGCATGGAAGACACATCTTTTGTTTCTTTACTTGTCTCATTGCCACTCTCTTTGGCTTTTGTACCACAAAGCCTTTTTGTCATTTATTCTGTCCCGCCCTCCAGCCTATCATAGAGCTCCACTTTTGTTCTTCCTCCACGATCTGCCCCCTCCACCCCCAACCCACCCAGACCCTCCCCTAACCCCCCAGCCTTCACCTGGTCAAAACATTTCTTACTTTGTTCAGTTCTAATCAAAGGTCACAGACCTGGAACATTTTTTTTTTCATCCACAGAAGTTACCAGACTTGCTGCGAGTTTCCAATACTTCAGATTTCCAACTTCTGCCGTGTTTTGTTTTCCATTCTTTCCTGGAACTTTTATGCCGTTCTTCTACTTCCCAACCAAAAACAATGAGGAATTCATCACCATAGTTCCTCAACCACAGATCAATAACAATGGTTGTCATTATTTTCCTGGATTAAATTATCCGTTCAAGCTTCTTTGACTTAAGCTAAAAGTAATCGATTTTGTTGCCTGGTAGCAGGGAGATGTGTATTGTCCCAAGTTATCTCATATTATTGTGAGTTTTTATGCTTGACTCCTGGTAACTTTCAGATTTATTTCTAAGCATGCCTTTTATATTATATATGTTGTTATCATTTACCTCTTGTGACAGGGCTGGTGTCTTACCCTGTAGATGATCTGCCAAATGTTCCCTGATACCGTCATCAGAGGAGGAGCTTGGATAAGGGTCTATGACAACCTTTTTTTAGTTTCTGGCCAGCCTCTAGAATTGCCCCACACTTGGTTTGGAAAAGAGTTCACTGTGGTGCATTGTAAAAATAAATCTTTATTCTCCATCTTGTTATCGATTCATATCTTTCATAATACTATTACCAGATAGCAGGGAACTTTGTGACAAATAGAAGGGCAGAAGTCCTATCCTACTCCAATGTTACGTCATTATGTGCAAAAAAGCTGAGTTAAACATATTAGTCATTGGCTGTGCTACTTCTGATTCTTTGCCATACGACCTGCTATTGCCAGTCTCTCCAATACCTCAGTTGCTGAAACCATCACCCATGCCTTTGTTACTGTGAGACACAGTACTCTAAAGCATCCCTGTCCATCCTGCAACATTCTACCCTTTGTGAACTTCAGCTGATCCAAAGATCTGTGGCCTGTTTCCTAAACTGCATCAAGTCCCATTGACAGATCATCCCTGTACTCCCAGTCTAATGCCTCAACTTTCAAATTCTCGTTCTCGTTTTCAAACCCTTCCATGGATTTGCCTCTCTCTATCTCTATGATCTCCTCCAGCCCCACAACTCTCAGAGGTATATGTGCTCCTCCAGGTCTGGTCTCTTAATCATCCCTCATTTTAATCGCTGAACTATTGATAGCAGCGCCATTAATTGCCTTGGTCCTGAACCTTGGAATTCCTTCCCTAAACCTTTCTTCCCCCTCTCTTCTTTAAGACGCTCCTTAAACCTACTACTTTGGCAAAACTTCTCATAATTCGTTCTAATATTTTCTTATGTGATTCTGTATTAGCAGTGGAGGAAGCAGTCAGGGGAAGTGCGAATGGTGGCCAGAGGCAGCTTATAATTTTATCGTTGAACACATTGGAGTACTCCTGCTTGTGATAATTTGAATAATTTACTTTGTTCAGTGAGTTTGGATAGGACAAGTGTCTGGGCACATTCATTTTTTTCCTAGAGCACTTTTCAAGACTGATTGAAGCTCGATTTTCAAAGTTAACCCTTATTTGTTTCCTGCCATTTATCTTCTGAGTGGTAAGGTTGTCATTAGATTTGTTTAGCATGTTTAACCAATTATTTTACTGACCATGACCATATTCAGAAATGGCCAATATTAATTCAGGCCACTGAGAGCCCACTAAGTCACTGCACAGCATGAATGCACCCCTCCCCCCCACCCACCCCTCGGTCCTACCAGCCAGCCAACATTTTCTGCAGGGGCTTCTGTTTAGTGGCTCAGGCATGCTTGTGAATCAGGTGACAGCCTCATTATTATACCCAATTTGGTTCCTAGGACATATATTGGATATTGATGCAATGTAAAGGGAGCATGCTCAACATACCTATATCAAGATAGGTAAAGTCAGTACAGCATCATCAAGCTTAGTGGAGGACAGGCCCCTGTCTACATCAATGGTGATGAAGTGGAAATGGTCGAGAGGTTCAAGTTTCTAGGTGTTCAGATCATCAACATACTGTCCTGGTCCCTTCATGCCAACACTGTAGTTAAGAAAGCCCAACAACGTCTCTACTTTCTCAGGAGGCTAAGGAAATCCTGCATGTCCACTACGACTCTCATCAATTTTTACAGATGCACCATAGAAAGCATTCTTTCTGGATGTATCACAGCTTGGTATGTCTCCTGCTCTGCCCAAGACCGCAAGAAGCTATAAAGGGTTGTGAACGTAGCCAAGTTCATCACGCAAACCAGCTTCCCATCCATTGACTCCGTCTACAGTTACCACTGCCTCGGAAAAACAGCCAGCATAATCAAGGACCTCACGCATCCTGGACATACTCTCTTCCACCTTCTTCTGTTGGAAAAAATATACTAAAATCTGAGAACATGTACCAACCGACTCAAGAACAACTTCTTCCTTGCTGCCATCAGACATTTGAATGGACCTACCATATATTAAGCTGATCTTTCTCTGCACCCTTGCTATGAGTTTAACACTACATTTTGCAGCCTCTCCTTTCCTTTTCCCCTATGTACTCTATGAATGGTATGCTTTGTTTGTATAGCGTGCAAGAAACAATACTTTTCACTGTATCCCAACACATGTGACAATAATAAATCAAATCAAATTTTTCTGGGGCCAGAGAGAGCAGGAGTTTTCTTCTGAGTTTTACCATAATCCGGTAGGCAGCTGCCATCCAAGCTTTCTGGATGCATGGAAATGGGACCAAGGTCTCTACTGTTTTGGGCCTCTAGCTAGTAAATACAAGTTTGTGCTATACCCATTGCCCTCCCCTTTCTCTGCCCCATTTTTTTTGCCTGTAATAGATTTTACTTTTTACTGGTCATTACTTTGATTGTTGAATTTGTTTTCAAGTTGCTGTTTTACAGAATTCAGAACGGTAACTGTTGAATTTTGCTTTAATGGCTATTCCTAGTATACTAGTCACACTAAATCTGGTATGAATTGCTCTCGGGTCAATTCGTTTTGGTGATTTTAATCTTGCTGACCCTACAAATGGGTTGTTGTTGGAACAAGAGCACGGGGAATTGATTCATCGAAGTCCAACCATTCCAATTTTTGGACAGATTTCAGTTGAGCAATCTCGATAGAAAAACAGCATATTGTTTAAAAGGAGAGAAATTGCAATACTCTTGAGGTACAGAGGGATCATACAGAGGGATCTGGGTGCCCTGGTACAAGAATCACAAAAAGTTAGAATGCAGATACGGCAAATAATTAGGAAAGCAAATGGAATTTTGCATTTATTGCAAGGGGAATGGAATATAAAATTAAGGAAATTTTGCTACAAACTGTTGTTGAGACCACATCTGGAGACTTGTGTACCTCCTTAAGTTGTGACCTCCTTACTTAAGGAAAGATATAATTGCATTGGAAACAGTTCAGAGAAGGTTCACTTTACTAATTCCTGGGCTGAAGGGGTTATCTTATGAAGAAAGTTTGTGCCTGTACCCATTGGAGTTTAGAAGAATAAGAGATGATCTTATTGAAATTTGTAATGGCTTGAGGGGACCTGACAGGGTAGGTGTTTAAAAACAAGGGGTATCCCATTTAAGGCAGTGATGAGGAGAATTGTTTTCTCTGAGGATTGTTTGTGGAAATCTCTTCTCCCAATAGCAGTGGAAGCAGATTCATTGAATATTTTTATGGCTGTGTTAAATTATTGATTTGACAAAAGTCTCAGGGTATAGTGGGTGGAAGGAGAAGTAGAGTCTCTGCTATGATCTTATCAAATGACCCAAGCTGCTGAATGCTTCTAATTTATATGTTAGTATGAAGCAGCTGAAACTCCCTTCAAAAACTGGTGGGGATCGCATTCAACATTGGAGTTAAATCAGGGTCTGTTCAGATTAGAATACCACTTTTGCCCCTGCTCATTTCACAACCACCAGTGCCTCAACCTGCCCATGCACCATGGATGGATGGTACAAGTTGGAAAGTGGTTATTTCCAATGGTATTTAAAGGGTTATCGGAATGCTGTAAAGGTCAGGGAGACATTTTACTTGTTTTAATTTGGTAGTTTTTTGATTGTTAGATTATGATAAATGTTTGTAGTGACGGTGAACGCTTGAAGTGATGCATGCCTTCCTTCCTTTCTGGCACCTGGGGAGGCGATAGCCCAGTGGTATTATCACTACATTATTAATCCAGAAACTCAGCTAATGTTCTGGGGACCAAGAGTTCGAATCCCGCCACGGCAGGTGGTGGAATTTGAATTCAATAAAAATATCTGAAATTAAAAATCTACTGATGACCACGAAACCATTGTCAATTGTCGGAAAAACCCACCTGGTTCACTAATGTCCTTTAGGGAAGGAAATCTGTCGTCCTTACCTGGTCTGACCTACATGTGACTCCAGAGCCACAGCAATGTGGTTGATTCTTAACTGCCCTCTGAAATGGCTTAGCAAGCCACTCAGTTCAAGGGCAACCAGGGGTGGGCAATAAATGCTGACCAGCCAGTGATGCCCATGTCCCACAAATTAATAAAATAAAACCTTCACTCTTGTTAGAGGCTGAGGACCAAGTGGAAGTGGAGGCGGGATAAGAGCAGCAACAGGAAGAACAGGCTAATAGAATTGCCGAGAGACAAATATAAGGAGCTGTGCGCAAGAATTCATATCCCTGCAAGACGGTGTATGTACAGGACAACATACCTTCAGAACTCCAAGGAACAGTGGAGATGGAGGCTGCCATACCCTAGAAGTCGTGACAGAGTTATGCCACCTTCTGCAACCCACCTACCAGAATTATTGCAGTGCTACCTGCTGCAGTTAAATTCATTCCAACCCTCACCTTCTTTGCCTCCAGCTGCTTCTACACCACCACAAAGGTTATCAGTGCCATCAGTCAATCAGCAGTTCACGCTTACATTGAGCAGGTGACCGATGCCATAGAGCAAACACTTCCATCATTTTCTCCGTCGTTATCTGCAGGAAGCAGAGTGAAGCTCTAGGATTTGTACAAAACATTTATCCAAGTTCATGGTCTCATCAACTGTTCTAGGCCCCCTATGGACTCCACCACATCATTTTCTTGCCTTCAACAATCACAAGGACATCTAGCCCATTAAGGTGTAACTGGTGTCTTGTAACATGTCTGATCACCAGAAGGACATCATGCAGGTCAGAATTAATTTCCTTGGCAGCCGCCATGATGCTTTTATATTGCATCCTAAGTGAGAAACTGGTTGCTTGGTGATTAGAACTATATCCATCTCGTTAAGGTCACAAAATGATGATGATGAAATAAGAAGGCCCAGCAGAGTCATCTCAGGGTCACCGGTGATGGCTATAAGGTGCATCTTTTCCTCCATTACTCAGGTATCCAAGGGAAGAAAAAGGAACCAAAAGAACAAGATGAAACAATAAATCCTCCACAATAAACTAATCTGCAGTTGAAGATGTCAAAATGACATACAATTTCACCCTCTACACAGAATCATGTTGCTGGGTAAGTAATCAATATGGAGTAACTTTACCTATAATCAAGTCTATCCTTCTCATTGTATCCAATTATTGCACTTAGCTATTGTGGTGTACCAATTAAAATATCTGCAGATTATTCAACCACATGGATTGTTTGTGTCTAAGTGTTCACTAATCACCTTGAATAACTTCTCATTAATTTAAGAACCCAAGATTATGGAATCATAGAATCCCTACAGTGCAGAAGGGGGCCATTCAGCCCATCGAGTCTGCACCGACTCTCCATCACAGCATTTTACCCAGGCCCACCCCTGCCCTATCCCCATAACCCCACACATTTAATCCCCCTAACCTGCTCATTTTGGGATACTTAGGGGTAATTTAGCATGGCCATTCACCTAACCTGCACATCAGAGGAGATGTTAGGGGTACGTTTTTCACTCAGAGGGTGGTGGGTGCGTGGAATCGGCTGCCGGTAGTGGTGGTGGAGGCGGATTCGATAGGGTCTTTTAAGAGACTTTTGGATAAGTTCATGGAAGTTAGTAAGATAGAGGGCTATAGGTAAGCATAGTAGGTAGGGACATGTTCAGCACAACTTTTGGGCTGAAGGGCTTGTTGGTGCTGTAGCTTTTCTATGTTCTATCTTTGGACTAGAATAGATACAAAACCTGCTTTAAACTTTTAATATAAATCTTATGCATTTTCAGATCTCTCAGGGAAGCTCTTATGGGTATTCTAGGAGCTAATCTGCAATGTCCAATATTTACAATGGTCTTGCTGCAGTTGAAATGTGACAGCAGTTTATCCATAATTTCAATACAGTGAATTAACTGAAACATGTTCTGACCAGTTTAGGTAGGGTGAGCTGACTTGTCCCTCTCCTAAAGTTTGAATTTTAAGAAAAAGGTGATATTGTCAATTTAATATGTGTTTAAGTCTAAAGCCTGGAGTAAGAATTAAGCCTACTAGATTCTTTGAATTAACAAGTAAGGAATGAGTTTTATTACCAAAACTCATTCAGGTAAAGACACAGAAATTTTTTTTTAAAGGTTTTAAAATGTACGAATTTGTGCCAATCCCCACCAATGCAAAAAAAGGGCACAACACAACTTCCCCAAGCATGGACAAAGTAAATAAAAACTTTCAAGACTATTAAAACTTGGCACAGTAAAAAAAGACAAAGTTAGAAAAATGATTCATGGATTTTCTGAATGTTTGCTTACAGCTAGGGAGTCACTTTCAAAGGGGGTAGCTGATACTTTGGCTTCTCACTGAAGCAGTTGCTCTACATTTGTTGCTGGTTGATTCTCTTTACTCTTGAAAACAGTCGTGTTGAGTTGCAATCCTCCTTTAAGAATCCTCGCTTTGCAGCAATTAGGTCTTTTGGTGGGTTTTCAAACCACAAATGGGACTTAGCTTTGCTGAGAGGGGGGGGGGGGGGCGGGGGGCAGTAAGGTCACTGCCCCTACGATCCCTGTGGCAATTCAAATCCAATATATCTTGCAGCCAAGATCTGTGTCACATGGCCTCTTTCTGGTTTCAACCTGGAGGTGTCTATGGGAGATCCTCTCCACTTGGAGCCCTCTCCACTTGGACCCCAACCTGGAGCTCAGAGTCTCTGCCTCCATGAAGGGGTTTGTGGCCTATATACTATAAATATATATAGGGTGGGATTTACTGTGCAACTTGTCACATGTTTCACGGCAGCGGGAGACAGTCCAATATTGATGAGTGGTGGAACCGTCTGGTCTGGCCGTTGGTAATGGGCTTTCTGTTGAAAGCTCCCCTCACTGCCATGAAATCCGTGGCGGGGATGTGCCTCAATGGGACTGGAAAATCCCACTGGCATGAATGACTGGAGAGTTCCGGCCATTATATCCAGCAGATAACATTACAAATTAATATTCTATATAGCATATCTTCAAAACTAATACATTATTTGATTGATATGAGGTAAACACCTCATAAATATGGGCGGCATGGTGGCACAGTGGTTAGCACTGCTGCTTCACAGCACCAGGGACCCAGGCTCAATTCCTGGCTGGGGTCACTATCTGTGTGGAGTTTGCACATTCTCAGCGTATCTCCGTGGGTTTCCCTCGGGTGCTCCGGTTTCTTCCCACATTCTGAAAGATGTGCTGGTTAGGTGCATTGAGCCAAATAGGCGCCGGACTGTGGCAACTAGGGGAATTTCATAGTAACTTCATTACAGTGTTAATGTAAGCTTTATCTTGTGACTAATAAATAAACTTTACTTTACTTTAAACACTTTGATACTTTTGTAGCACTGAAATAGATAAGCCTGATAAATACAGTGATGTATTTAACAAATGACAAAAACCCTCTTAGATACAAATAACAAGTATAATTTTAGAGTAGCTTCCAGTGGCCCAAGAATTCCCAGTGACCCAGGCGATCCTACTGTCACAGCGTGAACTCAATTTCCAGCTTCGCAAAACACCATCTATCCTCAACAGGTTAGTCTGGTGCCAATGGCCCTCCGCGGGGGTTGTGGGGAAGCGTTGGGGGTGGGCGGCACTTGTTAATGCAGACAATCAAATTCACCAATAGGAGTCACACTGATGGGACTGAGAAAATATTGAATCTTCTTTTCATTACCCATCCTGTTGTGATGAGATCTGTCAGGCCCAATTCTGAGATGGAACCACCCAGCAGTCTTGGCAGAATATTGTGTCAAGGCATCACTGCGCCAAAATCCATTGGGAAAGTGTCTCAGTGGCAGGCTATCAATGTTGATGCTTTTAACACCAAGTTGCAGAGATGACCAAACAGTTTCTCAACAACTTTCCTGAGGCCAACACAGTGGCCAAGAACCGGAAAGTGATTGCCAAATGTGTAAATCACATTCCTCACAAAATTTGCTCTGGAAAAGAAGGACTCCACAGTTTACAGGCTAACTCGGAAAGGAAGTCTGCAAAGAGGAGAAACTATATATCCTTGCTTTACATTCTTGATGGAATAACCTTCCCTCAAAGAAAGCGGAACTCTGGATTAAGTTTGAACAATACCAAACTGTAGTCAACAGGGAGATCTGGTGAACCAAGTGAAACCCCAGGAAATCTTCAAGGTGTATTCAATCAAAATGGAAGTCAAAAATTATAGATTAGCCATGCTAAATTGCCCTTTAGTGTCCAAAGATGTGTAGGTTAGATGGTTTAGCCATGCTGAATTGCCCCTTAGTGTCCAAAGATGTGTAGGTTATATGGATTAGCCATGCTAAACTGCTCCTTAGCACCCAAAGATGTGTAGGTTAGGTGGATTAGCCATGCTAAATTGCCCCTTAGTGTCCAAAGATGTGTAGGTTAGGTGGATTAACCATGTTAAACTGCCTTTTAGTGTCCAAAAATGTGTAGGTTATGTGGATTAACCATAGTAAATGCATGGATTCACAGTGATAAAGCCTGGGTAAAATGTTCTTTTGGAGAGTCGGTGCAGACCTAATGGGCCGAATGGCCTTTTTCTGCACTGTAGGGATTCTTTGGTTCGATGGAAAGGATAACACTGGAATGCCAAATCTTCATGTGGGGGATAAGTTACAATTGGTTGACAAGATAAAAGCTGAAGGTGTAAGTTTGAATTTCCAGAATGTCTTTGAGGAAGAAATCAGAGCACACGAGTACGAATCTGTCGTATGAGGTCAGCCTGGTTAGGATATACTCGGTGTTATAATTACAATGAAAGGCGTTGAGAAATTTCTGCATGACATTGATCCATCTAAAGCTTGTGGACCTGATGATATTCAATGTACTTCAAACTGCAGCAAGTATGCTTGCACCACTATCTCTTTCAACAACCCATAAACACAGAAAAAATATCTGTTGACTGGCTATGAGCTAATATCTCTCCATTTTACAACAAAGGGCCCCTTACTAATCCAGCAAACTGTAAATTATTAGACAATATCATTGCTAGTCAGCTAATAAGATATCCTGAAGGGCAAAATAACCTCATTGATGTTCCTTTGGTAAGATTAGATCAACAGGATCACAGTTCAATTGCACCATCCGCTATCTGACATATAACCTTGACAATTAGATAGCCACAGATCTAGATATTTTAGATTTTTTCAAGCTTTCCAACTGTGTACCACACGCAAAGCTGCTGGATGAACAAGATGATTAAGGAGTCTGAGGAAATACTTAGCAATGGGCAAGAACATTTCTTACCAAATGGCAATAAAGAGTCACCGTGTTGGGGAATCTTCAAAATGGAAATCAGTTTTAAGCAGTGTGCCCAGGTGCTCTCCTGGGCACACACTTGTTTCTTCTCTTTTTAACTGACATCCAGGATGGAGTATCAAGCCAGATCCGACTCTTTGCAGATGACTGCCAAGTCTGCAGAGTCATGACGCGAGCAGCAGATGAGAGTTGCCTTCAGGAAGATCTAAATAATCCTTCCAATTAGGCCAATTTATGGGGAATTAAATTCAACATAGGGAAGTGCAACATCATGTGGCTCAGCAAAACACAATGTCCATCAATACCCAACTACACAATGGATGATTTCCTCCTTGAAGTTAATAAAGAATGTCATTGCCGAGGACTCCACATCCAAAATAATTTACAATGGAATGTACAAAGTCAACAAACAACGTTCAAGACATTCAAGCTGATTTCATCTCTTCCAATTTCAGTGGAGGAAATGCTGTATCAAATACAAGTCAGACCACACTTGGAACAAGTTGTGTCTGCTTAGGACCCATATAGGGCTAAAAGCATTACCCTCCTTGAGAAAGTTCAATGCTGGGCAGCTCACATTGGTATCTTGCGAGTAATTGGAGCAATGGGAGGATTTTACGGCCTCGCTCATCCCTTAAAACCCAGCCTGAGGCCAACGGACCTTCCCTTCATCTGCCCCTCACCCGCTCCGATTCCCGTGGTGGGCGGGATGGTAAAATTCCAACCAATGTCTCCCAGTTGGTCACATTGCTCGGGCAGCTCACTTTTCAGAATTGAAGAAAAGTCACGGGTTGGCATCTATAAAATTTTGAATGGACAATTAAGTATTTCTAAGGCCAAAAGTGACCAATCCCAAAAGTGTTTCACACCAACTGTACACACTCCAATGTGCTTCCTTGGCTGACACTTTTTTCCCCCCCCAAGAACAATTTTTCTTATTCCTTCATGGGATGTGGGCAGCACTGGGGAGGCCAGCATTTGTTGCCCATCCCTAATTGCCGTTCAACTAAGTGGTTTACTAGGCTATTTCAGAGGGCAGTTAAGAATAACCCACATTGCTGAAGGTCTGGTGTAACATAAAGGCCAGACCAGGGAAGGACTGCAGATTTCCTTCCCTAAAGGACATTAGTGAACCAGATAGATTTTTATGACAATTGACAATGGTTTCATGGTCATCATTAGACTTTTAATTTCAGATTTTATTGAATTCAAATTTCACCATCTGCTGTGGTGGGATTCAAAACCGGGTTCCCAGAACATTTCCCTGGGTCTCTGGATTGGTAGTCCAACGACAATACCACTGCGCCACTGCTTCCGCTATTGAGGACTGGAATAACCTTCCACAAACATGGGTGGCATGGTGGCACAGTGGTTAGCACTGCTGCTTCACAGCTCCAGAGACCCGGATTTGATTCCTGGCTTGGGTTCACTGTCTATGTGGAGTTTGCACGTTCTCCTCATGTCTGCGTGGGTTTCCTCTGGGCGCTCCGGTTTCCTTCCACAGTCCAAACATGTGCGGGTTAGATCCATTAGCCATGCTAAATTGCCCTTTAGTGTCCTGGGATGCGTAGGTTAGAGGGATTTGCAGGGTAAATATGTGGGGTTACAGGAATAGCGCCTAGATGGGATTGTTGTTGATGCAGACTTGATGGGCTGAATGGCCTCTTTCTGCACTGTAGGGTTTCTACAGTTTCTAAACCTTGATGTCCTTGTCCTCATAGAACTCATTCAGGAATATCTGTTGACTTTTTTAAATTAATGGAAAAATCGACTGCACTTATTGTGCACCTTCTGTGAAAATTTGCTGGTGGAAGGAAACCTTACCATGTGCCAAATGACTCACTGAATGCATTCAATATTGAGATAGAGAGATGTTTGAACTACAGGGGGAGGTGAGGGTTGTGGAAAACAGATAGGAAAATGAAATAGAGGCCAAGATCAGATCAGCCATGACATTAATGAATGGCAGAATGGGTTCAAAGGGCCAAATGTCCCACACTTGCTCCTATTTCTTATGTTCTTATGTTTCTTATGTTCTTATGTGGCACGGTGGCAGAGTGGTTAGCACTGCTGCCTCACAGCACCAGGGACTTGGCTTCAATTCCCGACTTGGGTCACTGTCTGTGCGGAGTTTGCACGTTCGCCCAGCGTCTACGTGGGTTTCCTCCGGGTGCTCTGGTTTACTCCCACATTCCGAAAGACGTGCTGGTTAGGTGCATTGACCATGCTAAATTCTCCCTCAGTGTACTGGAACAGGCGCCAGAGAGTGGTGACTGAGGGATTTTCACAGTAACTTCATTAATGTAAGCCTACTTGTGAGACTAATAGATAAATAGTAAAATATTAATTATTTTGTCCTGTCTCCAAGTTGGATTTGCAATATTTGCTTTGGAAGCAAACATTTACATGTCTATTTATTTTTTCTACCTGGTTCTCTAAATCGTGCACCTTCTCAGTTATTTACATGATTAATAAGAAATATCTTGCTCCTTCAATCCCAAGGTAGATTTATAGTTCCTGCTGCATCCAAAGCTGTAGTTTGTTTAGCATTGCCAAGGGATATTTCCTGCACTGTTGAGACTTCAGTAACCAGTATCTAATTGAGTGATTATTTCTTATGGTCTAGGGCTGCCTGGCTCCAAATGTAATATCTGAAGTTGGCATCAAAGAGTCGCATTAACATTCTCACCTGGCCCTGAAGGAAACATCAGTTCATCTCAGTGACACAAACAAACAGCAGGCCAAACATAGGGCAGAATTTTCCCCCTCAAAAAACGAAGTGTCACAGAGAGGGATTCTCCGTGTGCGCTCGCTCCGATCGCAAATCACGACGGCCTGGAGAATCGGACGTTGGTGCACAAGCTGGTTTTGCGTTGGGTGCCAAACCAGCTGTGACCCTCCCAGGCCCCGATCGGGTTCCTGCCCTCCAAGTGCATGTCAAGTAAACAACTTTAAATATAATTAGCAGGCTTGAAGCCTGATTCAAATACCTCTCGCTATTCACTCCCCTCTGAGCGGGATCTGCACCGCGTGGAATTTCGTACAGGTCCTCACAAGCGAGGGCCTGGTGTGTTGGACCCGAGGGTTGAAGAAGCACCACCAAGCCCTCAGCAATAAGAGGCGTCTTCCACCTCCCCCCCCCCCCCCCCCCCCCCCCCCCCACCTACCCCACACACACCACACGCAAGCATGAGGTTTATCCAACCTGCTCCCCCCTCCACTCAGGCCCCCTCCCCCTCAGACACCCCACACAACCCACTTCCCACTCAAACATCCCTTCTGCCTCCCTTCAGGACACACACCTTGGCAGTGCCAATAGTGCACTGCCCCCTGGCAACAAGGCACAGACTCCCTGGCCTGTCACCTTGGGCCCTTGGTGGTGGTGGTGGGGGGTGCTCAAGGTCGGTCCAGTGGCCATTTATCCCTCTACTGCTGCCACTTTGCAAAGGACAGGTTGCTCAAGAATCCTGGAGTTGGGCGGGTTCAGGTTGAGGGCAATAGGTTGACTTCACCATTCTTTGCCAGGATGGCGGTTTGTAACTGGACTGCCCCTTCTAAACCTGGCAGACCTGAAGATCTGCCTGGCATGGTGATTTCAGGCAGTCTAGTGGTCAATACCTGCACTCCTGCCTGTCAGCTGTGCAAATTCTGAAGTGGCCATGCCCCCAATCACCTGGCAGGATTTTAAATCACTGCAACTCTCCATTCTGTAGCACAGATTTTCTTTTCTCCCTCAGAAACTGCAGGTGAGAGCAGACCCCTTTGAAGTCCTCCATCAGAGAGGAGATGTCAATTTCACCTGGTGAGATGCGTGCATTCCAGTCTGCCCAGCTGTGCACTCAGCCTCAATGCATGTACACTGCTTTGACTTGAAGGTGCTGAGGCTTCCCAGCCAGTTGAAGCCCTCTCCATTGCACTTGAAGCATTTGAACTGTAACAAATTCAACATGCAGTGCTTCATAAAAGATTCAGCTGTCAGCTCAATGGATTCCTATCACCCTCCAGCCACCTGCATTTATTTTTATATCCCCCCATGGTTGAATATACCTCAAGTCTAATCCCGATTGATAGTCTGTGGTTTCACTTCCTCTTTTGCACGCCGGTACTGGGGGGTGCTAAACATGCCGGTGAGCCCAGCTGCAGGGCATTCGGGCGCTGTTTCGCAAGGCTGTCCTGTTTCCACAGTGTGCTGGGGGACCCCTCCTTTTCCCACGGACACTGGGAGACCCCCTCTTTGTGACATGTTCCCCCACCTCCTCCCTGACATGGGTCGCCAGCATTAGGGCATTGGTGCCTTCCCTGATGCGTCCCTCTGCCTGACCCCTGACATGCACCCATCATGAACCCTGACATCCGCCCATCACGACTCCTTTCACACTCCACCCCTGTTTAATCCCCCCCCCCCCCCCCCACATAGCACCCAATCATAACCCCCCTGCATAGCCCCCCACTAATGGCTCCCCTTCATAGCACCCGAATCATACTCCCACACAGGTCCCATCCCACTGACACTGTTCCTTTCACACGCCAGGGTGTCCGGCGAACACTACTGGGTGCCTGGTTGATACTGCTCAGCCAAGCTCCCCGGCCACACCGGGGTTTCAATGGCCTCTGAGCCCCCTGGTGTGGCCATTGTACCTGGTCTCTGCTAGGGGAGCCCAGTACTGATTTGTGCCCATGTGACATCCTGCCAGGAAGACAGGAACATTCTGGTGGGGGGGGGGGGGGGGGGGGGGGGCGGGGGGAACAAATGCAACCAAACTCGCTACTGAGATTGAAATCAAGTCAATCTCGTGATAGTCTGCCTCGCGTCCTTTCAGGGTGGGATCTGGTTTACGCCAGTAGAAAGGGACCCGGGCGATTGCAAACCGCTTGGCGCCAGGCGCGGAACTGATTTTCAGGCCTGCACCCTATTTTCCTGTATTGGCAGGATCTGAGCCAGGCACTGCAAGGTCAGAAATTCACCCCCATAGTTTTTATCTATTCTATTTTTTCTCTCCTCTCATTTTAATGCTGTTATTATAGACATTTCATTGGACAATTGGTAAATCTCAATGTGGTTCCTGCCGATGTTCTGCCTCAATTATAATGGCTGATTGGGAGGACTGTGGGAGACATTTGCAGCATTAAGCTTGAGAGGTAATTTCTTTCTTTAAAGAATGATGGATGAAAATTGCAAAACTTTCATATTCTCAGAATCGATGGCTTGTGGATGGATGATATAGTCAAACATCAGAATGTTAATGGATGTAGTCTAAATAAATGTTAGAGAGAATGATTATATCCAAAATGAAGTGCCTCTAATTACAAAAAATTCTTTTTCCCTCGATAATACATCCCATGGCCTTGACATTTATCTGCAAAATTACAAGTACCAACAGTTCATCACTCCTTCAAAATTAATATTCTTCTTTTTATCTATATGATTGCCTTTAAAGTGTATTTTATACCTGAGAGGTAAATGACACGTCAAAAGTAATTGGCAATCTTAACATCATTAACTGCGGGATGAGAAATTATATCTGTTGACTGCCTTTTACAATAATCGTGATCAAATTTACATAACAATACCAATTAATGGAAGGTATTCGTTCATAATCTGCTCATTCCCGAATATCTGTATTAGCAACTAAAGATGTAGAATAAACAGTGTAAAATTATATACATTCCCTTCATATTTTAAATTTGTGC
Source organism: Mustelus asterias (assembly GCF_964213995.1). Classification (NCBI taxonomy): domain Eukaryota; kingdom Metazoa; phylum Chordata; class Chondrichthyes; order Carcharhiniformes; family Triakidae; genus Mustelus; species Mustelus asterias. The sequence continues at coordinate 34,195,912 of NC_135804.1, forward strand.
ATAATATCAGGAAGCAGTAAAGTGATGGTAGACACCTTGTTATTCAAGTTTGCCCAAGCTATAAGATTAAGTTTATTTATTAGTGTCACAAGTAGGCTTACATTCACATTATAATAAAGTTACTGTAAAAATCCCCTAGTCACCACGCTCCAGCGCCTGTTCGGGTACACTGAGGGAAAATTTAGCATGGCCAATGTACCTAACCAGCAGGTCTTTTGGACTGTGGAGGAAACTGGAGCATCCGGAGGAAACCCATGCAGACATGGGGAGAACGTGCAGACTCCGCACGGTCAGTGACCCAAGCCGGGAATCGAACCTGGGTCCGTGGCGCTGTGAGGCAGCAGCGCTAACCATTTGTAAGTGATTTCATTGTCTTCTGTATGTCCTCTCTTGACTGAAGAGTCTGATATGAGATTGGCACTGATGTCAAGAGCACCAAGTTTCACCACTGCAGGAATTTCTGCAGCTGTGCCAACTCTGGCCTTCCTCTGAGCATGTCAGATGACGGGAGTGTGTCGTAGATGTTTCTCGAAACATGGTGAACGATTTTCAGTGCTTGCCTTGAAGTGGGCTGGATGGCAGCAGTGTTTTTCTAAGAGGTCCAGCAACGCAGAGGTTTTTAAGGCTCTGCTGGTTTTTTGGGTGTCCCAATATCTTTTGTACTGACCTCCTTGATGATGTGGAAAGTAGAATAGAATAGAATAGAATCCCTACAGTGCAGAAGGAGGTAATTTCGGCCCATCGAGCTGTACCAACAGCAATCCCACCCAGATCCTGTAACCCCATATATTTATCAAGCTAGTCCCCCTGATGCTAAGGGGCAATTGGGCATAGCCAATCAACCTAACCTGCACATCTTTGCACTGTGGGAGGAAACTGGAGCACCCCGAGGAAACCCACACAGATACGGGGAGAATGTGCAAACTCCACACAGACAATGATCCGAGGCTGGAATTGAACCCATGTCCCTGGCGCTGTGAGGCAGAAGTTCTAACCACTGTGCCACCATGCCACCCACAAAATAGCATTCCTTTAAACTATAACTCTGTTTAAATAGGCTGAAGAGTTTTTAAAAAAAATCTTTATCAATTCTTTTCATTGTTATGTCTTATATATTGGCTCTTGAAATATTTGGATTGAGGTTTAAAGCCTTTTAACTCTCATATTGTGTCTGGGGAAGAATATTCAGAAAATTGTACTGTCAACAGGTTTTGGAAAAGCTGTGGTGCAACTGGATTCAGAAGAGAAAATGCAAAAATGTCTAAATAACTGGAAGCAGAAAGAAGGGAGATGGGAGGAAGTTTATAAAGTTGTTTTGCTCTGGCAGATTTACTCAATTTGAAAACCACTTTGAAGCAAGCAGCACCTGAAATTTAGAGCAGCGATGAACTTGCTCTGAGAATACTTTTCATCCAACCAAGTCAAGAAGATAAATAGTTCAGTTGGTGAAAAATAAATGGAAGAATTGCACATAACTCAGACACTATGGGCCCTATTTCACCACTTTGATTCTAAGTGCTGGGTGGACTTGAAACTGGGAGTGTTTCAGATCTGACTTTTAGACCTGTTCGCTGGCGCCCCCATATGCACTCTGCCTGAAGAAATAGCAGTGATTCTGAATCGTGCTGCAGAAGCCTGTGGGAGGGGCTTAACATGCCTGAAACACTGCAGCTCCGATCGGAGCCTTCAACTGCGCATGCACAGTGAAAAAAAAGAAAGATGTTCCCCTGCCACATTTCTCCCAGGCCGGTTAATGACTCCCCCTCGTCCCCACAGATATTGCCCCACTCTCCAACATTACTGACCCCTTATCCCCCCATTCCCACGTGACGCAGACCGATCGCGGCCTCCTGTCCCCCTTCCCCCCACTGATCACACGCAGAGTGGCAGCGGACCACCCCTTCCCCCCACTGATCACAGGCAGAGTGGCAGCGGACCCCTCCTTCCCCCCACTGATCACACGCAGAGTGGCAGCAGACCCCCCTTCTCCCTCACTGACCACAGGCAGAGTGGCAGCGGACCCTTCCTTCCCCCTCACTGATCACAGGCAGAACGGCAGCAGACCTCCCCTTCCCCCCACTGATCACAGGCAGAGTGGCAGCGGACCCCCCTTTCCCCCACTGATCACAGGCAGAGTGGCAGCGGACCCTCCCTTTCCCCCACTGATCACAGGCACAGTGGCAGCGGACCCCCCCTTTCCCCCACTGATCTCAGGCAGAGTGGCAGCAGACGCCCCCTTTCCCCCACTGATCACAGGCAGAGTGGCAGTGGACCCCCCCTTTCCCCCACTGATCTCAGGCAGAGTGACAGTGGATCCCCCCTTCCCCCACACTGATCACACGCAGAGTGGCAGCGGACACACCTGCCCCCCCACCCCGCCTCCAGCCGCCCGTCCCCCCCACCAGGGAGCCATCTGACCCACCTCCCTCCCCCCCACCAGAGAGCCATCTGACCCACCGCCCTCCCCCCCACCAGAGAGCCATCTGACCCACCTCCCTCCCCCCCACCAGAGGGCCATCTGACCCACCTCCCTCCCCACCAGAGAGCGATCTGAACCGCCTCCCACCCCCCCCGAGAGCCATCTGATCCACCTCTCTCCTCACCACCAGAGAGCCATCTGACCTGCCTCCCTCCCCCTCCACCAGAGAGCCATCTGACCCACTTCCCCCCCACCAGAGAGCCATTTGAACCGCCTCCCTCCCCCCCACCAGAGAGCCATCTGACCCACCTCCCCCACCACCAGAGGGCCATCTGACCCACTAACCCCCCCCCGCCTTACCACCAATCAGAGTCAGAGAGCCGCTGGAAGCTCTGAACTTACCTCCTCAGAAGCTGGAACGCCCGAATCGGACCTTTGTGGACCATGTGTGTTTCGTGCTGAATCTGGACAGGCGAACTCAGTGGTTAAAGGGGAAGTGCCGGTAAGTTTGGGTGTGCAGCCCGTTAAGTCAATTTAAGTGCATGCAAATGCATTTAAATTAATGTTGCGCCCGTTTTGGGCACGGTCCCGATGGTGGCCATTTTCGTCCCTTGGTAAAGGGGGAATGGGCACATTGCGCTACTCACCTCACGCCCAACTTTACCAAGTTTTCGCACCCGAAAACAGGCGCAACTTGATGGTAAAATCGGACCCTATGAAGAGAGAACCCACAGTTTTTCTTATTAGACTAGATCATCAACGTGTCCGGCAGTTAACAACATCGAGTTGTAAATAACCATTGGGTGCTGATCAATATCTTCACTGAATTTTGTGAATATCTATTTGAGTCATTTGAGAAGCTATGCATTTGGAGACATATGTAGGTCATCCATCCTTACCTGATCTGGCCCACATATAACTCCAAATGGGTGGCCTCTAAAATGACTCACAGTTCAAGGGCAATTAGAGATGGACAATATATGCTGATCCAGCCAGAGCTGCCCACATCCTGTGAATTAATTTAAAAAAATTATGGCGACACAGTGGCACAGTGGTTAGCACAGCTGCTTCACAGCGCCAGGAACCCAGGTTCAATTTTGGCCTTGGGTCACTGTCCATGTGGAGTTTGCACATTCTACCCGTGTCTGCGTGGGTTTCCTCCAGGTGCTCTGGTTTTCTCCCACAGTCCAAAGATGTGCAGGTTAGGTGGATTGGCCATGTTGAATTGCCCCTTAGTGACAGGGGGATTAGTGAGGAAGATATACCCGGTTAAGGCTGGGGTGGGATTGTTGTTGGTGCAGGCTCGATGGGCTGAATAGCCTCCTTCTGCACTGTAGGGATTCTATGATACTGATTAATATATTCACTGAATTAAGAATTTTAAGGATGAGCAGATTATTACATCATTGTAGATATAGCCATTCGAACTAGACTTATATTTTTGTGTGGTTGTGGTTATTATTATGGTGGAATTGTTGGAGATGTTGCCCAGAATGTAATGACTGGCATTGAATCCCTGCAGTTGTAAAAGGAAAACTGGAAAAATGGGAGTGAGTTGTCACTTGTTAGAAATATCACAACAGCTCCTGTGATCCTTGCAAGAAACTATCCTCCTAACATTATAGAATCCCAATTGATGAGGCCCCTCCCTGAATCCAGCAGGTACCTCTGGCGACCAAATTGGCAGTCAATGTGAAAACAGCAGGATACCGAGTGGTAAATGCTCTGAGAGGATTTTAACCATTTGCATGCCCCTTTCCTGCTTGGTAAGGCGTTCAAATCACTCTTACAATTCTGGAGGCCCAGCTGTGAGGATTGCAACAAAGAATGTCTCTTATTGGTCCAGTGCAATGGGAAGGAGGTCAACATGATTTTCCAAGTTTGGCACACATCAAACCTAATTCAGAATACATTTTTCAGGCATCTGCAGAAGTATCAAACTAAATGTTTCTTCCTTTGCATACATGCTATCTCTTTCTCCTTGGCACATAGTATTTGTACTCTTCCATCCCTTTGCAGATACAGGATGCAGTTTGTATGTATCCTTTTCACAGTATGCAATGCAAGGCATAAGGTATAGTACATGGACAGGAAGGCAGATCATTGTTATTTTTTCAAGGTTAATTAGCAATGGGCGAGAATTTCATGGCTCTGCCAGTGACAGTCATATCCCACAAAAGAACAATTAAAAATATACAGCAGGATAGCCGAACGCATTTAGCTTGAAATGTCTGCTCCAACTCAGTACTAAAACACCAGGCTTTCCCATTTATATAACAGGGGATGGAATGAGTTCCTCTACTATTCCTCACTATGTTCAGCCTTTAGGCAAATGCTGAATGTGCCAACTGAAAAGGATCATGACAAGCAGAACTCTGATAATCATCAAGAGGTGCTCAGACATAAGGGTGTTAAGTCTGTAATTACTGGGGAGGTAGCTTCAAAGAAGTTACACCAAAGGCAAGCCGCAGGAACAATAGGCTTATTTGAAGGCCTGTACAACTCGCACTCCAGCCCTCGAGTGGCTGTTGGGTTCCCTGGGCAGGTTACTTAACGCTGCAGGTCACCTGACCTGTCCTCTTAAAGAAGCTACGTCCTTCATACATCACAAAGGCTAACAACCACACTATTAAGCAACATCATGTAATCTACCTTCACCCAGCATTAATAGCCTCACAGGTTAGGTAATTCTTGAATTTGAAGAGACATTTGGTGAAACAATATTCAAAACTGATGAAAGTATATGGAGAAGGCAGGAGCTGACCGAGAGTGCAGGTACACAGGTCACTGAAAGTGGCAACGCAGGTGGAAAAGGTAGTCAAGAAGGCATATGGCATGCTTGCCTTCATCGGCCGGGGCATTGAGTTTGAAAATTGCCTAGTCATGTTGCAGCTTTATAGCACCTTGGTTAGGCCGCACTTGGAATATAGTGTTCAATTCTGGTCGCCACACTACCAGAAGGATGTGGAGGGTTTGGAGAGGGTACGGAAAAGATTTACCAGGATGTTGCCTGATATGGAGGGCATTAGCTACAAGGAGAGGTTGGAGAAACTTGATTTGTTCTCACTGGAACGATGGAGGAGAGGGGCAACCTGATAGAAATCTACAAGATTATGAAGGGCATAGACAGAGTGGATAGTCAGAAGCTTTTTTCCAAGGTGGAAGAGTCAATTTCTAGGGGGCATAGATTTAAGGTGCAAGAGGCAAGGTTTAAAGGAGATGTACCAGTCAAGTGTTTTACACAGAGGGTGATGGGTGCCTGGAGCTCGCTACCGGGGTAGGTAGTGGAAGTGGATACGATAGTAACTTTTAAGGGGCGTCTTGACAAATACATGAATAGGATGGGAATAGAGGGATATGGTCCCCGGAAGGGCAGCGGCTTTTAGTTCAGTCGAGCAGCATGGTTGGAGGGCTGAAGGGCCTGTTCCTGTGCTTTAATTTTCTTTGTTCTTTGAAGGAGGTTGCTAGTCCATGATTTGTCTTCACAGCATGGGTAAAAGATTGGTATGCGACAGAACCTGCCTTGAGTTGTGTGTCTTGTTTCAAGAGTGGTTAAAGCAAAAAGAAAAAGAAATACAAGGACCGGAGTAGCAAATTTGTGCAAAAGTCCCCTTGGTGCCGCTTCCTGTGACATTTTCTGCCAGCTCCCAGGCAAGTCCTACCTCCTGCTGAACGGACTGTTCAGTCTGAAATAACGCGGTCGGAACACTCCGACCTGTTCTTCACGGGATCGTCAGCTGTGGTCCTTTTCCAGCGCCACTCTTCAAAGTCCCTGAGCGATGCTCGCTCTCCACCCCCTTCACTAGAACGGAACGCCAGTGGAATGGTTAGACTGTGAACCCACCTCATCGCCAGTTATTATGTATGCCCCTGTGGGCTAAGGGCATAAGAATTATGAGGTATGCTTAAATAGTTCAATACTGGGAGCTGTTTATTGAAGATGTGCGCTCATTCACAGTCAGGTCTAAGACTGCTCAACACTGGGCGGTGCCGATAGCCCAGGGGCCACTTGACTTGTACCCTTAAAGGGGCAGTCTGCACCCTAAACCCCAATATGCTATATATATGATATATGCATCACGTTAACATATTTGAGGTTTTATTATATAACAAAACTGTTCCTGACTTTTGTAATTATATTGTTGAGATACCTATGGCACTGCTTTAGAAAGATTACTGACTATGTCTGAGAACAGTTTTCTATGACTTTGGCAGTATTAAATTCATCTTGAACTTGGGTTAATTACTGCTAATTTTTAATACCGGGGTGAAAAATGGAATATTGTCGCACCCATTATTTGTGCAATCAGTCTCATCAAAGAATCCAAGTTTTGGATCACATATTTCCACATAAAATGTCTCCTGGAAGTATGCCAGATGCCAAATTAAAAACCGCTGTAAGTGTGCAGGACATCTGCTAGAATTGCGATGTTAGGTCCCGCACATAAGCAGATCAGAATTCTAATCGTGTTTGTAGGATCTTGGTCGGGCAGCAAGTAAGTGGAGCTTGAGGCTGTTTGCCCTGCCCAGTCATTCTGGGCCTGGAGGAACTTAGACATCCTTAAATGCATTGCCGGCAGCCATTGAGTGAATACAAGAAACCTATTTTTTGAACGGTTTCGGTTTTGTGAAACCTGTAGGAGCAGAATTGTTCCTCTAGACTTCACAAAAATACTGTGGACCATTGCCACAGCAGCCTGAAGCCCCTTTCCAGGTGCGTGTTTGGATCACGAGTTGTTTTGCTTCCCCCAGTACGTTTACCTGAAAATTGTACTTTGTGCTATTTTCTCCTTACTCTGTGTCTTAATTCACATTTTGTTTAGCGTGTCTTAATGTTTTCCATTTCACCTTAATGTCTAATAGAAGACCGAGATGATCATGGCACCAACGATCATCCAGAAAAACATATTTTCGCACCACATTGAACCTAATCAAATTCTAGCACTAACAAGTAATGTTAGTTTTATTGGCGACCTACCAAATAGGATTAGAACTCTGGTGAATCAAATATTACTTTTTTTTTAAAAATCTGAAAGCAATATAGCAGTGATACAAGATAGGAATTTAGATGAGATACTGGTAGATTTATCTAAGCTGATGTGACTTTTATTTCATATGTGATCAAGGAGGGAAAATTTCCAGGTTGCATCCCAATTGCAATTGTGGTATCCCCTGCCTGGGAAAGGACTAGCGACAGCTCGCTTACCGAGTCAATGCATTTCTAGAAAATTTTCCTATCATTCTTGAACAAACTGTTAAATGTATTCCATTTTATAAAAATTAGGTTGCTAATAGACATATTTGTGTCTTTATTGTGTATGCTGGGAATATTTTACAGCAGTGCTTACAGTTTAAAAATACTTCATAAACTGTAAAGCACTTTGGGATGTCCTGAGGTCACGAAAAGTGCTATACAAATGCAAGATATTTCATTTCCTTTTCATTTTAAGGATGGTTAAGTGCCTTTGATTGCCTAAGTGGATTTTAGAGAATCCAATTTTTGCCAAAAGTGAACAGGTGCTCCCAAGTATAATACAAGGAAGCAGCATTATAATTCACATTTTGAATTTGACATTGCTAGTCTTTTTCACAAAGTAGGACATTTTTCTTCCCCACTGGCATTCACAACATATTCATATTGACGTTATTTCCTCGCATGAATCTATTTATAGCGCAGTCAGAGAATAGTCTGGTAATGTGCGGGAGAATGCTTGTGGTATAAAGTTATGGCATTATCTGATTGGAGTGTGCAGAGGGGCATAGGAAAGGAATATCAGTTCTAAGGGTGAGCTGTGAAGCAGAATAATTATTTCATTATTATATGTAACTGTACCTTTGGAAAATTAAGTTAAAAGCCATATTGACCCAGTCTATTTTGGTGGTTTGTCCACAAAGTTATTTTGAATTAGACAAACTTATTTGATAGGTTACTGCTTTTTCCGATCAGATTTGATTTTCCTGGTATCCTTTAATTTCAACAGAATCAATTACAAAGAACAGGATTGATAAATTATCATCTTTAAGTTCTTTCTGCATAAGGATTGATACAGTTATCAATCCTTATGCAGAAAGCACTTAAAGATGATAATTTTGACCATGGACAATATCATATAACAGCCAATATCAGCTAGGCTGCTTGTTGAACACTTTCCCGGATTTTTATTTCTATGGACCTCTGGAGTGGCGCTTCATGGATGACCAAGTCAATATTTCATGTTTTACCTGTTGTTTAAAGACAAAATCACTACCAAGCAGATTCTTTTTTTTTGGCATCATTCAATGGACACTGCTCATTACCTGAGTCTTTATATATCGACTGAGAGAAAATCAGAAGTAGACTTGCAGCTTATGAAATCCTAAAACTACTTCATAGAGTGCCTACAGTGCAAAAGGAGACCATTTCGCCCATCGAGTCTGCACCAATCACAATCCCACCCAGGCCCTATCCCCGTAACACCTTGGTGATCTCATTTTTAATTTTAGAGTTAATTATATTTTCAATGATCAATTTAGTTTATGAATTTGTCAAAAAAGTCACTCAAAAGATACAAAACGATGAATCTGTGTTAATGTGTTTAAAATAATCAAAAGTCATATACGTACATTCTGCTCAGCTTGTTGGCTCACCTGTTTATATATATATATATGATATACATTGATTTATACTAAAACAACTGTTAACATATAGTATCAATATAGCATCAAGCAAATTCATTGAGAAAATTCAACAGCATATACAAATTCTGAAAACATGCTCATGAATAAATAAGAGCAATTCCGAATATTTCTCAACAAAAGAAGTCGATTCCTTTTTTAAAAAGGAGTACATTGTGCTCTTTTACTCATATACTCTGGTCACCTCCATAAAGTCATGATGTGGAGATGCCGGCGTTGGACTGGGGTAAACACAGTAAGAAGTTTAACAACACCAGGTTAAAGTCCAACAGGTTTATTTGGTAGCAAAAGCCACACAAGCTTTCGAGGCTCTGAGCCCCTTCTTCAGGTGTAATTCCCACTCACCTGAAGAAGGGGCTCAGAGCCTCGAAAGCTTGTGTGGCTTTTGCTACCAAATAAACCTGTTGGACTTTAACCTGGTGTTGTTAAACTTCTTACTGTGTTCACCTCCATAAAGTCCATGGAGAATCACTGATCTCCCTGTGGGGCTCGTTGAGTATGAGTTCCCCTGGTAACAGGCTGTGGTCTGCCCAGCTGGAACTCATTACCTGAGCCTTTTATAAGGCAGGGCCAGGACTGGGCCTGCTGAACAGTCGTCCCAGGCAGGGACTAGTGTGTGTCGACCATGGTACGGTTTTACTTTGTGTTCTGTAATAAACTATGTTCATTTCCAGTCAGGCTTCCTGAGTAATTGCACATACATAATCTTTTACCATGTGCTTTAAGTAATATCCTGCTGTCAACTTACAACCTTACAATTAAACAGCTTTAATCTTTTCCCTTCCTGCAGTTGATAATGTCCAGGATTGAACCACAGGATTTTTCTGCATGTAGCTTGTTTTGCTGATCAGTTTTAATGGTATTTTATCTCATTAAATAAAACTGTTAGTAAAGAACAACTGAACATAGTTTGACTAAATTGTCTTTCTCTGCCCATCACCCAATTTGACAAGTGGGTCCGTGTCACTTACATCCCTCCTTCAATTGTCCCAAAAAACAGCTTCATCTTAAAATCACATCATTATCAGGTACTTGAGAAGTGTAGCTCGTTATTTCTGACACAGAATAGAGTACCTGTAACCTTTTAAACCCACCTTGCAAGGTGCACGTTCACAGACTTCTCAGAAACACAACAGGTATTTACTAACAAGGAAAAACTGTTCTCCTCAGACTTTGGAATCTTGCTGTCAGCTCTGCCCCTTACTGTAGGGATCGCTATCCACACCCCCCCCCCCCCCCCGGCCGCAGGCTCTGCTTGGATCGGGAGCCTGGCAATCTCAGCCTCTCAATTTTCCTGGGCCAGGTCCTGCACCTTCTTAGGATGATTTTCCCTTTTTACCCAAAACACTGGTCTCTGTGTTCTCTTTTCTTTTTACTTTAAAAAAAAACTCTGTAGCAACTCTTTTTTTTAACTCAAGTGCCACTTCCCTTAAACTCAAAATTACAACTCTTTTTTTCTCTGGGTTATTTTCTCTTTATTTTCTCTATATTTCTAAACTTTTGACTGTATTGGCCAATCCAGGCTCATTTTGTATCTGTCCTTCAGGGTCTGGTAATATCTCAACATCTCACTCAGTTTATCCGCGTGGAGGCAGGCATTCAGGTAAGTTTCCTTTTCCTTCAGATTTCAATCAAAGCAGAATATTCATAGGTGTTGGGCCACAGGCAGTGTCCTCATAATTCATCCCATCCTTGTCACCAATGCAATGATGCACACTCACAGATTTCCCAGAAACATAAAAACTATTAATTAATTAGGAAAAACTGGACGGAGGCCAGGAGTCCCCTGGCTGCCTAGAAGCAGTCCATCAGCTGATCCAGTCGCTACATGTCTTTAGATGGTCTTCTGCCTGAGAGAGAGCACCACCCCCTGGGGTGATTACCCATTCTTGTCCTAATTGATTCCCCAAGTCAGGTGAGCCTCTTCTACTGTGTTGTCCTTAAAGGGACAATCACCAGACATCTCAGGTTGTATAAAGCTTGTGGTACAGAGCTGTGTTAAATTGCTACTTCAGACTCCATCAATTACCAATGACAAACAAAAACACTAAACATTCAACAGCATGGATCAGTAATGCCATAATCTAGTCCTAGATCTGCACCGACCTTGCGTAGAAACATGATCAAGTACATCATTGAAAATTGTCAATGTATTCCAATGACTGAACCCAGGCTCTCACTATGTGTGTTTTCCAATCTGTTCATGGTGTGACATGGTTGTTTCATTTGGTAGTGTTATTGCGATCACTGCATATTTGTAATTAATGCAGTTCACAGCACTAATAATTCCACCTCCTTGCCTATGGTAAGGCAGATTGAGGATGGGGTGTGGGTTGAATGTGGCCCTGGCTTAGGGTAGACTGAAACAACACAGCAGTAACATTAATGAAAGATGGGTAGGACTTTCTATGTGATGTCCTTTGAATGCTACAGAAGACTACTACATACTCCCATTTTGCAGTATTTCCTGACCCATAACCTTATCCCTTTCTGTGCAACCTTCTGTGGGGATGGAAGTACTTTCCCTTTCTTTATGAGCAAGATTTTGTCCAATTCAATGTTGTGTTAGAGGTAGAACTCTACAGCTATTTTGGAGACTCTGATCGAAGCCTCTGAAGTAAGAAACCAAAAGGGAAAGTGCTGGAAAATCTCAGCAGGTCTGACAGTATCTGTAAGGAGAGAAAAGAGCTGATGTTTCGAGTCCAAATGACTCTTTGTCGAAGTGGGCTTTGACACAATGCTGCCAGACTTGCTGAGGTTTTCCAGCATTTTCTCTTTTGGTTTCAGATTCCAGCAATCGCAGTAATTTTCTTTTACTCTGAAGTAAGACTGTCGAATTCCCATTATTTGGTCAATTGCTATATTGGTATAGGCCATGTTATAACTGTTGTCCCTTTCTGGATGAAGAAACCTTGCTAGCATCATAGGTCATGATTTCAAAGAATAGCTCTGATCACCAATTAATATTTGACCCCAATTTCAAAGGAGTGGTATGGTAATTTGCTATATAATGCTTGCATCATTACAGTTTCAAGCATATTGGACATTCGCCTGCTGTATTGGGCAATTGGCATCACACACAAACTGTCCAGAATCATAAAATTGATGCAGTTCTCATATGAAGCTTTGAGTGCCACATGTGTTCACTCATCTGCACTTTTCATCTGAGGTAGCCGGTAGGGCGGCACGGTAGCACAGTGGTTAGCACTGCTGCTTCACAGCTCCAGAGACCTGGGTTCGATTCCCGACTTGGGTCACTGTCTGGGTGGAGTTTGCACATTCTCCTCGTGTCTGCGTGGGTTTCCTCCGGGTGCTCCGGTTTCCTCCCACAGTCCAAAGATGTGCGGATTAGGTCAATTGGCCATGCTAAAATTGCCCCTTAGTGTCCTGAGATGCATAGGTTAGAGGGATTAGCAGGTAAATATGTAGGGATATGGGGGTAGGGCCTGGGTGGGATTGTGGTCGGTGTAGACTCGATGGGCCCAATGGCCTCTTTCTGCACTGTAGGGTTTCTATGATTCTAGCCCTGGCTGTCTGCAGAATTGGATAGCTCTCTCTTGAATTGGGAGGATATTAATTATCTAGATCTCCTGACTGGAGCATCAGCTACTTTCTTGATATAGTATTAACCTGCTGATTGACTTATGCAGCATTTGCTGCCTAGTAGGATCCAATTGAAAAGAAATTTGCAGCATGCAGATCTTCATCTAACAGTTGATATACCTTCACAATCATGTCAGGCGGGGTGAGGGATGGTGAGTAAAAGGCCATTAGCAGCCTTCTGAGGTTGAAATATTCAAAGATTTCTGATGATGTTGGTATATTGGTGTATTCATGCTGGGAAGAGATACCTACCATGGTGCTTTATATTAAGTCTACAATCTCGCCTCTTCCAATACCTTATTATGTCCTCTTCATAACATTGAAATGGAGGGATTCCTGCCGGAAAATCAATTTTCATCGTGAAAAATTCCACTTTCTGCTAATGAAACAGAGCAGTAAAGATTCTGACAGATTCTATAGAGCACCAAATTGATGCGGGGTTAATCTTCAACAAAGAAGATGCCTTCTTCAGAGTTATATTAATCGGGGTGGCACAGTGGTTAGCAGGGGCCCGAGTTCGAATGCCGGCTTGGGTCACTGTCTGTGCGGAATCTGCACGTTCTCCCCGTGTCTGCGTCAGTTTCCCCTGGGGTGTCCCAGTTTCCTCCCACAGTCCAAAAGAAGTGCTGGTTAGGTGCATTGGCCATGCTAAATTCTCCCTCAGTGTACCCGAACAGGCGCTGGATTAATAAATAAACTTTAACTGTAAGCTCCATATTGCCACTTATGTACTGGTGGTAATAATTTGGACAGGGTTTAGGATAAAGATTGGGAGAAATGGAAGTGGGAAATGTGGGTCACATCCATTTGACTCCATTTAACTTTAATAAATGGCTTAACAGTGGGTGTTAAAGGGGATTGTCAGATTTTCCAGGCATCCTTTTGTGGTGGGTTTCAGGAAGTGACCATTACAACTTCACTTTACCTAATGTTGTGCCTCAAAATGGGCAATAATATAGTATATTAGGAGGTAAAGCCGATGTGTCCATTTAATAATCCTTGTTAGCTTTCCTTTACAGAGTGATCTGCAGTTGTCAAATCATATAGCTATTAATGCCATTTGGGATAATGTGACTTAAATTTCCTTAAATTGATAGAATTAAATTACAGTCTGCTCAATTCTGAACACAACATACTTAAAGCTGTAATTTCAATTTAGAGGTATTTATTGTTATAAAAGGACAAAGAACTGACCAAAATTTAACTTGTGACTCTTCATAAATCTCAACATTTGGGGCAATCTGCATTTTGATGAGGGAACAGCTCAAAATTCAATTGACTAAGATTTGTTTTTAAAGTTATTAATTAAAATACAAATGGAACAAGAACAGCTCAGCATTGTGTCTGCTTTGTAAAATGTAACCTCCTGTGACAATGTATTTCTTACCTTTATAAACTATGAAAAGCTCCAGAATCAAATAAAATGGAATACGCAAAGTTGCTATCACACCACTGGCTTCCACCTTCTTCCTTTCATAACGTTTCCTAGAAAATCTTCCTGCAATTCACCTGATTGTAGATCCTCATAAATATTTTATTCTGTTTTAATGGACTGCCAGCAATGTCTTCTCGATTTCCCTCCTTTATTTCATACTTAGAATCACAGAATTGTTACTGTGCAGAAGGAAGCCATTTGGCCCATCATGTCCGTACCGGCTCTCTAAATGAGCATTGTTACTTAGTGGTATTCTCCTGCCTTTTTCCGGAACCTTGCACATTGTCTGAATAGAAACAATCTCCTAATGGCCTCTTGAATGCCTCAATGGAACCTGTCCCCAGTGCATTCTGGACTCGAATCACTCACTGTGTGAAAAAGTTTTTTCTCACATCACATTTGCTCCTTTCGCAAATCGCTTTAAAATGGTTTCCTCTCATTCTGAATCCTTTTATGAGCAGGAACACTTCCTCTGTATATACTCTGTCCAGCTCCCTCATGATTTTGACCACCTCTATCAAATCTCCGCTTAGCCTTCTCCTCTCCAAGGAAAGCAATTCCAATCTCTCCAATCTATCCTCATAACTGAAGTTTCTCATCCCTGGAACCATTCTTGTAAACCTCTTCAGCACTCTCTCCAATGCGTTCACATCCTTTGTATAGTGTGGAGCCCAGAACTGTGCACAATACTCTGGAGAGGTCTAACTAGTGTCTTGTATAAGTTCAGCGTAACCTTCTTGCTCTTGTGCTCCATGCTGTGGATTCAAGCCCCAATCTGAAGAATTAAACACAAAATGTTGGCTGACACCCTGGTACAGTGCTGAGGATGTTTCAAGATGGCACCGGAATGAGGTGACTTCTTGCAAGCTGTGCCCAGCATACCTTCTAATTCTATCTTTTACTCTTGTTCTATGCTTCTAAAACTTCATTCTAACTCTTTTGCATCCTGCACTCTCTCACTTTCTTCTCTATGAACGGTATGCTTTGTCTGTATAGCGTGCAAGAAACAATGCTTTTCACTGTATACCAATACAAGTGACAATAATAAATCAAATCAAATCAAAGGGAGTACTTCACTCACGGAACTTCAATCTTTCAGATGAGATTGAGGGGGAACAATACCCATACTAATAATTATGGAGGAAAATGGCAGCCATATCAATAACTGTCCAGTGAAAGGGTTAACAGAGACAAGCCACAAAGCCTACAAAATGTTTAACTGCAGCTCGTTCTAGACACTTGACCTTCAGATAAGAAAGGGAGAAAGTTGTTATGCTGGGAAAGGCCTTTAAACCAGGCAGTTGGAAAAGGGAGTTGATTCCTGTTCTAACATTCAGACACAGCTGGGATATTTAAAGATAGTTGATAACAATACCCCATTGATGCAATTAAAAACCGCATGCCGATTGGATATTACAATTCAGCAAGTGATTGTGATTGGTTTTAAAAACTGTACTTTATAGATGATGTAACCTTAATCAATGAATGTGATTGGATAGAGCTAACTCCCAGACTTTTGTTGGTATATGCTAATTACTTGTGATCAAATTTGAACTATAATTGCTTATGTAGTTCAGATTTTTTCACTCTGAATGGTATGAATGACTTAATTCAGGGTCCTATAGCTATAGCCTTTAATAAATTTATCTTAAAACCCACTCCATGACTTGAGGGGAATGATAGTTTTCAATGCAACAAGAAAACCATCCTGACAGCCCCGTAACAGAGATGTTGAAACAAAGCACCGCATGCTCTCTCAGGTGGATGCGAGGGTTCCCAGGATACTCTAACAAAAGCAGACAAATCCTCCAGTGGTCTGTGCAACATTTATTCTCTACCCAATATCACTAAAGCAGATTATCTGGAGCAGATCAAATTGCTGTTAGTGCGACCTTGCTGTATACAACTTGGCTGCTATGTTTTCTATCATAGAACAATGATTATGCTTTAAAAACACTCGATTGGCTGCAAGAGCTTTGAGACATCCTGAGGTTGTGATGAGTGTAACATCAATGCAAGTCTTTCTCTCTTTAAGTATTGTATATATTAACACATCTCATCAGTGATATTCATTAATTTATAAGTTAGAGTATTTCTCACTTAAGGATTCTTAATCAGCAAACGTTCTATGAAAGATTGTATAATTAAACTATATTCTGATGTCCATGGGAAGGAATTGGAATTGCCTAGTTACAGTTCCAAACTGTATTCCTGCACAAACGGCAGCATATTATTGAGATCACTTGGCAGATGGCTGTTTTGGTAAGTAAACTGCTTCAATTTTCCATTTTTAAAAATAGTATTGAGCTGCCCTTTAAAAGAGACCTATATTTATCACCTTTCCCATACAGAATTAAATCAGGCATAATGTTTATAGGATAGATACCATGTTGAGCTCTGTGCAGCCTATCATTGTGATGAATGTGTCAATGCAAAAATGTCACAGACTTGGTGCATATATGCAGCTGTGTACTAACAACAAGATGGCATTCCTCTGTGTATTTTGATGTATTGCTGAAAATATTTAAACTTGTCTGAAAGATTAATGGTGGCAAAACATATTTTAATCACAATAACTTTCTGAGGAGCTCTCCATGCCGGCAGGATAACAGATTGAGACTCAGTAAATTTGGTACCCAGGTTCAATGATGAAAAATTCTCTTCACTTACTATGCATAATTTGTCATTTAGCTTTACTTCAGAAGGGAACATTTCCATTTCATCTTTAGAAGAGCTTGTTTTCATACAAGGTGAACAGCTACATCAAAACCAGTTGCATAGAAAATGGATCGCTGTTGCCTTTATAGAATGAATAACCTGTGTAAATATACACACAGAAGGTACAAAAAAAAAGATGCATTTGCATTGCAATGTGCACTTGTTTCATTTCAATAATTACTTGCAAACCAAACAGCAGCTGGGGAAGAAAAGTTACCACCCCCACACACAGCACAAATTATGGTGCCATGATTTTTATCCCAGTGTGTTGATTACTTCAAATAAAACCGAGCAAATTTGCCCTAGCCTAGGTCAATTCAAATTACAGAAACACTTTTGTATGTATTATTGTTATTACTCTTGCTACAAAAATGCAATCTGGACCTCAGTGATCACTTTGCATTATTTATCAAGGGAGATGCTAAGTAATATGTGTGCATTCCCTTTTTGTTTCCAGATTTTTTTCTCTTTAATCACCAGTGATTCTTCTTTGGCATTTCATACAGTCAGTCGGCCAGTACGCTCTCTCATAACACAGGGGCATTGCACAATGTACTATTTGAATTGCCTTTGGTAGATACAATAGGCAAAGTCTATCACAATAAAAAGGATCACTGGTGAATGCCTGAAATACTGTGAGATTTATCGTCGCTTTAAAGGATGGTAGTAATCACCATAGAAACCAATAATGGAAATGCAGCAAATCCAATCGCTATTGGAGGAGGTTGAGACTATATTTTTTTGTTAACATAAAGTATTTCAATCACCTTATAACAACTAAAATCCTTTAATAGCTTTTTTTATAATTAAAATAGCTATCAGCATATTAAAGGCATGGCTGATTTTAGAGTACAAACAGTGACAATAACTTACATTTCTATAGTTCTCATTTGCAGAAAGTTATCTCTGAATGCTTTATATTAAGGAGGATAAAGCAGCGAAGGCTAAGCAGGAATAATAAACTAAAATTAGAGGGAGTTGCAGTGAGAGGCAAAGGCATAGAATGAAAACATTGATATTACACAAGAAGATTTATTTAGCCTCTCATATTTTTGCTCGTCCTCTGAAAGTTATCTGCTTAGCCCCACTCTTCTACTTTCTCCATAACCTTTTTTTTCAAAAACTAATAGCAATTCTGCTCTCGCCACTATTTATGCATTCTCTGTCCCAACAACTCCCTGCACGATAAGTAAATTCTTCTTTGATTACGTTGGTGATAACCTTAAATTTATGAACTTCACTTCACTAGGGCGGCACCATGGCACAGTGGTTAGCACTGCTGCCTCACAGCGCCAGAGCCCTGGGTTCGATTCCTGGCTTGGGTCACTGTCTGTGCAGAGTCTGCACATTCTCCCTGTGCCTGCATGAGTTTCATAGAATCATAGAATCCTACAGTGCAGAAAGAGGCCATTCGGCCCATCGAGTCTGCACCAACCACAATCCCACCCAGGCCCTATCCACATATCCCTACATATTTACCCACTAACCCCTCTAACCTATGCATCCCGGGACACTAAGGGGCAATTTAGAATGGCCAATCAACCTAGCCCGCACATCTTTGGACTGTGGGAGGAAACCGGAGCACCCGGAGGAAACCCACGCAGACATGGGGAGAATGTGCAAACTCCACACAGACAGCGACCCGAGCCAGGATTCGAACACAGGAGCTGTGAAGCAGCAGTGCTAATCACTGTGCTACCGTGCTGCCCCAATTCCTTCGAATGCTCCAGTTTCCTTCCACAGTCTGAAGGATGTGCTGATTAGGCGCATTGGCCATGCTAAATTTTCCCTCAGTGTATCCAAACAGGTGCTGGAGTGTGGCGACTATGGGATTTTCACAGTAACTTCATTGTTGTGTTAATGCAAGCCTATTTATGACACTAATAAATAAACTTAACTTCAGCAATTTCCCAAGCTGGCTTCCCCAATTTCCCTTGTCAAAACTCGATATAATTTTAAATTCCTGTCAAGTCTTCCCTTTACTTTTTTTGCTCCAATGAACAAAGCACCAGTGTGGTGAACCATAGATGGTTACCACTATGGGTACTGAACCATAGATGGTTAGCACTATGGGTACTTGTACATATGTTACTGTTGTCACTGTTGGGGTTAGGGTTGGGGTGTTCTACCTGTTGGTATTGTTCTGTGGTACACTCCGGTTGGCTCCGCCTACCTGTAGGAGTATAAAGGTCACTGCACTGCCTGGTGACCCTTTAGTCTGGGATTGTATTGTTAAGCAGTATGCTCCATTCTTGTTACTAATAAAAGCCTTTATTTCCCGGGTACGATCCAGCCTCCCGAGTGATTTAATCGCGCATTAACCAGTTTCTCTAATTTCTCCTCAGAAGTAAAATCTCTCATAACTGATACCATTTTACAAAGTCTCTTCCTCATTCTATTTATGGCCTTGATACTTTTTCAGCAGTAAAGCATCCAAAACTGGAAATGATATTCTATTTGCAGCTGAACAAATTATTTTCATGGTTTGACAACATCCTTTGTCCTTGGCACCATTGAAGCTTAGAAATGTTATGGTACAGAAAGAGGCCATTCAGCCCATCGTGTCTACACTGGCCATAAAAGAGAAAAAAGAAACTAGCCACTCATTTAATCCCAGCACCTGGTCCATAGCCTCGCAGGTTCCAGCTTCCGATGCAGATCTACATACCTTTTAAATGAGTTGAGTGTTTCAGCTTCAACCACCAACTTAGGCAGTGAATTCCAGATGCCCACTGTCCTCTGGATTAATAAGTTCTACATGTCCCCTCTAATCTTTTTACAAATCAACCTAAGTTTATGCCCTTGGTAATTGTCCCTCAGCTTTGTTTGCCTTCTCCAAATGCATTGCCTCTTACCTTTCTAGGTTGAATTCCATTTGCCGCTATTCCGCCCACTCAACCAAACCATTTACATCATTCTGGAGTCGACAGCTATTCTCTTCATTATCCATTACACGGCAATTTTTGTGTCATCTGCAAATTTCCCAATCATGTCTCCCACATGTAAGTCTAAATCATTAATATATACAATGAACAGCAAGGGCCCCAATACTGAGCCCTGTGGAATGCCACTGGAAATCATTTTCCATTTGCAAAAGCATCCATCGATCATTACCCTTTATTTGCCATCATTGATCCGCGCTTGGATCCAACCTGCCACCTTCCCTTGTATCCTCACAAATTTGATAGAATTTTTTGAGGAGGTAACTAAGTGTGTTGATGAAGGTAGGGCAGTTGATGTCATATACATGGATTTTAGTAAGGCGTTTGATAAGGTCCCCCATGGTCAGCTTATGATGAAAGTAAGGAGGTGTGGGATAGAGGGAAAGTTGGTCGATTGGATAGATAACTGGCTATCTGATCGAAGACAGAGGGTGGTGGTGGATGGAAAATTTTTGGACTGGAGGCAGGTTGCTAGCGGAGTGCCACAGGGATCAGTGCTTGGTCCTCTGCTATTTGTGATTTTTATTAATGACTTAGAGGAGGGGGCTGAAGGGTGGATCAGTAAATTTGCTGATGACACCAAGAGATATAGGAAGGATGTCCGAGGTAGGTTCTTTACTCAGAGAGTGGTTGGGGTGTGGAATGGACTGCCTGCAGTGATAGTGGAGTCAGACACTTTAGGAACATTTAAGCGGTTATTGGATAGGCACATGGAACACACCAGGATGATAGGGAGTGGGATAGCTTGATCTTGGTTTCAGATAAAGCTCGGCACAACATCGTGGGCCGAAGGGCCTGTTCTGTGCTGTACTGTTCTATGTTCTATCCCATGGGATCTCACTTTTCTGACCAGTCTGTCATGTGGGACCTTGTCAAATGCCCTACTGAAATGTATGTAGACAACATCCACTGCGCTACTTTCATCAATTCTCCTTACTTCCTCAAAAAACTCCATTAACTTAGTAAGGCACGATCTTCCTCTAACAAAACCATGCTGACTATCCCTGATCAATCTGTGCCTTTCTAAGAGACACTTTATCCTATATGGCAGAATTGTTTTCAATAATTTGCCCACCACCAAAGTCAGACTGACTGGCCTACATATTCTGGCCTATCCCTTTTAAATTATAGTACAATGCTTGCAGACCTCCAATCCATCTGTTATTTGCTCGCTGGCTTCCTTCGACAACCTGGGATACAATCCCTGATGATATCCACCTTCAAGGATGCCAGTCCCTCCAGTACTTCCTCTCTCTTGCTTATTGTATCTAATATTTCACACTCTTTTTATTAATGACTTAGAGGAGGGGGCTGAAGGGTGGATCAGTAAATTTGCTGATGACACCAAGAGATATAGGAAGGATGTCCGAGGTAGGTTCTTTACTCAGAGAGTGGTTGGGGTGTGGAATGGACTGCCTGCAGTGATAGTGGAATCAGACACTTTAGGAACATTTAAGCGGTTATTGGATAGGCACATGGAACACACCAGGATGATAGGGAGTGGGATAGCTTGATCTTGGTTTCAGATAAAGCTCGGCACAACATCGTGGGCCGAAGGGCCTGTTCTGTGCTGTACTGTTCTATGTTCTATCCCATGGGATCTAGAGAATATCTGCACCCCTCTCCTTAATGAAGGCAGAGATGAAGTGCTCATCGAGAACCCTACCCACATCTTCTGAATCAATCATGTTATCATGTGCATCTCCGATAGGCTCTTGGGATTTTCTTCAATTTTACCTGCCAATATTTCTTCATATCCTCTCTTTGTATCCTATTCATCTGGGGTAATTTAGCACGGCCAATCCACCTAACCAGTGCATCTTTGGACTGTGGGAGGAAGCCAGAGCCCCTGGAAGAAACCCATGCAGTCACAGAGAGAACGTACAAACTCCGCACAGACAATCGCCCAAAGCCAGAATCGAACTGGGGTCCCTGGCATTGTGAGGCAGCAGTGCTAAAGATGCTGCCTGTCATATTTGCTCTTCTAACTCCCTTCCACTATTTGGGGGTCTATAGTACAGTCCCAGCAGTGTGGCTGCCACTTTTTTATTTCTGAGATAAACCCCTATTGCCTCATTTCATGCTTTGTTTAGTATATCATCCTTCCTGACAGCTGTAATTGATTCTTTAACCAATAATGCTCCACCCCTACCTTTTTTATCCCCCTCCCTATCCTGCCTGAAAACTCTATATCCAGGGACGTTTAGCTGCCATTAGTTCCCCTCCTTAAGCTAAGTTTCCATTATAGTGGTGGTATCATGCTGCCATGTGTCTATCTGTGCCCTCAGTTCATCAGCTTTATTTAGTATGCTCCTTGCATTTACATATATACTTTTTAACATTGCCAAGTTCCTGTGCTGTATACTTTTTAACCTGTGCTGCTTCCGCCTCTGAGTCGCTCACTAATTCTCCATCTCTTGCTCTGTTCCCCTAACGAATGAATCCCCAGTCACTATTACTGCTCACCTCTTCTTCCTCCCCTCCTTTACAGCAGAGTTGCCTGTGGTGCCACAAACCTGGCTCTGACTGCACTCCTCTGAGGAGTCAATGCCCTCACACGTATCAAAATGGAAAACTGATTTCTGAGCAGGACCTCGAGGACTCCTGCACTACCTGCCTAGTTTTCTTGGACTGCCTCGCAGTCACCCATTCTCTTTCTGCTTCCAGGCTCCAAGGCTGTGGTGTGACCACCTCTCTGAAGGTGTTTTCCTCATAGCTCTCACGGATGTGCTAAAGTGACTCCAGCTGCCACGTGAGCTCCGAAATCCAATACTTATAAAAGAAAGGATCCCACTGGCTTATTTTTGCAGCTTTATCAACTCGTCTTTCCACTTTGAAAGATTTGTGTATCTGAATATCTCAGTGTCTCTGTCCCTTGATTCCTTTTGTGATGTTACCATGCCTTTCAGGAATGTATTTATATCATTGTTCTTGTGAAGGATATGTTAAACGTCAACTCTGTTTAAATGGTGCCACTCTGTCTGCTCCAGGCAGCCCACATGCTGAGAATGCAGAAGAATAATTGAACATTTCCCAGCACTAAAGCCAGGTCCTGAGGACCAGAAAATGTACATTGGATTCCATGGCAATCTGCTCCCAATCCCCTGCAGACACATTGGGTGGGATTCTACGACCTCGCTCTTCCTGAAACCACAAAATCCCACCCAAGGTCAATGGACCTTCCCAATGTCCACCCCTCGCCCGCTCCGATTCCCGTAGCGGATGGGGCAGTAAAATTCTGGTGTGTGGACGGGACTTTACAGCCTCGCTCGTCCCAAAACCGTAAAATCCCATCCGAGGTCAACGGTGTTTTCCATTGTCTGCCCCTCATCCGCTACAATCCTCGTGGCCGGCAGGGCAGTAAAATTCCGGCCATTCTCTCAGTCCTTCTTTCCACCTACATCATAAGATCTTAAGGTCTCCAGCATTGCATCAGGATATTCCGGAACTCTCTCTTTGACCTATTGTTCCATTGTTCTTCTGTCCTTGTGCAAAACACCTTTAGAAACAGTTCTAATACCTGTTGCAGCATAATGCACCTGCCCTAGGGGCTGGCTTTATGAAGTGCAGACTAGCTTTAACTCCTGTTGAAGTTGAACATGAACTCGAGCCACCTGCTGTGCATGCATGGCTCTAACATGAAGATGACTGGCAGCCTGCATCAACTTGATCAGGCACAGGATAATCACACATCATGATCTCTATGTCCAAAAATAGGCCTTATCCAATTTTTAGCCCCAATTTAATTTTATCAACAAACGTCTTACACATTTCATCCAGAACCTTGTGAAAGTTTACATGGCAAACATCCATCACATTTCTTTGATTGATATATTCAATTATTTTCTTAAAGAGTTCTATCAAATGTTAGAAATGACTCACTATTGATCAATTTATGTTGGCTATTTTTTATCAACCATTGTCTCTCGAGGTGAGTGTGTTGTTTGATGGTTTGTCCTGAGATACATATCCACTACCAACATTAAGCCGACTGCTGTATAGTTACCTGATGCATTTCTTTCTTTCTTTTGAACAGAGGTAATCTTTCAATCTGCTGCCATAAATTTCTTCTCCAAGGATGCTTGAAAGATTATGATCAGAAGCTCTGTACTTCCTGTCTGGCATCTATGAGCATTCCGGGATGCACACCACGAGATCCCAGTGCTTTTCCACTCTGAATTGCATCATTTTTTTCAGTATTGCTTCCTTATCTAGTTATCGCATCTAATTGCTCTGATGCCTCCTCCTGTATCTTTCCATTGTCACACACCTCTGTGCAAATCAAGGCTAAGTGCTCATTTAGGATCTCCACTATTCATTTATCCACTATATGTTTTCATTTTCATCTCCAACTAGAGTTAGCTCTGATCTTTACACTTTTTGTGTAATATTAATAGAACAGTGGTTACGAAAGCTGGCTGGAAGGTGGCAACGCTATGTAAACCAATGGGAAATTCTCAAGAAAAGGATTTATCCAACATTTTCTGTTTTTATTATGTGGGTAGTTGAATGGACTGACAATAATGATGTAGCGGGAGAGACAAGGAGAAACCCAATTGCAGAAGCTGGAGGGTGGATAAGGGGGCATGACATTGAAGGAGTTAACCAAAGTAACGTGGGATGAAATCATTGGGAATGTTTTAAAAGTAGGGATGAGAATTGAAATCTATCTCATGAGAGAGAAGAGCAAGAGGAACTTGAGAGTCTAGAGTTAAAGAAGGGCAGTGATTAGACTTTCAAAGTAATTAATTGGCTGTAAAGTGCTTAGTGACATTGAGGAATTGGTAAAGTACTGCTGTGATGAACATGATGTATTTTTGTCCCTGTTTCAATTCAAAGGCTATCAATCTGTCAGCTAAAAAGTGTTGCCAACTACCATCTCCATCTGAAGATGCTTCTCCTGGAAAGCATTTGGCATCAAATCAATTTTTAACTTATTGTTTTACATCAATGATTCCAGCTCAGAGCGAGATCTCTGAACCAATGCTTCCAATGTTTTCTCATAGAATTAACAAACAATTATTTGTTTAGGTAAAGTTTTGATTAGTGATTTGTGCTTGCTATTTCACAATCTCAAATTGCAATATCTTGTCACTTTCCACTGTTACCGAACCATCAATTAGCCTGCATGGCTCTCTTAAAATCTCATCCATTCCAATTTTGCTCGGCTTTCAAAATCTTCCCTCCCCTCATAGAGTACTCATTAAGATTTTCCAGCTAACCATCCCCACAAAGTGACCAAAACCTTGGGTTCTTCTCTTCTTTAGTATTGGCTCAGTTGAAAAGTCCCTGACACTCGCCAGTTCTATTATATCCTGAACCTCATTGTTGCCAACATTACAGAAGTTGTTCCACATGTCTATCCTCTATTGCTTTCTTACTTGCCTTTTATCATCTTGATGCTTTCTCTGTGACTTTCTCAGCTTCTGCCCTCCTACTTCTGATTTTCTCTGTCTTCTGGCTTTATAAAATGAAAGCCTTTTGGTCCAATATGGGAGTGTCATATGCATGTTCATGGTGCACTGGAAGTATGCCAAATTGATTTGGGCTCTTCCCTGGACATCCGGCTTTGTTACCAGATTTAAACAAGGGCCTTACACCCGCTGTAGAATGTTTTTTGTTATATTACAGCAGTGTGAGCTGCCATGGACGCTGTCAGGGGAGTCTCCATCGAGGTGCATACCACTCTTGTGTTCATGCAGCTGACCACTCACTCCATGTTAGGTAGAAATGTCAATGTGCTCTTCACGAAGCCTTGGTACAAATTGGAGATAGACTTTCCATACTCTGACTCACTTCAGATAAGCTCTTTGGCAGCCAGCTGAGTGCACCTAACATCTCTTGGTAGATTCCCATCAGGCTTCCTCAGTAGCCTGGCTTCTTGCAGTCTTCAGCAGCAGCATTAGCATGTGACTGAACCTTCCAGTAAGCTGGCAACCTGCGACATTCTACCTCCTTGTCATTGCTCCTGCACACACTTAGCTACTGGTAATATATGCGGAGCCAACCTCTAAGTTGGAATTTATGAGGGAGAGTTTGAGTGAGGCTGCACCTTTAGGAGAGGTTGCCTCCTCTTCCTCTAATGGCAATGCTGTTTCTACATCTTCCACAGCTGGATTGAAGGCAGGTCAAGGTGTCTTAGTGTGAAGCAGAGCAGATGGAGAAGTGGTTGATGAAAACAGCCGAAGTTTTTCTTGCAGATTATATAGGATAAGTGAGAAGTAAGAAGGGAAAGAGGTAAAGGTGTGAAGAATGCCTATGCAAACAGCTCCTTCACCAATACACTTGATCATGTTTTTGTCCACTGGGGACAGGGTTTTCAGATGGACTCGACCTCCTGCAGTTGTGGCTTCTTCTCGCAAGTTGTGTGCGATTATGTAGTTCACAAAAGAGAGCAAGTGTGTTAGTGACATCCTTGTGAGATGTTGATAGAATGTTGCCTGTGGAGATACAACTAACAGGAAACAGGGGGTATCTGAAGTAAAACATTCCAGCATTTTACCTCTCTAAATGGTACTGAACCATCCTGAGAAATTGGGCACACTGGACTTGTTCAGATTACACAATGTACATCCCAACTCACCGAATCCTGCTCTGGGTAGTGATATTCATCCCATAACAAGGGTTCTGGACAGGTGAAGGACAAAACTTTAACGAAGGCAGCCCAAGACACAAAATAGAAATCAATAAAAAATTGAATCGTTATTATGAAACATGATCTTTTAAAACAGTCTTATTTATTTTAATTCTTATATTAATAAGTGACTGGGGCCAATGGTGGATGAGTTTTTTTCTGAGTGGATTTGAGCGATTGTGGGATAGAGATTAGAAAACATTACCTAGTGGTGCGACAAGCAATCTTTATTGCTTTGTTTCCAAATTTCACATCTTACATCTTCAAATATTGCAATCACTGCATCATTTTATTTTCATTTAACAATGACATTCACATTGAAGCTCGACATTGTAATAAGTAGTGGTACAGGTCACAGGTAAATATTAACATTTGTATGTTTGTGAAAAATTAATGTTGCAACTCGTATAATCATTTTAACCAACTCAGTCACTTTTATGTGGGACACACAAAGAATGAATTTACATATGCAAAAATGTTAACTACAATATGTATTTCCTCCATTAGTGGTGCTATTGCACTTGCTTTCTTCATTTTTGGGAACTTACCAAGGCTCTTTTCTGCTTTCCAAGCTTAGTCTACAGAGCACCAAATCTGGAAGTATTTTTTCTTAACTTTTAACTGTAGAAGCAATTTTTTTTATTCATTCGTGGGAAATGGGCATCGCTGGCTGGCCAGCATTTATTGCCCATCCCTAGTTGCCCTTGAGAGCCAACCACATTACTGTGGCTCTGGAGTCATATGTAGGTCACTCCAGGCTAGTCCGGCAGATTTCCTTCCCTAGAGGACTTTAGTGAACCAGATGAGTTTTTCCGACAATGGGCAAAGGTTTCATGGGCATCGGAGATTTTTAATTCCAGATTTTTAAAAATTGAATCCTGCCATGGCAGAATTTGAACCCGGGTCCCCAGAACATTAATTGAGTTTCTGGATTAATAGTTTAGCGATAATACCACTAGGCCATCACTCCCTATTTCTACAATTTATTTTGACCCTTTTGCCTCTGATTCTCTCGCTGTGAAATAAATAATTAAATTGGACTCCTGTCAGGACAAAAAAACATAGGTTCCAACCTTCACAGCTTACACATCCAAGCATGTCTTTCGTTGTTTTGCTCTCATAGAGTGGATGCCACATATTTTAAATGGTAAAGTAACTCTCTGATTCTCTTTCTACTTCCCACTTGTCTTTGTCACTCTGCATCCAAACTTAAATAAATAACCAAATGCGCCTTTCTGTCCCATGGAATAAATAAATGGCTTTTTTTTAACAATAGGGAGAGGAGTAGAACATTCAGCCCTTTAGCCTGTCCTGATATTCACAAATTTGTACAAAACATTGGTTTGGGAAACAGGTGTTGGGCTACAAGGGCAACCTCAGGTGACTGGGATGATTTTCTCTGGGAATATTATGGAGGATTTTACTTCGGGTGATGTTAGGTGAATTAGGAAAAAATGCTCATTTGCATTTCTTATCTAAACCTGAAGCATTCAACAACTGATAATGACAACATTCAATCAACTGTGATCTGGAGATGACACTTTTGGGACTTGTACCTCCAACATTCCAGCCACAGGCCATCTTATGCACGACCTAACCATTCCATTTCAGGTCAGAAGTGTTGCTTTGTACAATTTTTCTATTACAGTTGTGTAGCTTGGCAGTATGACTTCACATTTTTAAGTTTGTCTCCTGTGAATGCTTCTGGGAAAGATATGCCTGCAACCTCTTGGCTTTTTAAATACCTGTGCAAATCTACATTGTTTTAAAACAACTAAATCTTTGTTTAATACTACTTATTCAGTTTGATTCATAATGTTCAACCTGCGTTGTGTGGTGAGACATGATGGTGCTGGTCATAACTCAGATTGAACATCCCATATGATTTTCAGTACATAAGTTCATAAGATATAGGAGCAGAATTAGGCCATTCAGCCCATTGAGTCCGCTCCACCATTCGATCATGGCTGATATGCTCATCATCCCCATTTTCCCGCCTTCTCCCCATAACCCTTCAACCCATTACCAATTAAAAATCTGTCTAACTCCTCCTTAAATTTACTCACTGTCCCAGCATCCACCACAATTTGGGGTGGCGAATTCCACAGATTCACAACCCTTTGGGAGAAGTAGTTTCTCCTCAACTCTTTTAAGTTTGCCACCCCTTTTCCTAAGACTATGACCTCTCACAAGAGGAAGCATCCACTCCATGTCTATCTTCTCCATACCTTTTATCATCTTGTATACCTCAATTTGATCGCCCCTCATTCTTCTAAATTCCAGAGAGTATAGGCCTAAACGGTTCAACCTCTCTTCATACGACAAACCCCTCATCTCTGGAATCAATTGAGTGAACCTCCTCTGAACTGCCTCCAATGCATTACATCTTTCCTCAAATAAGGGGGCCAAAACTGTGCACAATACTCCAGGCGAGGCCTAACCAACGCCTTGTATAGTAGCAACAATACTTCCTTACATTTATATTCTATTCCTTTAGCTATAAATGCCAACATTCCATTTGCTTTCTTTATTATCTGCTGTACCTGCATGCTAGTTTTCTGTGATTCATTAATGAGGACAGCCAGATCCGTCTGCACTGGGGCACCCCAAAGTCTCTCCCCATTTAGATAATAATTTTTCCCACCAAAATGTATGACCTCACACTTATCCACGTTAAGCTCCATCTGCCACATTTTGGCCCACTCTCCGAACCTATCTTTGTTAAAGTGAAAAAAAAGGTTGGTTGTTGATCTGTAGTTTGAATCCCAGTTTAGGAAGACAGACCTTTGAATTGAGTATGAATAAAACATAGTGCAAAAGTAGAATTATGCGAGGAAAACTGAAGTATTGCTGAAATTGAAAGGAAAAATCTACAGGACGGTTGTGAGATCAGCCTTGTTATATAGTTCAGAAACTTGGGGACTAGCAAGAGGAGAGCAATAATCGCCGGTATTCTCAAAAAAAAACCTAAGTGACAAACAGGCGAGAAAACGGGAGAATTTCCTGCCCGTTCTATGGGCGTACTTACCTGAACGAATCTCCGGCACTCTGTGATGCACACAGTGCCTCAGAGAGATTCACACTGGAAAGTGGGGGCGGAGCCTCATCCCACCCGAGAGGCTGGCAGCATAGTGATGAGCAGGCTACTGCTCATGCACCGATCCGCCCTCATCTACCCACCCCCCCCCTCCCCGCCCCCTCCCATCGCCAGCCTCCCGATCACTGGCCTCCTGTTTATCCCCGAACCCCCAGCCTGATCGCTGGGTGCCCCATCCCAATTACTGGCCTCCCGACATCACCCCTCCTGATCACGGCCTTCCCCCCCCACCGATCACTGGCTTACCGGACCCCTGCGAGGCAGCCCCAATCTCTCCAGGGGAGAAGGCCAGCCCCAACCCATCTCCGTCACCGCCCCCAACAAGCACCCCCCCCTACCCCCCACTCCCCCCATGGCCAGCCCCGATCCCCTCCTCCTCCTCTCTGTCCCACCGATCCTATTGCAGACTGGCAGCAGGTCCCCACCCCACCACTGATCACTCCTCCCAATAGGCCACATCTCTTCTGGCCCCACCCCCTTGACAGTGCCCAGTGCCTGGTGGTCAGTGTCAGTGAGCCCCTTGACCAGTGCCAGGGTGCCAGGCTGACAACCCCCTTGCCCCCGAGTTGATTACGGTGAAAAAAAGGGCCTTGGAGACTCACGATCAGCCAGACATCGGTCACAAATTCTGCTATAGGCCCTCCACCCTCCCCCCTTGTCTCCTGGCCAATGGCTGGATACTAATAAGATGTGGGTGCTGAGATGGATGTGTGGAGTAATGAGGAAGGACAAAATCAGGAATCAGCATGTCAGGGGATCAGTGAAGATGGAGGGAGCATTGAAGGAAGTAGCTCTGGAGAGATCAAAATAGCATGGTTATCTGTTGTGGAGGGAGAGAGAGAGAGAGAGAGAGAGAAGAAATGGAGGGAGGTGGGTGATAGAGATGGGATGGCCAGGAAGATGGAGAAGAGGAAGATCTAAAGCCAGATGTAGAAATGCAGCGGTGAGAGGTTTAAACAAAGTGGGATTGGGAGAGCAATGGATACTGACACAAGTACATAGGGAAGGGTGATCACCAGCATTGCGGTGACCCTGAGTTAAATGGGGGAAACTAAAAAAAAGAAGTGCAGTAATGCAAATCAAAAGTCAAACTCTCAACTTTCTGAACTGTCTATGTGGCTAATATTCATGGACAAATTTCCCTCTTCATTCTGGTCCAATGCACAGCTACAAACATGTATATGAATGGGCTGAAATGTCTAGTTCACCAAGGGCTGAATTTTAATTCCAGGTTTGGGATATCAGGACCGTTTCTGGGTCTCAACTCCACTTGGCATCACTGCTGGATATCTGACTGTATTTTAGAGAGCCACCCATTTCCTTTGGCATGCCACCTTCAATGAAGGCATCGTGACAGCTGTCAGGAGAACTTGCATACACCGGCAGGAACCAGTTGTGTTCGTTGCACACCAGCTGGGCATTGAGGGAATGCTATGACTTCCTATTGATTCATGCCACTGGCTGCTCTGCTGTGCTTTGATGGTCACATAGGCGTAGCCGCTCACACCTGCACCTAATGGAATCCTGCCAAGGAAGAAAATCCCACATTCCTCTGGATGTGAGTAGACTTATCAATCTGGACGTCAAACTGTTCCGATGCCCTCTTATACAGGGCAATCCCTCACCTGACTAATGCTATGATGGGCAACCATTATGAGATGCCACACATGTCTGCTGCCAGCCCTTGAAGCAATTCAGAGACAAAGATATTCAAAGCCACTAGAACTAGGGGGCATGGCCTCAAAATAAGGGGAAGCAGATTTAGGACTGAGTTGAGGAGGAACTTCTTCACCCAAAGAGTTGTGAATCTGTGGAATTCCCTGCCCAGTGAAGCAGTGGACAGTACCCCATTGAATGTTTTTAAGGCAAGGATAGATACATTTTTGAACAGTAAAGAAATTAAGGATTATGGTGAGTGGGTGGGTAAGTGGAGCTGAGTCCACAAAAAGATCAACCATGATCTTACTGAATGGTGGAGCAGGCTCGAGGGGCCAGATGGCCTACTCCTGCTCCTAGTTCTTATGTTCTTATGCAAACCACTGTCACATTCATTGCCATTGGCAACATGTACCCTTGTGACTGATGAATATGTTCTTCCCTGAGAACATGCAAATCAGCAATCACCTGCCTCACAACCTCTTGTGTCACTGATGCTGAGTTTTTGATACTATACCCCATTCTTCATTGCCCTTTATTGCTTCTCACTGCCAACCCTGAGTAGCTGATCCCCATGCCCAGGGATGGCCTTACTTATCACGAGCTGGAAGCAAATGATTCCCTGGACCTCACTGATGTGGTTGACTAATCCCTGAAGGTACACACCCTAGCAATAGCCTCAGTGCCTCTATCTGAAATACCGTGTGAGCTGTGCCACTGTGTGTCAATGCACAAGTTCCCCTCTCCTTATTGCACCACTTACACAGCATCAGCCTCAGAAATGGATTGCACCTCTCTGAATGGCTACGTAGTTTTCTCATTTCCTTGGACATGATGCCATGTTTACCAGGCTGATTTCTGGGATGGCAGGTCTGTCATATGAGGACAGACTGAGTCAGTTAGGATTATATTCACTGAAGTTTAGAAGAGTGAGAGGGCATCTCATAGAAAGTTATAAAATTTTAACAGGATTAGACAGAGTAGATTCAGAATGAATGTTCCCGATGGTGGGGGAGTCCAGAACTAGAGGTAATAGTTTGAGGATAAGGGGTAAACCTTTTAGAACTGAGGTGAGGAGAAATTTTTTCACCCAGAAAGTGGTGAATGTGTGGAATTCACTACCACAGAAAGTAGTTGAGTCCAAAACATTGATGATTTTAAGAAATTAGATATTGTCCTTGGGGCTATAGGAATCAAGGGATATGGGGGAAGTGGGGTGGGGGGGGTGGGGGGGGGGTCAGGATATTGAATTTGATGATCAGCCATGATCATAGTGAATGGTAGAACAGGCTCCAAGGGCCGAATGGCCTACTCCTGCTTCTCGGTTCTATGTATCACTTCAAAAATGTAAAGCAGCCTGCATAGACCTCACAAGTGGCTCGTTAACTGGTTGAATTGATTATCTGCCACTTGAAGGCAGCTTTCCCTGACCCCTCCCTGAGGTGATGCCACCAAAATTGCCGGAAGGCGGGAATGTATTGAGAAACCAGGATGCCTGTCTCCAAACCCGTTTCTGCCTTGAGAGATACAACCATTTAAAATTCTTCAAAGCTAAAAATGGTTCAAATTACTCATTAAGATGTATACCATTCATAAAGGATACATGCTCTGCATTCGTAACATAAAATTCAGTTTGATTTAACGACTTTTCTCAACTGAAAGTCAACTTTATTAACAGCAGGGGGAAATAATATTAATGGGACTTTAAAGTCTGATCAGACAGTTAAATGTAAATGATTACTCCAAGTAGGCTTTATTTTCTCAATGAGTCTTTTGACATATTGTAGGGGCTGTGACAGATAATTAATTTATTATTATTGGATAGGAAATTGAGATTGATTCCCAGAAATGGTCGCCTATCCTATTATCAGTGAGGGAGAGAATCAACAGCGTTTAAACTAATGTAACCCTGCATACGGGTTTGTTATTGAGGTACTTAAGGCAGTGATTCTGATAACATCTTTCGTTTCATTTAGAAATTAAAACAAAGCATTGTACCACTAACTCCCCAGTAATTGCCACAAAAAGCAAGGCTCGATGGAACAATGCAGCATTAATTCTGCGCTTTGCTTAATTTCACAGCAAATCAGATCAGCCGATTATTAGTTCTGGATAAGCTTCGAGAGACAATAACATGAGATAAAATTAATATGCACATAGAAAATATGGGTTAATTAAGGAGAGCCAACATTGATTTCTAGTAGACGTGCACTGCCTGAAGAATTGAATCGGGTTCTTTCAGGAAATAACGGAGTGAATTGCCCAAGATTTCTTGTTCGTTTATTTGATTTATTATTGTCACATGTATTGGGATACAGTGAAAAGTATTATACAGACAAAGCATACTGTTCATAGAGTACATGGGGAGAAGGAAAGGAGAGGGTGCAGAATGTAATGTACAGTCATAGCTAGGTTGTAGAGAGAGGTCCATTCAAAGGTCTGATGGCAGCAGAGAAGAAGCTGTTCCTGGTATGCGACCTCAGACTTTTGTATCTTTTTCCCATCAGAAGAAGGTGGAAGAGAGTGTATCTGGGGTGTATGGAGTCCTTGATGATGTTGGCAGCTTTTCTAAGGCAATGGGAAGTGTAGACAGAGTCAATGAATAGGAGGTGGATTTGCGTGACAGACTGGGCTACATTCACAACCCTTTGTAGTTTCTTGTGGTCTTGGACAGAGCAGGAGCCATACCAAACTGTGATACAACCAGGAAGAATGCTCTCCATGGTGCATCTGTAAAGGTTGGTGAGAGTTGTGGTGGACATGCCAAATTTCCTTAGCCTCCTGAGGAAGTAGAGATGTTGGTGGGAGGGACCGGAACAGGCTGTTGGTGATCTCAACACCTAGAAACTTGAACCCCTCGACCATTTCCACTTCATCGCTGTTGATGGAGACTGGGGCATGTCCTCCACTATGCTTCCTGAAGTCGATGAATATCTCCTTTACTGACACTTTTAAATATCTGTTTATGAGATATGGTCAACACGGGCAAGTTTCATTCATGACTCAGCAGTAGTTGTGTTGAGAAGATGGTTATGACCATTCTCCTTGAATCACTGAAGTTTGTGTGCTGATGGTGCTCCCATCATGGTATTAATAATGAAGGGGGAAGATACCAGGTAGATAGGTGGGGGAAGGAGAGGATAAAGTCTAATTTGGTTGACTTGACACAGCACAGCCATTGTAATGTCCTCCGATGCCACACTGTCTTTCGCATCGGATTTAAAACTGTGACACACAATTTACTTGTGGTCAATTTAGGTGGAGTTTTGAAATGCAGAACTGACTGACTTCAGAGTGATTGAGGGGTCATGACCTCCATCATGACCTCCATCATTGTGGGTGAGAAATTCCAGGATTTTGACACAGTAATGAAGGATGAAAGTGGCATTGTACGTACAAGTTAGGATAATATGTGACTTGAGAGTAATTGTTCCACCAGAAATACAACTGAATTGCTGCTCTCATCCTTCTTGAGTGTAGAGGTCACAGGGCTAGTTGCTGTCAAGCTAACCTTGGTGAATTTCTGCAGTACACTAGTGGTAGCCACATTTTTACATACTCACCCTGGAGACTTTGGTGTAATTATATAGAATCCCTACACTGCAGAAGGAGGCCATTCGGCCTATTGAGTCTGCACTGACTCTCCAACAAAGCATCTTACTCAGGCCCTTCTCCCTTAACCCCACTTATTTACCCCATTAATTCCCATATCCTACTGGACACTAAGGGGCAATTTAGCATGGCCAGTCAACCTAACCCGCACATCTTTGGTCTGTGAGAGAAACCGGAGCATTCGAAGAAACCCACGCAGAGGGAGAACATACAAACGGCACACAGACAGTTGCCCAAGGTGGAATTGAACCCAGGACCGTGGTGCTGTGAGCCAGCAGTGCTAACCATTGTGCCACCATGCCGTCCCTATGTATTATGGATGCATGTTTATGTTTATTTATATGTACGTTTATTTTTCTCATACATATTTGTTACATTATGTATATTATGATAGATTATATATAATTGAATTATATATTCTTATGCTTGGATGAGACCCCAGAAATCCATTACACTTGTTGAAACAGCTGTGTCCCAGGGGAAATATTCCTTGATTGACAGCCCTAGCTTTCTGACCTCTGTTGTCAAGCACACAATGTTTATTTACACCAGATTAAGTGGCGTCAAGTGTTTGTGGTTTCTGTTATTGATCATTTAAAGCTTGAAGATACCAGAGCTGTGCGTGCATTCTGCTCAGGGCAAAAGGGAAACTAAGACTTGATCACCTGACTCATTCCCTTCTAGTGATGTCATGCTGATAATCCTTAAAGACATATTATTACAGCCACCCTCTTAGATCATTGCTTCTCATTGCTTGAGATCCCAGACTAACCTGACATATAACGTGGGGTTTTCCGGCCCTGCCTGTTGTGAGCATTGCCTGGCCATGCTGAAAGTCAATGGACTTTTGGATGGGACGCCAGATCTCCCTCAGCCAGTCCTGCCGCGACAGGGTCAGAAAATCCCAGCCATAATTTTCCTTCCTTCTCACTCCTATCTGCTGCTGTCCTGCACAGATTCTGAAAGAACCGAATAAGAGAACGTTAAGGATATGCATAGACCATGCAGCATTAGAAATCAAGAGATCTGTCTTGCAGTGTCTTTGCTGACTGATGAATACCATTGTTGCTATAAAAGTCAGCATCATAAGCAAATTTAACCATGGCAGATAGCTAAATAGCTTTGGCTTGCACTCTACTTGTTGTCGCAGGCCAGCGGGTTAAAAATTAGCATTTAGATGGAAAGTACATCGATCATAGAATGTTTTTGACCAGCCCTGCCCAGCTGAACCAACACATGCAATGTCTGGTACTTTCTTAATCCTTTCAACAAGGTGCAATTAACGTGGCAGATTTTTTTTAAAGATGAATATGCAAGCAAAATACTACAGTCATTGGAAATCTGAAATAAAAACAGAAAATACTCAACAGGTCTGGCAGCATCTGGGATGAGAGAAACATAGTTAACCTTTCAATTCTGTGATCTTTCATCAGAACTGGGAAAAGTTAGAAATGTCATAGGTTTTGAGCAAGTGAGAGAAGTGATGCGCGTTATCATACACGAGGCTAGATGCTCAGGAAATAAAGGCTTTTATTTGCTGTAACGAAGCAGCCAACAATTATATACACAATCCCAGACTGAGGGGTCCCAGCCAGAGCAGGGACCTTTATACCTCTCCCAGGAGGCGGAGCCCGACTGGGATGTACCACAACACTACAATACAAAGGTGTAACAACCCCACCCTAACCCCAACAGCAACAAGTAGCACAACCCATCCCTAACCCAACAGCAACATATGTACATCCTTGTAGTACTGGCCAGACCCTGGCTCAGTACTATCCAGTGGGAACCAACGATGGTTCACCACATTCACCCCTCCTTTGAGAACAAAGGCCGGTGGGGTACAAAAAAGAGAATAAAATGTCATCAGTCTATAAGTTCAGACGGTCAGGGGGACCGCACCGTCGTTGTGACCTCCTCAATACCGGCGGTGACACCGGAGTAGGCACTTGCGGTGGCGTTCTCTCCAAGTCGACGTCCAGCTGTTCTTCCACGGACTCACAGGCCGGTTGACCCTGAGGTGACGGTAGTCCATGGAGTCCCGACACGCCCTGAAGTGGCGACCATCCTCTGGATTCAGGCAAGCTGTACACGGGAGTAAAAGGGTTAAGCAATGGTCCCGATGCTGCCCACGCCGTGTCCGGGGGAGAAACAAGAGTTAAGGGGTTTGTAACAGGGGGTATGGGAGCGACAGGGGTTGCTACGTCCCCTGCTGGCGCCAGGTCTCGGATTGAGACCGTGTCCTCTCGCCCGTCAGGGTATGCCACATAGGCATACTGAGGGTTGGCGTGGAGGAGATGGACCTGTTCGACCAACGGGTCGGACTTGCGGGCCCTTACATGTCGCCGCAGGAGGACGGGTCCTGAGTACGTCAACCAAGACGGTAATGAGGTCCCCGAGGAAGACTTCCGAGGGAATGAGAACATCCTCTCATGGGGAGTAGCATTGGTTGCCGTACACAGGAGTGAGCGAATAGAATGGAGCGCATCAGGGAGCACCTCTTGCCAACGGGAGACTGGAAGGCTTTTTGACTTCAACGCCAGTAAGACAGCCTTCCAGACTGTAGCATTCTCGCGTTCCACCTGTCCGTTACCCCTAGGGTTGTAGCTCGTGGTCCTACTAGAGGCAATCCCGTATGAGAGCAGGAATTGCCTCAAGTCATCGCTCATGAACGACGAGCCCCTGTCGCTGTGAATGTAGCCGGAGTACCCAAACAGGGTAAAGAGATCACGGAATGCCTTGATACCGTGGCAGCGGATGTATCAGAGCAGGGAACAACAAAAGGGAACCTAGAGTACTCGTCAATGATATTGAGGAAGTACACATTCCGATCTGTTGAGGGAAGGAGGCCCTTAAAATCGACACTCAGTCTCTCGAAGGGACGAGTGGCCTTGACTAAATGTGCCCGGTCAGGTCGGTAAAAGTGCGGTTTGCATTCCGCGCAAACCCGACAGCTTCTTGTTACGGACCTGACGTCCTCCACCGAGTAGGGTAGGTTGCGGGCTTTTATAAAGTGGTAGAGCCGAGTGACCCCAGGATAGCATAGGTCATTATGGAGAACCTGCAAACGGTCCTCCTGTATACTGGCGCATGTTCCACGTGAGAGGGCATCCGAGGGCTCATTGAGTTTCCCTGGACGGTACATGATGTCATAGTTATAGGTGGAGAGTTCAATTCTCCACCGCAAGATCTTGTCATTCTTGATCTTGCCCCTCTGCGTGTTATTAAACATGAATGCCACGGACCGCTGGTCCGTGATCAGGGTGAACCGTTTTCCCGCCAAGTAATGGCGCCAGTGCCTGACGGCCTCCACAATGGCCTGGGCCTCCTTTTCCACCGCTGAATGCCGGATTTCGGGGCCTTGGAGGGTCGGGAAAAAAATGCGACGGGCCTGCCCGCCTGGTTAAGTGTGGCGGCCAGGGTGAAATGAGATGCATCGCTCTCCACCTGAAAGGGGATGGACTCATCAACAGCATGCATCGTAGCTTTCGCGATGTCGGCTTTTAATTTATCGAAGGCCAATCGGGCCTCTGGCGTTAGGGGAAATGTAGTGGACTTAATGAGCGGACGGGCTTTGTCTGCGTAATTGGGAACCCACTGCGCATAATAAGAGAAGAAGCCTAAGCATCTTCTCAGTGCTTTTGTACTAGCAGGCAAGGGAAGTTCAGAAAGGGGGCGCATACGGTCTGGATCAGGGCCAATGACCCCGTTTTCCACCACGTATCCTAGGATGGCTAGACGGCGCGTACGAAACACACACTTCTCCCTGTTGTAGGTCAGGTTCAGGCGAGATGCAGTGCGTAGGAAATTCAGGAGATTCGTGTCGTAGTCCTGCTGGTCATGGCCGCAGATGGTGACATTATCCAGGTACGGGAAGGTAGCCCGCAGCCCGTTCTGGTCCACCATTCGGTCCATAGCACGCTGGAAGACCGAGACCCCATTGGTGATACCAAAGGGAACCCTGAGAAAGTGATACAAGCGACCATCCGCCTCAAAAGCCATGTATTGTCGGTCCTCTGGGCGAATGGGGAGTTGATGGTAGGCAGACTTGAGGTCTATGGTGGAGAACACCTGGTACTGCGCAATCTGATTGACCATATCAGATATGCGCGGGAGGGGATACGCATCCAGCTGCGTGTATCGATTAATCGTCTGACTATAGTCAATGACCATCCAGGGTTTGTTCCCGCTCTTGACCACCTCGACCTGCACCCTCCACGGACTAGCGCTGGGTTGTATGATCCTTTCCTTGAGGAGCCGCTGAACCTCAGATCGAATGAAGATCTGATCCTCAGCGCTGTAATGCCTACTTTTAGTCGCAATGGGCTTGCAGCCTGGCACAAGATTCTGGAACAGGGAGGGTGTGGTGATCTTCAGCGTCGAGAGGCTACAGGCAGGGCGCGTTGGGCAATTTGGAGGCTGCTGTGGTTCTCCCACTGACAGTGAAGGGAGTGGCCCACCGTACTGTAGGGTTACACTCCTCAAGTGGACCATGAAGTTTAGTCCGAGAAGTATTGGCGCGCAAAGGTACGGCAACACTAGGAGCTTGAAACGCTCGTAAACTGTGCCTTGCACCTTCAAAGTTACCACGCAACTCCCTAGCACGGTGACAGACCGGGACCTCGATGCCATAGAAATTGTCTGTTTGGCAGGTTGAATCCGGAGTCCACACCGCTTCACAGTGTCTGGGTGGATAAAGCTCTCAGTGCTCCCGCTGTCAAACAGACAATAAACCACGTGGTCATTTACCTGGATGTTCATCATAGATTTGTCAAGCCTATGAGGCTTGGCCTGGTCCAGGATGATCGACGCCACCGTTGGTTCATGAGCGCCACTGCAGGCAGCTGAAATCGACGAGGAGGACCCCTGCTGGTCGTTCGCGGTCGGTGCCGACCAACATGGCCGCTCCCATAGGTCACACATGGGTGATGGCGCCAAACTCAGCGGCCCCTGGTGGTCACACACCTCCGACTCCGTCGACCGTAATGGCGTCGTCCTGGCCTCGCACGTGGACGAACCCCTCGATGATTTCGACGACGAAGAGCCGGGCTCTGAAGAATCGCAGGCCGCACTGCCATTCCTAGATTTAGATCGGCACACTTTCGAATAGTGCCCCTTCTTACCGCAGGCGGAGCACAACACAGCTTTAGCGGGACACCGTTGCCGAGTATGCTTCGCTCCCCCACAGAAGTAACACCGCGGGCCGCCTGGAGCTGCTGCCGTCGTCTGGCCCGAGTGTGAGCACGTCATTACGCAGCATTTCGAACCCGAGGGACGAGGAGGGATTGGCGACTGCTCCTGCCACGTTGTCTCCACGTGGTCTTCCGGATACAATACTAGGCTTTTGGAGGCCGTCTCCAGCATCTCCGCTCGCTCGATTGCCTGGGTAAGGTCAAGGTTACCTTTCTCCAGTAGTTTAAGTCGAATGTACGACGATCCGACTCCCGCCACAAACGCATCTCGGGCGAGGTCGTTCATACTCTGCTCAGCCGACACAGCTTTGCAGTTACAGCCCCTGGCTAGCTGTAGGAGCTCGTTCGCATATTCCTCCATCGTTTCGCCAGACTGCCGTCGTCGAGTGGCTAAGAGGTAACGAGCGTGTATTTCATTGGGCGGTTTGATATAACGTTTCTTCAGAAGCTCGAGGGCCTTTGTGTAATCGGTGGCCGCACGGATCGCGAGGTAGACAGTGTCGCTTACCCTCGCATGGAGGACCCGGAGTCTGTCATCATCTGTGGTGACCGCTGCGGAGGCTGCCAGGTAGTCTTCGAAACACTTCAGCCAGTGATCAAAGGTGTTAGAGGCGCCCACCGCACGTGGATCTAGTGTAAGGCGTTCCGGCTTCAGTATCTGCTCCATACTCTCTTTTTTTTTTCTTCGACGAGAGTTTAACAACAGGAAATAAAATTGATGCGCGTTATCATACACGAGGCTAGATGCTCAGGAAATAAAGGCTTTTATTTGCTGTAACGAAGCAGCCAACAATTATATACACGATCTCAGACTGAGGGGTCCCAGCCAGAGCAGGGACCTTTATACCTCTCCCAGGAGGCGGAGCCCGACTGGGATGTACCACAACACTACAATACAAAGGTGTAACAACCCCACCCTAACCCCAACAGCAACAAGTAGCACAACCCATCCCTAACCCAACAGCAACATATGTACATCCTTGTAGTACTGGCCAGACCCTGGCTCAGTACTATCCAGTGGGAACCAACGATGGTTCACCACAAGAAGATAAAAGGAAGAGAATGGAAGGACAGTTCTTTGACAGGCTAGAGGGCGGAGAGGTGAATTGGGAAATGTTTTCATCTCTGCTCATGAGGTGGGGAGACCAAACGTAGACTGGGTGACAACATTGCAGAACCCCTCCACTCAGTCCACAAGCATGACCCCAAAATTCCTATTGCCTGTCGCTTTGATCCTTCACCCTGCTCCCACTCTGACCTTTCTCCCCTTGTCCTCCTGCAATGTTTCAATGAAGCTTAACACGAGCTCACAAGGAGCAGCTCATCTTTCTCATTGCTTCTGGAGATCTGCCTTCACGACAGCCTCCCACCTCATAGAACCCCCAACATGATCAGCCTGCTCCTGCCTCTTTCCCAGAAGAGGAATGAGCTGATAGACTCATCATTTCAGCCTCTCCTTGCTCCACTGAACCGATTGCTTCCTCTTTCAGCATTCTGAAGGGACTGTTCACTCCATGATACCCCGATCCACTTCTCAGTCACCCTCCATATCCCTTCCCTTCTTGTGGCATCTTTCCAAGCAAGCATAGGAGATGCAATACCTCTCCTTTTTAATGTCACCCTTCTTACTGTCAAAGGCCTCAAACATTCCTTTCAGGAAAAATAGTGATTTATTTGTAGTTCTTTCAATTTAGTATGCTCCATCCGTTATATAATATATGGTCTCATCTACACTAGGGAGATGAAATGCGGACTGGGTGACTGATTTATGGAGCATGTCCACTCAATCTACACATGTGACCACAAACTTCCAGCCACCATCGTTTTCATTCTCCACTTGGTTCCACTCTGACCTTTCTGTCCTTGGCCTGCTACAGTGTTCCAATGAGACTCAATGCAAGTCAAGGAACGACACCTTGGGCCCGATTTTACGAAAATTATGCGCCCGTTTTCGGGCGCGAAATCGTGGTAAAGTTGGGCGTCGGGCCTAAAACGCAGTACAGACCCGACCCAAGGCCAATCGCGCCTTTACCAATGGCCGATCCGGCGCGTGCCCGAATCGGCCAGCAGGCATTTAAATCGGCATAATGAAGCCCGCGCGCAACTTACCCAAGGATTCCCACTTTACGAGGCTCCGATCCGATCGACACCCGCGCATTTACCGTGTTGCTGAATTCAAGTCCGATAGGGCTTCAACTCAGCAACTGAACCGCCGAATCGCCCCCGACCACCCTTCACGGACTCGCCCCCGCGAATCACCCCGGCAGCCCACCCCCCCCCCCCGCGGTCAGACCACCCCGGGACGCAGGCCCTGCCAGCAGCCGCCCCCCCTCCCCCCGCCCCCCGGAATCGGAGCCCCCGGGCCCCCGACCTACCTTGATCGCTGGTGTCCGTCGAAAGCATCTTGCCATCCTGGATCCTGGCCTTGCTCTGGGGGTCCTGATGGGTAGGATAACGTCTCTTCACTGGGGGGGGGGTGACATCTCTTCCCTGAGGACAGGGGGGTAGGGGGGTGATGTGTCATCTCTTCCCTGAGGGGGGGAGGTAGGGGGGGGGTGTGACGTCTCATCCCTGAGTGTGGGGGGGGATTTGACGTCTCCTCCCTGAGGGGGGGTGGGGAGGTGTGGGACGTGATGTCTCTTCACTGGGGGGGTGGGGGGGGGGGGGGGTAGGGGGAGGATGTGACGTCTCTTCCCTGAGGAGGGGGGGGGGGGGGGTTAGGGGGGGATGTGACGTCTCTTCCCTGAGGGGGTGGGGGTGGGGGGGATGTGACGTCTCTTCCCTGAGGGGGTGGGGGTGGGGGGATGTGACGTCTCTTCCCTGAGGGGGGGGTAGGGGGGGATGTGACGTCTCTGCCCCTGGGGGGGGGGGGGGGCGGAGACATCACATTCCCCCACCCCCCAAGGGAAGAGACGTCACATCCCCCCCCCTACCCCCCCACCCCCCCCTATCCACCCCCCCACCCACCCTCAGGGAAGAGACGTCACATCCGACCCCCCCCCACAACCCACCACCCCTCCCACCCCCCCCACAACCCCCCCCCCCCCAACCCACCCCCCCCCCCCCCCCCAATCACCAGGGAAAGTCAAAGGCAGCGCAGACAGCAGCGCTGTTAGCGCTGCCTTTGACTTTCACGCTTAGGCGCGCTGAGTGCTGACGGCCTCGAAC
This sequence comes from Mustelus asterias, assembly GCF_964213995.1. Lineage (NCBI taxonomy): Eukaryota > Metazoa > Chordata > Chondrichthyes > Carcharhiniformes > Triakidae > Mustelus > Mustelus asterias. The sequence continues at coordinate 34,239,063 of NC_135804.1, forward strand.
TGCGCATGCGCAGTTTGGGTCTCCGACAGATGCAAATGCACTAGGCCCTGCCCACTGGACCCGCGCCGAAAAAAGGCGTATGGGGGCGCTGGAGCACGGCTGCCGGGCGCGGGTCTGATTTACAACCGCGCCCGGCATTTAGAACCGATTTGGTAAAATCGGCCCCCTTATCTGTTGACGCGCCACTTTACATTCCTTATGGACTTAATACAGGGTCAAACAATTTTGGATCATATCCTCTATCCCATTTTGTTTCAGTTCTCCATTTGGTTTGATATTTTTCTCGTTTATCCCCCTTTTTTTTCTTTTTTTCACTCCTGGAAGCTATTCAGGATTATAAAACCATAAGAAATAGGAACAGGAGTCAGCCATTTGCCCCTCAAGTCTGCTCTGCCATTCCGTAGGATAATGGCTGAATTCACATTTTCCAGGTCCACTTTCCTGCCCTTTACCCGTATCCCTTGATTCCCTTACTGATCAAAAATCAATCTATCTCAGCCTTAAATATACACAAGAGGTGGGATTTTAAGGTCTTCCTCGGGCGAGATTGTAAAATCCCCCCTGAGGCCAATGGATATTTCCGTTCTGGGAGCCTCGCCCGTGTTGATTCTGGAGTGGGCGAGGCGAGAGAGTTCAGGTCAAGGGCTCTGGACCAACAGCTCTCTGTGGCAAGGAGTTCCAAAGACTCATAATCCTTTGAGAGAAGAATTCCTCCTCATCTCAGTCTTAAATTGTCGTGCCTTTATTCTGAGACTATGCCCTCTGGTCCTAGACCCCCCCATGAGGGGAAACAACCTCTCAGCATTTACTTTGTCAAACCCCTTAAGAATCCGATATGTTTCAATGAGATCACCTCTCATTCTTCTAAATTCCAATGAGTTGAGTCCCAATCTGTTTAACCTTTCCTCATAAGACAATCCCTCCAGACTGGCAATCATCCTCGTGAACCTACTCTGAACTGCCTCCAGTTAAATATTGGGCATATTTTACTGGTTTATCCTGCCCATCAATGGGCAGAGCAAACTGGTAAAATCATGCGAAAGTTGAGAAATCAGGATCATGTCCGATTTCTTGGCTCTCGCGATCTTAAGAGAACCGAATTTCTGGCAAGGGGTGGCAAGGTGGCACAGTGGTTAGCACTGCTGCCTCACAGCGCCAGGGACCCGGGTTCAATTCCGATCTCGGGTCACTGTCTGTGTGGAGCTTGCACATTCTCCTCATGTCTGCATGGGTTTCCTCTGGGTGCTCCGGTTTCCCCATACAGTTCAAAGATGTGCAGGTTAGGTGGATTGTCCATGCTAATTTGCCCCTTAATGTTAGGGGGACTAGTAGGGTAAATACATGGGGTTGTGGGGATAGGGCCTGGGTGGGATTGTTGTCAGTGTAGACTCAATGGGCTGAATGGCCTCCTTCTGCACTGTAGGGAATTATAGAGTCAGCTGCTCGCCCATTTCTGGTGAGAGTCTGAATATATTATTTAAATTTATTCTAATATTCATTAACATGTGTTTAGTGAGGTTGGCACTCAATCATGTGGGCTCGCTTTATGGACTTTATGGCCTTTATGGACTCGCCAGGAAAGGTTCTCTTCAGCGAGGAAAAGACCTGCTCCCCACGAATGGGGGAACAGTCGCTTTGCCCATGCTGGTAGAACCAGAGGCCATTGAGGCCTCCCAGGGAGGCTGAGAGCAAAGGGTTGGGGGGTGGTGAGGGGAGTGCCAGCCTGGCCATGCCATTCTGGCACCTTGACACTGACAGCCTGGCACCTTGGCAATGTCCACTGGGCAGTGCCAACGGGCAGGGATGAAGATGGTGAGACCTGAAGGGGGCATGGCTATGGGAATGGGGCTTGGAGGAGGCAGGGCCTTGAGGGGGGGGAGTCTGGAGGGGGTGGGGCCAGGTTGGGGTGGTCTAATCAGTGAGGGGGGACCGCTATGCATTCTGCCGGTGATCGATGGGGGTGGTGGAGGTGCTGCCACTCTGCATTGCGATTGGTGGAGGGAGGGAATAAGGGGGCCGCTGTGCATTCTGTCGGAGATCAATGAGAGGGGAGGGGGCCCATCTCCGCTCTGCATTGTGACCTGTGGTGGAGGGAGGGGGGGGGGGCAATTGGTCTGGGTGGCAGTGGGGCCATGGATTGGGCTGAGGCTGCAATGGCAGAGGTCTGACAGCTTTCTCTTTCTCTCTCTGTCAGGCCTCTGCTTTTGCTATTGCGCATGTGCAGCTACAGAGGTATGCACTTGCGCAATAGCTCCCTCTACTACCGTCAGATGATTTTAGCCCCACCCACTGCCTGTAGTAGCTAGAAACAGTCCAGCCCATTTTTTAAACCACTATGTGCACAGGATTGGGTGTAAAACTCACCCAAAAAACAGATCTGCAACTCTCCCATTTTCATGTTGGCTGGGCACTTAGAATTTTTCTCATAAAATACTGCCCATAATCTTTCCTTAAATAAGGGGACCAAAACTGCTCACAATACTGCAGATGTGGTCTCACCAATATCTTGTGAATTTGCAGCAAGACTTCCCTCCTCTTATACTTCAACCCTTTTGAAATAGGGACTAACATTCTGTTAGGCTTCCTGATTACCTGCTGTACCTGTGTGCTAGCTTTCTGTGTTTCATGCACAAGTATCCCAAGTCCCTTTGTGTTGCAGTTTTCTGCGGTTTTTTTTCCCATTTAAATAATACTCTGCTCTTTTGTTCTCCCTTCCAAAACGAACAACTTCACATTCTGCCATTCACATCTCCCCATGAGATATTTTGTTTATTTACTAATCCCATTACCACTCACTTTGGCCATTCGCAGTGAAACCTTTAGTCATTTCATCTCTCCTGCCCTCAGCCCTATCACAGCCTTCCCTTTTGTTCCTCCTCCTGCCTTCCTCTTTCATTCACTTAATCAAAGCATTTACTAGATTGGGTGAAAGGTCGGCAACCTGAGACGTCAGGCTGAATTATCCTGGTCCTGAGGATTGGAGATGGTGAGGCAGGGAAAATATCAGGGAACCATATCAGGTCTGCTTCCTGATGCAGTCCCATCCTGGCAACTTTTCCCAGGGACAGGCTGAGAATTATTGGCTACCCAGCCCAGGGGGCAGACAGCCAATTAATTCAACTAATGCCCCAGTTAGGGTCCATTTTGTACTGTTACCAGTATTTATGACATTGGAGTGGCCCCTTGCCATGTGCAGAGGCTGCCAGCTCAATTGAGGTGGCCCTTTGGCACCAGGCTTGGGGTCCATTAGAGCTGGGAGCTCCATGTCCCAATGGTGAAGCAATGGGGTTGAGACCAGTGAGAAAAGGCCTGCAGATGGCTTCCTTCCCCACTTTAAAGCTTTTACTGGTTTCAGGAGTCTTCTGTGAAGCCTTTCTGCATTGGCCAGCAAGGGCACCTCTGTGGAGTACCTCCATCTTGTGGCACCCTTACAGTCCTTGACCTACCTCAGCAGTGACCAGTTGCCATGGTGGAGCTGCCAAACCTCCAAAGCTAAAAGCCCTCTGATTGGGCCTACCGCATCAGGAGCCCACCTACCCTCCTTAATAGGATGGTGAATGCAGAGGTAGCCAATGAGGGGCCATCACCCGAAAGATTGTGCCCCTGGTCTCAATGCTGGAAACTTTGAGCTTGGTACCTCATCTAGCCCATACCTCAGGGTCCTTAAGGCGTCTGGAAAATTGAGCTCAGTAACTCTGCTTTCTCCCTCCACAGATGCTGCCAGGCCTACTAAGTGTTTCTAGCATTTTCTGGTCTTTAAGTTTTTGAAAAAAGGTTTTCTTCAAAGAAAGTACACTTGGATAAATGACCCACTTCAATACATCACTTCAGATATTAGTGTTTTTAAAAATCCCATGTAAAAAAACCCTGCATTTATTGTACCTGCCAAGTGTCAGTGGCTAATTGAGAAATATTATCATCTGTGCAGTGACCTTGGTATGAGTGTGTGTCAATATTTCTCAGCAATGTTGGAAAAGAATTGTTTGACTTGTTAAACGCAATGACACTATGAATTAATTCATAAAAGAGCATTGAATCTTTTTGCTGTGCATCGGAATGAAAAAATTCCCAGCTTTCAGTAAGAGTGTGTGGTGATTTGATAAACTCACCTTCTGGTTTGGTCTATTTAAGGTGAGGCATTGGCCCAGTGACGGTCGGGTTTTATTTTTGTCTCAAAGCTGAAGCCTGGAAGGAAGAAAGTTAAGCTTGTTCCAACAAAAAAATAATCTTCTGACCTCTGACAACCAATCCAACCATCATAAAAATGTTGAACTTTCATGCCAAGAAGAGTGGCAGCTCAGTAACAATATGTCAATAATCTAAATGTATTTCATTAAATGTTTCACACATACAACACTCTCTTTCTAAAATGGCAACCTCTGGATAGAAGCCATGCCGGATTTTGGATTTTACCAAATCTGAGTTGTGGGGTGGGGGGGTTGTGGGGGGGCAGGGGGGGGTGGGTTGGGGGGGGGTGGGTTGGGGGGGGGTGGGGGCGTGGGATGGTGTTTGGGGGTCCAGGTTTAGAACTGCTGCCTCGCAGCGCTAGGGACTCAGGTTCCACTCCAGCCTTGGGTGACTAGATGTGTGGAGTTTGCACGTTCTCCCCGTGCCTGTGTGGGTTTCCTCCTGGTGCTCCAGTTTCCTTCCACAGTCCAAAGATATGCAGATTCAGTGGATTGGCCATGGTAAATTACCTCTTGGTGCAGGTTAGGAGATTAGCAGGGTAATTACGTGGGGTTATAGGGATAGGGCATGGGTGGGATGCTTTATAAGAAAATGCAGACTTGATGGGCCAAATGGTTTCCTTCTGCACTATAGGGATTTTATGAAATTCTATGAAGGGTTATTCGGAGTGCAGGAATAGAGCAATGTCTAAGCGGCTAAGCAGATAGCTAGTCCAATGCAAAGTGGTGCCAAGTCAAATTGTCCAGGTAAGCGAATTATAATTGAGTAAAATATATAAAAAATATGCATGGCACAGTCTAAATATGTCCTGTTTTTCTGACAATTCCAGTTTTGAGGCAGCTGGTTTTGAGAAGGTGTACCTGCACTTCCCACTTACAAAACCTGACATCATGTTGTCATACCTTTACCATTATAAATTCTTGTGCCCATATTTAAAATGAAAACATTGACTTTTGACTGGGTTAATGCAAGCTTTGCCCCACCTGAGAAGATCTAACATCAATTCAGCATTTATAGAAGTTCATAAGCTGATCTGATTTCAAGAACAACGAGAACAAACAAAAAAGAACAGTACAGCACAGAAACAGGCCCTTCAGCCTTCCAAGCCTGTGCCGATCATGATGCCCTAACTAAACAAAAAAAATCCTTCTGCTCTTACTCAGTCCGTATCCTTCTATTCCCTCCCTATTCATGTACACATCCAGATGCCTCTTAAATGTTGCTTCCACCACAGCTTTATTCCAGCGACCACCACTCTCTGTGTGAAAAGCTTCCCCCGCACATCTCCCTCAAACATTTCCTCTCTCACCTTGAACCTGTGCCCCTTGTAATTGACACTTTCACCCTTGGAAAAAGTCTCTGACTATCCACCTATGCCTCTCATAATTTGGTAGACCTCTATCAGCTCTCCCCTCAGCCTCCATCTTTCCAATGAAAACAATCCTAGTTTATTCAACCTCTCCTCATAATTGCCTTTGAGGCCAGGCAACATCCTGGTGAACCTTCTTTGCACTGCCTCCATGGCTTCCATGTCCTTCAGGTAGTGTGGTGACCAGAACTGCACGCAATACTCCAAATGTGGCCTAACTAAGATTTTATCGCTGCAACATGATTTCCCAACTCTTGTACTCAATGCCCTGGCTGATGAAGGCAAGCATGCCATATGCTTTCTTAATCACCTTGGCCACCTGTGTTGCCACTTTTAGGGAACTGTGGTGTAATTTGGAATGAGTATGGATTCTTGTTTATCATTTATGCTTTTATAACAGATTGCTCAAAGTGCTTTCTGTACTGTTTCCATCGACCAATTTTCTTAGTGTAAAATTTTTAGTTGTAAAGTAGGGATAATGACAAAATAAAAAAACACATGTTTTGCAAAATTTAATACAATAAAACACAGTTCAATGGATAAATATAATTTGATGCTTTCCTTAAAGATTGAAATGCTCCAAAAGACTGGGCTTGGAGTTAATACTTTATCTAGGGTTATGATGTTGTTAGCTAAATGCAGATCACACAAATGCCAAGGCTTTATAAAGATATAAGTTATATTCAAGATATATTTTTACAAGAGAGGCTGTTGGTGTTACTAATAGAAAATACACTGTGCTGTTTACACAAAGTATTCCAACTTTTGTCTTGTGTTCAATTTTATAACACACGTTTAACTGGAAGAAAATCTTTCCTCATCCTAATTTAAGATTTTTTTGTCCAGCATAAATTGAGGGTTGAAAACAATGGAAAACTTTAAATTATCTCTTGCATTTCTGTTGACTAATAATCTAAACATGCTAATTGTAGCATCTGTGACACAGCGATACAGAGATAGAGATGGGCAGCTGCCCTGGGGATTGTGCCAATTTGTGAGAGAATCATCATAATAAGAGTATATATACCAGAAATTCCAACCAGAATTTCCCGACCCCCTCTTTACACTCCAATATATAATCCTATTCTCCAGTGATTCCCATCAGTCCTAAGAAAGGGACCCTGGAGAGAAGCTCAATGCGTCATGTTCAAAACCAATAGGCAGAATTTTCCCCTTTTTGCTCAAAGTGCCAACTGAAGCATGAAAACCGATGTGCAGCTCGCATGCTTCACTCACCACATTGTGCAGCAGTCTGTAAAAAAACTGCAGGCATCGCCCACGTCATCACACTGGCGGAATAGAGCCAGAAAATGCCAGCAACACAGGGAAATCCCAGGTTCAGGACACCTTTTTAAACGGGCGCCACGATCTCCGAAAGAGACAAATATGTTTCTGGCCGTGATCGGCCCAGGAACTCAATTTTAGGCTGGCTGGCCAATCAGCAGACAGCCAGCGTGAAATGCATGTTGAGAGAGCTCAGCGCTGCCAAAGGCGGAGTGGGGAGAAAGAGGGCGGACACCAAGAAAAGGGATGGTGTGGACTATGGCTTCTTATGGCCTTGCTCAAGATGGACAACTGCTGTCTTAGTGAGCTACAGACCTCTACGCATTCGATATGATAAAAAAACTGCCGCAAATTGTGTCTAGGCAGCACATTCAAGCACCTGACAGCAGAACTCAGGAAGTCTCAGTCCCCAGATATTCTTTTACATTTTATTTCAACCCTGACCTTTCACCCCGCTCTGGATCGAGGTTGCAGCTAAAATCTGAAGGCAGCTTGGCCAATTGGCCCGCCCGCCAACCATAAAGGTAGACGGGCCACATGAAATCACTTTTTAATTGATTCCTTAATGGGCCTAATTGCTCACTGAATTGTCAGCGGGCGCGCATCTGACTGAAATACGGTGTGAGTACGTGATGATGTCGGGACACGCACCCAACGTCCTCTCGCGTGATTTCACGCACTTCCGGGTTGTGCATGTGCCCACCTGAGCAATATAAAATTCTGGCCCTGACTTTTGCATTGGATTGTGTTTTACACACAAGGTCATCGTTCAAGTGTATTTTTCAATTCATTGAATGACTGCCATTTCTTGTGCACCAATTACTTTAGCATAAGATCAACTGGACTAATGCTTGGCAAATGACAGAATAACATTTTTATGAAGACTTAACAAGAGAATGCACTCCCCCGAACTCAAAACCTGATTGGACTCAAGCTGGCAAAGATGCTAAACTTCCCATATGGTATAACTTTTTATTAATTGGATAACTACATCATTGATTAACCTACATGGAACGATAAACAGATCTGCATCTGCTTAATATGTACCCAGCTGAGTTCCCCTTTAATTACTGTGGCCTTCCCAGACACTTGGCTTGCCAAACAGTCAACATTTCTACGAATTCCAGCTGTGCATTTACATTGCTGTCTCTGGCTAGGCAAAAGCAAATGAGATTGGGACCAAGTTAAGTCAAAATGCTCAATAGTTTCTATGCTTTATGGTTAATATTTGGATTTTTTCATTTGAAGTTTTGTTTGTGTATTACAATCCCTGTTAAATGCTCTTAACACAGAAACAAGCACTGAACTGTTCCAACGCAGAGGAGCAGGTATTTGACACTGCTGCTTGAAATCCTTCCAAAGTAATTGAAAATGTTTAATAGAACCTGGAGAGCCAACATATCGAAATTGTAACTGTGGGAATGGGCCATAATGATAAGCACTCCACATCTTCTCATGCTTTTATTGATTGCCCACTGCAAGGAACTTGGAATTAATGTTTCAGGAAGAATGGCATAGTCAAAAGGCTGGGTCATTCAGCCCCTTAAGCCTGGTCCACCATTCAGTTCGATCATGGCTGATCTGTATCTTAACTCTATCTACTCTCTGTGGTTCTGTTACCCTTAATACTGTTGTTAAACACAAATCTATCATTCTGTTTGCAAATTTTCAACTAACCTAACTGCCCCATTTTTTTTAATGGGGAAAGAGAGTTTCAGGTTATTACTACACCTCGTGTGAAGAAGTACTTCTTGACATCATCGCTGAATGTCATTTGAAGCTTATACTCCTTGATCTGGACACTCTGACCAGAGGAAAGAGTTTTGTTTCTCTAATTTACCCTACCTATGTCCTATGGGACAGCATGGTGGCACAATGGTTAGCACTGCTGCCTCACAGCGCCAAGTACCTGGATTCGATTCTGGCCTTGGGTCTCCCCGTGTCGGTGTGGGTTTCGTCCGGGTGCTCCAGTTTCCTTCCACAGTCCAAAAATGTGCAGGTTAGGTTGATTGGCCATGCTAAATTGTCCCTTAGTTTCAGGGAGCTTACCAGGGTAAATAAGTGGTGTTACAGGGTATAGGGCCTGGGTGGGATTGTTGTCAGTGTAGGTTCATTAGATCAAATGGCCTCCTTCTGCACTGTAGGGATTCTGTGATTCTATGATTCAAAACCTTTAATAATCTTAAGCACCACAAGTTGATCACGCCTTGGTCTTCTACATTCAAGGAACTGCAGGCAAAGTCTCTGCAGCCTGTCCTCATCATTTAATCGTTTAGCTCTGATATCATTCTGATGAAGGCCAATACATCCTTCCCAGAACATATTGCAATACTCCAGGTACTGTCTTTCCAGATCTCCATACAAGTATAATATAACTTTATTCTCTTGTTTTCTAGTGCTTATGTGATAGAAGTCAGCTACGGACACCTTTATGCTATCTCCATTCACACAATTAGCAATTTACATTTATAAAACACCTTTAACATGGTAAAATGTCCCAAACTGCTCCACTGGGGCCTTATCAAACAATATTTGACACTGACCCACTGAGGTCATTATTAGGGTAGGCAACCAGAAATGTGTTCAAAGAGGTAGGTTCTAAAGAGTTTAGAGCAGTAGAGAGGTGCAGAGTTTCAGTGAGGGAATTGCAGAGCACAGAGACCTGTGGTGGACCTTGGCAGCTGAAGGCACAGCCCCCAGTGCTGGGGTGAAGAAAATCAGGAATGCACAAGAAACGAAAACTGGAGGAATGCTGAGTTCTCAGTTATACAGTTGGAATCGGTTTCAAATATAGAAAGGCAATGAAGGGATTTGAACACAGGGATGAGAATTTTAAAATCAAGGCATTGCGAGACCAGGAGTCAGTGTGGGTGAGCAAACGTATTAGTGACTGGAGATCAAAACTTAACGTGAGCTAGAATAATAGCAGTAGAGCTTTGGGTGAGGTTTACAGAGCGTGGAAGAGTCTCCAGGAAAGAGTTTGGAGGTAAAAAGAAGCTGGGGTGAGGCTTTAAGCTGCAGATAGGCCAAGGTAGGAGTAGAAATGAGTGATGTCACAGGGGTGAAGTTGCTAGTTTTGGTGACAAAGAGGGTACGGGATCGGAAGCACAGCTCAGATTAAAATAGATTGTGAACGGTCTGGTTCAGCCTTAAGCATTTGTCACTCAGCATCAGGATCTCAGGATGGCGTCTGGATCCCAACCTTGAGGCCCTTTGAAATTCATGTTCAATGATTCAGGTCAAAGATCTTCCATCAGTCCTGGAAGAAAATAGAAATGTAACAGGTTTGAATCAAATACAGAGACAGGGAAAGAGGACAGGGGAGGAACGAACAATAGGGAAGGTAGAAAGATTAAAACGACAACAAGAATAATGGTTGAGGGGAAAATGGAATGGTAATAGGACAAGTGAAGAAAGAAAAGATGGATCCAGAGGAGGTCTGACAAAATAAGACTGATCGTGAATTGAAATGATCAAACTCAACATTGAGTCTGGAAGGCTGTAAGGTTCGGAACTGAAAGACGATATGCTATTCCTCCAGCTTCTGCTCTGTTTTGTTAGTACAGCGTGTCAGAGTGGGGGTGGGCAGAGAATCAAAATGACAAACGAGCAGAAGTTCAAGGCCATACTTGCGTATTGAATGTAGGTGTTCCACAAAGTGATCACTCAATCTGTCTGTGGTCTCCCCAGTGCTGAGGAGACTGCATCATGAGGAGCAAATACCATATTCTAAATTGAAAGAAATACACTTAAGAATCATAGAATAGAACCACAGAATTCCTACAGTGCAGAAGGAGGTCATTTGGCCCATCAAGTCCGCACTGACAACAATCCCAACCTATCCCCGTAACCCCACATATTTACTCTACTAGTGCCCCCGAAACTAGGGTCAATTTAGCATGGCCAATCAACCTAACTCGCACATCTTTGGACTGTGGGAGGAAACGGGAGCATCTGGAGGAAACCCATGCAGACGCGGGGAGAACGCGCAGACTCCGCACAGACAGTGACCCAAGCCAGGAATCGAACCCGGGTCCCCGGCACTGTGAGGTAGCAGTGCTAACCACTGTGCCACCGGGCCGCCCTCAAATGCTGTTTCCAAAATCTTTAAGTTTTGCATCAATCTCAAATAATTCTTTGCACTTTCTACACTTGTGCAATATTTTAGCATAGTTTTAAATGATCTGTGAATTTTAAGACTTCCATGTTTATCCTTGTTCTGACACCATGTAAGGATTTGCTGCTGATTTAAGCAACTGCTCTCATCCTAGTGCTCATAGCATGTCGCAACCTTGCTTTAGCACAGTTGCCACTAGATTCTGCAGTCAAAACAGGGTCACCTTCCCATCTGCCCCCAACTCTTGAGACCTTGGTTGGGACCCTGCCACGATGGCTAAATCCAGCCTAATGATTCCAGATGGTGACCTTTCATCAGCACTTGATAGAAGTAACAGACACTATTCATGGCCTGTCAATCACAATGGAGCATAATTCTTGTCTGAGGGGAGAGGAAGACAAAGAGGAAGCAATATGTCAAAAGTGGCAATGCCAGAACAGGTGTGATAAAAGCAGAGAGACTGGTAAAATAGAGTCCTCACAGGAAGTGGGGTAGAAGGAAATCTAATCAAGGAACCAGTGGAGTCAGTGGACTTGCTGTGGAAATTTGTTGATAGTTTATCCACAGGAATAAAAAGAGAGATGTTGATAAAAGAAAAAAAGAGTTGATGATCAATTGTGTGAAGACAAAGGTGGGCTGTAAATTTGGAACAAAACACATCCGCACTTTTTGTGCGTGTGCACATGTATTAGATCAATTTTGTGATGTTGCGTTAATTTGGGGTAAATGTGTGAGAATAAGTAATCATGTTTATTGCAAACTCACAAAACCTTACTGCTGAATTATTTAATTGGAATACACACTCCAAGGGTAATAAAAAGTACACCTCTTTCAATATAAAACATTACTGTTAACAGGCAGTAAGAAAGTAAACACAAACGGTGTTCCACCTGCCATGGGAATCGTTGGGAGCAAGATTGAAAATTTGGCAGGTGATTTAAGTGTCCATTGACCTCGAATGGGAGTTTCCGGTCTCAGGGCCGGCACAACCAGAAAATTCTTCCCATAGGCCAGAACTTTCTGGCCGTTCGTACTGGTGGGATGTTCTGGACCTGCCAGTTTCGTGGCAGCTAGGGTTGAATTCAATGGAAACCCTGTTGACAACAGTGGGACCAGAAGATCCCACTACCAGCCAATGGTGGGCCACCTCCATGGCAGGTTGCATGGGAAATCCCACCCATATTGCTGCTGACTCATTCTCTGCAAGCAAAAGGAATTTGTTCAAATCTTGCACTCTTTTGAGTTAGTTAGGAGCTTTGGAAGCCTACAGTTCTCAACGATAAGACCACAATGAATCAGAGCCGGCTTGCCGACCAATCAGCACCCTTTTCTCCTGTAGTATAAATTGTCATGATTGTTTGAAATTTGGCATTCTTGTGTTTGTCCTGATGAGTGTGAGACAGAACACTTTGACAACATTTCTCCCTTTTGAGCAATATCTTTATTGGTGCTGCTGCCTGAGATTGATTTGACCTCTTCAATTGGTATCGCGTACTCGCATTGCGTTCATTGGCAAATTTCAGCAAGTCCAAGAAAGCGGTGGACCCAATGTTAAAGTCAAAAGTCTGCGCAAGTATTATTCTAATTGGGTGATTAAAGCATGTTAATTCTCCCGAGGAGGCAGCTTCCCTGTCAACTTCCAAAATTCTGTCCCACAGCTGGACTTCAACATCCATTCTCCATCACATTAACATTCGTTTCTCTGTTTTCATTTACTCTCTAGTATCTATATCCACTACAACCGTGAGATTCCCTAATATGGTTTTGATTCTCAGGTTAATGTATAAATAATAAACTAAAATTCTTCCAATGACAGACATGATTTATGTTGCAATGGCATAATCACAGCAGTATTCTCTCTTCCTCAAAAGGATTAATCTGAGATGGGTATCGAGGTGCAGCAAGCCTTCACACACACATCCATACCCTGTGCACGACATGCCTTCAGGTCCATCAAATTGTTGGAGACATATTTATAAATTGCATTTTAATTACGGTATTGCAAAACTTTGGCTGCAGAAAGTAAAAGGACAAACGCAGAAAATTACGCTCTTTGTCTGAATGCGCTCCACTGTGTGCGTCCTTGAAGAAAGCGTTCTGAAGGAATATTCCTTCTGTGTAATGTCTGCTGCTCAGTGAGTTGTATAGGGTAAGGCCTTTTAATACATGGCTGCTCAGAGTTATTTTTCCTGGGCGACAGAAATGCTGACAATTGATTCTGATGCTGACAGTTTCCTATGTGCCTTTTGGCCATGGTCTGAATGTAACTATATCCAAGTGTGGTTGGAAATCAATATTCCATATTTATACTTCTGTATCATTATGCGTCTTAAAACACAATCTCAGTAATCCTGGCTGCAGCACACTAACACCTGCTTGGCTGATTCAGTCATCTGTTACAATTTACAGCACTTTGGTGACATCAATATAATATTTTCTAAAACACCGCAGTTTATATGTTTGCATTCTTTTCTGTAATAATACATTTGTTAACATGGAGAATCATAGATTCCTGCAGTACAGAAGGAGGCCATTCGGCATTGCAGGCTCTTTAATTGTTATTTTATATTTAGTCCCACTCCTGGATTTTTTCCTCATGCACTGCAAATGTTGCCCCTTCAGATATTTATCTGATTCCCCTTTTTGAAAGTTATTATTGAATCTCATTCCACCAGGTTTTCAGGAAGCGTCTTTCAAATCATAGCTCGCTGTGTAAAAACAAATGTCTCCTCATGTCACCTTAAATGAGGGGATGCTGAAGTGCAGTAAACAACGCAGGACTCCAAGGCCTGAATTTTTCATCTGTCGGTCGTGCGCATTCAATGGACTCCGAAGTGGACAGGAGACATATTCCCGGCCATGGGCAGCCCTGGAGCGCAATTTCACACCGGCTGCCCAGTTAACAGCTATCCAGCCTGAAATACACTCTGTGAGAGGCTGATCGCTATCGGGGAGGGCAGGAAGAGGACAGGAAGTGGGCAGGGAGGATTGAAAAAGGGTGGGAAGAGGGCGGGAAGAGAGCAGGGAGGGTGGGAAGAAGAGCGTGGGACGAGGGCGGAAAGAGTGTGGGAAGAGAGTGGGAAGAGAGTAGGGAGGGCGGGAAGCAAGTGGGAAGATGGCAGGGAGGGTGGGAAGAAGAGCGTGGGACAAGGGCAGAAAGAGGGTGGGAGGAAAGTGGGAAGAAAGCAGGAAGGGCGGGAAGAGAATGTGAAGAGGGTGTCAAGAAGGTGAGAAGAGGGTTGGAAGAGAGTGGGAAGAGGATGGGAAGAGTGTGGGAAGAGGGTGGGAAGAGGGCGGGAAGAGGGCGGGAAGAGGGTGGGAAAAGTGTGGCATCCAGCAAAGAGAGAATGTGGGCTGGTGTATCTAATGTGCTCCCTCAGGGGGCAGCCACTGTGGAGCCATGTCAGGGAGTGCGAACCCTTGAAGTATAAATATTGATGTTAAAACTACACTGCCAATGCCTAGGCAGCAGAATCAAACACAGACCTCAGGCCCCAGGCACATTTTAAAATCTTATTTCAGCCCAGACAATTCTGGGTTTTGCAACTGGGTAGTTGCAGTTAAAACATAAAGGCTGCCCGGCCAATTGGCCCGCCCGCCAACCATAAAAGCAGATGGGCCACATAAAATTGCATTCAGTTGGCCCCTTAATGGGTGAAACTGTCTGCTTGACTGTCGGAGGCCGCACTTCTGGTTCTCGTATGCGCCCGTCAACCGAAATATTGCATGAGTGCGCAATGACATCAGGATGTGCGCCCGACACCATCTCATGCGATTTCATGTGCTACAGGGTTGGGAACGCGCCTGCACGAGCAACGTAAAATTCCGGCCCAAGGTACCCTCTGAAATAATCAGGAACCACCATGCGGTATACTAATGTGATTGAAGTCATGCCATTATTACATTCTTGCTATCTCCTGGCCTTTACGACAAAGGTAAACTAATTCTCCATTTCCTCCATATGTGACATATTGGCTGTTTAGGATTGCTAGACTGCATCTGGCTAGATTGTGCATATTATAGAGTCATAGAGATATACAGCATGAAAGCAGGCCCTTCAGCCTAACGCGTCCATGGCGACCACGTTTCCTAAACTGAACTAATCCCATTTGCTTGTGTTTGACCCATATCCCTCTAAAACTTTCCCATCCATGTACCTGTCCAAATGTCTTTTAAACGTTGTAATTGTTCCCGCCTCCACCACCTGCTCTGACAGCTCATTCTATATACGTACCACCTTCTGTGGGAAAAAGTTGCCCCTTTTTAAATTTTTAATTTTTCCCCTCTCACCTTAAACCTTTAAATTTTTCCCCTCTCACCTTAAACCTATGCCCTCTAACTTTTGACTCTCCTACTCCAGGGAAAAGACCTTGGCTATTCACCTTATCTATGCCCCTCATGATTTTATAAACTTCTGTATGGTCATCTCTCATCCTCCTATGCTCCAGGGAAAGAAGTCCCAGTCTATCCAGCCTCTCCTTATAATTCAAACCTTCCAGTCCTGGTAACATCCTTGTAAATCCTTGTTGCATGAGTTTGGGCTCACAAAATTGTTGCTGCCAACAAGTCAGATGAACAAACGTTGGATATGTCAGATTGCATCAAAATTGGGACCATTTACCATCACTCTTCCTACCGCATAAGCAGAACTGGGCAGACTTAACTAGAACCGTTCAAGGATAAACCTTCTCCTGCAAATGCAGTAGAGGAGGTGAACATTTGAAATGTCCAGGCAACTGATGGTTCATTGTGAATAAATGATCATGTATCATACAGGGGCAATTGATGGAAGGATTCGGAAGGGAGAATGGATTTTAAGAACGCAAGGGAAGGAACAACCTCAGCTGAAGTTTACCTTCTTACATAATGGATCTTTAAAGCAAGCTTCAAAATACTGCAAAATTGTGTGGGTTGGAGGTAATTGTGTATCATATCTGCTTGATGTATAGAGGTTTTCAAAATTTCAAGGTGATGAGAGGTTTTGATTGGGTGGAAAGCAAAAAAACACTCCCCCGATGAGTGGGTCAATTATAGATTCAACATCATTTGCAAGAGATCTAGAGGGGAGATGAGGATATGATTTTTCACCCACTGAACTATTGAAATTTGTAATGCACTTCATGGAAAAGGTTTTAAGTTTAAATTTATTTACTAGTGTCACAAGTAGGCTTACATTTGCACTGCGATGAAATTACTGTGAAAATCCCCTAGTTGCCACACTCCAGCACCTGTTTGGCTACGCTGAGGGAGAATTTAGCATGGCCAATGCATCTAACCAGCACGTCTTTCACACTGTGGGAGGAAACCGGAGCACCCAGAGGAAATCCGCACAGACACGAGAGAACATGCAGAAGCCACACAGACAGTGACCCAAATCAGGAATTGAACCCAGGTCCTTGGCACTGTGAGGTAGCAGTGCTAACCACTGTGCCACCGTGCCACCTGTGTGTGGTTGTGTGTGGAAGTTGATTCCATAAATAATGCTAAAAGGGAATTGGACAACCATTTGAGGATAAAGAATTTACAATGGAGGGGGTGTGGGACTATGCGTGGTTGCTCTTTTGCAGAGTCAGTACAGGCACAGTGGGCAAAATTGCCCACATTTCTATGAATGTTTAATTCTATGATAGCATGAATGTATCACATTGGTAGAACTGGTGAGATCATTCAACTTCTTTCGGTACTACAATGACAGTGACACTGGCATTGATAATTATGGGTATTTCCTGCACAATAAACCATGATATAATTGAATTGCACAAATTGATTCAATTGGGCTGATTGGGCTAGTTCTGTCCTGTGCTCCAACAGCTTGTGTGGCTACATAGCACCAATGACCGAAAAATTACCTCCTGTTGTGTGGTGTCTGTCTCTCTCTAAGACAAGATGTGGAGATACCGGCGTTGGACTGGGGTAAACACAGTAAAGTAAGAAGTTTAACAACACCAGGTTAAAGTCCAACAGGTTTATTTGGTAGCAAAAACCACAAGCTTTCAGAGCCTTAAGCTCCTTCTTCAGGTGAGTGGGAATTCTGTTCACAAACGGCATATAAAGACACAAACTCAATTTACAGAATAATGATATCTTAATGCTCTCTCCATTCACATTGTTTGTACCTTTAAGACTTGATTAGCTGTAAGTATTCGCATTCCAACCATTATTCATGTAAATTGAGTTTGTGTCTTTATATGCCCTGTTTGTGAACAGAATTCCCACTCACCTGAAGAAGGAGCTTAAGTCTCCGAAAGCTTATGGTATTTGCTACCAAATAAACCTGTTGGACTTTAACCTGGTGTTGTTAAACTTCTTACTGTCTTTAAGACAATGCAGTACAAGAGAGTCCCATGACTTGAGGAACCAATGGGAACTCAGAGTGAGTGATCAACCCACAGTGTGAAGTCCTTTCTCGGTTAGAATCATCTCGCAACCACTTAGTTAACATCCTAAGGAGTGGAGCATGACTCCAGGGCAGCCTAGGGCTGCAACTCCTGTACCTAGTTTCTCTTATCAATAAATTCCTTGTGTTGCTAATGAAGCCTGAAATCTCCTGACGAGTGCCACAACATAACACATTAGCGATGAGGTGGCTCAGTTGGATGGCACGGCCTTCCGATGAGTATCCGATTTAACTGAAGTTTGGAAAAGTGGGATACCCATCTGAGTGCCTGTTTTGGGTGACTAGACTCAGAACACTCAGAGAGATTTGTCCAGGTAGTGTCTGACCCTGAGGGGCAGATGAAGTAGCGAACCCAGTGTGACCAGCGAGTCGAGAAGTTTGGGAAGATATAAGAAAAGTTTAAATGAAGAGACATTAGCCTTCAGGAGGAAGGAAAGTAAAACTTGAGTAAAAGAACAAAAAAGGACAGGAGTTTTTGAAATAAAGGATGATATATCCAACCAGAAGAAAGGTGCGTTTCAGATTTAAAAAGGCGAAATCTGGAAAGAAGGCAGATATTGGCTGCAGTTAAACAAGTTCAGAAGTAAAAAGAGAAAAAAGTCCCAGGGAACTGCAGAGATTGTCCCAATAACAAGAGAGAGTGAAAAGCTGAGATTGCAGATCTCCCAATCTGAACAGAGCCTGCGGAGCTGCATCCTTGTACTACGGGGCTACAAGCAGTGAATATTCCTAGTTTTGGGAAGTCCTCTACCTGCTAAACAAAATGTTAAAAGATTACGGTCCTGAATGGATAACTCGGACTGTGAGTGAAATTAACAAAAAGAACAAAGAACAAAGAAAATTACAGCACAGGAACAGGCCCTTCGGCCCTCCACGCCTGCACCGACCATGCTGCCCAACTGAACTAAAACCCCCTACCCTTCCGGGGACCATATCCCTCCATTCCCATCCTATTATAGTATTTGTCAAGACGCTCCTTAAAAGTCACGATCATATCTGCTTCCACTCCCTCCCCTGGCAGCGAGTTCCAGGCATCCACCACCCTCTGTGTAAAAAACTTGCCTCATACATCTCCTTTAAACCTTGCCCCTCACACTTTTAACCTATGCCCCCTAGAAATTGACTCTTCCACCCTGGGAAAAAGTTTCTGACTATCCACTCTGTCCATGTCCTTTATAATCTTATAGACTTCTATCATGTCTTCCCACAACCTCCGTCATTCCAGTGAGAACAAACCAAGTTTCTCCAACCTCTAACCAAGTTTCTCCAACCGCTCTAAGAATCTAATCTAATTAAGAAGTGGCCAGTTACATCAAAACCTCAGAGAAAAACAAGGACAATGAAAAGGTAGTAGTAACTACGAGATCTCTTAAGACCAGTAAGAAACAGTACAACTGTCACCAGGAAGTGGTGAAGGAATGAAAGTTGGAGCATCAAGATGTGAATAAAAGATAAAAAGGGTTGCGAGAAAAAGCACAAGTGGAACTCAGCAACAGAGATCACAGCATGAAACTCGAGAAGAACCAAAGAAATGCTACAGAATGACAATGTCAGTTTTGTGTTAGGCGAGAGAACTGAGAGTCTCAGAGCAAAACACATCAAGGATTTGATTCATGCCATTTGTGTAGGACATTCTGTAACATCCACTGCAAGGGCCACCAGGCTGTTGAAGCAGAAATTGGAACAGAGCTATAATTTACCAGAGCCGCTATTTGGAATCCTTTAAAGATCCAACTGAACGATCAAACTACCAGTTGTGTAAACTATATAAATGAGCTTGAGAATTTGGCATTCTATGGAGAGGCAGAAACTGTTTATTGTTTGAGGATACTAAAGAGGTCATGGCAATGGATAGACTCAAAGAGGGAACACAATTGTTGGAATCAGTAAGCAATTCATGAGAATTGTCTAATAAATATAAGAAGAACAGCTTAATTTGCTCTCAACTGAGTGAGAGATTGAGAAAGCAACAGTTGGGGACTAAAGCTGAGTTGGAACAAATTCGGAAACATGTTGAAGACTGCAATCACTGCAGGGAACTCTTTTAACAAAGAGGAGCTACTTCAAACTGTCAGTACATCTAAGAGTATTTCAGAGGATATCAAGAATAAAAGGAAAATAAATATCAAAAACACTAACTGTGGGAGATGGAGCTGCAATGGGCTCAGACCAAACTACAACTGGTGGAGACAGTGTGCGAAATACTCAGGAGCGGAGGAGGAAGCGGATGCCTGGAATAAAGAACACCTCAGGTCTAAGCAGAAGATTGGTTGAGGCAGTAGACAAAAGATGAGGTTGGTAACTTAAGCCACTCAACTGAAAGAGATGTGCTAGACAGGACTAGACAAAGCAGCAATTCAGGCAGAGAAGGAAACTGCGATTACATGCCAGGACAAGATTGAAATGGTTACACGAATAGAAATGCACAAGAATCAAAATGACAACATGGCTGATGGAACCATGCCGATTATAAATGCTAGGAAGATAAGAAACTTCATCACACAACCTAATTACCAGAAACGAAGTATCATTTCTTTCCCAAGTGACAAACCGAGATTGTGCATGAACTGTCAAGATATAAGATTGTGCTGTATGGTGATGGTGGCACCAAAATGCATTGCGGAGTGAGATCAACAGAGAAAAGGGTCAATGAAGGATTGGATAGTGGCACCATCCATTGAGTAAGGTATGTAGTCCATGGTCAGTGCACAGTCTAGGACAGAACTCAGAAAGCAGCTAGCCTGTATGGAAGAATCCCATTCAAGACTATGGGGCAATTCTCCTAGCCCACTGAATGTTTACTGAGTCTGGATGACTCAGTAGCCTTTTAAACATGGTGGGTGGTTCCTGATTGTGGGCCGATTTCTGAGTTGCCGTTGAAGGGTGTGGGCTTGTTCCTGTCAAAAACTCGCACCTGGCAGTCAAGACCAAGATGTGGAGATGCCAGCGTTGGACTGGGGTAAACACAGTAAGAAGTTTAACAACACCGGGTTAAAGTCCAACAGGTTTATTTGGTAGTAAAAGCCACACAAGCTTTCGGAGCTCCAAGCCAGACCACAGCTCCAGCCAAGACCAAGCCAGCTCAGTTGCGGAGATAGATATGTCCTACTCCTCTGCAACTTCTGTGGAGATGGGCCAGGTATTTAAATAATTGTATTTTATGTCACCTCAGAGGGGTCATGAGTCTGTATAAGGGGACCTTTTCAAAGTTGAGTTCTAAGTGTCCTTCTCATGACCTCTATGCCAAAGTGTTTTTGTGGTGCAGCGGGCTGGGAGATGCGAGCGGAGGCTGTTTCACAGGCCCCCCACTGGGCGCCACGGCCCCCA
The DNA here is from genome assembly GCF_964213995.1 of Mustelus asterias. NCBI lineage: Eukaryota > Metazoa > Chordata > Chondrichthyes > Carcharhiniformes > Triakidae > Mustelus > Mustelus asterias. Next base: position 34,259,745 of record NC_135804.1, read on the forward strand.
CGTGTTTCTGGCAGGTGGATTTCTGGATTTCTCCAGAAATCGGCGTGGAGCCGCGTAAGTTATGTTAATGAATGTTATTAGCTGGCCTGGGACTGAAGTCTCCAAGCCCGATAGCCTCTCCCATCCCCCAGAGGATTGGGCGCCAGGAAGTGCCCCCTGGGCATTGCCACTGTGGCAGTGCCAGCCTGGGTCCCCTGGCACTGCCCAAGGGGCAAAGTAACAATGTCCAGGGGGCATAGGGCAGTGCCAAGGGAGCGGGGCATAATGGGGGCAGAGCCTGATAGGGGGGGGCGGGACCTCTGAGGGCGATCTGTGGGGGTGGGAGGTTCCCGCTGCTACTATGCACTTTGTGCTGAGTGACAGAGTGAGGGAGGCCAGCGATTGGGGCTGGCCATTGGGGTTTGGGGGGTGCAGTCTATTGGGGGGGTTTGGGCTGCTGGGGGGGTTCAGGACTGCGTGGGTGCGATCGGGCTGCCGGTGGGGAGGGGATCATGGGAGGGATCAGGAGATCAGGGCTGCGGAGGTGGGGGAGGAGGGTGGAGGCTGACCCGGGCATGTTCGGAGGGGTCAGCAATCGGACTGTGAGGGGGGGTCGCACGGCCAGCGATGCGGGGTCGCGGGGCTGGCCAGCGATTGAGCTGACCAGCAATAGGGAGGCCGGAAGACAGGGGCCACTGTGCATGCGCTGATGTCGGCCCGGCAGATTGGCGCATGCGCAGTGGCCCACTCAGCGCTATGCTGCCGGCTTCTCCAGTGGGAATAGGCCCCACCCCTGATTTTGGGACTGATTCATGCTAATGCACTCTGCAGTGCACAGAGTGTGGGAGATTCATTTTGAAACTCCCGCTGAAATACATAATGTGATTTATTCCAGTTTTTACATGAATTCGACACTTTTTTGGGGAGAATTGCCCCCCTCCCCCCCCCCCCCCCTCCCCAATATTTGGAACTGTGCATGGTTGAAGTTTTCCAGAAGAAATATTATGTTAAATGCAAGACTCAAGATCCCTCCACTGAACAATTGCCTGTGTTGATTTATAAACTAGTGCGTAAAATGATTATCTGGAATGTGAGTTGAGTAAATGGATTTTGAAGATTGCATAAGAAAGCTAAAAGGTTGGGGAGGGAAGGGGGGGGGGGGTTGGTGGGAGAATGACATGCATGCGGTGTCTGTCCCTTTTACTCTGCAGTAGAAGTGGGTCTCCTGACTTGAGGAGCAAATGGGAACTGATAATGTGTGATCATCCCACAAGGTGAAATCCTTTCTCGGTTCGAGTCATCCAGCAGCCACGTGGTGAACATCATAAAGACTGCAGCGTGACTCCAGGGTAGCCTAGAGTTGCAATGCCTGTACCTAGTTTCCCTGATCAATAATACCTTGTGTTCCCAATGAAGCCTGAAATCTCTTGACAATGCGAGAGTGCCACAGCATAACACCTTCCACCTCTGCTGTCCGGTGACAGCCGTTACTAATGTGATTACTTGTAGACATTGATGAAGATTTTGATTCCTTGTTATGAAACTGGAAACAGCAATGGCCCTTTACTGATACTGCATTGCAATTTCCCACCCACTAATTGGCCAGCTCCCACTCAGAGCTATTACTAATGCCGAGTGTTCATCCACTTAACGTAGATCAGGTTGCATGTTGGAATAAAGGTGGATTCCGTGCACTAATTGTTGGGGATGTGCCAATCAAATTTGTCTGACATGCCTATTAGAACAGCCCCAGAAAAATATTGAGCTGTTGAGTCAAACCACACATTGGGCTGAATGTTTACTGAGTCTGGATGACTCAGTAGCCTTTTAAACATGGTGGGTGGTTCCTGATTGTGGGCCGATTTCTGAGTTGCCGTTGAAGGGCGTGGGCTTGTTCCTGTCAAAAACTCACACCTGGCAGTCAAGACCAAGCCAGCTCAGTTGCGGAGATAGATATGTCCTACTCCTCTGCAACTTCTGTGGAGATGGGCCAGGTATTGAAAGAGTTGTATTTCATGCCACCTAAGAAGGGTCAAGAGTCATTTAAGGGGACCTTTTCAAAGGTGAGTCCTAAATGCCCTTCTCATGACCTCTATGCCAAAGTAAGGCTCTCCACCTACCTCCCATAACTTGTCATGCCTCCTATGCTAGGATATGCATCTCCAGTCATCCTCCATAGCCCCTCATGTCCCATATTGCAGACTATGGTATTTCCATGCCCATAGATCACTATATAGAAGAAACTAAATCTATTATGCTCATATAATGTGAAGAAAAAGCTCTAAAAAAAGATTCATACATTCATTACTTTCTACTATGTTAAAAAAGTGATTTCACTACAAGGCAATAATAGTGTAAATAATCCAAACTCCTTAAAGTATTAATAACCAAAATCACAAGCTCCCGAAACAACTTAACCTTGTGCAAATAAACATTGTGAAATTGACAGCACAGATCAGAGAGCAGGAGCTGACAATCAAGCATCATTTTCCCTGGGGTGCAGAAGTTTCAACAAAAGTAATGGATGCCATGTTGTCAGCATGCACAATGAGGTTTTGCTGAGAGTCCAGACATCTGTTTGTTGAACCACCTATATAACAAATCGACATGGAAGCATGATATCACAGCATAGGGGCATGAGTTCCATAGGGAATGGGTGGACTGTCATAGCTTAGCATGGGACACAAGAGGCCATGGGAGTCAGTGGGGTCATAACCTGGAATTGGGGCATGGATGGGGCCTGGGGAGCATGTTAGGGGTGAGGGGCTATGAGGGATGAAAGCAGAAAGGTCTTTGTGTGTTGATTTAAATTGGAACAAAGCACTGGGGTGGGTCTTTTATACAGCCCGCCTTGAGTGCTGGCAGCCCCTATGGTTACCTCTGCATATCTTGCTGGGTTGGTTGTCCCAGCTCCAGCCTTTATCCCAAGAAATGAAGAGCCCGTTCTTACAAGCACTTTCTACCGAGGTGGGCAAGCTGAGCAGGAATGTTCCTGCCTCCCACTACCCACCTTTAAAATATCAATAATGGAAAGAGCAAGTCCTTGAAATGCTTAACCTTGTGTAAACAAACATTGTGAAATTGACAGCAGAGATTAGAGAGCCTGAGCTGTCAATCATACAATATTTTTTCTGGTTGCCAGATGGCAACTGGTTTGACCAGAGTAATAGGTATCTGGACTCTCAGCCAGGTATACATAATGAAACTTGGCTGAGACCCCAGATTGCCATTGGATATAAAGCACACTCAATTACTCCCTTATTCTGTATCAACACACAAGTACCAACAGTTTTGAGATTGAAATACTTTGATTGCATTTTGTTTTTCTAATAATTCTGTCATAATTTGGCGAAAATTTCATTTGTCAAATTATATGGTGAACCATTGCAATAAGCAGTGATGTGTGACCAGGTCACAGGTACCTTTCAACATAATTTCTAGGGACACAGCTTTAGATTTCTTCTGAGCTTACCACCACACACTAAATATAGGGAGTTCACAACATCAACATGCTGATCCCAAATTCCCCAAGACTTACAGAGCATGAATATATCAGCCTACTGTAACACAGGGGAAAACTGGATGATATGTCTGACCTCCAGATCATCAACAATTGGGTGCAAAAATATCTGAAAAACATGGATGATATCACCCAAGGATGATATGTATTCATATTAGGCTTGCAAGCCCCCATGTGAGGCTACAGAGGAACTACAAAAGGAAATCAGAATTACAGAGAAGAAGAAATGCTTTTGCTCATGGGGCTTTATTTGGAGATGCCTGCCACTGATGGGGAATGGTATGATGGGGAAAATTAATGGTACACATAATGACAAAATAATCATAATAAATAGATTTTGATGCACTTGTGAAAGTTTGCACTTAGATGGAATATCACAGCTCTCAGAAATATGTCAAAAGTCTTCATAGATTATAAATTACTTTGCAGTCTAGTCACTGTATGGCAGCCATTTTGTACGCCACAAGAGCAGAATAACAGCAGTGACCATTTCACACCCAAAAACAGAGAAGGCTGGAAATTCTCAGCAGGTCTGACAGCACCTGTGGAGAGAGAATAGAGCCAACGTTTCGAGACTGGATGATCCTTCGTCAGACCATTTCCATTTCTTGTTTGGTGTTGGTGATGAGTTCAGGATATGAGATAAGGAACAGGAAGATGTGTCTGATCTGCTTCAAATATTGCCATAGAATTTTTAACGCACATAATGTTTCACAACATGTACAATACAATCATCCTCATGTGCCAGACCTCTCAATGAAGGCACTCCATCTAAAAGGTCACTTCTGAATACCTGCGGGGAATGTCACTTGTGGGGGGAGGAACCAAAAAGTTGTGGAAGGAAAGGAAAATGTGTGAGGGGTGTCCCCCGGTTCTTGGACTCAGCCTAGGAAGTCATGATGGTGATAATGAGGGCCAAGAGACACAGAAGGAGAAAACCAACCATGATAATCAAGCTGGCATAGCTGGAGATTGCAGAGGCAGTGAACAGTATGAGTGTGGTTCAAGGACCTGAATCCAGTGCCCTAAAAGATTCAATGAACTCATTGGCTTGGTGAATGTTATATCAATCTCAATGGCAGCCATCACTCACTCACCTCCCTAGCATTCTCCTGCACAGCACTCCTCTGATTGACACCACTTACTGTCACACGCATTCCTTTCTTTCCAACTTCCACTTCAAGTCTCCATCACACTCGACGTCATGCTATTGTGCTCTCACATGCATCCATCATAGTGATCCTCCTCAAATGTTCTCATTCCATTTGCTCCTCACCCTCCTAAGCCTTTCTCTTCCCTTATTGCAGGAGAAGACAGTCCAAGATTGCAGCAAGAGGCATGGAACCCTTGGTGGAGCTGCAGCCATTGCCACCCTGATTAAAATGGAGGAGGATGCTATGGTGATCAACAATGCATATAGGCATTAATGACAGTGAGCTGGGCATGTCCCGGAGGCCACGTGCTAGATGGTGCCACTTGGTACTTAGCATTCACTCAATTGATGCCCACGGTAATTAAATGCAGTAACTGACCTGCCATGATCTACACTATGCTCTTTGTACCTTTCTTCCCTGTCAGTATTAACGCATATCTTTCATCTCTCACTGCTCCTTCACTGATTATAATGGAAATAATGAGGGACCAGGCTGATGAGTCCTCCAGAGGAGGGTGAGTACTCTGGGATGCACGTTCACATGACTCCTGCTCACCCTCCACCTGGGCAGATACATACATTAGAGAGATTGGAGCAGTTCACCATTAGCATTAGTGCCACGATGCCTCTGGGCATGGGAAGTGTCATCTACATGGAGTGTAAGACGACTGAGTTCATGCTGGTGCAGACCAGAGATCTGCAAACTCTGACTGTCACTTTACACAGGTTTGAGCAAAATCTCACCTTAGTGGATCAACTCACTGAGACAGCACTTGGTGAGCAGAAAATGCCTCTGGGCCATCAGAGGGAAGATGGAGAAAGGGCTCATACCATGGGGACTTTCCTCATCCCTTGTTACCCTCAGAGAGAGCTGCACTCGCTACCTCTTACCCCAGTGGACAGGTGCGGAGGGACAGTCTTTGACAGGAACCCAATGGGCTTTGAAAGCTGGACTAAATCTGCCAAGTGACATCTCATGCCTGAGAACAGGGACATGATCAGCCTGCCTCCAGTTCAGCTGATACCACAGGATAGCATCATGATGGAGTGATGGGAAGAGGAAGAGGAAGATTTAATTACTCGCACAAGGTCTGCTTTTGCCAATGTTAATGAAGCTGTAATGATCTTTATCTCAGTGAATGGACGACTTTATGTGAACTCATTTTCATGCCCTTTACTTTCTTGTGTCTCCCATTCACCAAGACAGTAGCGTTCAGGTGAATGGTATGATCTGATGAGGAAAGGATGTCATTGTGATGTTGGCTGATTGACTGCTGGAATGAGGTAAGTTCATAGAATCATAGAATCCCTACAGTGCACAATGACGCCATTCGGCCCATCGCATCTGCACCGACCACAATCCCACCCAGCTCCCATTCCCTTATCCCACATATTTACTCTGTTAATCCCCCTGACAGTAGGGTTAATTGAGCATGGCCAATCATCCTAACCCGCACATCTTTGGATTGTGGGAGGAAACCGGAGCACCCGGAGGAAACCTGGGTTGTGGAGGTGGCAGGGAGCATGAGGTTTCTGAAGGACCTGTCAAACTGATGAACATATTTTAAGTGAAGCATTCAAAGATGAGTCTGTCACAGGGTTTCTCTGGCAGCTAGCTGTGTGTGCTGTTCCTTCTCTCCCACCTCCTCTTTGGATGCCAGCCACTGTCCACCTTCTTCTAACTGCAGCTCCACTCATCCCTGTAGCACAATGCTATGAAGGACACAGCAGGCCAGCTGGAGACCCTTGCTTGGGCATATTGAAGGCTACCTCCATATCTGTCTTGGCAGTGAACCACATCCTGGGCAAGCCAATCACCTGCTCTATTATTGACTTGGTGATGTTATGTATAATAATCTCCCTGAGGCCGGTCTTCTGTTACCAACACCCTTTATTTACAATGTGCATAAGGTACTGATTCAGCGGCTACAGTGTACAGATCAAGCCCCGGAATCTTTCAACTCCCGGCCTGAGTGGAGCTAGTTGGTTTTAAACCCCCCACTGCCTCTTCCCTATTGGGCATGCCTCCATTCACCTAATAAGGAAACTTGTACTCTATGAAGCCAACGGGGTGATGTATTGATGATCCCCCATGGCTATCAGAACATTGTGGCTTATGTGGCTCAGTAGTGGGGTTCCTTCCAAGAGTCAGCAGCCAGATCAACAGTGGGTAACCCTTCTTACCCAGGAGCCAGCTGCTGAGGTTGCGTAATAGAGAGAACACCTGGAGCAGATGTGATTGGCAAAACATTAAGGAGTCATGAAAGCCCCTTGGAAATCTGATACAGATTTGCATGATGAACTTGCGTTGGTCAAAAACTAGCTGGACATTAAGAGAGTCAAAACCTTTCCAATTCATGAAGGAACTTGGCTGGTCTAAAGACACCTAGATTAATTGGATGTATGTGGCAATCAGCCCTTGACCTGTCATTCAGCCAGTGCTGCAAAGCTGACAACCCTTTGAGCTTGAGTGTCCTGTTCTGTAGCAAAGTTGATATAATTGACAGCCTTGGAAGGAGCTAGAGGTAAAGAAATTTCGGGCTGTGGTAACTCTGAGGAACACTGTCAATACATGGTCACTTGGTCCTCTTGGGAAAAGCCCTGGTCCTAGGAGGCTGAAGGTGCCTGCCTCAACCTGCCATTCCACGTGATATCCAGATATGGCTGAAGGCACTGGATGCTGCAAATACTGCAAAGAACTGTTCTTCCAAACTTGCCGCACCCCTTGACAAGCTGTTCCACTACAGCTATAACACTGGCATCAACCCGGCAATGTGGAAAGTTTCCCAGGTATGTTCTGTACACAACAAGCAGGACAAATACACAGTGGTCGAAGTGTGTACCATCTACAAGATGCACTGCAGAAACTCGTCAAGACTCCTTAGGCAGCACCTTGCAAACCCACGACCGCTACCATCTAGAAGGTCAAGAGCAGCAGATACATGGGAACATCACCACCTGGAAGTTCCCCTCCAAGCCACTCATCATCCTGACTTGGAAATACATTGTTGTTTCTTCACTGTAACTGGGTCAAAATCCAGGAATTTCCTCCCTAAAAGCACTGTGGGTGTAAGCCGAGAGGTCTTATACTACAGGGACTGCAGCGGTTCAAGAAGGCAGTTCAGCACCACATTCTCATGGGTAATTAGGGACGGACAATAAATACTGGCCTGGCCAGTAATGCCCACATCTTTTGAATTAAAAAGAAAATACACACATAGACACACTTAAATATCTTTACAGTGGAAAGACTTTATGGTGACAATTTAAATTTACAGTGTTTTTAAATACAAAATGCCTATTCCTTTTGAAATAAAGAAGAATTTAAGTCAATACATTCAGTTTCTTCATGGAAGAAGTTAATCAAGTTAGTCAAACATGACTTGCCTTTAACAAACATGATGACTTCCATTTATTTGCTCATACCCTTTGGTCCTTAGGGATAGGATTTACGACCATTTAGAAAGATGCAGCTTAATCTGGGATAGTCAGCACGGATTTGTGAAGGGCAAGTCTTGCCTCACAAATTTGATAGAAGTTTTTGAGGAGGTAACTAAGTGTGTAGATAAAGGTAGTGCAGTTGATGTCATATACATGGATTTTAGTAAGGCGTTTGATAAAGTCCCCCACGGTCGGCTTATGAAGAAAGTAAGGATGTGTGGGATAGAGGGAAGTTTGGCCAATTGGATAGGTAACTGGCTATCTAACACAAGACAGAGGGTGGTGGTGGATGGAAAATTTTTGGATTGGAAACCGGTTACCAGCGGAGTGCCACAGGGATCAGTGCTTGGTCCTCTGCTATTTGTAATTTTTATAAATGACTTGGAGGAGGGGGCTGAAGGGTGGATCAGTAAATTTGCTGATGACACCAAGATTGGTGGAGTAGTGGATGAGGTGGAGGGCTGTTGTAGGCTGCAAAGAGATATAGATAGGATGCAGAGCTGGGCTGAAAAATGGCAAATGGAGTTTAACCCTGACAAATGCGAGGTGATTCATTTTGGTAGGACAAATTTAAATGTGGATTACAGGGTCAAAGGTAGGGTTCTGAAGAATGTGGAGGAACAGAGAGATCTTGGGGTTCATATCCATAGATCTCTGAAGGTTGCCACTCAAGTGGATAGAGCCGTGAAGAAGGCCTATAGTGTGTTGGCGTTCATTAACAGGGGGTTTGAGTTTAAGAGCCGTGGGGTTATGCTGCAACTGTACAGGACCTTGGTGAGACCACATTTGGAATATTGTGTGCAGTTCTGGTCACCTCACTACAAGAAGGATGTGGAGACACTGGAAAGAGTGCAAAGGAGATTTACCAGGATGCTGCCTGGTTTGGAGGGTAGGTCTTATGAGGAAAGGTTGAGGGAACTTGGGCTTTTCTCTTTGGAGCGGAGGAGGTTGAGAGGAGACTTGATAGAGGTTTATAAGATGATGAGGGGGATAGATAGAGTGAACGTTCAAAGACTATTTCCTCGGTTGAATGGAGCGGTAACTAGGGGGCATAACTATAGGGTTCATGGTGGGAGATATAGGAAGGATGTCCAAGGTAGGTTTTTTACTCAGAGAGTGGTTGGGGTGTGGAATGGACTGCCTGCAGGGATAGTGGAGTCAGAAACTTTAGGAACATTTAAGAAGCTATTGGATAGTCACATGGAGTACTTCGGGATGATAGGGAGGAAATAGCTTGATCTGGGTTTCAGACAAAGCTCGGCACAACATTGTGGGCCGAAGGGCCTGTTCTGTGCTGTACTGTTCTATGTTCTATACCTTTCTAAACGGTAATTAATTTTGTTCCAGAGTATTGCCTCTAAAAGATTCCTCACCACTGACATTAGGTTGACTGTTTTTGTTTCCTCCTCTCTAATCTTTTAAATAATGTAAAATTTACAATCAACCAGTCCTCTGGCACCAACTTTAAGGTGAGTTGAAATATTGTGTCCAGGATCTCTTCAATTTACACCACCACTTCCCTCAGTAATCTAGGATGGTTCCCATTTGGACTAGGTGACTTTTCTACTTTGAGGACTGCCAACATTTTAATTGCTTCATCTTTATCTATTTTTATCCTATCTATTATTGTTACTGCCACTTCTATTACTGCTATATTGGCAACATCCTATTCTCTAAGAAGACAGATGCAAAGGTCAAATTTCATACCTCAACCATATACCTCTGACTCCACAAGATGGTCTCATACGAACATACAAATTAGGAGCAGGAGCAGGCCACTTGGCCCTTCAAGCCTGCTCCATCTTTCAATAGGATCATGATTGATCTACAGTAACCTAAGCTTCATATTACTGTTCACAACCGATAACCTTTTACCTCCGTCTTAATCAACAATTATCTAACCTTGCCTTAAAAATATTCAAAGATTCTGCTTCTACCATCTTTTGAGGAACAGAGTTCCAAAGACTCACTACCCTCTGAGAGAAAAAATGTTCTCCTTATCTCTGTCTTAAATGGGTGACCCCTCCTTTTAAACAGTGATCCCTAGTTCTAGCTCATTCCCGGAATTAGTTTAATAAACCACCTCTGAACTGCTTCTAATGTATTCACATCTTTCCTTAAACAGGGAGACCATTACTGTACACAATACTCCAGAAGAGATCTTATCAGTGCCTGGACAACTGAAGCATAACCTTCCTACTTTTATAATCAATACCCTCACTGTAGCTAGCTATAGAAAACTGATATTTAAGGAATAAGTCAATAGAGATGCAGTGGCAGACTTTCAATAAAATTCAGTAAACAATAATGTTTTATTAGCTTTCCTAATCATTTGCTATTTTCCAATCCAATGGAACCGACCCCAAATTTCAGAAATTTGGGAAAATTAAAATCAATGCATCAACTTTATCATTAGCCACTTTGTTCAAGACTCTAGGATGAAGTCTTTCCATACCTGGGGATTTGTTAACCCACAGCTCCAACAATTTGCTCAGTAACACTTCCCTGGTGATTGTATTTTTTCTGATCCCTTCCATTTCCCGATTTACAGCTATTTCTGGAATGTTACTTGTATCCTCTATAATGGAGCAAAATGCCTGTTTAATTCAACTCCTTACTTTCCATTATCCATTCCTCAAACACACTTTCTATAGGACCAAAGCTCACTTTGTTAACTCTTTTCTTATTCAAATTTCTATGGGAACTTTTACTATCCATCTTTATATTACGAGGTAACTTTCTCTTGTATTCTAATTCCTGCCCCCCATCTTTATTAATCTTTTTGTCTTCTTTGCTGTGCTTTATATTCTGTCCAATCTTCTAACCTGTCACCTGACATTAAGCAATTATTTAAGTTTGACACTGTCCTTTCTATGGGTGGCACTGTGGTTAACACTGCTACCTCATAGCGCCATGGACCCTGGTTTGATTCCTGGCCTTGGGTCACTGTCTGTGTGGAGTTTGCACATTCTCCCTGTGTCTGCGTGGGTTTCTTCGGGGTGCTCCAGTTTCCTCCCACAGTCCAAAGATATGCGGGCTAGATGAATTGGCCATTCTAAATTGCCCCTTAGTGTCAGGGGGACTAGCTAGGGTAAATGCATGGGGATAGGACCTGGGTGGGATTGTGGTTGCTGCAGACTCGATGAGCCAAATGGCCTCCTTATGCACTGTATGATTCTATGATTCGAGTTAACCATGGATGGTGGATCCTCCCCTTGGAATTTTTCTTTCTCATTGGAATGTATCTGTCCTGTGTATGCTGAAATATCCAATCGAATATCTGCCACTGCATCTCTATTGACCTATTCCTTAACCTCAGTTTTCTATAGATAGCTCTGTTTTTATGCCCTCAGAATTGCCCTTATTTAAGTTTAAAATACTAGTCTCAGACCCACTCTTTTCTCCCTCAAACCGAATGTAAAATTCAATATTATGATCGCTGCTACCTGTGACATCATCGCTTTAGAATTTGTTTCATCTCTTGTGTTTATAACCGGCAGAGATTTCACCATCTTCTGTTCCTAATTTAGCAATTAAGAATTTATATGCATTGGAGAGAATGAATTTTATTTTTGTTTTTTTAGTTTGACAGAGGTTTTGAGACCAAATTAACTCATTTGGCTCTGAGCTAAATGTATTTTTTTGTGCTTTATTTTAAATAGGTAGTTCATGAATCACAGATATAAAAATAAATCAGGCACTGAAAATTCGCTTAAAAACAACTTGCGTTGCTTTGTCACTTTAAGAAGGTGGAGGTGGGTCATGAAGAACATACTCCAAGGGTTACCCATTGTGATAGTGTACTTGGATGATGCTCTGGTCACATGGAGTTTGGAATGAGAGCACTTGGCGAACTTGGAGAGGTCTTGTGGAGATCTTCAAGAGTTGGGGTATGCCTGAAGAGGGAAAAATGTGTTTTTCAAGCAAACGACCTACCTAGGATATCAGGCAGATGGCAAAGATTTACATCCAGCAGATGGCAAGATAAAGGGCATCAAGGAAGCACCAATTCCAAGAAACACCACAGAGTTAAAATCCTTTCTGGGATTAATAAATTATCATGGAAAAATTATTCTGAATTTGGCCTCCTTATTGACCACTTTGCATACCGTACTCCAGAAATACTGAAGATGTTCTTGGAAAGCACCACAGTTGGAGATTTTCAATGAAGTTAAACAACAACTACTATCATCCAACATATTGGCCTATTTTGACCCCAGGAAGGAACTCGTTCTGACATGTGGTGCTTCCCCTTATGGGGTTGGGGCAGTACTTTTATACTGCTGGAAAGAGGGAATGGAAAGGCCTATCGCAGACACATCCAGGACCCTTTCAGATGCTGAGCAGAGGTATCACAAATTGAGAAAGAGGGATTGGCAATTGTATTTGGTGTAAAAAAGTTCCATCAGTTCATCTGCAGCAGACATTTCATAATAGTAACCAATCAGAAACCATTGGTGGAACTTTTTAAAGATGATAAGGCCATTCCCCCTATTGCCTCCACCCGGCATACAGCATTGGGCCTTGCTAATTGCAGCTTATGAAAACCTTCTGGTAAACAACTCTGGAACTTGGATAGCTAATGCCGATGCACTCAGTCATCTTCCACTGCCCACCATACTTTACCAGGGGTTATGATGACCCTAAATTTTTGGGAGACTCTGCCGGTGTCCGCAAGGCAAATTGAGGCCTGGACGCAAAAAGATCCAACTTTGTCTAAATGAAAGCACATAATCCTGAATGGCAGATTCCGAGGACCAATTTCAAAGGAAATGAAACCCTATCTGACCAAGAAAGACAGCTCAGTGTTGAGTAGGGTATCATTCTTTGTGGGTTCTAAGTAGCTGTCCCTTGCCCGGGGTGACGCCCGATACTTATGGAACTGCATAATGGCCACCCTGGAGTATCGAAAATGAAAATGCTCATCAGGGGCTTCATCTGGTGGCCTGGCCTCTCGACTCAGACATCACAGACTTGGTGAAGCGATGTGATTTGTGCCAGGAGAATCAGAAACTCCCTCCCTCAGCCTCTCTACATCCATGGGAATAGCCTGGCAGGCCAGGGGTGTGATTGCGTGTGGACTTTGCTGGGCCTTTTGCGGGTTCCATGTTTTTGATCCTGGTAGATGCACACTCCAAATCCTCCGCCACCTCTCACGCTACAGTTGAGAAATTACGACTGGGTTTCTGCACGCATGGAATATCAGAAGTTCTGGTTTCCAACAACTGCATTACCTTCACCAGTAGTGAGTTCCAAAACAACATCAGACATATCAGAACTGCACCCTGTCACCCATCGTCAAATGAGCTTGCGGAATGGTTGGTGCAGACTTTTAGAAGTAACATGAAGAAACAACCTGCGGCATCCAGAGAGACTAAATTGGCATGCTTGCTATCCGACTACAGGACTAGCCCTCATACAACAGAAATTGTCCCAGTGGCATTGTTAATGAGATGGCAGCATCAGTGAAGACTGAGTGTACGTTTCCCAAACCTTGTGGAGTCCCAACAAGAAAACCAAAAAAAAAATTATGATTTTGCACAGTCAGAAAGAGCATTCGGAAAAGGAGACCTGATTTACATGAGGAACTTTGGAGATGGTCCCAGCTGGGCCCCTAGGACCATAATGGTCCCAGCCTGGGCTCCTAGGATCAAAATGGGGCCAATGTCTTACAATTAAAAGTCCAGAGAAAAGTTGTGAGGAAACATCTGGATCACCTCAGGGATGGGAGTCTGTCCCAGAATAGACCTCGTTACCGGCTATGGAGGTGGACGCCGCCAGTGTCGGGCAATAACTTGAAGCCAACTCAGTGCCTGTCCCTCCAGATAATGAGAATGCGGACTCTGAGGTTGAAGTAGTGGAAACTGGTACCTCCACTGAAGTAGAACCCGAGGAGGAATCTGACTCAGTGACTCTATGATCCCTCTGGAGATGAAGGTCTCCAATTCAGTTCACACCAGCAAATCCCGTGCTACCTACAACCAACCACAGGCCAATCGCCAAGCAGCAGAAAGGACATTCTCGCAGTGGGGGTACTGGGGAGCAACACACTTAAGCGGGAAGCACACAGGGGATCTCCCCGTGGTCTTTGTGGTGTGACTCTAGTGCACCTTTAAGAAATGTTTTGTTTTTTGAAATCATGTTCATTGCAGTTTGTAAGCAGGCCTTTTGGTTTCATTGTGGTACCGGCTGCCTGCTTAGAAGTCCTTTTATTACTGCTTCAATGGTTTAAATGGAGTTTTCTTTATTTTCACTCTGGGCCTCAGGTACCTTCTGGGATTTTTATGGTCTAGCATTGTTTGGGGGAAGATTGATTGACAAGTCAAAGTCAGGTGGTTCCTCCCCAGAAGAATCCACGGATTCACTTTCAGTTTTGGTTTAGCGTCAGATGCTATCCTGGTTGTCAAGTGGTATGTAGGTTTTCTCTCTCTCTCTGTCTCCCTGGTGTTGGAAATTCTGCTTGGTGAGCTGGAAACAAGGCTTCTTGCCTTCCTGGAGTGAAAATTCTACTGTTGGTTGTTTGCTAGCTGATACCTAGAGTCTCGCTCTCTCTTTCCTTGGTGTTTTGGGAAGCTGTTCTGACTTCAAGCTTGTCTGTGTGTGTATCTGCAGCATCCAACCAAAGGATTAAGTTCCAGCATCATGTAAGCATTCATATTTTCAGTGTTAAACCTATGACAAGGGTTTTGTTTGTGGGACTTTTTGGTTTGAATGGTGTTTAGCCTTATACAAAATCATGTTTTTTTTTCTTATTTGTAATTGGCAAAAGTTATTGCTAATTTTCTTTCAATACATGTTAATTGTATTCTTAAATAAACTTTGTTTGATAAAAGGTCCCTAGTGGGTCATTTAAGTCATACCTGAAGTGAAACATCTCTGCTTATCCTAGCCAAATTCAAATTACAAAACTTATGATCCAGGCGGACTTCATAAAATACTTTGGAGTTTCTGACCTGAATTATAACAGTGGAGTATGAACTCCCCCACTAAGTGAGCGGTGGCTCATCAAATGAGAAATGAGCAATGGGGGCTTAAAACCTGCTGCCTCAAGCCAGAGCAGTATCCTATAAATTTTTGGGCTTGGACTTGTATGCTGTAAGCTGTGGATTCAACCCTTCTCATTTTGTAAATAAAGGGTTGTGATGATGGAAGACTGGCCTTGGCGAGATTGCTACAATCATATTCCATGCAGTCACATACACACATTCCAAGTCCATCTTCACTGCACTTCATTATTTTTCAAGGTATTTTATTATTTGCTTGTAGCCAATAGAAATCTAACATCAGAAAAATCACTTTTCCAGGTGCTCTCGATAATATAGATTTAATCATAGATTTGGCAGAAAGTCAAAGTTTCCTTTGGCAATTTGCAAATGCTTTAAAAAGTTAATTTGTAGTACATCAGCTTGCAGATTGTCACTAATGAGAAGGGACACATTGGACATGTGATAGAGAAACATTATAGAAATGTGTCTGCCAATATCTAATAAAATTATGAATATTTTAGTTAAGCACACATTTTAATTTTTTCAGTGGTAAACTGGAATCCAAAGGGCGAAGTCTGCCAGTGTGAGAATATGTTTCAACTTACAATCTTAGGGTTCTGATAAATTCATGAATCAGTCAGGTTTCCTTGAAATACCCTCCATCAATCTCTTATTTTCGAAGGTCAGTAAGTTTGCTACTAAATGGTGAGTAATGTTTCTGAGACTTGCAGTCTCCTTGCCAGGCACGTATGTTTTGGTACCAGCTCTTGGCATCATTCCATGGCCCTCCTCAAGCAAAAGCAGTTTCAGATCAATCTGTACACATTTGGTAATCCAAAATGGCTATTTGATTTGTTTTAAGATGTGTTGCGTTTTTGGAGCATTTTTCATACGTGTGATGGAGTGACACAGCTGTAATGCTATTGGATTTGTCATCCAGAGGTCTGGACTCTTCCAAAGGCATGAGTTCAAATTCGACCATAACAGCTGATGAACTTAAATTCAAATCATTAAAATAAACTGGAATGTAAAATTAGTATCAATGGTGACCATGGAACTACCGGATTGTCATTAAAATCCCATCTAGTTCAATAATATCCTTTAGGGAAGGAAATCAGCCATGCTTACTGATGCGCTATCAATAAGGCGAAAGACTACCGATATGCCAATATAAGTGTAGGCTTTTATTCACAACAGAATCAGGAGCAGATCCCAACAAATAACCGACCTGGACTGAACAAGGGGGAGGAGACAGCCACCTTTATACTAGGTGCTGAGGGGAGGAACCAAACTGGAAGGGGATGTGTCCAGGTATGACAAACACACACAACGGTGGTCCATATGGGACAAAGGCACAACTGAGGTCCACCACACTTACCCAGTCTGGTCTTATGTAACTCCAGGCCCACAGCAATATGGTTGACTCTGAAATGGCCCAGCAAATCGCTCAGTTGTATTCATGAAGGTGGCTCACCACCACCTTCAAGGGCAATTAAAATTGATAATAAATGCTGGCCTTATCATCAATGCCCACATCCTGCAAATGAATAAATAAAATGTTCCAAAGAGCAAATCAGACCTAAATGAAGGAGACAAGTATCCCTCTCCAAGGCATTAGCATGGAAATTGCTGTTGGCTTCAAGCCTAAAACCTATAATATTGGGAAATTATTGGGCTTGAGTTTCACAAGTGCAGTTTAATGCACATCTTTTGCTTATTTCTTGCATACACAGCGTTCCTGGCACATTGTCAGCTCCTACCATGATGTACCAGATGCAGCTGCCTGGGAATGATGAAAGATATGTGCTTAAAGAAGCAGTAGAGTCTATGATATAGCAGAAGCTATGGGGAAAGAGGAGGGGAGTGGGACTAATCGGATAGCTCTTTCAAATACCAGCACAGTCAAATAGCTTCATTCTGTGTTGTAATAATCTTGCCACCTTCTTCTGGAAGGCTCCTGCTCAAGTTTTGTACATCCGTACAGAATGGTCAGTAACCAAGAAACACATCATGACATTCACTTTCGATGGTGTTAGAGATGTTGGTATGGAGTTACACCTGAAGTGGTGCTTACACCGACCTGATTCATGCAAATGAAATGGTCACCTCATGGTACTGCAACTTTAAGCAGTTCTGGACCTCACCATGAGGTGGAATCCTGATCTAGACAAAATGAGACAAGGATCTTTGAGGCCACAGTCTACATCTACAAATGTAACTTGAATGTTCACTCCCTCTATCACCAATGTACTCTGTACGATCTACAGGATGCATTGCAGTAAGCTTCTATGATTTTCTCCCCTGTGGAGGGATCCCCTGTGGTTGTCCCCCTCCACAATAGGTATATTGTTTTGGATTCTGTGGAGGGGGATGACCCTCCAGGGGTAAGCCACGAGGACCAGATCGCCTCCACGGGGACAGGCTCAGGGGTCCGGAAGGGAAAGAAGGGGTTTAGGAGAGCGATAGTTGTGGGGGACGCAATAGTTAGAAACACGGACAGGCGCTTCTGTGGGACTGAACGAGAATCCAGGATGGTAGTCTGCCTCCCTGGTGCCGGGGTACTGGATGTCTCCGAGAGGGTAGGAAGCATATTTAAAAAGGAAGGTAGTCAAACGGATGTGATTGTACACATTGGGGGAAATGATGTAGGTAGGAAGAGCAGGGGGGTCATACGAGAGAAATTCAGGGAGTTGGGTGCTAGGCTAAAAAGTAAGACCTCCAGTGTAGCAATCTCTGGACTGCTCCCGGTGCCTAGTGCAAGTGAGGCTCGGAACAGGGAGATTCTACAGTTGAACGCGTGGCTAAAGGACTGGTGCAAGAGGGAGGGTTTTAAATTCATAGATAACTGGGAAATCTTCAAGTCAGGATGGCAACTGTACAGAAAGGATGGGTTACACCTTAACTGGAAGGGAGCAAATATCCTGGCTGGGAGTTTTGCTAGAGTGTTTCGGCAGGATTTAAACTAGTGTGGCAGGGGGGTTCGGAACAAAACAGGAGGTCAGTAAATACTGAGGCTGGGGTCAAGCTGGGGGTCAGGGCAAGGCTAGCTAAGAAGAGGAGCACTCTGGAGGAGGAGCACCTGACTGGGCCTGGAGGTCTGGAGTGCATCTGCTTCAATGCGAGGAGTGTAACGGGTAAAACAGACGAACTTAGGGCCTTAATGCTTGTGCGGAATTTGGATGTGGTTGCGGTGACGGAAACTTGGTTAAAAGAAGGACAGGACTGGCAGCTGAATATTCCGGGGTATAAGTGTTTTAGGCGAGACAGAGGAGGGGCTAAAAAAGGTGGGGGAGTAGCGATATTAGTTAAGGAGCATATTACCGCGGTGCAGAGGGTAGACAACTTAGAGGGGTCATGTACTGAGTCGCTGTGGGTGGAACTCAGAAACAGGAAGGGTGCAGTCACTATGCTGGGGGTGTACTACAGACCACCCAACAGCCCACGGGAAGTGGAGGAAAGGATATGTCAGGAGATTCTCGATAGGTGCAGAAAACATAGGGTTGTTGTAGTGGGGGACTTTAATTTCCCTGGCACAGACTGGAAAGTGCTTAGAGCTGGGGGACCGGACGGGGAGGAATTTGTAAAATGCGTACTGGAAGGTTCTTTGGAACAGTATGTAGATAGCCCGACTAGAGAGGGGGCTATACTGGACCTAGTTCTGGGAAATGAGCCCGGTCAGGTCGTCAAAGTTTCGGTAGGGGAACATGTGGCAAATAGTGACCACAACTCTGTTAACTTTAGGATAGTAATGGACAAGGATGAGTGCTGTCCTACGGGCAGGGTGCTAAATTGGGGGAAGGCTGACTATAGCCGGATTAAGCAGGAATTGGTGGATGTTGATTGGGAGAGGATGTTCGAGGGTAAGTCCGTGTCTGGCATGTGGGAGTCTTTTAAGGAACTACTGATAAGGCTGCAGGATAGGCATGTGCCTGTAAAAAGGAAAGATAGGAAAGGTAGGATTCGAGAGCCGTGGATAACCAGGGAAATTGAGGATCTGATTAAAATGAAAAGGGAGGCGTACGTTAAGTCCAGGCAACTGAAAACAGATGGAGCTCTGGAGGAATACAGAGAGAGTAGGAAAGATCTCAAACGGGGAGTTAGAAGGGCAAAAAGAGGGCACGAGATGTTCTTGGCAGGCAGGATTAAGGAGAATCCTAAGGCATTCTATTCATACGTTAGGAACAAAAGAGTTGTCAGGGAGAAAATCGGACCTCTCAGGGACAAAGGAGGGGAATTATGCTTAGAACCCAAGGGAATAGGGGAGATCCTAAATGAATACTTTGCATCGGTATTCACGAAGGAGAGGGGCGTGTTAACCGGGAGTGTCTCGGAGGGAGGTGTTGACCCGTTAGAGAAAATCTCCATTACGAGAGAGGAAGTGTTAGGTTTTTTAGGGAACATTAAAACTGACAAAGCCCCAGGGCCTGATGGCATCTATCCTCGACTGCTCAGGGAGACGAGAGAGGAAATTGCTGGGCCTCTGACGGAAATCTTTGTCGCTTCTTTGGACACGGGTGAGGTCCCTGAGGATTGGAGGATAGCGAATGTGGTCCCGTTGTTTAAGAAGGGTAGCAGGGATAACCCAGGAAATTATAGGCCGGTGAGCTTGACGTCCGTGGTAGGGAAGTTGTTGGAGAGGATTCTTAGAGACAGGATGTATGTGCATTTAGAACGGAACAATCTCATTAGTGACAGACAGCATGGTTTTGTAAGAGGGAGGTCGTGCCTTACAAATTTGGTGGAGTTTTTTGAGGAAGTGACAAAAATGGTTGATGAAGGAAGGGCCGTGGATGTCGTCTATATGGATTTCAGTAAGGCATTTGACAAAGTCCCACATGGCAGGTTGGTTAAGAAGGTTAAGGCTCATGGGATACAAGGAGAAGTGGCTCGATGGGTGGAGAACTGGCTTGGCCATAGGAGACAGAGGGTAGTGGTCGAAGGGTCTTTTTCCGGCTGGAGGTCTGTGACCAGTGGTGTTCCGCAGGGCTCTGTACTGGGACCTCTGCTATTTGTGATATATATAAATGATTTGGAAGAAGGTGTAACTGGTGTAATCAGCAAGTTTGCGGATGACACAAAGATGGCTGGAATTGCGGATAGCGAAGAGCATTGTCGGGCAATACAGCAGGATATAGATAGGCTGGAAAATTGGGCGGAGAGGTGGCAGATGGAATTTAATCCGGATAAATGCGAAGTGATGCATTTTGGAAGAAATAATGTAGGGAGGAGTTATGCAATAAATGGCAGAGTCATCAGGAGTATAGAAACACAGAGGGACCTAGGTGTGCAAGTCCACAAATCCTTGAAGGTGGCAACACAGGTGGAGAAGGTGGTGAAGAAGGCATATGGTATGCTTGCCTTTATAGGATGGGGTATAGAGTATAAAAGCTGGAGTCTGATGATGCAGCTGTATAGAACGCTGGTTAGGCCGCATTTGGAGTACTGCGTCCAGTTCTGGTCGCCGCACTACCAGAAGGACGTGGAGGCATTGGAGAGAGTGCAGAGAAGGTTTACCAGGATGTTGCCTGGTATGGAGGGTCTTAGCTATGAGGAGAGATTGGGTAGACTGGGGTTGTTCTCCTTGGAAAGACGGAGAATGAGGGGAGATCTAATAGAGGTATACAAGATTATGAAGGGTATAGATAGGGTGAACAGTGGGAAGCTTTTTCCCAGGTCGGAGGTGACGATCACGAGGGGTCACGGGCTCAAGCTGAGAGGGGCGAAGTATAACTCAGACATCAGAGGGACGTTTTTTACACAGAGGGTGGTGGGGGCCTGGAATGCGCTGCCAAGTAGGGTGGTGGAGGCAGGCACGCTGACATCGTTTAAGACTTACCTGGATAATCACATGAGCAGCCTGGGAATGGAGGGATACAAACGATTGGTCTAGTTGGACCAAGGAGCGGCACAGGCTTGGAGGGCCGAAGGCCTGTTTCCTGTGCTGTACTGTTCTTTGTTCTTTGAAGGGGGGGAGGTTTAACACAGATATCAGAAGGACATATTTCACACAGAGGGTCGTGGGGGCCTGGAATGTGTTGCCGGGCAAGGTGGTGGAGGCGGACACACTGGGAACGTTTAAGACTTATCTAGACAGCTATATGACCGGAGTGGGAATGGAGGGATACAAAAGAGTGGTCTAGTTTGGACCAGGGAGCGGCGCGGGCTAATTGTTCCTTGTTTCTCGTTTCAAGGCTTCATTCTATGATCATCTTGCTGGTGCCAGTACAGAGCGAGACTGCGGATAGTTGGGAACCTGTCTCGGGGGCAGGGAATTCATATGGTGTTCATGGAAGTGGAAATGACTAGGGTTGGGAAGCATTTTCCGATCAGGGCCATTGTGATCTCCTGGACTCGTTTCGATCGCCTCAGGGGGTCGGAGAGGAATTTCCCAGATTTTTTTTTTCCCCATATTGGCCCTGGGGTTTTTCACTCTGGGTTTTCGCCTCTCCCTGGGGATCACATGGTCTGGAATAGGGGGGTGGGGGTGAGTTAATAGGTTGTAATGAACAAAGCATCGTAGCTGTGAGGGACAGCTCGGTGGATAGGATATTGGTATGTAGATAGGCTGGAAAATTGGGCGGGGATCCTGGATTCAGGATTCAATCCTGGACCGGGGAGCGGCGCGGGCTTGGAGGGCCGAAGGGCCTGTTCCTGTGCTGTATTGTTCTTTGTTCTTTGTTCTTTGTTCTTTGGCAGCACTTTCCAAACCCACAATCTCCACCACATAGGTCAGCAGATGCACACCATCTCAACTTGGATACATATTACCATTCATCCTTCATGGCTAAGTCAAAATCACACAACTCAGTGCCCAACAGCATTGTGGAACTACCTTCACTGCACAGATTGCAGTAGTTCATGAAGGTCTGACTTCATCGCTTCAAATGAACCAGCTACAGGCAACAAATGCTAACTTTGCCAGCCAAACACACATATGTTAAAATGTTGCAACCTTGTCCTAGCCATATCCTCCTGTGCAGTTGCTCAATCCTTATCTTTTGAAGGATTATTCTAAACAATTAATGATGAATACTCATGGCATTGTTCAAATGCATTTGTTTAAACCATTATGTTGGGTATGAAAGTTGTTACTAATGTTATGACCAGTTAAGGATGGGGGCAAGGACACCCGTTTTTCCTACTCCACTGATCATAACAAGGCTTTTTGAAATTTATGAGGATAAATTTGCCAATTCAATGCATGCATTGAATTATACATTCAATATAACGGTTTATGTACTGATTGCAAAGAACTCAGTCAGACAGGCTTAAATAAGATTCACCAATACAAGGAATAGGTATAAAGAGTTCACTAATGATGAGTCCTTCGCTGTTATTCATGGTTGAAGCAGTTCTTAGAACTCCTTGGTTTTACTTTCCTATAATTGTTGCTTTAGAACTTGAAATCTTCTTTAGAATTTCTCAATCTGCTGTTCACAGTATGACTTAAGCAAGCAGGGTGCAGCTTAGCTGCAAGAGAGAGAGGCAAGAAGCCATTTTGCTGCTTTCAGATGTTGTTTCTCCAGACTGCCTTAAAGCCAGCATGGTTTTAGAATTAAAGGATTTAGAATTAAAGTGTTTTGGTTGTGTGGTAGCTCACTATTAATCTGAGATGGAAAACAATCAATTCATGTTAATAAAGGGATTTCCACCTCCCATGGTCAAAGCCACCGACATATCAATAAAGGCAGATATTGCTCCATATCACTTCCTTGTGCATAATCAGTTTATGATTTCTTCTTTGTTAGAACATAGAACAGTACAGCACAGAACAGGCCCTTCGGCCCACGATGTTGTGCCAAGCTTTATCTGAAACCAAGATCAAGCTATCCCACTCCCTATCATCCTGGTGTGCTCCATGTGCCTATCCAATAACCGCTTAAATGTTCCTAAAGTGTCTGACTCCACTATCACTGCAGGCAGTCCATTCCACACCCCAACCACTCTCTGCGTAAAGAACCTACCTCTGATATCCTTCTTATATCTCCCACCATGAACCCTATAGTTATGTCCCCTTGTAATAGCTCTATCTACCCGAGGAAATAGTCTTTGAACGTTCACTCTATCTATTCCCTTCATCATTTTATAAACCTCTATTAAGTCTCCCCTCAGCCTCCTCCGCTCCAGAGAAAACAGCCCCAGCTCCCTCAACCTTTCCTCATAAGACCTACCCCCCAAACCAGGCAGCATCCTGGTAATTCTCCTCTGCACCCTTTCCAGCGCTTCCACATCCTTCCTATAGTGAGGCGACCAGAACTGCACACAATATTCCAAATGTGGTCTCACCAAAGGTCCTGTACAGTTGCAGCATAATGTTACCTGATAATTCTGGAGACAAGCTGGAGGAGCACAATCTTAGCCTCCATTGAGTTTGGCAACTTTAGATTTTGACTTTTCTTCTCATTTTAAATCACCTTTTATAATATCCCATACATGTATTGCCTCAATGCAAACCCCGTCTCCACCTTCTCAACGGACTATCAGTCTTCTGGTCTCAAAGCTGTTCATCGCGGTTTTTATAGTTCTAACACATTCTCCCTTGCTTCCATTCTGATGAAGAGTCAAAGGACTCGAAACGGGGAGAATGTGCAAACTCCACACAGATAGTCCTCAAAACGGCCGACCTACTAATTTTTTCTGGTGTCCTCTGTTCCTGTTTCAGATTCCAGCATCTGCAGCATTTTGATTATTTTCATAATCCAGAGACCTGGGGTAAAGTTTTATGGACCATAATTCAAATCTCACCATGGCAAATGTTAAACTTTCAATTCATTAAAGATCTGGAATTAAATCTAATGATGACCACGAAACCATTGATGATTGTTCCAAATGCGCAAACTTATCCGGTCTAGCTTATATGTAACTCCAGATTATCAGCAATGTTGTTGACTCTTAAATGCACTCTAAAATGGCCTAGCAAGCCATTCAGTTTATGGATGGTTCGTATATACTGGCCAACCAGCGACGCCCATGTCCCATGAAAGAATAATAAAACAAAATGTTCCTTGTAATCTACTTATGGAAACTTGGCCAGTTTGCAGACCCAAATGTCAGGTGGCCTGTGGCAGCCATCCCTTTTAACATTTGTTTTAACTTTTGAAACTGCCCTTTTGAAAAATATAAATGTGACCCCAACAGATAAAGTTGAAATTTAATATTTGACATCTAACTTCCATAACACTGTGATTTGGTTCTGGGAATAGAGGAGGTTGTGGGCTGTAGCTTGGTGTGTTCGCCTACCACTACTTGTTAACTTAACTTAAGCAATCACCTTTATGTACTACTTTCCTTCCATTTGAGTCTGTGTAATACTGTGCCTGTTAATTTTAGACATTTGGAACTGTCACTACGGATGGGATTCTCCCCCCACCATGGTGTGATTTTCAGTGATGTGGAGATGCCGGCGTTGGACTGGGGTAAACACAGTAAGAAGTTTAACAACACCAGGTTAAAGTCCAACAGGTTTATTTGGTAGCAAAAGCCACAAGACCCACATCATGACTACCATCGACACCGCAAACTGCCGGCTCCAAGTGGAGAGGATCTCCAAGAAGATCACGCATATCGACACAGACATCAAGTTTCTACAAAGATGCAAGAAAGCAGACAAGAAGCTCGTGGCTTTTGCTACCAAATAAACCTGTTGGACTTTAACCTGGTGTTGTTAAACTTCTTACTGTGATTTTCAGTGACAGAGGCAGACTACTTGGTCACTGATGGGATCTTCCAGTCCTGCCGATGTCTATGGTGTTTTGTGTGGCTCACCCTTCCCACCGCTGGGGGACTGCTGAAGGGGGGGTCACCTTTGGCAGGACTGGAAGATCCTGCTGGCGGGAAGGGCTGGAAAATCCCACCCAATGTGTCCATGCAACAATCCATAATAAAATTACCAGAATGTTAAAGTACCCGTCCTTAGTTGAAATAAGGGTCTGGTTGCCCACATCCTCAATGCAATCACCTCTAACAATGTCGATGACCAGTTTCACAGAAGGTTTCAATGGTTTAAAGTATTTCAAGCTATCTCCTGTTTGTGTCTGATCTTAATCATCAAATGCTATTTTACCGATAGAACAAAGCAATTGAAAGTGGATAAAGCTGTGTCAAAGTTATACAGTTTCAGAAGCATACTGCATGATGCTAATGAAGGATACAAATAATTTTTCTGAATTTAAGGATCATTGCTGTGAACACAGTTTGTTATTGCACTTCTGAATTGTAACTATAGCCGACATGATAATATCACCATTAAAATGAAGCAGTCTCACACTGACACAGTGTAACCAGAGTGCAGTGAGTTTAGTTCCCCATGGTCAATCTCACAGCACTTCCCTACTTTTCCCATTAATCCTTACGGACAGCGTAGGAACCCAGCCTTCACTGGGCGTACTTTTGGGAGCATAACTGAATGGGGAGGGAGCAAGAAATTGTGAAATGATCAGTGGGAGGGTGCATTCAAAATCTAAATGAATGCAGCATGTGGCAGCCATTTCTCTCAAAAGCTGCAGAAATTTTAAATGTATTTATCAATTTCTCACAAGGCTGTATGGAGCAAAATAAATGGTTCGGGGGCGGCACGATGGCCCAGTCGTTAGCACTGTTGTCTCACAGCGCCAGGGACATGGGTTCAATTCTGGCCTTGAGGGACTGTTTGTGTGGATTTTGCATGTTCTCTCCATGTCTGCGTGGGTTTCCTCCGGGTGCTCCGGTTTCCTCCCACAGTCCAAAGATGTGCAGGTTAGGTTGATTGGCCATGATAAATTTCCCCTTAGTGTCAGGGGGATTAGGACTGTAAATATGTGGGGTTACGGGGATGGGACCTGGCTGGGATTGTTGTCAGTGCAGGATTGATGGGCCAAATAGCCTCCTTCTGCATTGTAGATTCTATGATTCTATGAAAATGTAAATTTGGAGGCAGAAATTGCAATCTGTTGCCTTGTGGTGAAATATCAGCATTCAAATCTCCTGTTTGGTGACTTCTCGTTGTAGCAATAAATTCATTCAGTAGCCGTGGGTAGGACTCAAGCTAGATGAAATCAGAATTTTGATCTAAGCTTAACGCAATGCAAATGTTGGAAATCTTGTCACTTGTCTGCAAAGCTTGAGGGAGCAGAAAAGCTCCTTTCAAATAATCATGGACTTTGTAACCTGTTCACTTAGATATGACAGTCAATTATTTTCTGAATGTGGTTGACGGATACTTATATCCACAAATTCCATGGTTTCTCTAGGAATATTAAAGGAGCTGAGCTGCTTAAATCTCAAGTGTTGTTTTTAACGCGGAGTGAAAATTTGTTGGTGGGAGTTTGGGACAGGCAGCAAGGCCCATGGTGTTGTTGTTGGCATGAGGCCTAAGTCATTTTAACTTCTGTCCTCAATAGTGTTTGAAAAATAGGCTGTCCTCCCAATGCCTGAAAAACCAAGCCGTCCACATGCTACTTCCTATGCAATTCCTGAGGCTGACTTAAAGCAGGAATACAACTCTCACACAGTAAGTTTGTATCTTCTGCTTTCATTTCTTACTGAACAACTGTAGAACATGTGTTGGCTGCAGAGATTAATATACTGACGATCCTCTGCTATAAGATGCCTAACTGGATGTTCCAAAGGAGGAGTTGAGATCAAGTAGAGAGATACCCTTCCCCAACCTCCAAAGATGATCTTCAAGGCTACTGTCAAGCAATGCTGGACAGAGATGATTGAAAGGGCCAGTGTCAAGAGCCTGAACCTCAGAACCTGGACTTAGTGCAGAAAGAGGTTTAATTACTTTGTAAGAGCAGAATGGGTGAACACATTTCTTCACCTCCTCACCTTGTCAGTGGCTTCATTCATCCTTAACTGCACTTCCATGTCTGTCTCTACAATTCGCTTATTTGGTTCTTTTTTCACTTGTTTATGGGAAGTGAGCACTGAGGGCAAGGCCAGAAGTTATTGTCCATTGTTAATTGTTTGTGAGAAGGTGGTGGTGGTAAACCACCTTCTTGAACTACAGCAGGCCTTGTGTTCTAGGCATACCCACAGTGCTTTTAGGGTGGGAGTTCCAGGATTATGACCCAGTGACAATGAAGGAAAGGCGATAAATTTCCAAATCAGGATGGTGTGTGACTTGGAGGGGAACAAATGAATGTTTAAGGTAGTAGATGGGGTGACAGTAAAATGGGCTATTTAGTCATTAATGGTGTCAAGCTTCCTGAGTGTTGTTGGAGCCACCCTCATTCAGACAAGTGGGAAGTATTCCATCACACTCCCAATTTGTACCTTGGAAATGGTGGATAAACTCTGAGGAGGTTAGTTATTCACTGCAGAGTACCCAACCTCTGACCTATTCTTGTAGTCACAATGTTTATGTAACTGGTCCTGTGAAGTTTCTGGTCAATGATAACCCCACAGGATGCTGATGGCTAATTAAGTGGTAATGCTAACAAGTTCCAATGGGAGATGCTTAGACTCTCACCTGCTGGAGATTATCATTGCCTGTGTGGTGCAAACGTAATTTGCCACTTACCAGTCCAAACTTTTTTCCGGGTCTTGCTGCAGGCAAACAGACTGCTTCAGTATCTGAGGAGTTATGAATGGGGCTGAACATTGTACAGTCATCAGCAATTTTTCCCACTTCTGACCTTAGGATGAAGGGAAGGTTGTGAATGAAGCAGCTGAAGATGGTTGGGCCGAGGACACTATCCTGAGGAACTCCTGCAGCAAAGTCCTGGGACCTGAGATGATTGGTTTGAACAATCTTCCCTTGTGCTAGGTATGATTCCAGACAATGAGGAGTTTTCCTTCATAATTTCCATCAACTTCAATTCAACCATAAATGCTCATGTCACACATTGGGGGGAATTTTCCTGTCCCACCCGCCACAGGCATTGTAGCGGGTGGGGGCCCGGCGGGGGGGGGGGGGGGGTCATGCAAATATCTGTTGACCTCGGGTGGGATTTTCCGGTTTTGGGGCAAGCATGGCCGGAAAATTCCACCCATAGCCTTCAAATATTGATTTGAGGATAATTTCTCCACAAACTTTCCTGTTAAACTATTTAGGTTACAGTTTAGCATTTACCTTTTTAAAAATGTTATTATTTGAGGAACTTACATGGATTCCCTATCTGTAAAATGATCTGGATTTTAATTGCTCACCAATTTCGGTTCCAAAACTGCGTCAGTGAATTAAAGTTCTGCTTGCTAGTAGCAGAATGAGAATTGATTTTTCTTAATAGGAAGGGAATAAATCCATGGCAGGGTTTTCTTAGTGAGGGCCAGAGGAAATGTATCATTTTGGCTTTGACCCTCTTGCCTATTGTCATCAGTTGTCAGAAAAGACACAATAACACCTGATGAAACATCACAGCCTGGTTTCTCTCACCACTGATGCTGCCAGACCGGCTGAGTGTTTCCACCATTTTGTTTTTTTATGTCTAATGATACGATGATAACTATTGCCCAGATAATGGATAGACCACATTGAGATCAATTAACATCTTGGAATCATGGTTGAGACCAAAGTCCAACAGGTTTATTTCCCTTTGTATTTTCCTCGACAGGCTGAGTAAGAACAGCAAATATTTGTCTTTCTTCCCTCAGGGTCCTGCTTATGGAGGCCAATATTATATACCAGGGATTGACTTTGGATGACTATCTCCTAACCAGTGCTACTTCAGATGATTCTTTTAAATTCCGTTCATAGCTGTTTATCTGGGTTCTTGTTTCATTGGATTTCTATTCTGTGGACTTTCAAATGCATGTTTTCGTACCCACACTGAAAGCAGTAGTTGCATCTGTTAAAGAACTTCCTTTAAAACCCAGAATAATACTTGGATTACCTCTCCTGGTGCAACAACAACAATTTCTGGCTATTACTTTAAGAAATTATCTTTATTCTCCCTCCCAAAATGAAAAGTAATTGGGAATTAGCTTGACAGAGAGAAGAATTGACAGCCTTATTAATATATATACCCCCAAACCTAAGCCAAATGATTAAGAACCAACCTAATAGCATAGGCAGGGAGCACCAAAATTTGGCAACAGTTTTAGATATCATCCATTGTTAGTGCTGACACCAATAATATATGAACTATTACAGTTCCAAGCTTATAACTTTCACAATCTATTTATTGAGAAATCAGTGTCTTTCCGACTAATTCATCTGCACTGGGTAAAGCGCACTAGCTGTTATATTGCTGAAGAAGCAATGGTCTGAATTTGCCATTAGTAATGATGAGGAAATTGTCAGCTTTCTTCATGCACAATTCAACATGGTAATCCAAATGTTGCTATGAATGAGTTTATGCTTTTCTATCAAGTTGAAATCTTTGAACTGATGATATCTTCCACTTTTTCACTATTAGCCTCACTATAAAAGCTGCTGGAAAAGTTATACCTTGCAGAGTAGGGAATTACTGAGTTTTAAATGATGTACTAAGTTCATATTTACTGCTGAACAGCCTCACTAGCCCTGAAAGGCTAATATTGTATTTGTAGATTGACAACCTCTATTCTAATAAAAAGATTCCACTTATTTTTGAAACAATATTTTCGAAATTTTGCTTGTGATATTTTAATATCGTATGTACGTCTCAAACATTTATTTCCCTCTTTGCAAAATTTAAATTAAAATTGAAGAGTTTTCTTGTTCTTTTTACTTCCTGGTTTGCTCTCTGTGGGAGTACTTCAATATGATTGGCTGCTTACCCTGCTTGAGGACACCACTGTGGCAGGTTGCTTGGAGATTCCCTTGTCTTAGTGCTGGATTCAAGCTGACTTAGAGAAAAGGGAAATGCATATCACAAAGATTGCTGGATGTTTGTGGGAGTTTTCTTTGAAGTCAGTAACAAATGCCACTGCTTTGCCACTGACCGTGAAATCTGGGTGGTTAAGGTGTAAATTAAATCAGTCAAGGGAATATCTAACTAACCCCTGTGGGAACAGGATCATTCATTTACAAATGAGTCAATCAAAAGTAATTCAAATTCAAAACAAGTCCACAATGAAGTGGTGCAATAATAATTGCAAGTGATACATTAACAGGCGTTGTGCCATAAATCTTTCAATGCATTTGATTAACATTTGTGGGTTGAACTGAAAGATTATTTTTTGACCAGATGCAAAGATTGTTTGCATTAACAGCTAATGTAAATAAAAATTCAAAAGAAGTAATAATCGGCTGAAGTCTTCAAATAATTAATTTCTTTAAAAGCCTTAATGCAATTTGTTAGATTTAATTACATGGATTATTATTATGGTTTGATGCCTTTTCCTAAGCAAAAACCTGTTGAAATTAGAGCAGAGCTTGTCAGTTCTTTCTCTCATGCTTTCTTTAATTTCAACTCATCTCGCACTTTATGCTAAAATAGTAAATTCAACAATGAATCCATTTAGATTGTGAGTTGTGTAACATGCAAAAGATTATCTTGCATCTCAAAATGTGACCTTTTTTAATTAAGAAAGAAGAACCTAAGGATAGGGAATCAATACATGACCAGAACCAATTAAAAACACAGCTAATTGCAGATGCAGTTTTAAATGGATTGACTAAGTAGCTGTCAATATTAACATCTTCTGCCAAGTAAATTATGCAGAATACCTGAAGAGAAATTCTTAAAGGGTCTTTTCCACATGGTTGCATATTCCCTCCTTCAAAAATACTTCAGCCACAACATGCGAACAATGGCGATAATTTCAGTATCAGGAAGAAGTGCAACATAATTAGACAACTGAAGAATGTATGTCTCTTAAAGTTTATTTATTAGTGTCACAAGTAGGCTTACATTAACACTGCAATGAAGTTACTGTGAAAATCCCCCAGTCTCCACACTCCTTCGGGTACACTGAGGGAGAATTTAGCATGGCCAATACACCTAACTAGCATGTTTTTCAGACTGTGGGAGGAAACTGGAGCACCCGGAAGAAGCCAACGCAGACACGATAAAAACATGCAGGCTCCACACAGACAGTGACCCAAGCCGGGAATTGAACCCAGGTCTCTAGCGCTGTGATACCTATATTCTATCTTGCAATGAGTTTCATTCACTCACATCCCTATGCTCACTAATTTATGACAATCTCATTGCCTCAGATTTAAAATGGTCATTTTGATCGAATCCTTTTGAGGCCTTATCCCACCCTAACATTGTCACCTCCTTCAGCCCTACAATGTTCCTCCTTTTTATCCCTCTGACTCTCATAGAAATCATAGAAACCCTACAGTACAGAAAGAGGCCATTCGGCCCATCAAGTCTGCACCGACCACAATCCCACCCAGGCTCTACCCCCATATCCCACATATTTTACCCACTAATCCCTCTAATCTATGCATCCCAGGACACTAAGGTGCAATTTTAACATGGCCAATCAACCTAACCTGCACATCTTTGGACTGTGGGAGGAAACCGGAGCACCCGGAGGAAACCCACGCAGACACGAGGAGAATGTGCAAACTCCACACAGACAGTGACCCAAGCCGGGAATCGAACCCAGGCCCCTGGAGCTGTGAAGCAGCAGTGCTAACCACTGTGCTACCGTGCCACCCTGTTCTGTAGTATCCTAAATACAGACGCCCTGATAACTGTTTCTCTTCCACAGGTAGTGCCAGATCTAATGATCTATTTCCAGCAGTTTCAGTGTTTATTTCAGCTTTCCAGCATCTGCAGTATTTTGCTTTTGTGTTAAGGTTACCTTCATCCCTGCCTGCCATTAAACCTCTACCCCCAGGATTGGAGGTTGGATCCCACTTTAGAACTCAGATTGCCAGACAGTGAGGCCTATACTTTATACTCTTATAATGTTTATTTACAGAGACATCTGTTACAGGTCATGCACCTCTAATCAACAACCCATCTTTCAGGCTGTTCTGGGATATATCAGCGTAGTGAGTCTCCAATTATTAACCACAATACAATTAATATCGAATTAATATTCAACTTTCTTCCCTCTGTAAATAAAATAAAATTTGGACATCTTATGTGTGACTAAATTTCAAAAGGAAATTACTCTGTACAGAACATTACATTGTGAAATGACTATTCTGGTATCCCTAACCATCTCACTCTGCATACATTTCTTTGAGTGAAACAATTTGACAGTGGATATCTTTGGTCTATCCATTTAAAAATTAGAAATTTCCATTCTCTACAATATTTGTTTCAAGCTGATAAGGCCAATCTGTAATCTTTTCTCACTCTTGCTTTTCATTGAGTACATTATCCCTAAAATGTGCCATTGTGGACATAATATCCAACGTATATACTGAGCTGGATTTTCATCTTTGAGGACGGCATGGTGGTACATTGGTTAGCACTGTTGCCTCACAGTTCCAGGGTCACAGGTTCAATTCCGGCCTCGGGTGACTGTGTGGAGTCTGTACGTTCTCCCCATGTCTGTGTGGGTTTCGTTCAGGTGCTCTGGTTTCCTCCCACAGCCCAAAGGTGTGCAGGTTATGTGGATTGGCCATGCTGAGTTGTCCCTTAGTGTCCCTAGATGTGTAGATTAGGTGGATTGGCCATGGTAAATGCATGTGGTTATAAGGATAGGGCAGAGGAAAAGGCCTGGGTAAGATGCTCTTTCAGAGAGTCAGTGCAGCCCTGATGGGACGAATGGCCTCCTTCTGTACTGTAGGGATTCTGCGTTTCTGTGAGACAGGAGTTTGTAAAATTCCAGGGTTGGCTCACTCACCTTGGGAGAAAATTCCCACAAAGATGGGATTTTCACTATGGAGGGTGTGGGTACGGTTTGGACAGTCAACCCAGAAAAAGGTTGCGGGTAGTTGCAGTCCCAGTGGCTACCCTTTCTCCAAAAGACATTAGTAAACCAAATGGGCTTTCAGGACAATCCTTGATAGTTGCCATGGTTGCCATTTTGAGACCAGCTTTATATTCCATATTAATTAATTGAATTAAAAACCTACCAGGCATCATGCTGGGATTTGAACCCTTGTGCCCTAAGTATTACCATAAGATTCTGGATTATTAATCCAGTGACACTACCATCTCCCAAAAATTATGGCCTCACATCATCACCATTTGCAGTTTCTGCTGGCCTCATACACGGCTGCGTGCTTTCCACAAACCTGTTAGGCATACAAAAACAGAAAATGCTGGAAAATCTCAGCAGGTCTTACAGCATCTGTGAAGAGAGAATAGAACTCTGATGAAGGGTTATCCAGACTTGAAACGTTGGCTCTATTCTCTCTCCACAGATGCTGCCAGACCCACTGAGATTTTCCAGCATTTTCTGTTTTTATTTCAGGTTCCAACATCCGCAGTAATTTGCTTTTATCTGTTTGGCACACTGTTTGCTGCAGTAATGCTTGAGGATTCAAGATATGTAATAGGGGAATTTGTATTCAATGTTGCAGACAATGGCATCTTTAACCTCTGTTAGCTGTATTCTAAAATCAAATTATTGCAGATAACCATTTGTGTTATGCTTTTATCAATTTGTTTGTCCAACATCCTATCCTCAATGAGATGCAATTTCCAACTGTTAAATATTGAGAAAACTAAAGCCATCTTTGTGTCCCCACCACAAACTTGGTACCACGCCGCTATTGCATGCCTGGCTATCACACTGAACCAGTCTACTCATAGCCTTGGTGACCCATTCTACTCCAAGCTGAGTGATTGACCTCAGAAAACCTTCATTTACATGGAAAGCTTACTTCACCCCCTATCTCTGCCTCAGCATCTCCTTTGCTGAAACTCCTATCCATACCTTTTTACCTCCAGACTGGACTGTGCCAACGATTTCTATGGTGGATTTGCTCCTTTAACCATCTGCAAATTTTGACACGTGTTAGCAATCCCCTCACCTATCACCCCATATCTCTGTTGGCCCACATTAATTTAAAATTTTCATTTTTGTGCTTCCCTAAGTCTGTTCAATTATCTCACACTTCCTATCGCTGTAACCTGGACATTCAGTAACTCAGTAACCTTTGTCAACTCCCCACTCAGAAGACTGCATTGCTCTGGCTGGCTGCTTAGGCCTCCACCCTTGGTGGCTAACCCTAACCCTAATCCTAAACCTTCAATCACTCAGGTATCCTGCTGTAGAATTGCCTTCATAAGTTTCTCTACCACTTTCATCACCGAATCTTCTTTAATATTGTTCTTCTGCTTTAATACATATTTCTGAAGTTCTTTTGGATGTATTTACACATTAATGGTGCTATATAAATGCAAGTTATTGTTTTTGAAATATCTGAATAATTTATGCCGCGGAACCATAATAAATAAGTTGTTCTTTTAGGGATTTACATGATGACATTTATATTGTGTTTATAAATTTTTAAGCATCATTTTTCTTTTTATTATGTTGCACAACATGATCTTCATTGAATTGTGGTTGCAGGAAAAAGTCAATTATTTTAACAATCCTTTATCTGCAACAGAAATTGCTCTGTTAAATTCCAGGAGTGTTCAGAGCTTTGGAGAGGTTAATGTTTTTTTTAGCAGGACAATAGAGAGATACATTTTCAAATAAGCCTGTACTGTTTTCTTGAAGTAAACAGTTTGAGTTGCAGAAGAAATGGAGCAGATAATTTCCATGAAGTTTGATCAGGCCTGAAAACAGACATGGGGAATCATGAGGCTCGATTAACTCGCGATTAAGTTGCGCTGCCTACTCATTACCATGATAGTCACAAGCAGTCGGTGCTAAATGCACTGCTGAGTGGTTGTACGCCTGAACAAGTAAAGCAAAGTTGTGAGAGGTTAGCATAACTTGAAGATAGCTTGCACTATTGGTGTATTTTAACTGGAACATGAATTGTCTGAGAAAATGTCCGGGCAAAAAGAAGACGTGGGTTTCCTCCGAGTGCTCCGGTTTCCTCCCACAGTCCGAAGGATGTTCTGGTTAGGTGCATTGGCCATGCTAAATTGCCCCTTAGTGTCAGGGGGGCTAACTAGGGTAAATGCATAGGGTTATAGGGATAGGGCCTGGGTGGGATTGTGGTTGGTGCAGATTCGATGGGCCGAATGTCCTCCTTCTGCACTGTTGGATTCTATGATTCTATAGGAGGAGACGGATCCTCTATCCACTGGGAACCACAGGAGACCCTTCTGTCAGACACTGTGAATGAAGGTGATGAGAGCAGACAACTACCAGTCAATATCAGCTCTATGGACATGGATGCAGTACTGCAAGATGTTCTAAAATCTCACAGGAGTGATCAAGATCAGTAAATACATCTTCAAATTCCATTTCCTGCAATTGAACTATTAGCCTCACACATGGCTCAATTTATCACTGCCACGTCATTCAGCCACCAACAACCTCATGTCACGACTCATACCTTATAATCATAGCTTCATCTCACACCCGCACTCTTAGCACTGCTACAAGCCTCACAGCTGGATCTCACTGCCAAGCATTCTATCAAATGGGATGAGGTATTCACAGACAACCTGGCCAGTATTGCTTGCCTCTTCCCTTATTCTCCCACTTCCTCCTCAGATGATCTCATTATAATATTCTTGGTCTTGTTGTGCTAACAAAGAATATTTCCAGAGACTGCTGAGGTAAGGAAAACACTAACTTTATTCAGAAACAACTTCCTGTGGCTTCATCTTGCCAGGAGGTTCAACAAGAGACAGAGAGATGACGAGATGTTGTGTCACTTCCTGTTCTGTATATGGTGTATCATTAGCATATTATACAGTTCGAACTAACCCCTTTTATACTACATCTCCCCCAAGTCTCTGACTATGATTTTGTTACAGAGGAACGATAGCTGTGGCAGTTCCACGAGTCTAGCCAACCGGATCAACTTGGTGATTTGAGTCCTGCAGGTGGTTACTCAGGCTCTGCTCCCCATAAGGAGAATTGGTAGATGCTTCCAGTTTAGCAATATGGTTGTCATCTGGATTTCTCTATATATGTAGCATCTCTGGTCTTTTTGAATGTGCAGATGATTGCTTTGACTGGGTAAGAGACTACATCAGTGTGGCAATCAATGCACATATGTTCCATCACACCATTCCATTTTCTATTTGGATGAGGCAGGATCATGGACGTGGTGTCCATTCACCTATGTGTCCATAGTTGGCCTCTGATCCAATTACTCTCCTTGGAGGTCGGGCTGGTTTCATGCTTTGTCAGATTTGTCATAATTCCACATCTGGCTGGAACAATACTCATCCTCCTTTTCCCTCACCTTTTCCAAGTCATCAGCGTGTGCCCACAGCATGAGTGTGTGTAGGAGAGTAGGGAGATGAGTTGCCGGTCTTCATCCCATTAGGAGTTCACATGGTGCCAGACCATCCAGGAGTGGAGTTGAACAGTAGTGCAAGTCGAATGTAATTGTCCTTTGTTAGCAGTTCTTTCTCAGTACACACTCCTCTTTCAGCTTCACCATTGGTTTGAGGGTACCTTGATGAGCTGGTAATATACACAATTGTATGATGCCATGAACTCTTTTTCATTGGCAAAGTGCGATCCACTGTCTGAGATTACATGGTCTGGGATTCCATTTGTTGCAAATACCTCCTTCAGCAATGTAAGCACTGCTTCAGAACTATCACCATGCAATTGTTTGACTTCTGTCCATCTTGAGTAGTTGTCTACTATGATCAAGAACATCTTACCTCAGTGTTCCAACAGGTTGATCCCAAAATGTTCCCGTGGTCTTGGTGGAATTGTAGATGATATCAATGGTTCTCTTTTCTCAGGACAATGAATAGCACATGTAATATAGTTTGACATCATCTCTTCCAATGACATCTAGTCACCTGGCAAAATACATTGCTCTGGTTCGAAGTTTTCTAATGTCTAAATATCCTTGGCACAATTGTTGCGGTCTGTCGAGTCTCAGAACTCCAGGAATGACCATTCTCTTGTTATCGATGAGTAAATCATCAAGTACATTGAGGTGTTCTCTATGTTCATAGTACTCGCTGAGAATGGGATTGTGTGGTATGTCTGCAGGCCATTCTTTGATGCAGTACTCTCTGACCCGAATGCATTCTTCATCAGATTTCTGCGAACCTCTGATTTCATTCAGTCTCTGGGGGGAATTTTACCATTTGGAGTCTGCGGGCCGGATCCGGGCGTAATGCAGATCTGAGCCCGGAATCCTCTTTGCAGCGCGCCCATACGCTTTTTGCCGGCTCCAGTCCGATCCACGCAGTGGGCGGGGCTTAGTGCTGCCGGAATGATCGGAGCTCTGAACTGCGCATGCGCGGTTTGAAAAAAAATCTGAAGCAGCGCGCCCAGGCCGGAAAGAAAAAAACAGCAGAGAGAGCAGAGAGCGGGGGAGGATGGACTTGGGAGAATCTTGCAAACCGAAAATAATGTAGCATCTTCTTTGTGCTGCCTAATTACCTATGGGAAAGGTAATTAAACTACAGTGTCCTAGTGAGCAATTAGTGACCTGTATAATACATTTGTGATCTGTAACTGGATTGTTGATGTCCTTGTAGCCATGAGCCAGATGCTCAAGTGTTCAGAGTCATGTGGTGAACTTGGAAGAATTGTCCCCATGGTGGAACTTGGTTGGAAATAAGATTCAAGGAGATTACTAAATCTGGGAAATCAACCATAGTGAAAAGAAGCTTGTATTGGCAACTCTTCTCTCACATTCCATGGCAGATGTGCCCCTACTTATGAATGTGATTTGCATGGGCAACGTTGGGTGCAGCTAATCTGCCGCTGGAGCAGCCTTGGATCCTTTCTTTCATCTTGTTTTCATCTGAACATTGCACAGAATTAGAGGAATTCCCTTTGGAAGATAATGTCAAAATTATAATCGCAGGAACTAAAAACCTGACAGTCAAAAATTTGGGAAAATACTTCAAAATATATATCCCCCCCATCCATATTTTGAAATATTTTCCCAAATTTTTGACTGTCAGGTTTTTAGTTCCGGCGATTATAGTTTTGACATTATCTTCCAAAGTGAATTCCTCTAATTCTGTGCAATGTTCAGATGAAAACAAGATGACAGAAAGGATCCAAGGCTGCTCCAGAGGCAGATTAGCTGCACCCAACGTTGCCCACGCAAATCACATTCATAAGTAGGGGCACATCTGCCATGGAATGTGAAAGAAGAGTTGCCAATACAAACTTCTTTTCACTGTGGTTGATTTCCCAGATTTAGTAATCTCCTTGAATCTTATTTCCAACGAAGTTCCACCACAGGGACAATTCTTCCAAGTTCACCACATGACTCTGAACACTTGAACACCTGGCTCATGGCTACAGGGACATCAACAATCCAGTTACAGATCACAAATGTATTATACAGGTCACTAATTGCTCACTAGGACACTGTAGTTTAATTACCTTTCCCATAGATAATTAGGCAGCACAAAGAAGATGCTACATTATTTTCAGTTTGCAAGATTCTCCCAAGTCCATCCTCCCCCCCCCGAACCAGAGATCCATCTGAGCCCATCCCCCCCTCCGGCGGACGCCAGCAGAAGGCCAGGAAGGAGCTGCAGGCTCTCGAAGGACTGCAGGTCGGACGGTTGGTGGAGAGAGACCAGCGATCGAGGTAGGTTGGGGGCGTGCTCTGCCGAGGGGGGCCAGGGGGGCCTGCCTCCCAGAGGGGGGCCCGATCCCGGGAGGTGGGGGGGGGGGGGGGTTCTACAGGATGGAAAGATGCACTCTTTCAAATACAGACAGATAGAAAGTATAAGACCAGTTTACTACACATCCCTGACACAGATTGAGCAGAGATATGAAGTGATAGGAAAACAAGCATTAGATATCACATGACTTGTGAAAAGTTTGCAGATTATGTTCTTGGTCCCCACTTCAAAATAGAGAAGATCACAAACCCTCAGTGATACTCTTGAATTCTAAGGAGTTAACAAAATACCTCCATGAGTACAGCACTTCAGCTAGAGGATGATGAGGTTTTGCAAAGACAGATGTTCCAGGAAAACAATGGACTACAGCAGATATTTGTCCCTTATCCCAGTGGCAAACCCTGAACAATGGGATGTAGCCATTGTTGAAAGTGTAGAAACCTTTGATTAAACAAGAACCACAACTCTTCCAGCAATACCTCACAGGGCCCTATTTTATCAAAGCTTTGCGCCCGTTTTCGGGCGCGAAATCATGGTAAAGAACTTGCCATCTTCGTTCACCATACCCATGAATCTCTGGAGATCAGTCACATTGACTGCCACTGACTTCTGTGGATCAACTCTGGCATGAAATACATCCACAATATGCGCAAGGAACTTTGCAGTAAGCTGTGAGGATTCACATTTGTTGTTGAGTGTAAATCCTGCTTCCTGTAGACGTTACAGAACAACTTGTACTCTAATGTCATGTTCTGTCTGAGTGAATCCACGGATTAGGACATGATCCATCTGACATATGACTTCAACCAGCCCTCCTAGAGTTCTTGACCATGTCCTCTGGAAGATTTCTGGTGCCGATGTGATGCTGATGGGAAACCAAAATTCCCAAACGGTGAAATAAACGTTATGAGCCAGTTAGATCTTCATCCACTATTTTCATCTAAGCTTCATGAAGACTGATCTCTTCCTCAATTTTGTTAAGCGCTTGTCCACAGACAACATGAGACGAACTTTGCATTCGATTGCTTTATTCTAGCCAAATTCTGATTGGCTTTTGGCCCTGGGGCCATCCCTGAGCACCAGCCAGGTGACAGAAACAATTTCCTCCTTTACCTTTGGTACGATTGGGTGTGGCGATTTTCTGGGTGCAAGCAAACACTCTGGCTTTATTTCAGGATTTAGAGTGATGTGGTGCGCTGTCTTCAGGTTTTCTAGTCCTGTAAGTAGCTGTGGAAATTCAGCTCTGAAGTTTGGAGTCTGATGTTCTCAGCTTTCTATTTTCTCTGCCAATCTGATGGAAGTTGATACAGGCTTTGCTGCTTAATCATAGAACATTTATGGTGCAGAAAGAAGCCACTTGGCCCATTCCGTCTGTACCAGCTGAAGAGTGGACAACTCTGGTTCAGGATCACTTATACGGTTTAGTGATTTTTCTCTGTATTGAAGGGTTGTTTACAATTGTCCCACAACGTTGAATTCTATGCTTCCTGGCCCATGCAGTTTTTTTGCAGCATGACTGAAGAGAAATTTTCTCCAACCCATGGTTCAGTACCGGAAAGAACTAAAGCTGCTGCACCTGTGTCTAACTTAAAGTGTGTTTTTTTTTCTCTCTACTAGGATATCAGCACTCCGGCAGATTCTACTTGGTTCCTGGATCTCTACAAGGAATAATATCTCAATATCAAATATTCTATTTCATAGGTCTTGCACCTTTTAAAGATTTGTCTTATGGCTTATTCTGTACAAGCTAGTTGGTGTGACACATAGCCAGAAATTAATAATTCTTTCTGCAAAAATTGGCATTCAGCCTCTTTGGTGAGGCAATCTTTGCATCCATGTTTTTTTTCCTGCTGCACAGTTAGCTGGGGAGGTTGATGGATGCTCTTCCTGCCTTCTCTGCTTTTGTACGGCCACCTCTCTGCTTTTCATTTTAACATATGTGTCAGTCATTTTTTTGGGATATGGTTTCACCTGTCACTTCAAATCACTGATCGATTTTCCTTCCTGACCTCAGCTTGTCCGCGCAACTGAATTGCCTTTGTTGAGATTAGATCATCTCTCAACTAGAAGTGGTCAGACAATGTTTCATCCAAGACTCCCGACAACAACTTGGTCTCTGATTAGTTCAACTTTTGAGTTGCCAGTTCTCTGCAAGTCATAGAATCATAGAAACCCTACAGTACAGAAAGAGCCCATTCGGCCCATCAAGTCTGCACCGACCCCAATCCCACCCAGGCCCGACCCCCATATCCCTACATATTTACCCACTAATCCCTCTAACCTGCGCATCTCAGGACACTAAGGGGCAAATTTAGCATGGCCAATCAAACCTGACCCACACATCTTTGGACTGTGGGAGGAAACCGGAGCACCCGGAGGAAACCCACGCAGACACGAGGAGAATGTGCAAACTCCACACAGACAGTGACCCAAGCCGGGAATCGAACCCAGGTCCTTGGAGCTGTGAAGCAGCAGTGCTAACTACTGTGCTACCGTGCTGCCTCAAGTCTATACATGTTGTTGATAAATGTATCAATGCTTTCACCTTGTCATTGGGTATGCTTGTTAAATTTAGTCCGCTGGACAATCATATTCTTTTGCAGACTGTAGTCGGCATCAATAGTGCTTTAATCATTTCATCTTTTCCCCTTGTCATTGAGTACAATAGTTAATGTGCTCTTATTACTTCATCAAACATAGCATTTTCCTTGTTGGTCCTTTGCCTGACTAGGATATCATCTTCACAGTCACCCATCAAGTACAATAGCGTACTGACCTGCTCACTGCTTGGCTTCACCACAAGGCCCATTGTTGTGTGACATCTGGCAAATATTTGGTACCAATTCAACAATGTTCCTGCCTGGTTGAGACCTGCGATGTGCTTGAAGCTTTCTGATAATGACAGAGACTTTTCCATATTGTTCTTTCACTTATTGCCAACATATAATATAGTCTTGTTGTGCGAACAAGGAATATTTACTGCTGAAGTAAAGAAAACTCTAACTTTATTCAGAAACGCCTTACTGTGGCTTCATCTTGCCATGAAGCTCAACAAGAGAGAACAAGATCATGAGGTGTTGTACCACTTCATGTGATGATGTACACTATGGGTGGAATTTTCCGACCTCGCTCAAGCGAGGCTCATAAAATCCTGCCCGAGGCCAACAGAGAATTCTGTTCTGCAAGGCTCGCCTGCCCCGGAATCAAGGCGGTAAAATTCCGGCCTGTATCTCGTTAGCTGGGAAATCTGGGAACTATGGACCTGCTAGCCTAACATCAATAGTAGTGAAAATACTAGAATCTATAATAAATGGTGTAATACAGGACGCTTAGAAAATAATGGTAGATTGGGCTGAGTCAACATGGATTTATGAAAGGGAAATCATGTTTAACAAATCTGTTGGAATTTGTTTGAGGATATAACTAGCAGAATAGACAAAAGGGAAACAGTGGATGGTATATTTAGATTTTCAAAAAGCCTTTGATAAGGCCCCACACAGAGGTTAGTAAATAAAATTAAAGCACATGAGATTGGGAGGAAAACACTGGCATGGATTGAGATCTAGTTAATGGACAGAAAACAGAGAGTTTAAATAAATGGGTCATTTTCAGGTTGGCAGCCTGTGACAAGTGGGGTACTGCAGTGATCAATTCTTGGGCCCCAGTTATTCACAATCTATTTCATTGATTTGGGTGTGGGGACTAAATGTAATATTTTCAAATTTTCAGATGACACAAAACTCGGTGGAAGTGTGAGCTGTGAGGAGGATGCAAAGATGTTACAAAGGGATTTGGAGAGGCTGAGCGAGTAGGCAAAAAATTGAAAATGGAATACTATGTGGAGAAGTGTGAGGTTATCCACTTTGATAGGAAAAAAAATAGAAATGCAGAGTATTTCTTAAATGGTGAAATGCTGGAGAATGTTGACCTTCAAAGAGACTTGGTTGTCCTTGTTCATGAGTCACTGGAAACTAACACGCAGCTACGTCAAGCAATTAAGGGGGCAATTGGCATTTTGGCCTTTATTACAAGAGGATTTTTTTTTGTTTGATTTATTATTGTTGCATGCATTAGTGTTCAGTGAACAGTTGTTTCTTGCTCATTATACAGACAAAGCATACCATACATAGCGAAGGAAAGGGAAAGGAGAGAATGCAGAATGTAGTGTTACAGCCATAGCTAGGGTGTAGAGAAAGGTCAACATAATGTGAGCTAGGTCCATTCAAAAGTCTGATAGCAGCAGGGGAGAAGCTAGAGGAGTAAAAATGTCTTACTGCAATTATTTGAAGCCTTGGTGAAACCGCACCTGGAATATTGTGTACAGTTTTGGTCTCCTTACTTGAGGGATATACCTGCATTGGAAGCAGCTCAGGGAAAGTTCATTAGGGTGATTCTTGAGATGAAGGTTTTAACTTATGAGGAAACCTTGAACAGGCTTGGCCTATGCTCAATGGAGTTTAGAAGAATGAGAGATGATTTGAATGAAACATATAACATTTTGAGAGAATTCAACAGGGTAGCTGTTGAGAGGATGTTTCCCTCAAGCTAGAACTAAGAGGCACGGTTTAAAAATAAAGACACAGATAAGGAGGAATTTCTTCTCTCAAAGGGTCATTAGTCTTTGAAATTCTCTTTCCCACTGAATAGTGGTGGCCGAATCATTGAATACATTCAAGGCTGATGTTACAGACAGGATTTGTGTAGTCCCTTCCAGTCCATAATCAGAATGTTTATGTGTTAGGTTGCATATATTTCCTCTCCCTCAGAGTGAGTTGGCTTAAGTTAAAATAAACTCAAGTTGCAGGATTCCTGGTGATTTTTAAAAATCCAGGATATTTATTCTCACACACTTGCCTCAGATGTTTGAAGGCAAGGTCTCAAATCACTTGCCTCACTCATACTATCACACACGCAAAGATCAAATAAAGGTGAGGTTAAAGCTGTAATTATAAAAATGGAGGTTCTAACTCAGTCTTTACCTCGATGCAGGACTGATGTCTTTGTTGAGTTGATCCTTCAGTTGGAGTGCTGATTCCTTTTTTTTAGAAACTAAGGGTTCTCATAAGCTCTGAAGCCTCTTGTAGCCAAATAGCCAAGAGGGTAGTTCTCAGGTGGATTTGGAAATCTAGTGATGTTGCGGCTGATGTACCTCTTTTTGTAGTTTTTGGAGACAGTCTCTTTTATCCAATGAATGTAACAATTCATAAGCAAATCTTTAGCGCCTTTGTCCAGATGTATCTGATTGTTGTTTTTTCTCAGTTAAAACTGGAAATAGTATTCACTACACTGAATGTACTAGCAACTGAGAGGAAATGTTCCAGGTTAGAGTATTAAATGGCTGTATAGATTGAGATTGAACATCACAGATTAAATCAGAGTCTAAATCTGCTATGCTAATACTGGCAGATCATTTGATCTGGTACAAAGCATTTTGTGGATATGGCACAGTATCGATGTCAGCACACTTTGATCTGATAGCACAGTCACCGATAGCAAAGTGTTTTGTTTAGGAGTTTGCTTGATCAAAGTTATTAATGTCCACGCTTTCGCAAGGCTGTTGTGCACCACAGAATAGAAGCCAATATATACTTCTCCATGTGTGATCATGTTCCAGATTGGAAGAGTACCAATATTTATGGGTTTTTATCCTGTATTTATTATGAGATTGGTTTAATCTCCAAGGCTGGAGAAGATTGAACAGAAGATTAGTAGCTATTCAAGTGAGTAAAGATACACAGAATTTTCCCGAGTATTCTCCTATTTATGACAAGAATGATAATGAAGGAAGGATAACCCTGGAAATTATAGGCCGGTGAGCTTGACGTCCGTGGTCGGGAAGTTGTTGGAGAGGATTCTTAGAGATAGGATGTATGCGCATTTAGAAAGGAATAAACTCATTAACGATAGTCAGCATGGTTTTGTGAGAGGGAGGTCATGCCTCACTAACCTGG
The DNA here is from genome assembly GCF_964213995.1 of Mustelus asterias. Lineage (NCBI taxonomy): Eukaryota > Metazoa > Chordata > Chondrichthyes > Carcharhiniformes > Triakidae > Mustelus > Mustelus asterias. The sequence continues at coordinate 34,304,291 of NC_135804.1, forward strand.
TGGAGTTTTTTGAAGAAGTGACTAGAATGGTTGACGAGGGAAGGGCCGTGGATGTCATCTATATGGACTTTAGTAAAGCGTTTGACAAAGTCCCTCATGGTAGGTTGGTGCAAAAGGTTGGATCTCATGGGATAAAGGGGGAGGTGGCTAGATGGGTGGAGAACTGGCTTGGTCACAAAAGACAGAGGGTGGTAGTGGAAGGGTCTTTTTCCGGCTGAATGCCTGTGACTAGTGGTGTTCCGCAGGGCTCTGAATTGGGACCTCTGCTGTTTGTGATTTATATAAACGATCTGGAAGAAGGTGTAACTGGGGTGATCAGTAAGTTTGCGGATGACACGAAAATGGCTGGACTTGCAGATAGTGAGGAACATTGTCAGAGGCTACAGAAGGATATAGATAGGCTGGAAATTTGGGCAAAGAAATGGCAGATGGAGTTCAATCCAGATGAATGTGAAGTGATGCATTTTGGTAGAACTAACGTAGGGGGGAGCTATACGATAAATGGCAGAACCATAAAGGGTGTAGATACGCGGAGGGACCTGGGTGTGCAAGTCCACAGATCCTTGAAGGCGGCGTCACAGGTGGAGAAGGTAGTGAAGAAGGCATATGGCATGCTTGCCTTTATAGGACGGGGCATAGAGTATAAAAGTTGGGGTCTGATGTTGTGGTTGTATAGAACGTTGGTTCGGCCGCATTTGGAATACTGCGCCCAGTTCTGGTCGCCACACTACCAGAAGGACGTGGAGGCTTTAGAGAGAGTGCAGAGGAGGTTTACCAGGATGTTGCCTGGTATGGAGGGGCTTAGTTATGAGGAGGGATTGGTTAAACTGGGGTTGTTCACACTGGAAAGACGGAGGATGAGGGGTGACCTAATAGAGGTGTATAAAATTATGAAAGGCATAGATAGGGTGAACGGTGGGAAGCTTTTTCCCAGGTCGGTGGTGACGTTCATGAGGGGTCATAGGTTCAAGGTGAGGGGGCGCGGGGGGGGGTTTAACATGGATTTCAGAAGGACGTATTTTACACAGAGGGTGGTGGGGGCCTGGAATGCGCTGCCGGGCAAGGTGGTGGAGGCGGACACACTGGGATCATTTAAGACTTATCTAGATAGCCACATGAACGGAGTGGGAATGGAGGGATACAAAAGAATGGTCTAGTTTGGACCAGGGAGAGGCGCGGGCTTGGAGGGCCGAAGGGCCTGTTCCTGTGCTGTATTGTTCTTTGTTCTTTGTTGGCATTTTTGAACTCTATCAGTGATTTCTTTGAAGGTTGGAAACAAAAGGAGCAGGATTTTTCTGGCCACGCTCACCCCAAGACCAGAAAATCTTGCCTGAGGTCAACGGACCTTTGCATGGTCCTGTCCTGCCCGCTACGATTCCCAAGCTGGGCAGGGCAGGAAAATTCCACCCAAGGTGATAAAATAGGAAACTACAGATAGAGCAGACTCAGAAACAATGTGAAGGGAGAGTGTGAGAATCATAATTTAATGTTTGTAATGGTGCAGGCAATATTACTTTCTAATTACACACACACACTTTTCAGCTGGTTTTTATTCCAATCTTTGCATATTCCTGGAAGATGAAGTCCAAAACTCTATCGTGGACATTACACTCAGAATATTTCTTGTTGAGATTATCTTTGATTCCCATTGTTATACAGCTTTAATTTAAACACCTTCCAAGCATTCCAGTTTAATGAGACAAACAAGGACAGTAATTCAATTATTTCTCAGTTGAGGCCATATACGATTAGAGAATATCCACAGACGGTTCCCACTGAAATCTTCAAATGAAAAGTAGAAAAAATTGACATTATTATTTTGGTGCAAATTAAAATCTGGAAGAGGATGCTAATTGGAGTCTTGTGGGAGAAGAAACCAAAGATGACCCATGAAAGGACATTTACAAAATATGCAGTATGGATGAAATTGAAGACTTGGGTTTGTATTACCAATTGATTCAGTTTAAGGAGATGGCTTTAAATTTGCCAACTCACTAAAGTGATTTGTGCGTGTCAGAACTGTGGGTGACATGCTGCTGAAGTCTGATCTGTATGATTAGCATCAAGGCACAGCCACAACCCCCAGAAAAGGACAGTAATGTCCAGGTCCACCATCCCCGTACTGACCAGTGATTAGCACTGCTGCTTCACAGTGCCAGGGACCCGGGTTCAATTCCTAGCTTGGGTCACTGCCTATGGGAGTCATAGAATCATAGAGTCCTACAGTGCAGAAGTAGGCTATTCGACCCACCAAGTCTGCAATCCCACCCAGGCCCTATCCCCATAAACCCATGTTTTTACCCTAGCCAGTCCCCCTGACATTAAGGGGCAATTTAGCATGGCCAACCCACGTAACCCGCACATCTTTGGACTGTGGTAGGAAACCCACGCAGACACAGGGAGAATGTGCAAACTCCAGGCAGAGAGTGACCCAAGCCGGAAATCGAATCCGGGCCCCTGGAGCTGTGAGACAATAGTGCTAACCAATGTGCCACCGTGCAGCCCTAGTCTGCACATTCTCCCTGTGTCTGCATGGGTTTCCTCCAGGGACTCCGGTTTCCTCCCACAGTATACCCAAACAGGTGCCGGAGTGTGGTGACACGGGGATTTTCACAGTAACTTCATTGCAGTGTTAATGTAAGCAGCCTATTTGCGACACTAATAAATAAACTTTAAACCATTCTGATTGCTTCTGGATTTGATAAGTTAGAAGCTCACTGCTCTGGGGCACACAGCCATTTCTAACAGATTCAATGGCATCTTCAAGATTAAAGTGCTATTTTAATATCCTCATTAGTGAATTGCGTTGTGCCTTCCAAAACAACATTTCTTTAGACCAATAAATGCCAAGGGAAGACTCTGTTCAAAGACTCATTTATTTCCTCCAAAGAAAATGAACCATTTCTGCTTGCTCCAGTTGCTGTAATTTAATCAATAGCTGCCATAACAAGTTACTATCTCTCTCATCTGATCTGATAACGCTTAGAATTTGAAAAAATATAAAGATTGAATTACTAATAAATATCTCCAATGCTAATCACGGCCTTAATCTCCTTTCCTAGCCATTTTTTTAAAATCCAAAGAATATCCTCAGTATCAAATGCCGATATAGCAAAATGTAAATGTTATTCAACGAGACAACACCAGAAATATATGTAAATAGGTTTTAATACCATGATTACAGAAAAGGTTTGAAATGATTGAAACCTAAAACATGAATGGAGTTAATTATTATATGGATAGACCACCCACATCTGATCTCTCTAAGCCAAGTTCTTTCATCATTCGTCCAACTATCAACTGAATGAAGAATTGGATCATACCATGAAAAATTAAATCAATTACAGCAATTCAATTTTTGAAATTAAATAGCAGAGTACAAAATGTTTTCCTTTAGTACTTTTGAGATAGAGAAATGTGACAACATGGATTAATTATGCAGTCCTACCAATTCATATTCTCCCCTTGACGTGCATAATCGTTAAATCACATAAATGTATATTCTGACGTTCCAGTTGTCCCAGTTTTACCTTTAAATAATCAGTTTTAAAACCTGTCAAAATCCAATTTAATTTATCAGTTTACATCACTGAAGAGGTATTCTCTTCTTCCTCAGCTGTGAGCAATATCTGATTAAATTTATTGCTGTTATGATAACCCTCACGAGGTTCATGGGGAATCACTATTTGATCTCCCTGTGGGATTCGTAGAGTATGAGTTCCCCTGGTAACAGGCAGTGGCCTGCCCAGCTGGACCTCATTACCTGAGGCAGGTCCAGGAATAGGTAGTAGCAGACAGGGACTAATGTGTGTACACCACGGTAGTGTTTTTACTTTGCACTCTCTAATAAACTATGTTCCTTTTTGGTCAGACTTCTTGAGTCATTACATTGGCGACAAGGAACAAGAAACATTTTGGAAGCCATTGCCTTTCAATGAACTCTGTAAGACAGTGACGGGGAGATATTGAAAATGCCGCTGTTTGGGAAGCTGGAAACTTATGATACGGGTGTGGAGGATCGGTCCGAGTAAGCTGGAAGAGTCCAATATTTCTGGACAAACAAGATAGAAAAGGCGACCAGTAAAGAGTCCTCCTGACCTCTTGTGGACCCCGACTTTCAGCATCATGAAAGGTTTAACCGACCTGACAACCCCTGATTCAAACCTTTTTAACAAAACAGGGTTTCGAACCGTTATGACACTAAACCGTTTGTTACATTGCAATGCTACATGTTTACCACTGCAAATAGACTCCCTGGGGAAGCAGTCTCTGAATTCTTGTCAAGACTGCAGAAATTGGTGGAACATTGAGTACGGGCCAGCACTTCTGGAAATGGTAAGGGATTATTTAGAACGTGGAATTAATAATATTTCGACCCAAAGGAAGCTATTGACTGAACCAATTCTGGACCTCAAGAAAGCCATAGAACTGGCCCTTACCCGCGAAAATTTGAAATAAGGGGCCCAGGAAATCCAGGAAGCCATACATGGTACCATCCTTAGCCTTGGATAAGCCTCATAACACAGAACCAAGTCCCCAGAGGATAACGCATGCATCTCCCATTTGCTGCCAAGAAAGAGTGATTGGAGTCAGAAATGGTTTCTCTCCAGCTACCCTATCAGTTCCCCTTAACATCTTAAAAATGTCAATCAAATCATCTCTTAACCTTCTAAATTCTAGGAAGTACAACCTTAGTCTGTGTCATCTTAAAACTTGGAATCCAGGTATCGTTCTGCAACATCTCTGCTGCATTTGCTCCAAGGCCAATACATCATCTCAAGAGTGTGGTGCTCAGAAATGAACAGTGCTCCAGGGCATTTTATACTGTAGCATAGCTACCATCCTCTCATATAGAAGGCGGCATGGTGGTACAGTGGTTAGCACTGCTGCCTCACAGCGCCAGGGACGTGGGTTTGATTTCTGGCTTGGGTCGCTATCTGTGTGAAGTCTACACGTTCTCCCCACGTCTGCGTGGGTTTCCTCCGGGTGCTCTGGTTTCCTCCCACAGTCCGAAAGATGTACTGGTTAGGTGCATTGGCCATGCTAAATTCTCCCTCTGTGTACCCAAACAGGCACCAGAGTGTGGCAACTAGGGGATTTTCACAGTAACTTCATTGCAGTGTTAATGTAAGCCTACTTGTGACACTAATAAATAAACTTAAACTTAAACCATTCTAGTCATATACAAGCCAGTATTGCACTTGCCTTTTTGATCAATGATATTTTAATGATCTGTGGACTCAGGCCCCACCTCTCTTTGGGCCTCTATGCTTCTCACTTTTCATCAGTTAGAAAGTAAGGTCTAAAATGGGTGAGCTTATATAAGCCAACATTGAAATTCACTAGATATTCCCCATATTCACCACCTTAGTTATCGCTTCAACAATTCAGCCAGGTCTGGCATAACCGACCCTTCACAAACCCATGCCGGTTCTCTCTGATCAGCCAGAAATTTCCAAGATGTTCACTCATTGGCCCTGATTTTACTGGCATGGCCACCCGAGGCTCGTAAGATCACGCCTGAAGCCAACGGGGATTGCCATTCTGCGAGTCTCACCCACCCCAATTTTGAGGCGGCCGTGCTAGTAAAATCAGGACCTTTTTATCTCTCTTATAAACTTGAGTAGTTTCCTGACAACAGGTATTGGGCTAACTGGTAAGCAATTGGCCTTCTCCAGTTGTTTTTGTACATTCAAGAGTGACAATCTAAAGGAATGGTTCCTGAAGTGAGAGAATTTTGGAAGATTGCAGTTAGAACATCAGCAATATTCTCTCCTATTTCTTGTAAATCCTGAGATGGAAACCATTTTGTCTGGGAATTTATCATCCTTCAGTTCCATTATGTTCTTCATTAATGCTATTTTGCTTAGGTTAATTTTGGTAAGTCTCTGTCCCTGATTCAATATTAGTTTCTTTGGGATGTCCGGTATGCTGTGTACTGTAAATATTGAAGCAAAGTAATTGTGCAACATTTCAACCTTCTGGCCTCATTCAATCTGATGTACATGTCATTTTAGTATCAAACTATGTGCTTGACCTTTAAATGTTAGGCACAGGAACCAAAGTTATTATTTCTGCTGTTTATCACAACATTTTAAATTCTCCTTCATGACCTGTACTGCATTTACAAAGACCTTGATTGTGTGGAAGGGTAACAGTGAAGTTGTCAATGTTTACCATTATTATGGAGTAAATAGACAGCAACCTCCTGCATCCACACATGCGCAGGTAAATGAGCTAATCACCCCGGGACCATCTCTTTCCCTCTCCTTATCCCACTTTCTGCACGTGATTTTACATTGAAGTAAATATTCTTACTCACACTTACCGATTCAGACTTTGTGAAGGGAATTCTAATGCCAAAACCGGATGGGTTTGAATCAGGTGGGCTATGAAATCTTTTAAAATCTCAAATGGAACCCAATCCACCTCAAACGTATTCATTTTTTAGAAGTGGAATGGGAACGGGGAACTAACCTGCTCCCAGGTGGCAGTTTGGTCATCCAAATATTACAATGAGTCTGTGCGCCTCCGATATTATTCGTTTTCCACCTTTAACCCAAGGCCTCAGGAAACTCTGAAGCTAAAAGGACAGCTGTGTGCAATAGTGAGAGCTTTATGTGGTGCTTATGAATCAGTTGGAGCAGGAGTGCTTCCTTGCAGCCCACCAAACCTACCTGATTCCCCCCTCTGTGTTTGTTGCTTTCTCCCTGTTCAAAGGCCAGATGTCTCCCTCCAAGGTGGTCATCATTCCCCCCAAATTCAGTGTTTTTGCAGAACGGAACTTTCCAGAGGTTAATGGTTATTTTGTGAGGGAACTTTGCATGCAGAAATGTGCTTGTAAATGACAGCTCAGAAGTACATGACATACAAGATTGTTTTAGACTTTTGAAACTGCAATGCCGAGAATGTGAAGTAAAAGTAGTGGGCAGCACGGTGGCACATGGGCAGCGTGGTGGCACAATGGTTAGCATTGCTGCCTCACAGCAACAGGCACCTGGGTTCAATTCCAGCCTTGGGTAACGGTCTGTGTGGAGTTTGCACATTCTCCCCGTGTCTGTGAGGGTTTTCTCCGGGTGCTCCGATTTCCTCCCATTGTCCAAAGATGTGCAGGTTAGGTGGATTGGCTATACTACGTGTGTGGGATTACAAGGATAGGGCAAGGGAGAGGGCCTGGGTAAGATACTCTGTCAGAGTATTCAATGGGCTGAATGGCCACTTTTGCACTGTAAGGATTCTATGAAGTACAATATGATAACATTGCTAAATGTATTCAATACAGACAGCTCTCCATTGTGACAGTGTCACTGGGAGTGATGGTTGCTGCTGGTAATACAATGAGGCCTAGAAGGGGTGATAGTGGAATCCCTGGAGGGAGATGAGAGGGATGAGATGGGGGGCACAGGGAGGGCCATAAGAAGGGGAAGGTGTTGGATGCAAGGGCAGGTGGGAAGGCACTCAGCTGGCACCACTTCCTGAGCTGAGTTTGTCAATTGGGCACTGAGTAGTTTTGAAAGAGGTACCACTTGAAAGGCCATTGGCAAACTCAGCAGGGTTTTCTGGGTGACCTTCAGGAGGCATGGGAAGCCCATGCAAGTTTGGAGAATGCCTGAGCCACCACCACCTCCTGGTGGGCTCACTAGTGTGCCTAATTAGACAGTGGCTGGGTTCCTGTGTCTACCCATTCCTGCCTTCCGACTTAATGGGGGTCAGTTTTCCCACTGGTAGGAAGGGAATGTGTGATGATGTGGGCCCGCATCCACACATGGCCCACTACCGCACTCGACCACCACCTCCCATTTTGGGAGCCTCCATTACTCCATTAGCCAATATTGTTCTTATTCTCCTCTTACCATCACCCCATACACACCCCAACCCCCACCCACTCAACCCCCATCCCACCCTCCCCCTCCACTCACCTGATGAAGGGGCAGCGCTCCGAAAGCTTGTGCTACCAAATAAACCTGTTGGACTTTAACCCGGTGTTGTGAGACTACTTACTGTGCCTACCCCAGTCCAACACTGGCATCTCCACATCACCCTTCCCCTGTACTTGCTTAAAAACTATTTAATCTTTAACTTTGCCAGCGCTGAGAACAGGTCAATTACCTGAAGCAATCACTTTTTTTCCCTACAGATGCTGCCTGGCCTGTTAAGTATTTCCAGTGATTTTCTGTTCTAATTTCTATCCAGCATCTACAAGATGTTGCCCTTTTCCCTCATTTTAGAAAATTTCCCCCAAATTTCTGTGATCTCTATCCTTGATAGGTTGCGAGAACAATAAACAAGTATGAATCATAAGGGATGGAAACTCTCATCCCATCCGGTTAATTATGTCCCACAGTTGAAGCAACACTATTCCAATCTAATGGGACAGTTCTTGTTGTGGGGATTCCCTGTTGGTATGCTGCTGCTGGCCCAGCAGCCCTGGGATTTACCCACATTTAGATATAGAATTCTTACAGTGCAGAAGGAGGCCATGCGGCCCATTGCATCTGCACCAACAACAATCCCACCTAGACCCATTTCTACAGCATGTTCCTGAACCATGGGAGCCTTCTCCTCTTTGCCAGATTTTCTCTGCTTTCTTCCCCGTCTACAGTGAACGTTTATGCTTCCTCTGTAACTTGTGTTTCACTTGTCTCCTTAGCCGTTATTCCCCTGTCCCATCAGACCTATTGTCATTTAATAACTTCTGCCTTCCATGCGAACACAAAATTCCCTCTCAATTCTTTCTAATCTTCTCACTCACTGTAGATTTGTGTCGGTGCACCATTCTTGTTCACTATCCCGTCCCAGTTCTTCAGGCTTTCAATTTGGACAGGACGGCTTATGGTACTCATAGAATTATAGAATCACTACAGTGCAGAAGGAGGCCTTTTGGCTCATCGAGTCTGCACTGACCACAATCCGACCCAGGCCCTATCCCCATAACCTCTCATATTTACCCTGCTAATCCCCCTGACACGAGGGTTAATTTAACATGGCCAACCAACCTAAGATGGTCACCTTGTGGGTGTGTCTCTAAAGTTACATCTGATTGCCCAAGAGAAAAATGAGTTGAAAATAAAATCAGCATTATTTTTAATATTGATTAAATATTCAACAAAGTTTTGCACTTTTGCAAGTTTCCTGATAACTCTGAAGGGATGTGGAGAATTGTAATGCCTGGGTCAGGTCCTACAGAGAATCCCAACAAGCTAGTGTCTGTCTGTACAAAGACTGATAACTATGTATGCGAGTGGGTGTGAAGGACTCAACTGTCTTACAGTTAATGAATTGCACACATCTAGTTTTGCCTATCACAAGAGGACAGCTGTGGGAGGAGAAGGACTCAATCCAGAGAAAATATATGTAATTGTCAAATTGCACAGAGACACAAAGGGTTTGTATACCACTGAATGATTCATTCTTTTCTCTAATGACTGGGAAGCTGATGAGAATACAATGTTGCCCTCATTTCGTAAATGTTTTGCTTTCATTTTTATAAAAATTTCCCATGTAATAGTAACACATTTCTTATGTTAGCTGAATTAAAATGAAACCAGGGCTTGGTGTAATTTAGATTTCAGTCTCTGGTTCCAGGGCGATGATATATGGAGCATTCCGACAGTTGGAATCACACTGCTCTCATTACACGGAAGCATGCTGATGTCTAATTTAGAGTTGGTGTTATGCAAGAATGTATGAGAAACAAATATCAATGCGTTCACCATATTGAGTGAATGACTGCACAATATCTTTCAGCAAATGATAAATGTTCTTCCAGCACTTTACATGTTATGCATCAGTTTGTGCCAGGGTGTTAGTACAGGTGGCATGCTGGCACAGTGGTTAGCACTGCTGCCTCATGGCACCAGTGACCTGGGTTTGATTCCAGTCTTGAGTGACTGCCTGTGTGGAGTCGGCACGTTCTCCCCGTGTCTGTGTGGGTTTCCTTCAGGTGCTCCAGTTTCCTCCCACGGTCCAAAGATGTGCAGGTTGGCAGGATTGGCCATGATAAATGTGCAGGGATAGGGCAAAGGGGAGGATCTGGATGGGGTGCCCTTTCGGAATGCTGGTGCAGACTTGATGGACTGAATGGCCTCTTTCTGCACTGTAGGGATTCTAAGGTTCTATGGTACATTAAAATATCACTTGTTCATATGGAGAACAATAACTTAGCCACATGGTCTTTGCATTTGCAGTGACAGTACTGATATTACATATGACCATTCTTTATTGAATCATGTCAATTTTTATATGTCTGTAATCAAATAGTTTCTGCAAACTTTAAATTTCAATCTAAAGTTAAAAAAAAGAAACAAAGGGCGGGATCTTGAGCCCAGACTCTCTGTACACGGGATTGCTGTGGGATTGCCGATTTTCCCCTGACCCTCGCCAGCAACAAGGGCAAGAACCTGCTTTTAATACATTTGCATGAATTTCAATCTAATTATCCAGCCCCCATGCCACATGACCCCCAGCCCCGCTAAATATTCATACCTCGTCGGCGCGACGTGACATTGGCGTGGTTTACAACAGGTTTGGTCAAACATAAACTTGTTAAGGGGCTCCTCCTGGGAGTGGGAAGGTAAGTGGAGCCCCCGGTGAAGAGGCACATGACCAGGAAGTGCTCTGGCACTGCCCCCGACACAGGTCGGCATTGCCAGTTTGGCACTGTAGTGCCAACCTGTGCCAGGGGTAGAACCTAGTGGAAGCCCCATGGTGGGGGTGTGCATTTATGTGTGGTGGGGGGAGGGACCATGGTCACCGAGGGGCTAAAATGCCGGCAATGATTGGTATGGGGGGGGGGGAGGGTGGTCTGGTGGGAGAATCCCCAATATCTCCGTGGTGTGGTTAGGGTTGGGGTGATGGAGGGGGTGCGGTTTATACTTATTTCTCATCGGGGTGCCCTTTAAAGATGGCGCTCAATCTCTGTGGCACCTGTTTCCAGCTGTAAGTGTCCCTGCCCCACCAAAGTGACAGCACAAACCATACTCACTCGTTTTTCTTCTTTAAAGTTAGAAGAGAAAACTACTCTGTGCAACTGGAAAGTTACACACTTGTTTTCTGACTGAGCCTGACAAACTCTGGTAAGATCGCCCCCACAGTAACTGTTCTTTTTAAACTTATAATTAAAAAGGAGGATCACTTACGATAACACTTATACGTTTAAATATGTGACAACACACACGGAAAACGATCTTAGTACCTTAATTTGTTTATATGAAAGTGAGTTAGAGTTAACACTCATGCGATCCTACAGTGCAGAAGGAGGCCATTCAGCCATCGAGTCTGCACCGACCACAATCCCACCCAGACCCTATCCCCATAACCCCATGCATTTACCCTACCCTGACACTAAGGGGAAATTTAATATGGTCAATCCACCTAACCTACACATATTTGGACTGCGGGAGGAAACTGGAGCACTCAGAGGAAACCCACGCAGACACGGGGAGAATGTGCAAACTCCACACAGACAGTGACCCAAGCTGGGAATCGAACCTGAATCCCTGGCGCCGTGAGGCAGCAGTGCTAACGACTATACCACTGTGCCGCCTTTAGTGGATTTCAGTTATCTGAGCAGTTTGGTTAATGTGAAGAAGAACATATAACCAAATATTGTTGTAATTGTTAGTCTAAATGCTGGAAATAATAAATTCTTTGATAATGGTGTGGCCTTTTTAACTGCGACAAATTCTGAATTGACTACGCGGATACAAACATTTATTGTGTGTTATCCTGGGTTAGGAGAAATATCAGCCAGTCCTTTCACAAACCATGTTGGTGTATGCATTGTAGATCAAACTAAATTAAACTGTTCGACTGAGGTATTTGATTTCTTTCTTGGAATGTAGATTGGATCACTTTTTCACAATAACAGACATGAGAATTGTAGTATACTTTTGGAGCATCTGATAACATTCTGACATCAGATATTGAGAATGCTATTCAATTCTCTTAAATGTGACAAACAGTGTGACACTTTCAAAGTTTTTTATGGAATTGTATGGATTCATTGTAAAATTTGTTTCATACATCCTAAGATCTGGTCAAGACTGTAAAAACACTGATCTTCCGAATGATTAAATGCAATGTTACAATGAAGTATTACCAGAATGGAGAATTAAGGAAGAAAAATTCCGCAGGGCAGATTTTGATGCTTAATAAGTTTAATTTATTTTTTGCAAATTAAAATCTGTGACAAATCAGTAATTATCAATAAAATCAGTAATGTGCAAGAAATGTGGATCCTTCATTGAATCACACAACACAGGAGAAGGACATTGAGCACATTGGAGGGAATTCTCCAGCCATTCACGCCGGCGGGATTCTCCAGTCCTGCCGGCAGCACACCCCTGCCCGTGGGTTTCCCGCTGGAGTGGGGTGGCGTCAATGGGAATTCCCACTGACAGCAGCGGGACCAGAGAATCCCGCTGCTAACAAACAACGTGCCACCACCCGCGAGCAGGACACAAGTGGCTGGGAGGATGGAGAATCTCACCCATTGTGTCTGTCCAGAGGAGGGGCAAGGTTTATAGGGGCAGGGCCTCTGAGGGGAGAGATTGGTGAGGGTGGGGTGTCCCGCTGCCCACTCTGCACTTTGGATCAGTGACAGAGGGAGAGGGAGGGAGGCCAGCGATCGGAGCCGACCATTGGAATGGGGAAGGGGGGGCGGGTGGGTGGTCGGCTGGGGTGGGGGGGTGGGTGTCAAGGCTGCGAGGTGGGGAGCGGGGGGGTTGGAACTGCAGGGAGGAAGGGGGTCAGGGCTGCGGGGGTGGGGGAGGGTGATCGAGGTAGCCCAGGGGGTAGGTGGAGGGTCGGGGATGGCCCGGACACATCGAGCTGGCCAGCGATCAGGAGGCTGGCTGCACGGGGTTACTGCGCATGCGCGGAATTTCAGAATGACAGATTGGCGCATGCGCAGTGGCCCGCTCAGCGCTATGCTGCCGGCCTCTCCAGTGGAAATATGCTCCGCCCATTGATTTTTAATGAGATTCACGTTAGTGCACTCTGCAGTTCACAGTTCACAGGAAATCCATTTTGAAAATGCCACTGAAATAGCCTGATGAACATTCATCCAAAATGTACAAATTATCTTCACAAATTTGGCTCCGTTTTTCTTTTTAATTTGGTACATTTGGTACATTTAAGATACACTATTTAAAAATCTTCAGCCTGTGGAAAGAGAGATACCAAGGGGTTTTGAATATGAGATAAACAAGTCTTCTCAAGCAGAACAAGTACTCTGGAGAACTGAGTTGTCAGCATTACCACTCCCAACGATTCTGCACAATGACAGGATCCTGTCCCAGGAGATCTCATCTACATAGCTCTGTTCAATCAATGTTTTTATCTTATTACTGTGACTGAGTTGCTGGGTTCGTGGTTACATTCTACTGAACTTTTTCTTCATACTTCTACAGTGTTGTGTGAAATGTAGCCTTCAAAGCGATCTATTAAATAACAATGTCACAGTATTCACCGTGTGAGTATTTGGGAAAACGTATTTGAATAAAAAGTGATGCTGTAGCCACTCTTGGGCAAATCACATAAATGCCTTTTAATAAATCAGTGCGTGCATCTAAAAAAGAAATCAAAACATTCTGCGACAAATACTTAAAAACATTGTTGCCATCAAAGCTCATGTTCATAGCAAGCGAGTGCACATTTTGTTTTTCTGCCATGTCATTTTGTACCAACTCCTTGTTTAAAGTTAGCCTTATTTGTGTGAACTGCTTGAGTCAAATAACACTTTGGAGGTGATCTTATCATTGCGCTCTGCTGGTCGATGGGCGGAGTGAGCCGGTAAGGTTGTGAGAGAGCCGAGAAATCAGCCCATTTCCGGCGCAAGGCTGAATAATTTATTTAAATAATATATAAATCTTATTTTGCATTGATTTAATGAGCCCAGGACATTATCGTCCGGGCTCACTTGCCTGTGTGGCCTCACCGGGAGAGGTTCTCTCCGCTGAGAATCACTGCTGGTTCCTCAGCCATGGGGACCAGTCACGATGGCCTTACTGGTAGAACTGGAGAACATTGAAGCCTCCTTGAGGTCAGGGGCAAGGGAGGGTGCCCCTTGGGCAGTCCCAGAATTCTGCATTGGGATCGGTGGTGGGAGGGGAGGGGGGACCCACTGTAACTCTGCAATGGGATTGGTGGGGGGAGGGTAAGGAGCCATTGGGACTGGCCTTGATGCAGGGGCAGGGCTGATGGTCACAGGGGGGGTCGGGCCAACAAGCATGGAGGTGGAGTCGGATGGCTGATCATGAGGGACTTGTGATAAGCCACGGATCCGTGCGGTAGCTGGAAGTGGGGGGATGCTGTGATTAAGTCATGGAGGCAGGCTGAGTGCAGCAGAGGCTGAGTGACAGGTCTCTGCTGCTACAGACCTGCGCATGCGCAATGACACCCTCTGCTGCTCTCAACCAGCATTCAGGTGACTGAAGACCCACCCCTCTCCCCCATCAACAGAAACCATTTCTGCTGATTTTTCATACACTGAGTGGTTAAGACAGCAGATTTCAATTCGCCCAAATAATGGATCTGAAACTTTCCCATTTTCACGCCCGTCCTGGGCTTAGAATCTATTTGGGAAGATCGCCCCCTTTATTGGACCCACAATGAAAAGTCAATTTCCGATTCTTAAACACAACCATGTCAGGGATATCTAGGTCATTGGCAAAGACTTTGAAGAAAACTGACCTCAAAATCCAGCGATTTGTGTTGTGGAATTCCCTTTTCCCAATGTTTGAACCTGACCCCAAATCAAGAAGATTGCCAGATATCCAACAGCATTGATGGCATTGAGCAGCAAATCACATTGAAGCATCCTCACAGACTACAAACTAGGAAATTAAAAGCACTGGATTTTTATGAAGTTTTAATTGAAAGTTTACAGAGAGAAATGATTGGGACTTACAAACTGGATTAAGGTAAAACCTGAGATATAATTAAAAAACAAAATTATAAAGGTGAATTTTTATAATGATTGAGAAAATATGACATTCAATTAGGTTTTCAGGGCGAATGAGGCAGTAGCTATGAATTTGGTATGCTGTTAAAAACCCAGTTACATCTCTTTCAGATAATGAAGGATCGTAATGGTAAGATTAATAGTAATTGTCAATTTTGATTCTGAGAAAGACCTGGGAAATGAGTACACAAATCATTACAGGTGGCAGGGCAGCTTGAGAAAGCAGTTAATAAGGCAAATGGCATCCTGGCATTTATTAACAGGGGCATAGTGTACAAAAGCAAGGAAGTTATGGACACACTGGGATGAATGGCCTGTTTTTGGGCTGTAATGATCTGTGATTCTATGGTTTCTATTTGATCGTAATGTGGGCTGCTTTCAACAGCACATTCTATGGCAAATATAGACAGCAATCTTTGGATTTCCGTATTTAAATGCACATATGTGGACTGAAAGCATTGTTAGCAGTTTCAGAGGGGCAGTGACAGTGAACACTGACAGCTTCACCATTATTACTACTGCAAAACTCAATTTATTTTCCTGAATAACCTTTATTATACTTTTAAAGGGAGGATCTTACACAAATTGAAACCGCAATCACTATTAGTTGCAAATAAGAATTGAAGTAATATTTATTCAGTGGTGTTCTATTAGCATTTCAAAATGTTAATTTTACATAGAACAGTACAGCACAGTACAGGCCCTTCGGCCCACGATGTTGTGCTGAGCTTTGTCCGAAACCAAGATCAAGCTATCCCACTCCCTATCATTCTAGTGTGCTCCATGTGCCTATCCAATAACCGCTTGAAAGTTCCTAAAGTGTCCGACTCCACTATCACAGCAGGCAGTCCATTCCACATCCCAACCACTCTCTGAGTAAAGAACCTACCTCGGACATCCCTCCTATATCTCCCACCATGAACCTTATAGTTATGCCCCCTAGTAACAGCTACATCCACCCGAGGAAATAGTCTCTGAACGTCCACTCTATCAATCCCCCTCATCATCTCATAAACCTCTATTAAGTCGCCTCTCAACCTCCTCCGCTCTAAAGAGAAAAGCCCTAGCTCCCTCAACCTTTCTTCATAAGACCTACCCTCCAAACCAGGCAGCATCCTGGTAAATCTCCTCTGCACTCTCTCCAATGCTTCCACATCCTACTTCTAGTGAGGTGACCAGAACTGCACACAATATTCCAAATGTCGTCTCACCAAGGTCCTTTACAGTTGCAGCATAACCCCACGGCTCTTAAACTCCAACCCCCTGTTAATAAACGCTAACACACTATAGGCCTTCATCACGGCTCTATCCACTTGAGTGGCAACCTTCAGAGATCTGTGGATATGAACCTCAAGATCTCTCTGTTCCTCCACATTCCTCAGAACCCTGCCGTTGACCCTGTAATCCGCATTCAAATTTGTCCTACCAAAATGAATCACCTGCACTGGTCAGGGTTAAACGCCATCTGCCATTTTTCGGCCCAGCTCTGCATCCTATCAAGATGGTGAAATTTGATTTCAATAAAAATCTGGGATTAAAAGTCTAATGATGACCATGAAACCATTGCCGAATGTTGTAAAAATCCAGATTCATGAACAACCTTTAGGAAAGGAAATCTACTGTCCTTACACGTGACTCCAGACCCACAGCAAATATGTGCCATTTTATTTTATTGTTTGCCCTCTGAAGTGGCCTAGCAAGCCACTCAGTTCCAAGGCAATAAGGGATGGACAATAAATCTGGCTCAGCCAGCAATACCTGTGTGGAATTTGCACGTTCTCCCCGTGTCTAAGTGGGTTTCCGTCGGGTGCTCCAGTTTCCTCCTATAGTCCAAAAATGTGCAGGTTAGGTGGATTGGCCAAGCTAAATTGCCCCTCAGTATCAGGGAGATTGGTAGGATAAATATATGGGATTACGGGATAGGGGCTGGGTGGGATTGTTGTTGGTGGAGGCTCGATGGGCCAAATGGCCTCTTTCTGCACTGTAGGGATTCTATGAATACCCACATCCCATGAACTAATAAAACTGTTTAAGTGGCATTGGTTGTGCTATGAATATTGTAAGAAGTCTCACAACACCAGGTTAAAGTCCAACAGGTTTATTTGGTAGCAAATACCATAAGCTTTCGGAGCACTGCTCCTTCGTCAGATGGAGTGGATATCTGATGGAGCAGATATCCACTCCATCTGACGAAGGAGTAGTGCTCCGAAAGCTTATGGTATTTGCTACCAAATAAACCTGTTGGACTTTAACCTGGTGTTGTGAGACTTCTTACTGTGCTTACCCCAGTCCAACGCCGGCATCTCCACACTATGAATATTGGCCAGAGAACCAGAGTGGATTTCCCTGCCCTTCTCTGAAGTAAAGTCATGGTGGGATCTTTCATCCCACAAGAGAGTAGATGAGGTTCTGGTTAATGTTTCATCCAAAAGACAGCATCTCCAACAGTGCAGCATTGCTTCAGTACTGAAATGGGTGAATTTCACCAGGGTAGCAAGTTAAGAGTCTACCTTTAAAGGAATGCTTTTTCTAATGAAGGATTGAATTTATTGAACGTGGCCACGAAAAAAATCTCATTACAACCTTAAAAGAATATTCGCGCTGCAGGCTTCAAACCTAATTTATGCATATTATGCCCTCTGGTACAATGTGCATGAATTATACATTTCATCACATTTATATTTCTTAAAACCGTGAATAAACATTCCAGTATAATTTACTGTATGTTTAATATTTGCATATTCAAATATACTTTTCCCTAAAATACTTACTATTATCAACTTCTTCCCCATCACTATATATTATACTTACAGCAACATATTAAACCTAGTTAAACTTTTATGTTTTAACTAGTCTTCACACCCTGGTGAAAGTCTTGAAATGATTGCACCTCATTCACATTTTTTCTATAAAAGAACTGTTTAATATAAATCTGCTTCATAACATTTTTTTTTCAGATCTTCGCGATATTTTTTTCTTTATAATGTGTGCATGTTTTTTCATGTTGCTTTGTTTTAGGTCACAAAAGGTGACAGAACTGTGATTGAAAAGAAGAAATAATAAACCAGTGCATCACATTTTGACCTCTGCTACTCAGCCGCTGTGCTGGAATATAAGAGCTAAGATTGAAAAGCAAAGCAGCACAGCATGGATGAGCCTCTGTAAGAGAAAATCTGCAGTGTCACGGATGCATCACCAAGCCTATAATCTGTTTTGTTGGGAAAAGAGAATGCCACGTGATATTGTAGTCTGTCGACTGTTTCGTTTACGAGAGATAATACAACATGTCAATGGAAGATAGTTTTCAATAACAAGTACCGCGGAATTTTGGGGGGGCAAACTTTTCTTTGAATGTAAAAGATTACAATGTATTCAGCAAGGTTTCTATACTTTCTTATGTTCTGGCATGTGACCTTCTTATTAATTCATGCATTCAGGGGATGTGGCAAGACCAACATTTTTTCCTTATCCCTGCTTTCCATTCAGTAGATGGCAGCGAGTTGCTTTCTTGAACCATTGCAGATTGTGTGGTGCAGATGTACCCACAGCACTTTTGGGGAAGGAGTTACGATATTGAACCAGTTAACAGTGAACTGAAGAGATGGAAATATATTTCTAAGCCAGGGTGGTGCATGATGTGAAGGGGAACCAGCAGGTTGTTCTAGCAGTTCCCTGTTGCACCTTTATTCTCATTCTCAGTGGTAAAGTCGCAGGCTAGGGATGTGCTGGTGATGCAGCTTTGGCAAGTAACTGCTGTGCATCTTGTAGCTGATAGACGCTGTAGCCACGTAACAGCATTAAGTGGGCCGCATTGTTCTGGATGGTGTCAAGCTTCTTGAATGTTGTCAGAGCTGCATTTATCCAGGCAAGTGGAGGATATTCAAACGTACACCTCTGGAAAGGCAAGAGCCAAACATACTCACTGTAGAATACCGCGGATGGAATTCTCCCAACCGATCCGCGATGGGATTGGTGGTGGGTGAGCATGGAGAATTCGGTGGGAGCCAAAAAGTCGGAAACCCGCCGGCATAAAATTATGTCGCAATCCTCCTGGTGATAAACCCGATTGTTAAAGAGTGGCGTGTGCAAGTCGGTGCTCAGTTAACAAGAGACTTTGAGGTGAGTGCAACAAAAGCCTTTCTGTCATTAGCGCTCCTGCTGCATTTCACCACTCTTGATGTGGAGATGCCAGCGTTGGACTGGAGTAAACACAGTAAGACGCTTAACAACACCAGGTTAAAGTCCAACAGGTTTATTTGGTAGCAAAAGCCACACAAGCTTTTGGAGCTCCAAGCCCCTTCTTCAGGTGAGTGGGAATTCTGTTCATGTAAATTGAGTTTGTGTCTTTATATGCCCTGTTTGTGAACAGAATTCCCGCTCACCTGAAGAAGGGGCTTGGAGCTCCGAAAGCTTGTGTGGCTTTTGCTACCAAATAAACCTGTTGGACTTTAACCTGGTGTTGTTAAACTTCTTACTGTCTTCACCACTCTGCCAGGGCAGACCAGTTCCTGCACTCCATCTCCATGTCAAGCTAGTATTCATGGACAGCACCGTGTTGCTGGACACACGGACCCGCCGTGTCACTCTCTTGGTTCAGTACTATGCCTAGGGTTGTGGACTACTGGAGGCTCCTGCCTCCCCGCTGTCACACACCAGTGTCTATCTGGACATCACTGCACTGAGGGACTCATGCAGCCACCACAATAAAGGTTTCAAGTTCAACCAGGGGTGGAGTGTGACATGAGGAGGTGGGGTGAGGTCTGGGGGTGGCCTGACAAAGATAATGGTGGGGGAGGGGGGGGGGCAACGTGGAAGTCGGGGGTTGGTTTGACAAGAGCTCCTGATGGCAGGCAGAGGAGCACGGAGGTTGATGAAGAAGGTGAACAGTGGAAGACAGAGGGCAGGCAAGGAGAAGGAAGCTAGACCCCAGCAAGGCTGCAAGAGGGTCAAAGGGATACCACATTGTTTACTGGAAGGTGACGGATGAAGATTCCAGAGACAGTGGATGGAGTTCCAAGTGGGGAATGGACATCTCGCAGATGGTGGGCGTGAGCGAAAGGTGATTCAATCGAGGAATAGACTTATCCTCGAGGGCGTGATTCTCCCTCTGGGTTGCTGACACCCTGCATGGTCTGGTGAAGAAAGGTGGACTGGACACGGTGATATGAGTGTGCCGGTCTGATATTTAAATATGGCACCGGGAGCTTCTAACTCATCTGCTGAGGGCAGGCAGATGAAGCAGCTGCCAGCCTACCAGGAGAGTCAGAGGAGAACTTGCCTGTGCATAATCAATGAGGTTCCAAGTGCAGAATTAGATGCAGGATCACACCATATTGGTCAGCAGGACAGACACCACCAGAGCCAGCCGCCACTGCACTACGGTCAAAATGGGAGAATTCCATCCCTAGTCTCTGACCTCTTCTTGTCGTCACAATGTTTGTGTAGTTGGTTCAGTTACATTTTTGAAGAATAGTGACTCCCCAGAATATTGATGGCAGGTGACATGAATGTCACATTTCAGCCTCAGCCTGAATGCTAACCAGGTCTAGCTGCATGTAGGCATGGACTGCTTCATTATCTGAGCAGTGAACATTCCCATTTCTGGCCTGATGGTGGAGGGAAGGTCATTGATGAAACAGTTGAAGATGGTTAGATCCAGGACAACCCTGAGGAGTAATGCCCGAAGGCTGTGAGTGGTCACCAACTGCCACAAGTTATTTATTAGAGTCACAACTCGGCTTACATTAACATTGCAGTGAAGCTACTGTGAAAATTCCCCAGTCGCCACGGTCTGATGCCTGTTTGGGTACATTGAGGGAGAATTTAGCATGGCCAATGCACCCAACCAGCACGGGTCTTTCAGACTGTGGGAGGAAACCGGAGGAAACCCATGCAGACATGGGGAAAACAGGCAGAATCTGCACAGACAGTGGCCCAAGCTGGGAATCGAACCTGGGTCCCTGATGCTGTGAGGCAGCAGTGCTAACCACTGTGCCACCGTGCCTCCCCCAACTATCTTCCTTCATGCTAACAATAACTTCAACCAATGCAGAGTTTTCACCTTGACTCATTCATTTAAATTTCACGAAAGCTCCTTGACATCACACTTGGTCAAATGTAACTTTGATATCAAGAGAATCAGTTTCGCTTCTTGAAATAAGCTCTTTTGCCCATTTTTGGACCAAGGCTGAATGGTCCAGGCATAACCCAAACTGAGTATCAGTGGGCGGGATTTTTCAGTCCCGCCCTTGCCCGCCTTGGAACCAGAAATTCCCACCTGAAGTCAACAGACCTTTAGTTAGTCTGTCAAATTTTCTGTTCCGCCCACGACGATTGCTGCAGTGGATAGGACCTCAAAATCCTGCCCAGTGAGCAGATTATTAGGGAGTAAATGCCAGTTGACAGCATCGGCATTGGCACCTTCCATTACTTTGACAACGATTGAGAATAGGCCGATGGGACAGTAATTGGCCAGATTGGATTTGTCCTGACAGTACATGCCTGGGCAATTTTCCACATTGTCGGATAGATGCCAGTGTTGTGGCTGTACTGAAATAGCTTGGCTAGGGATGTGGCTATTTCTAGATCACTAGTCTAGCAGTACAGCTCAGATGTTGTCAAGGCTCATCACATTTTCTGTATCCAGTGCACTTAGACCTTTCATGATATCCTGCAGAACAGTGACACATCTCAACTTTCTTCATTGTTTGCACCTAGTTCATTTCAATCTGTGACATCTTTAAATGTTTTTGTGCACACACATGGCAGCTTAAGAGGAGACAACTTATGAGCAGCTTGAAAAGTAACTTTCAGACTTAGGTTAGAGGAAATGGATGGGATTTTCCAGCCCCGTGGGCACATCATCGTCACAGGTGGGACAGGAAAACTTGGAGAGCCCTTCTCCAAATGTTCCTGGCCCACCCGTGACAATGCCTGCCAGTGTCAGAGCCAGAAAATCCAGTTCATCGAATCAGACTGGGTGACAACTGGCGTCTGTGATGATGGAGGCCTCAGGAAGAGGCTAAGATGGATTATCCATTTGTTTTTGGCTGAAGATCCTTGAAAACATTCGAGCTTTACATTTTCATTTGTTGGCTGGACGCTGGTATCATTGAGGGAGATGATGTTCATGGAGATTCCTCTTCCAATTAATTGTTCAGTTGGTTACCACCATTCTTTACTGACAAGGAGAGTGGAAAATCGTGTTACATTTCCATGTCGATGTGAAGTATTATTTGGCTGTTCTTGCGAGATTTTCCACTCCTGTCACCCAATGTAATCAGGCACAGAAAATCCCAGGCCCTGTCTTTACTTGGTCAAAGTCCCTTTAAGGAAGTTCAATATACATCTCACCAGCTGATGAAATTAAAGGTTAACATTGCACATCGTTTTGACACAAAGTCGAGTCATGCTGTTGTCAAGATTTTGAATAATATCAGATGACATTGAGAGCAGTAAATATCACATCATTGGGATGCCGACATCACGTTTTTCATAAAATCACAATTGGTAAACTTTACAGAGCCAGTTTAGAGTACCAAACTACCTCTCAACAAACCTCTGATTTGTCAATATTGATATAATGAAGTTACCCAACAACCAATATACATTTTACCATCGGGCACAATATGCATGATTACATTGGCAGGCTAACATAAAGTGTAATCACATTTGAAATATTTATGTGGTAGTTACAGAGTCAGATCAAATATTTAAAAATAAAGCAGAATGAAATGAACATTCCCTCCCAAAGGCGCTCATTGCCATAAATATTTTTTCATTAAGATGTCCCAGCTTGTTAGAGAATATCAATTGTAAGTGTCGGCCAGGTTTCAAGCTTACTTGTACAGATTAGAGGGACAGGCTCTAAAGGTGCATCATTGGCAGGAAATTGACGCCCTGCATTATGACAAATGACAACAGTAAGTCAATATTACATCTGATCACAGTAAGCTTTCTTATTGTCATTGACATTGATTCCTGTAATCTCTCTTGAACTCATTATTATTATATTGGCTTTAGTCAAAAAGTAAGGGGTGTATTTCCCACTGTCTATTCATTTTCCAAATGTGAGGAACAGAGGGACAACAGCAATAGCAAGGAATGGATATTCTTCCTTTTTAGGCATGTTTAGAATGAAAAATTGTTAAAGAACAATCTTGAGAAATTCTGGTGGAACTGTGCAGAAGGAGTAACAATAGAAATAGATTTGCAGCAGTTTGGCTCAATGTTTAAATAAAGGATTTAAAAAAAAATTGTTTTTGAGATATGGGTGTTGCAGGCAAGACCAGCATTTGTTACTCATCCCTAATTGCCCTTTGAGGGCAGTTTTGAGTTGCTCACATTGCTGTACTGGAGTCAGGCCAGAGCAGGTAACAATAGTATGCCGGAATTCTACCGCCCCGCCTGCCACAGAATCGGAGCTGGCAAGGGGCGGATAATGGAAATGTCCATTGACCTCAGATGGGATTTTCCTGTCTCGCTCGAGCGAGGCTGTAAAATCCCATCCGTGGAGTTTTTCAGTACATCAGTGAACCAGATGGACTTTTACAACAACTGATGTTGGTTGCATAGTCACTATTACTGGGAGGTGCTTTCATTGCACTTTCTTTGTATTCAATCATTAATTGATTTTTAATTCAAACAGCTGCTGAAGTGGGATTTGGACCCACATCCCCGGAGGGATTATGCCAAGGCGACTAGCCCAGTGACATTGCCACTGTGACACCAACTCACCATGAGAAATTCTACTGAACTTTCCTGATGATTGTATTTGGTTTGTCAACACGTATATATGGTAACATTGGCAAGGAAGAATTTAGAAGGAATTGAGCCCAAACTTTCTGATTTCTTGTCCTCCTGTGGAGATGCCGGCGTTGGACTGGGGTAAACACAGTAAGAAGTTTAACAACACCAGGTTAAAGTCCATTTGTGAACAGAATTCCCACTCACCTGAAGAAGGGGCTCAGAGCCTCGAAAGCTTGTGTGGCTTTTGCTACCAAATAAACCTGTTGGACTTTAACCTGGTGTTGTTAAACTTCTTCTTGTCCTCCACCAGGTGGCTAAAAATAATTTATTGAGCTCTGTAATAATATTCTATCAGCAGTATTCGATGTATTTCAGTTTATTTTAACTGTATTTTAATGGAATATTAATAGTTGCAATGCTTAACTGGTACTGATGGACAGACAAGCAATATATTTCTTTTCTGAGATACACTGTACGGAATATAGCAATTTTTTTAGATAAGCAGGTTTCAAGTGCGGTGGTTCCACCCATTCGTTGGGGTGGTTTGGAGTCAACTTCCATCAGTATAAAATGGAAAGATAATGCAAAGAAAGCTGACAGGTACTCCCAAAAAAGGAGTATCTTTTATCACAACGTTGGCATCCATGCAAGATAAGAGGTGTTTCCTATCTGTAGAATGGAGCCACTGCGCTGGACGTTAGTTGACATTTACTTTACACAGACCACTGTACTTTACATAGTCGCAACTGAGCTAAAATGAATTGAGATATGATTTGAGCAGAATAGAAAATATTTATCAGAAGTACAAGCATTATTTACTACTTACACGTCTTTTCCTAATAGCAAAGAAAATTAAATTGGTGAATATGCTCATAAAAGTTTATAATCTATGTTATAGCTTCAAAAACGTATTTGTGAATATTGTGCAAAATTAAAAATGCCAAAGAACACTTAATGCATGTGAATCATGTTTCACTGTATATGAATTGCATTTTATACACCGAGTGTTAGTATACAGCTAATTAACACAAATGCATGTGCCAGCAAAATGTTTTAAAACTCTGAGGACGATCTGAACCTGCTGAGGTTGTGTGCAGCTAAGGAAAGGTGGGGGGATAGTAGGAGTGAGAGTAAAGTGCCTTTGCTATAGAAAATTTCAGGATCAGATATGTTCACTCCTGGGAGACATTTAAATCTGACAGGTCAGTTTCTAACCAATTTGTAGCTGAATGGGAAATCCTTTTTTAGTGCGGAATCTGATGAGCCCTCCAGGGGCCTACGTAAAGTGAAAGTGTGCCTCGTAAAGAGAGGTAGCATTGTCTTTTGCTGGGTCGGTCTGAAAACAGTCCAGAAGAAGCAACGTGGAGGATGATTGGAAGCAAGTTCCCAGATTCTGAAATACCATCTGGGATGTGCTGTGGAAGAGGTAAGGATGGATAACGGGAAGGCTTCCCAGGGCAAGTTGTGGATGATAGAGGTAATAAGCTCCTGGAGTACAACCCCCAGGACCTGGATCCTGTGCAGGAATCTGATGGGTTTGTAATTAGTCCTGCTTCCCCTTGGACAGCTTCCTTGTACAGGAAGCTGGAGGCTTCACACCACAAGGTTGACCTGGAAACAATGTCTGGCACCTGGATTCAGCTGGAATCTGCCAGAGCAACCAGATTTTCAAGGGCTATGAAATTAACTGTCAAAGATTAGGAGTTAACAAGCAACAATATCAAATGTGTGTCTCAGGACTGGTTGAGTTTACTTTGATTGAAAAATAAAGTGTATATACCCCACAGCCTGAGGGTTAACATCGCTTTGAACTGCTTTTCAAAATGACTGGATAAATTGGCATTTTCTACAATTTAACTAACTTTTGCATGAAATCATTGCACGGTCCATAGCTTGGATAACAGACATTTTCATCAGTTATACTTATGATTGGCAAGTAAGCTATTTTTGGAAATGTGAAAGAAGCAGTATTACAAGAGTGCCCTAATTGGCTCTCCTTCGTACTCACTCTCTTGCTTGTACTGACAAACTGCAAATGTCTGCCATTTTGATTTGGGCCTGTTAGTATCAATGGAACTGGGTAAGGTTGAATTGAGAAGTCAAAAGTGACACAATCACAGTAATCAATTTGAATAAAATATGTGTAGAATATCAACAGAGTGGGTCTCAGATTTATATTTTTCATATCAATAGCAAAAATTCAGAAATAATTCTTTCATTGCAACCTGCCAAAGGTATTTGACCAACTGCAAGATGTGAATGTGCAAAGTTTAGGATGGGCTGGAGTTTGTAAAAGGTGGAGTTGGGAGCAAGAGGGGAGCATATTGGAGAAATAATCTCACATTAACAACAGTCTGGCAAAGGGCCTGTTAATAATGTCCTTCCCGCATTATTCAATTCAGACCTGAACTCTAAAAGGTTGTTGGACATTGTCAGAGCTTGGGATTGCATTAGGGCCAATCAAAAGCAATCCAAAAACCTGATTTATTATTTCTATTTTTTGGAGTTGGAAAGAAGCTCTAAATGGCTTTGAACTGCCTTTATGGCCCTGCTGGTCACACTGCACTCTTGTCCCATGGACTTAGCTCTGGGCATTGATCTGGACTTAAATTTGTTCAGCCCGTTGACAATCAAGCTGCAATGAGCCAGTTATTGGCTCCCACGCCTCATCTAATGATAATGACTGAGGATGAATTTGCATTGGTCCTTGGTCCTGTCTGTTCCGATGCACAACCGCTGCATGCCACACCTGTCACATCCATTTTTGGAGTTCCTATAATGTTGTCTCTGTTGTGGAGAAATGTGGAACTATTTTGTACATAGTGAGGTCCCACAAACAGCAATGAGGAAATGACCATATGAACTATTTTAATGATGCTTGTTGAGGGATAAATAATGGCCAAGCATTTAGTCTTCATTGAATTATGCAATCGGATCTTTTGTGTGCATCTCAGCGGGTAAAGAGGGTCTCAGCTTAACATATCACGTTAACAAAAGATGGCACATCTAAAAGTGCAACATTGCCTCAGTAGTGCAGTAAAATGTCAGACGAGTTTTGCTCAGCCAAATTACAATAGGTTATTACAATTAGATAAATAATGTGCCCCTCCAATTGGTAAGAAATGAGCCTTTACAGCTAAAAGGTCAGAAATGGGAATAGTGCGCAAAAGCCAAAAAAAATGTTTATCTTAGTAGATTAGTTATATTGTTGCAGTAGAAGATAGAATTGAAAAATCTAATGCACTAAATTAACAAATGATACAAACAACTACCAGGACCTGAACAAATAAAATTTTAGATAGACAACAATCCCACCCCGGCCCTATCCCCGTAACCTCGCGTGTTTGCGCTGCTAATCTCCATGACACTGAGAGGCAATTTAGCATGACCTATCTATCTAACCCGCACATCTTTGGACTGTGGGAGGAAACCGGAGCACCCGGAGGAAATCCATGCAGACACAGAGAGAAGGTGCAAACTCCACACAGACAATCACCTAAGGCCGGAATCGTACCCAGGTCAAAAAATGTCTTATTTCACACATTCGTCAGTCAAAACAGAAATTCAGAATAAAATCACAATAGATTGCCGGTGACAATATGAATCACAGTTCACAAAAGGAAATGGAACAGTTTCTTGAGTAGATCCATTGTTTTCTTCTAACTATGATAAAAAAGATACAAGAATTTTTTAAACGGGTGGCACGGTGGCACAGCGGTTAGCACTGCTGCCTCACAGAAGAAGGGACCCGGGTACAATTCCGGCCTTGGGTCACTGTCTGTGTGGAGTTTGCACATTCTCTCCGTGTCTGCGTGGGTTTCCTTCGGGTGCTCTGGTTTCCTCCCATAGTCCAAAGATCATCATAGAAATCATAGAAACCCTACAGTGCAGAAGGAGGCCATTCGGCCCATCGAGTCTGCACCGACCACAATCCCACCCAGGCCCTACCCCCACATATTTACCCGCTAATCCCTCTAACCTATGCATCCCAGGACTCTAAGGGGCAATCTTTAGCATGGCCAATCAACCTAACCCGCACATCTTTGGACTGTGGGAGGAAACCGGAGCACCCGGAGGAAACCCACGCAGACACGAGGAGAATGTGCAAACTCCACACAGACAGTGACCCGAGCCGGGAATCGAACCCGGGACCCTGGAGCTGTGAAGCAGCAGTGCTAACCACTGTGCTACCGTGCCGCCCCTTGTGTGGGTTAGATAGATTAGCCAAAATAAATTGCCCCTTAGTGTCATGGAGATTAGCAGAGTAACTATGTGAGGTTAAGGGGATAGGGTCAGGGTGGGATTGAAGCCGGTGCAGGCTCAATGTAGAGATTCTATTCTATGATTCTAAATGGGTAGTTAAATGAGCCCACAATAATTGTGTTATATTGTGAAACAGCTATTGTATTTCACATGGTCCTAGATTGCCCACTTAGACAGTGATATGTGAGAGAAGATTTGGGTGTACACAAATAAAATAATTCCTGTATCCATCATTAATTATTTAACTTCAAATTAAATTGTCATCTGAATCTACACACATTGAATTGTTGTTACTACCTTTTTATATCTTTTATCTGATAAATGGAACAAATGAGGAAGGAAGATGGATGCTAAGCATTGTTCACTTCAACGGGAATAAAAATCAGGACAGAGGTAAAACAGATGAGCAGCTCTTTCATTTTCATCATCTCACAAAGTCCATGGTGGCGGGGGGGCCGGGGGGGAGGGGGGTTGGATTTTCCAGCCCTTTCACCGATGGTATCATTTGGTCTTGCCAAAAGTGACCCCTACAGTCGATTCTATGGTGGCGGGATGAGCGAGCCACACAAAACACCATAGGCAGCAGCAGGACTGGAAGATCCCTTCACCGGCCAAAGGCCAGGCACATTCATTGCTGGAAAACACACAATGAGGGTGGGGTGGGAGGGAAGAAAAATTCCACCCAAGGTCTACACCAATGTATTGCAAAATGGCAGGATATCAAATTGATCTCTGACCTCTTACCTTTTAAGCAATGGGACCATTTTATTGTTAAAAAATAGCTTCTAAAATATTCATAACACCACCTATTTCTCTATTTTTATTTCAATTTGTAATTCAGTTCTATAGATTTCTTGCTGACTCTGTTTCAAATAGTTTAAAAAAAGGCCTTTTTAGGAGCAAATTGCCTGGAATGCATAATCTGGTACATTCTTACTGAATTATGTATGTTTTGATGGCATTTTGCAAGTATAAGTGCTTTAATAAGTAATGCATCACATTTTTGAGAACTGAAGTTCAACAAGAACATGGAATGTTATCAGATAAAATATCTTATTTTCTCCACTTGTGAGCTTGTACAGCAAGAAAACGTAAGAGCTTTGACCAGTGCCAAAGATTTTCCTTCGACCGAAGAGTACGCTTGAATGGATGTGTGTGTGGAAATAGCTCCAAATACAGGCACTTCTCATCAACACTGGATTATAGAATCTAACAGCTCAGAAACAGGTTAGGCATTGCATTGCATCATGTGGCTGTTTTTCTCTAAAGGAGCTGTCCAGTCTACTCACGATCCTTTGCTCCTTCCCATTCCCATTTAATGGCTGGGATAATCCCAAAAAAATTCTAAGTCCCCAATTTGTGTGAAAACAGGAGTAACGCCCACCAATTTTTTTAACATGATTTCCAGAATGAATCTCCGACACTCTGTGCATCACTGAGTGCCTCAGTGGGATTCCCTCTGAAAATCACGGGACGGGGCCTATTCCCGCCAGAGAGGCTGACAGCATTGTGCTGAGCGGGTCACTGCGCATGCTCTGATCTGTCAGCGCCTAGATCAGTGCACGCACAGTGGCCCCGCATTGCCAGCCTCCAGGTTGCTGACCAGTTTTATAACCCCCCATTGCTGGCCTTCTGATCCCCCCCAACCGCCCGATCGCTGGCCTCCCGGATGTACCCGGGACAACCCTATGTCCTTCACCCTCCCCGATTTCCCGATTACAGCCCCCCACCCCCTGGCAGTCCCGACCGCACCCCCCAGTCCTTTGGCCGCGATCCTCCAGCAGCAGCCCCGACCAAACCCCCCCCCCCCCCCCCCGCCCCATCCAGTTGGCCAGCCCCGATCACCATCCTCCCTCCCTTTGCCTGCGATCCCGAATGCAGAGTGGCAGCGGGAGCCCCCCACTCCCACAGATCGTCCCAATAGGCCCCGCCCCAATAGGCCACACCCCTCTGGTCCTGCCTCTTTGGTACTGCCAAGGAAGGAAGGAAAGTGGGTGGGGTACCTTTTATACATTGGGGGCTTCCCCTTCCAAGGTGTTACCTCCCTTTGTCAGTTCCTTGTACAGAACCCCAGACTACGGCCTACTTGCAGACTCAGCAGTGCCCACTAGGCTAGAGCTGATAGCCAATAAGATAGGCTGGCAGCTCTCGAGGTCGGGATTTCTGACTCTCACCTCCTTAAGGCCTCCTGGTGTGTGTACAACACCACCCCCTCCAGCAATGCCCTTTATGTTCCTGAGTTGAGGTTTGGGATGAGTTACCCCCTGACTCTAATGCCTGAAGTCAATGTTCTCAGAGACCCATCTTGCAGGGAAGGTGCTTGCAGAGTAACACAAGCATATGAAAATTATGTATGCCAGGTGGATGGGAATGTGGTGTACTCCAATATCATTCTCTAGAAACATAGGAAGTTGAGTTCAAGCTTGTTCCAGCTTTTAATAAGATAGTGGCCAACCTGTAGTTTAACTCCATCCACTAGCTTTAGCTCCATGTCCTCTTATTCTCTTGTCCACCAAAAATGTATCAATCTCCACCTCAAAATTATTAGTTGAGCTAACTTCTACTGCATTTTAGGGCAAGAGACTTATACTTCTATCAATCTTTGCCAGAAGACATGTTTCCTTACTTCTCTTCTGATGATTTGGTTCTGATTTTTACATTATATTTTCAACTCCCATGATTGTGCAAAAAATTTATTTCTGTCTGCCTATCAATGCTTTTCAAAGTTTTAAGAAATCACAATTAAATCACTCCTTCGCTTACCATGATCTGTGGTATAAAATTTTAATTTTTGTATTGTCTCCATATAATCTTTGAATGTTTGGCATGCTGGTGAACCTGTACTGCACTCATTCCAAGTCTAATGTAACCTTTCTGAGGTGTATTGCCTGGACTTGCACACAGTATTCCAGATGTGGTTAAACCAATGCTCTGATACAAAGCCAAAAGAACTGAATTAACTGAAAACCCACAAAGTGAAAACCAATGGGCATGATTTCACATTTTATGACTTTTACTTAAGAATAAAACCAAAATCAACCTAAACTAAACATGAATTAACATATAAATTGCAGTCAATTTGAACTATAAATTACACGTTAAATAGCTGATACAATAAATACTGGTCTCATGGATTTTTACTGGCAGTCCAATTAGCATATATGGCACTAACATTAGCTATAAATTACTTCAAAGCTCTGAACTTTCCCTGGTAGAATTCCAGCTGCTTTTCTTTGAGGGTTAACCTTCATTCTTCAGTCAACAGCAGCACCCACCCAATCCAAGTTCCGCAGGCACAGTTTTGATGGTGTCACTTCACCAGGACTATACTTATTTGAGCCCTCAGGTCAATGCTGTGCATTGTGTGTTGTGGTGAGTCAATCACTTTAAGTAACAGACACAGCTGTATGTAACATCTTTGTATGTCTTTGTGATTTCTGTTTCTTTTTCACCTGCGCCACATTTCTTTTCTTCTTCCCTCCCAAAAGGCATTGTCATATCAGCCAGCTTTTGAGTTGCTTTGCGGGAAGAGGTGACATACCCATCACCCAGCATGTGTGCCCAGCGTGTGTGACCACGGTGAGCTTGGGGCGAAAACATGCCCAACCAACACATTCCATGCATCTCGAAAGGCGGTGCTGCAAGCAATATTGGAGGTGCAGCCATGTCTGCCTCACTCAGCTCCCTGGCTGCACTAGCCTGCCAATGCCGAGGAGGATATCATGCCAGGACTTTGTATAGCTGTAGCAAACCTTTATCCCAAGTATATGTGAGCTCTTTAGTTATAAATGCTCATGCTCCATTCAACTATTTTTTTAATATACCGGATACTACCGAAAATTCGGCATGTCCGCTATGACTATTCACCAACTTTTACAGATGCACCATAGAAAGCATCCTTTCTGGATGCATCACAGCTTGGTGTGGTTCCTGCTCTGATTATGACCGCAAGAAACTCCAAAGAGTTGTGAACGAAACCCAGTCCATCACGCAAACCAGTCTCCCATCCATTGACTCTCTGTACACTTCCCGCTACCTCAGAAAAGCAGCCAGCATAATCAAGGACCCCATGCACCCTGGACATACTTTCTCCCACCTTCCTCCAATGGGAAAAAGATACTGAAGTCTGAGGTCAAGTACCAACTGACTCAAGAATAGTTTCTTCCCTGCTGCCATCAGACTTTTGAATGGATCTACCTTATATTAAGTTGACCTTTCTCTACACCCTAGCTATGATTGTAACACTACATTCTGCACCCTCTCCTTTCCTTCTCCTCTATGTACTCTATGAACGGTATGGTTTAAGTGTACAGCGTGCAAGAAACAATAGGTTTCACTGTATCCCAATACATGTGACAATAATAAATCAAATTTAAAAAATCATTTTAGTGCTCTGCGTACATAGATCTCTAAATCTCAATGAGGCACTATCCTTTGGCCCCACACTTCCCTGCATTGAAAACCATCTGCCAGTTTTGTTCACTCAATTAATCTATCAATGGCTCTTCATAATTTTATGCTCCTGTCCACAGTACTTGCTCTACCACCAATCTTTGTGTCATGAACAAACTTGGCAACATGGCTCTCTATTGTTTTTCCTCAGCTTCTGATACATATGCGTCTGGATTTTGCAGTTTCAAGTAATGCACAACTGTCAGCATTCAATGTCATTGCTCAGTGAAACTGACAGCATTTTCTGGTCTGCACACATTCGCACTTAAACACAGGGATCCTGGCATTGCTGACATTGATTGTTTACTCTTCTATACAGTGCTCTATGGAAGTCCTCGTAGATTGAAATCTCCCGGAAATTACTCATTTGACATGTTATTCCAATTTTATTAGCCTCTTTGTAAATACCCTCATTGAAAGAGGTCTAACCGGATTTTTAGTAGTGCACTAAGTCATAATTATTGCAGAACAATCTCTCTGATCCTAAAGAATCTATCATATTTATGGAATATCAAATTTCTCTATAGATGTACGAAATAATTTTAAACATACTTTCAATGATATTTCAGCTTCTAATCCCATGTACATGTTCCAATCAACCTGCTAATCTTTCTAACACTTCCTCACTGTTCCCCAAATGGAAAGTAAAAAGAGTGAAGATAGAAAACAAGCAAGACTTCCGAGCTTGCTGTCTCTGATAATTCTTCACTCTTATTGGCTGGTCAGCCTGTTTGATGCCAACACCATTGGTGGGTGCCACGGATCCCAGGGTAGTTGATGTCAAAACAAAATTAATGTTGGGAAGTTCCTGCATTGGAAGTTGCTGCATCTCTTTTGGCAGTTTCTTTCAAGATCAGCAGTTAAAAATCATCATTTTGCCTCTGACAGACCTGAGGCCCCTTTTGGCCAGCACTATTCACTTCCTTCCAATTTGAGTGATTTGATTTGATTTATTATTGTCACGTGTATTGATATGCAGTGAAAAATATTGTTTCTTGCACGCTATACAGACAAAATATACCATTCATAGAGTACATAGGGGAGAAGGAAAGGAAAGAGTGCCCACAGTGATAGAGTGGTTCGCACTGCTGCCTCACAGCACCAGGGATCCCGGTTCGATTCCCGTCTTGGGTCACTGTCTGTACATTCTCCCCGTGTCTGCGTGGGTTTCCTCTGGGTGCTCCGGTTTCCTCCCACAGTCCAAAAGACGTGCTGGTTAGGTGCATTGGCCATGCTAAATTCTCCCTCAGTGTATCCAAGTATGGCGTCTGGGGGATTTTCACAGTAACTTCATTGCAGTGTTAATGTAAGCCTACTTGTAACACTAATAAGTAAACGTCAAAGTGTTACAGTCATAGTTTTAAAGAGTTAGAGTACAGTTTTAAAAGCATAGAACGGGATTAAAAAATGGAATTAGAGGGTATGCTGGGGACAGCTCGCAAGAAGTTGCCTCACTCCAGCGCTATCTTGAATCTCATGAGAGCTGCTCATTTATCCCTACTCTTTATCTTAGGCCACTGAACCAATTTCCTTACCAGATCAAGAATTTGCTATCAGCTGCACAAATGCTAATTTTAACTAGCAATTTTAGCTGTGCACGCTGGAGTGACTGGTCACAGCTGTGGAGTGTCCTCAGTCTTCAGCATTTATTAATAGCCTGCAAGCTGGGTGAAACTGTATATAGAAATCAATAGCTACCAGTTTCACATTTCTCCACAGCAGCACTTGAGGGGCCTCAAGAGCATCTGGGGCTCTAAGAGGCTCAGGGATCTAGAAATCATCATAGAAACCCTACAGCACAGAAAGAGGCCATTCGGCCCATCGAGTCTGCACCGACCGCAATCCCACCCAGGCCCTACCCCCATATCCCTACATATTTTACCCGCTAATCCCTCTAATCTACGCATCCCAGGACACTAAGGGGCAATCTTTAGCATGGCCAATCAACCTAACCCGCACATCTTTGGACTGTGGGAGGAAACCGGAGCACCCGGAGGAAACCCACGCAGACACGAGGAGAATGTGCAAACTCCACACAGACAGTGACCCAAGCCGGGAATCGAACCCAGGTCCCTGGAGTTGTGAAGCAGCAGTGCTAACCACTGTGCTACTGTGCCGGATCTAGTGAATTAGTTATATCTGTTCCACCAATGATAAGTGGCAACCAGGGCATGAATCCCAATTCCAGCTAGATAGCTAGAAAACACTGTAAGCGCCCTCAGGGAAGCAACAAAAATGTTCTTTTAACACTTTCATACTTCCTCACCAGTGGGAGTAGGTCTGCAGCACTCAGGTGTTAAGGAATCAAGCCGAATAATGAAGTTTGCCATGGATACATCAGTTCGCAATGGACCTGAATGGAGGGTCACCTTTATCCTGAATCCTATAGAAAGGGCCTTCAGCCTCCCAAACTACAAGCTCTTAAAGTGGCACTTAAAAGAAATGGAAGAACAGGTTAAAGGAGAAATTAAAAGCTTGCAGTGGTAAACACGATGATGATTCCTAGGGTTGAATTCTTCCATGTCCCTGCCAGCAGATTTGATGGCAGGTATGGAGGGAGTGGGGGGTTCCAGAAATCCATTTCACACCACATGAATTTACAGTGGGACCTTCTGCAGGTGCCTGCTATACCGGGTCAGAAAACCCGCCAAAGTATGGTGTGAACTCCATTTGCATCCTGTTAACTGGATGCAGATGAAGGCCCCCACTATGCCAGGTTCTCCGGGGAAACACGCTCAGATCAACATGGGTCGGCAGATGTTGATACTCATTTGAACAACATCTGTGGCTGCCTTCGGAATTCGGGATGGAGGCAGCCCACGATCCTGGAACCTGGAACACCACAACGGTGGGTGGAGGGAGCATCTGCAGGCGGACCTTCCAGATTTGGTGTCCTGGAGGGGGATCCATCTTCATTTTCAGAAGGTCCACCTTCTTTTTTCAGTAGGGAGTCAGTAATGTTGGACACCTTTTCTGTCTGGAAACGATGGCAGATTACACCATCTGGGCCTGTCTCACCATTGAATATGGCGTGAAACACCCAGGCGTATAATTAATGTGGGTGGGCCTGGAAGATTTGCCCTGTTTTCCCGCCATCCTCTGCAGTGGAAAACACTCCACTTTCCTGCATTCGCCAGGGCACTTCGGGCCAAACTCTTTTGTTTGTATAATCTATATGTTTTGCTTCATTTCAAATCAGAAGTGCAATTGCTAAAGCTGATTTAACAGTTTAACTTGCATATATTTGATTTGATTTATTGTCACATGTCAGAGTATAAAGTTTATTTATTATTTATTAGTCACAAGTAAGGCTTACATTAACACTGCAATGAAGTTACTGTGAAATTCCCCCAGTCGCCACAGTCCGGCACCTGTCAATGCACCAAACTAGCATGTCTTTCAGAATGTGGGAGGAAACCAGAACACCCGGAGGAAACCCACGCAGACACGGGGAGAATGTGCAAACTCCACACAGACAGTGACCCAAACCGGGAATCGAACCGGGTCCCTGGTGCTGTGAAGCAGCAGTGCTAACCACCGTGCAACCGTGCCATCCATATACAATGAAAAATATTGTTTCTTGCGCACTATACAGACAAAGCATGCTGTACATAGGGAAGGAAACGAGAGCGTGCAGGATGTAATGTTACAGTCATAGCTAGGGTGTAGAGAAAGATTAATTTAATGTGAGGTAGGTCCATTCAAAAGTCTGATAGCAGCAGAGAAGAAGCTGTTCTTGAGTCGGTTGGTACGTGACCTCAGACTTTTGTATCTTTTTCCTGACAAAAGGAGGTGGGGGAGAGTATGTCCAGGGTGCGTGAGGTCCTTGATTATGCCGGCTGCTTTTCCGCGGCAGTGAGAAGTGTAGACAGTGTCAATGGATGGGAGGCTGGTTTGTGTGATGGACTGGAGAAGAGAAAGAGTTCATGTGATTGGAATAATGGTCGAATAATGTTCACTGAGGTGCAATTTCAAAGGACAGATCACATATGATTGAAGATGTCCCCAATAAATCTGCTTCACAGCTCTTGACCTAAAACTGATTGATGTCGCAACAAGAACAGAGGCTGAAGGAAAAACTCAGTAGGTCTGGCAACATCTGGAAGGAGAGAAAGCAGAGATAACGTTTTGAGTCCTTTGACTCTTTGTCAAGACTGGAGGGAGGGAGAATGTTTGAAGTTTTTTAAAGTTTATTCATTAGTGTCACAAATAGATTTACATTAACACTGTAATGAAGTTACTGTGAAAATCCCCTGGTCGACACACTCCGGTGCCTGTTCGGGTACACTGAGGGAGAATTTTGCATGGCCAATGCACCTAGCCAGCACGTCTTTCAGACTGTGGGAGGAAACTGGAGCACCCAGAGGAAACCCATGCAGACACGGGGAGAACGTGCAGACTCCATACAGACAGTGACCCAAGCCGGGAATCGAACCTGGTCCCTGGTGCTGTGGGGCAGCAGTGCTGACAACTGTGCTACTATGAATGTGTTAGATATTAAAGTATAGTTATTGTAATAGAAAGTAGCAATTTTAAGAACAAAAGACAGATGACCTGGTGGGGGAGGCGGGTTTGGATTGAGGCAATACATGTATGAGATATTTTTCAAAAAGGGGTTTGAGATGGAGGAGAAAAGTTACAATTGGAAGAAACCAAGCTCAACATTAAGTCCCAAGGGCTGCAATGTTCGCAATCAGAAGATGAGATGCTGCTCCTTCAGCTTGTGTTGGGCTTCACTGGAGCATTGCAGCATGTCAATGGTGGACATGTGGGCATGAGAGCAAAGTGCTGAGTTAAAATGGAACGCAACAGGGAAGGTTGGGGCCATACTTGCAGACTGAGCAAAGGTGTTCCACAAAGCTGTCACCCAGTCTGAGTTTAGTCTCCCCAATGTACAGGAGACTGCATTGGGAGCAGCGAAAACAGTAGGCCACATTGGAGGAAGTGCAAGTGAAACATTGCTTAACCTAAAAGGAATGTTTAGGGCCTTGAAAGGTTAGGAAAGGGGCAGATGTTGCATCTTCTGCGATTGCAAGGGAAGATGTTATGGGAGGGGATGAGGAGTTGGGGCTGATGGAGGAGCGGGTCACATGACGGGAGTGGTCCCTGTGGATTGCTGATGCGGGCGGTTGAGGTGAAGATATATTTCGTCGGAGCATCATGTTGGAGTTGGTGGAAATGGCGGAGGATGATTCTTTGAATACAGAGGCTGGTGGGGTGGAAAGTGAGGACAAGGGGAGCCCGATCATGATTCTGGGAGTGAGGGGAAGCGGTGATGACAGAGGTGTGGGATATGGATCGATCATGGCTGAATGCCCTGTCAACCACTGGAGAAGGTAAGGGAAAAAGGCAGACATGTCAGAAGCACCATTTTCAAAAGTGACAGCATCAGAATAGCTGCAATGGATGCAGAGAAACTGGGAGAATGGGATGGAGTCCTTACAGGAAGTGGGATATAAGGAGCTGTAGTTGAGCTGGCTTTGGGAGTTGGTGGGTTTGTAATGTATATTGGTGGTCAGTCTACCACCGGAAATGAAGACAGAGAGATCAAGGAAGGGAAGCCATGATGTGGAGATGCCGGCTTTGGACTGGGATGGGCACAGTAAGAAGTCTTACAACATCAGCTAAAGTCCAACAGGTTTATTTGGTACCACAAGCTTTCAGAGCGCTGCTCCTTCACCAGGTGAGTGGAGAGTTGAGCTCACAAACGCTACAAGGAAGGGAAGGGAAGTGTTGGAGATGGGCCGAGTGAAGATGAGAGAGGGGTGAAAATCGGAAGCAAAATTGATCTATTTTTCCAGATGGGAGCGTGCCGTAACATCTTCTTCATGTCCTTATCCTTCTGTCTTGATGGTTCCTGGTTCTGCCCCTCTTTCTTGCATGACTATAAGCAAATCTAGGGCAGGATTTTCCAGCCGCACTCACCCCAAAGCTGGAAAATCCTGCTCGAGGTCAACGGGCCTTTGCATGACCCGTGTCCTGCCCGCTGTGATTCCCACGGGAGATTCCATCCCTGGGTCTCCAGGTTGCAAATCCATGTTTTGCACTAATTCCGAAAAGAAAATCCATTTCAAAGCATTCTTAACAAACTCACGTTGTTACAAAGTACTTCACACCCAAATAAGTCGTGTAGTCATTAATGTAATGTAGAAACACAGCATGATCACAGAAATAGTAATGAGATAAATAACAATATAATCTGTTAAGTGATGTTGTTTGAGGGGTAAATGGCAGGTCACTGAACCTGTACAAATACTGCTGTGGAATCCTTTATGCCTTTCGGCAGGGAATTCTGTTTATTATCTCATTTAAAAAAGATAGACCTTTGACAATGCGGCGCTATTCCTTTACTGCAGTGAAAGAGGGCATGGGTTTGAAGAATTGATGGTGGTAACGGAAGCTGTACCCATCTCCATACACCAGTTGTAAACGGGAAAGAATGAAAGCTGGGATAATTAATAAAATGGCGGGAGGTGACACTCGGGATTCGTGTTGTCACATGCAGGAAGTTGATTGTCACAGGAATGTTTGGACATCATTCCATCGGAAAATTGTCATTTTACATGGGTGTCTAATTCAGAAGGCAGGTGCTTCCCTAACCTTGGGTGGAATTTGCTCTTTTTTGCGCAGACTGCTGGATGAGGTGAGAAAACCGATGTGCGGCTCAACAGTTGCACAGCTGGCTTTTCTCATCACATTGCACACACTCTCTGCAAAACAAAGATGCAGACGTGACCTACAGGCTGGTGGGGCGGAAGTGGAAAAAGCTGGCAATGTCAGGGGCAGTGCCAGTGCCAAGGTGCCAGGTGGCAGTGCTGGGGGGTAGTGCTTCAGTACTGCCCAGGCATGTCCGTCTCCCCCCTGGCCTTTATACTTAACCGTGTGCCCACAGTGTGTTCCCTCCACCTGGTTCCCGTTTTTGAAAATCTATTGTAAACCTCACCAATGTGACGTCACGTCGATGAGGGGGGGAGATCCTAAAGTGGGGGAGGGGTTGATATACCAGGGAAGCC
Source organism: Mustelus asterias (assembly GCF_964213995.1). NCBI lineage: Eukaryota > Metazoa > Chordata > Chondrichthyes > Carcharhiniformes > Triakidae > Mustelus > Mustelus asterias. The sequence goes on from NC_135804.1 coordinate 34,343,732, forward strand.
CTTTAATTCCATTCTAATTTACTTAAAAGCGAGAGAACCTCATTACTTCACTGGCGGGTTGGGGAAAATCTGAAAGTGAGATCCCGCCGGCTAGATTTCCGTTTTCTGACTCGTGTGGGATTTTTACACCCATGTCATTGTTTGTGCCTGCGGTGAACATGGGCGCAAAATCCCAGCCGATGTCTGGTGGAATTTTAACACAGCACAAGCTGGGATGACCGTGGTCAAATTCAGAATTTGCCCCGATTCTGGGTCCAGACTGAATGATCATGTGCACGGCGGCACATTGGTTAACACTGCTGCCTCACGGCACCAGGGACCTGGGGTTTGATTCCCGGCTTGGGTCACCATCTGTGCGGAGTCTGTACATTCTCCCCTCTGCATGGGTTTCCTCCAGATGCTCTGGTTTCCACTCACAGTCCGAAAGACGTGCTGGTTAGGTACATTGACCATGCTAAATTCTCCCTCAGTGTACCCGAACAGGCGCCCGAGTGTGGTGACTAGGGGATTTTCACAGTAACTTCATTGCAGTGTTAATGTAAGCCTACTTGTGATTGAAATGAATAAACTTTAAAAATGTACACCTACCATCCTCTAACCATTTGAAGCTATGCCTTCCAGCCTGTCTTTCACCAATTTTACCATTCTTAACATCCACTCAAAAATTACTTGTGATCTTTTTTATTTCCTGACATCCCATTGTGTGGTAACCTAAAGCTTCTTTTAGTATCCTTTGGTGATATATAAGTAGCCAGCTGAATTAACAAGAGAGAAAAAAAAAACTCACTGCAGCCCTCAGAAAATAAATGAATATTTTGCCCAAAAGAGCAGACCCATATTGCTAGATCAGGGTGTACATTGCTTTTCTCTAATCCAGGGTCTGAAATGCGCAGCAGTAGGTCAATGAATATAATCAATTATTTGATCTTGATGGGCGCTTCATCCACATCTGCATGAATGAATTTCTGATTGGAGGAACAACTGTTATGTCAGGATCCATGAAGCAGGGCAAGGTAATGGATTAGTCACCACGGCTTCAATTAATGGTTTCATTTCCCAGCGGCATATTGGTGTCCATCAACTAAGAGTTCCTGTCAAAAGCAACCAGACAGTAACGCCGTCACTTGCACTTAATTTACAGTACATGTAAAATCCCGAAGTCAAGGATTGACAGAGCCATCTGATTTTACCTCAGGAAACATATAAATGATTTTCCTCACCCAGAACACTTCAGCTCTACAGACAAAATAATTCAGCAGTGTTGAGCGAGGGATCGGCGCACAGCATTCATATTTTAGGTTCATAAACATCATGTAATATTTCCCTGTAAGGCTGTGATACCATAATGGAAAACACGCGGATAATACTTCCTTCCCTTAATAATTTACTTGTTTATACAAACATATGAAACCGAAAACATCTCGATAAAGTGATTATTAATGAAAAACGTAGATTCGAATACCAGATCAAATACTTCAGTACTAATTCTGGAAGATTGCTAACGAATATTTTTCGAGGCATTAAATGATAATCATGCAACATTGTTGACAATCTTGAATGCCACTGGTAAGAGACGATGTAGAACTATTCTATTTTGTCCTCACCTCCTATTTACCAAGCTACTTACATTGCGTACATACTATGTACACATGGATAGAAGAGTTTGCGCTCAGAATTCCTGCCTGAATCTATATGATCGAGCAATATGTTAATTCGAATTTTCTATACAATTTCCAGGGATATTCAGTTGTACATGGTTCAAACCGACCTTGTCACAACTAATGCTTTCGCTTCTATACCCTGATTTAATTGGATGCACTCAGAGATTACATAACTTATTTTGCAGATAGGTACTTTTTATATTGCAAAATATTGCTGCCAATTGACCCATGCTGTGCATATATTTAATGTTGCATGATTATCATTTAATACCTCAAAAAATATTCGTTCGCAGTCTTCCAGAATCAGTATTAAAGTATTTGATATGGTTTTCGATCAAAAAATGAATTCAAAATCCCTAACGGGACTGGCAAAATGACTACACAGTTCTCAAATATCCCATGAGACTATTTTGCGCAGCACACATCAGCACACTGAGGTTATTATTGTAAGCAGAACATTGAATAATGTAAATTAATACTCAGCAGAAATAACACAGATGATATCTATCTTTGAAGGCAGCAGTTCTTTCTCATCGCATTGCTGGTTTCACGTTGCTCCAAGAGGCTTGTTTTAAGCCAGGCTCAGTTCTGTCTGAATGTATCCATATCACACAAGAGTGACCTTGAATGTTAAATCCATAGCAAATATGTCCAGTCAATGTCAACAATTGTCCAGAAGACAACAATCAGTTCAAATATAGTAAAAGTCTGTGGGAACTTTTGGATGGATTTTCTTTAAAAATCATTCAGGCAATGAATCTCTTGGGAATTATGCTGTTATTTCTATCTGCTTCAATTGTTTACAAGAAGTAACAGACAGACCTTTGGGACTCCAAGCTGTATGCAGCATGATAATCTCAAACTATGCATAGGTAAACAATTTGGATTAGTGTTCAGTTCCATTCGCAACTCCTCAGATAATGAAGCAGTCCATGTTCACATGCAGGGGAGAGCAAATTGAGGCTTACAAGATGGATAAAGTAGACGTGGAACAGATGCTTCCTCTTGTGGGGCATTCTAGGTCGGGAGGTCATAGTTTTCGGATAAGGGGTAGCAAATTTAAAACAGAGTTGAAGAAAAACTACTTCTCCCCAAGGGTTGTGAATATGTGGAATTCACTACCTCAAAGTCCGGTGCATTCTGGGACAGAGAGTAAATTTAAGGAGGAGTTAGACAGATTTTTAATTGGTAATGGGTTGAAGGGTTATGGGGAGAAGGCAGGAAAATGGGGATACAGAACATATCAGCTATGATCGAATGGTGGAACAGACTCGATGGGCCGAATGGCCTAATTCTGCTCCTTATGAACTTATGAATTTATGCATCAAGACCTGGACAACATTCAGACTTGGGCTGATAAGTAACAAATCACATTCATGCCACAAAAATACCAGGCAATGATTATCTCCAATAACAGAAAGTCTAACCACTTCCCCTTTACATTCAACAGCAACATTGTTGAATCCCTCGTTATAAATGTTCTGGGGCTTAGGATAAGCCAACAAATTAAATGGGTCAGAAATATTGTGACTATAAGAGAAAGTCAGAGACTGGATATTACGCAGTAATTCACCTCCTGATTTTCTTCCTTTATCCACATGGAACATATCAGGTGTGCGATGGAATATTGCCCACTTACCTGAATGAATACAACTCCAACAATACTCAAGGCATCATCCAGACCTCTTGTTTGGCACCCCATCCTCCACCATCATAAACATTCACTCCCTCTATCACTGGGGTGCACCATCTTCCTGATGCACTACAGAAACTCATCAAGGTTTCTTCAACAATGCCTTCCAAACCTGTGATTTATACCACTGTACAGGGCTACAGGCACGCCCCACACTGCAATCGTCCCACACTCAGTCACTTTTTTGGGAACGTGGTGAGTTGCACGCCAGTACGGAGGGGGCTGCAGAGCACTCGGGCGGTGTTTCGCAAGGGCACTGGGAAACCCCCCTCCCCCCACAGACGATGGGACCCCTCCTCCAGCGGCATGTTCTCCCCACCCCTCCCCAATTCGGGTCGCCGGCATTGACCCCCGACATGCCCCCCATCATGACCCCATTCATGCTCCACCCCTGCACGCTCCCCCCTGCATAACCCCGCCCCTGCATAGACCAACCATCATGGCTTCTCATCATCGCCCTCCCTGCATAGCCTCCTCATCATAGCTCCCACTCAGACTCCACACCCACTGAGAGCCCACCCCCTTGGCATGGCCCCTGGCACATTGGGAGTCCAATGGGTACTGCTGGGATGTCAAGTAAGCACTGTGGGGTGTCCGTTGGGCAGTGTTGGGGTGCCTGTTGGACACTGCGTGCCAAGTGGGCACTGACAGCCTGGCATTGCCTGATGGGCACTGCACTACCATTCCCGCAACCATCCAGGAGCTTCAATGGCCTATGAGCACCCCCCTCCCCCCGGCCTGGTCATCACAGCTGGTCTCTACTGGTGGAGACCAGTAGTGATTCTCGCGCCATGCTCTACTGCAAAGGTTCAAGAATGTGGTTCAGCACCACCTTATCGAGGACAATTAGGAATGCAGAAAACGCAGGCCAAGCCAGTGATGTCATCATCCACTGAATGAATTTTTAAAAAACTTCAATAGTAAAAAAATAATTTCCTGCTCAATATTTTAATACTTTGTTTGATTTATGTAAATGATGCAAAAAAAATTCCTTCATGGCATATTGCCCCAAGTTCTATTTAATATGAAGATATGCTACTCTTTAATTGCAAATATATGTGGTGTATCTGTGAATATTAAGGTACAATGATTTAAGATAAAGGAACACCCAAAATTGCTGAAGGTGATGCTTTTGTTTACGCTAAGAGGCAAATTAATGGTGAGGCAATCCTCTCGTCTTGAAACCTCTGGTGAACAATGCTCCATGGCATGCAACATTTAACCTTACAAGAACGCAGTCACTGGTGCAGGGAAGCCAAAGTCTATCAGTGCCAGTCACCAGCCAGATAAATGGAGAGGGTTGGTGGCAGGAAGGGCATCCAACTGTTAACCCCCCCCCCACACCAAATCCCAAAATTGAAGGGAGATCAAACACCATTATGGTTACCCCATATAACTTATGAAAAACTGAAAGAGAGAGAGAGAGAGTCACATTGCACAGAATCACTCTTTTTAAAAATTGTACACAAGATCCTTGTGTCTGGATGAAATCACATAAAATGAATACAGAAATTAGGGATCTAATGCCACAAGCCATTTTTGGTGCCATTTTTGATCTAATGCCACAAACCTGCGCCACAAGCAATTTTTAATCAAATTTCACGAGCAAACAAAATCAGATTGAATTCCTGATTATGTTATTTTCTCCCAGTTTGTACACAATGTTTCCATTTGCAATGTTGTCTCTTCCTGCTCATCGGATTCTGAATAAATTCATATTTTTTACGAGCTTCTGCCTCTCCAGTAGATTACGAAATGATTCCTCAGAAGCTGCTATACCTTACTGCTGTCACGTCCAAATAATGCACAGAATCTTACAGCTCTTTGAATGTTAATTATGGATAGCTGTGTTGCAGAATAGCTCTTATCCAAGCTGAACTTACATCTAGAACTATTGCCACAGCAAATCCTTTCAATACAACATAGCTACATGATGCATATTCATTCACACACAAAGTGTTGCATAACAAACACTTCTACTTCACTCGACATGTTCTTGAAATTTACAATAAATTCAAGCAATCTCTCTATTTCCTGGAACAGATGTGATGCAGTGAAGTTAACAAACTCAAATGGCCAGATATTTCTTGTCAAACCCTTTCAAACCAACAAGCTTACATCTTCTGGGAATTCAACCGCAAGCATTAGAAGTTTCGCACAATACATTAGCGCCCAGACAAAAGAAACTTACAAGAGGAAATCTAACACAGGAAACAAAGTTGGATGATAAATTGAAAGCAAAATATTGTGGATACTGGAATCTGAAACAGAAACAAGAAAGTGCTGGAAAATCTCAGCAGGTTTGGCAACACCTGTGGAGAGAGAACAGAGCTAACATTTCGAGTCTGGATGAGCCTTTGTCAGAGCTGAAGACAATAAAAAATAGGGTGAGATTTAAATTGTTGCGGTGAGGAACGGGTGGGTGGGTAAACTGTGGGGGCTGCTTATAAAGCCAGTGGTGGGTGGAAATGGGAGAGATTGACAAAGATGTCCTGGACAAAAAGATAAAGGGAATGTAAATGGTGGAGATCATGGCTAAGAAGGGTGCTGATAGTTGCACATTCAGAGTTCAAAATGTGTAAATGGCAGAACATAGGTAAGCAGTGTATCAAAGAACAACCTGAAAACAGGAGCAGATGGCCCTAGTGGGATGGGGGGAGGGGAGATAGTGACACAGACTGTGATCTGTTGTATTCACTGCTCCCAATGCGGTCTACTCTATATCGGAGAGACCAAACACAGACTGGGTGACTGCTTTATAGGACACATTTGGTCCATCTGCAAGCATGACCCAGACCTCCCTCTTGCTTGCCATTTTAACACACCATCCTGCTGTCATGTCCACATGAATGCAAACTGGAGACGCAGCACCTGATATTCCGATTAGGCCCTTTTCAGCCTTCCGGACTTAACATTGAGTTCAACAGCGTCAGACTATGAACTCTTCTCCAATTTCACCTCATTTCTATTAAGGTATTTTTAAAAAAATTTTCATTTAGTCCATTATTTCATTTTTCAATTTCTTTATTTCACTTTGCATCTTTGTTCCCTTATCACTGTCTCCCCTTCCCCCATTCCACTAGGTCCATCTGTTACCTGTTTCAGGTTGTCCTTTGACATACTGCTTGCCTTTCTTCTGCCACTTACACATTCTGATCTCTGAATGTTCAGCCATCAGCCCTTTTCCTAGCCATGATCGCCACCACTTACATTCCCACTGTCATTTTCCTATGATTTCTTGGTCAATTTCTCCCATCTCTGGATCTGCATCCAGGTTCCATAGCAACCCCTTCCATGCGCCCCCATCCATGCACCACCCCCCCCTCCGCCAACCCCACTCCTTACCACAACAATATAAATCTTATCCTATTTTCTATTGCCTTCAGCTCTGATGAAGGATCATCCAGACTTAAAACGTTGGCTCTATTCCTCTCCACAGATGCTGTCAGACCTGCTGAGATTTTCCAGAATTTTCAGTGGATAATAAATCAGTTGCTGTGCATTTGAACTTTGTCCACGGAGATTTTTGTAACTCCATAGAAAGTAATAGTACAGCAAAACATGGCTGACGTGAGTTCAGGAAGCAGAAAAGGCAGTTTTGCAAGAGGTACTTGGAGCGATAGGACTGGAGGGAGGGTGGTATGGTGGCACAGTGGTTAGCACTGCTGCCTCACAGCGCCAGGGACTTAGATTCGATTCCCGGTCTGGGTCACTGTCTGTGTGGAGTCTGCACATTCCCCCTGTGTCTGCAAGGGTTTCCTCTGGATGCTCCGGTTTCCTCCCACAGTCCGAAAGGCTTACTGGTTAGGTGCACTGGCCATGATAAAATTCTCCATCAGTGTACGTGAACAGGCGCCGGAGTGTGGCAACTAGGAGATCATCACAGTAACTTCTTTGCAGTGTTAATGTAAGCCTACTTGTGACACTAATAAATAAACTTTGAACATTGTTGATAATCTTGTACACCAATTTTTTTGACTGTGCTAAGTTTCTGCAGTGACATTCTCTTGGTGGCTATTTGAGTTGGTTTATTTTAAGTGCGCAACATTCAATTTGTGGCAATCAAATCAGCCTTTGAATTTTAGTGTATGCTTATATTTGGAATATCGTATTCTTCCAAACTTCCTAAATCCTGGCCTGGCACCTTTATTGTTTTAGGTGTCTGTATCCCATTTGCTAGGGTCTCATTTGCATGATGCACTGTGTTCCAATATCTATTCCCTAATTATAAGACTTCTGTTTTCCAATTCCTCCTAAAGTTTGAGCAATATTTACACAGACTTAGACATCTCAATAAGCAAATTATAGCCCCTGAATATTCAAATTGGATTTGTGAATATATTTCCTCTCGTGATAATATGATAGCTTGTCATCTGTTCTGGTGTAGAAAGATCTTCATATCTGTTTTCCAAATAATACTTGCGGATTTCTACAAACCCAATATTTCTGAACTCTTATTGTAATACCTTCATTCAAAGATATTCCTGCTAAAGCACAGTAATGTTTTAATCATGAGCTAGACCTTGCACAAAGACTTGTACAACTGGTGGATTGTTCACTGTAGGCAGGAGATGTTGCTTTACAATGTTCAGAATGACTACTTTTATATGTCAGCCCATGAGTAGTTGCCCTGAGCTGGATAAAGCAGCGATTGGTAAGTTACCAGGTCTAAGTAGAAATCAATTTCATTCAGCTATGTTTTTAATGTTCTTTACAATCTGCATGTGCTTCTTTGCAAGGCCAAAGTGTGCTTGAAACATCTTTAAACATAAGGAATGTACATTATGATACATGGCTGGTTACTGAATCACATACATCACCACACTGATGACTATTTTTATGATCAATAAAGGTGTTCTTATGTAATTGTCTACCAGCAACAGAAAGATCTTACGGCCACAGGAACAAAACACAGGAACAAACAAAGTTTGTCTGTTATTTCCGACAGCATCAATGGCAATTTTGTTTGTGCTTCTGATCTTCCTGACACATTTTGCATGACTGTGCACCTCCTGAGTGTCTCTGGTCATGCCTGGCTAGTGAACCACACTGTTAGCTTTTCTCTTGTATAATGCTATAAGATACAGTACAAACACTGTTTATAGAATTTCTGGTCTTCACTTTTGTCGTGTCCAGCACAGGCATGATGATATCACAAACGTTAAAGCTATATTTCTAAAGGTGGATGATAAAAGCTGTTTAAGATGGCTGTGGCATATCACGTGACTTGATAGAATTCAGCTCCAGACCATCCTGAAATTCAAGCAAATAATTAATTACATTTGGACAATCACGAGTGAAATTCACTGATCCCCCTGTTAAGGTTGGGCCAGACATTGAAAGGAATGTAACATATCAGCCAATTTGGCTTTCAGCTCCACCATGGACAGTAGAGGCATCAAATCTCAATGGTGTTAGACAGCTATGAGATGGATCTCATTTCTCATTATACTGTGATGGCTGATCATCCCAAACAAAAGACCTTCGCTGTCTGAAACATGCAGGGGGTGATCTTACCAAAAATATTCTAGGTGCCTAATAAACGTGAAAATGACAGAGGATCGCACCCATTTTTGGATGAGCTCCCATACATTATCTTATGGCATTTCAAAAAAAAATGAGGCACAGTGTGACTCTTGCCAGTAGGAGGAGTGGACAGAGTCTATTCAAGCTGGGAAGCTCGCTGCAGTATGCAGGTAGCTACCTGCAATATGTAAGGAGATTACAGATGGCTCCAAGAAAATTAGGGTGGTAATAGTCAGAGATTTTAACTTTCCCAACATTGACTGGGACAGCCATAGTATTAGAGGGTTGGATGGAGAGAAATTTGTTGAGCGTATTCAGGAAGAATTTCTCATTCAGTATGTGGATGGCCCAACTAGACAGGGGGCAAAACTTGACCTCCTCTTGGGAAATAAGGAAGGGCAGGTGACAGAAGTGTTAGTGAGGGATCACTTTGGGACCAGTGACCATAATTCCATTAATTTTAAAATAGCTATGGAGAATGATAGGTCTGACCCAAAAGTTAAAATTCTAAATTGGGGCAAGCCAATTTTGATGGTATCAGGCAGGAACTTTCAAAAGTTAATTGGAGGAGTCTGTGGGAAGGCAAAGGGACGTCTGGTAAGTGGCAGGCTTTCAAAAGTGTGTCAACCAGGGTTCAGGGTAAACACATTCCTCTTAGAGTGAAGGGCAAGGCTGGCAGAAATAGGGAACCATGGATGACTGGGGATATTGAGGCCCTGGTCAAGAAGAAGAAAGAGGCACATGACATGCATAAGCAGCTGGGATCAAATGAATCTCTTGAAGAGTATAGGGGGTGTAGGAGTAGAGTTAAGAGAGAAATCAGGAGGGCGAAAAGGGGACACGAGATTGTTTTGGCAGATAAGGCAAAGGAGAATCCAAAGAGCTTCTACAAATACATAAAGGGCAAAAGAGTAACAAGGGAGAGAGTAGGGCCTCTTAAGGATCAACAAGGTCATCTATGTGCGGATCCACAAGAGATGGGTGAGATCCTAAATTAATATTTCTCAACAGTATTTACTGTTGAGAAAAGCATGGATGTTAGGCAACTTGCGTAAATAAATAGTGAGGTCTTGAGGGGTGTACATATTACAGAGAAGGAGGTGCTGGAAGTCTTAAAGCGCATCAAGGTAGATAAATCCCTGGGAACTGATGAAGTGTATCCCAGGACATCGTGGGAGGCTAGGGAGGAAATTGCGGGTCCCCTAGCCGAGATATTTGAATCATCGATAGTCATGGGTGAGGTGCCTGAAGATTGGAGAGTGGCAAATGTTGTGCATTTGTTTAAAAAGAGCTGCAGGGAAAAGCCTGGGAACTACAGACCAGTGAGCCTCACATCTGTGGTGGGTAAATTGTTGGAAGGTATTTTGAGAGACAGGATCTACAGGCATTTAGAAATGCAAGGACTGATTAGGGACAGTCAGCATAGCTTTTTGAGTGGAAAATCATGTCTCACAAATTTGATTGAGTTTTTTGAAGGGGTAACCAAGAAGGTAGATGAGGGCAGTGCAGTTGATGTTGTCTATATGGACTTTAGCAAGGCTTTGACAAGGTACCGCATAGTAGGTTGTTGCATAAGGTTAAATCTCACGGGATCCAGGATGAGGTATCCAAATGGATACAAAATTGGCTTCTTGACAGAAGCCAGAGGATGGTTGTAGAGTGTTGTTTTTTAAACTGGAGGCCTGTGACCAGCGGTGTGCCTCAGGGATCAGTGCTGGGTCCACTGTTATTTGTCATTTATATTAATGATTTGGATAATAATATAGGAGGCATGGTTAGTAAGTTTGCAGATGACACTAAGATTGGTGGCATAGTGGACAGTGAAGAAAGTTATCTCCAATTGCAACGGGATCTTGATCAATTGGGCCAGTGGGCTGACGAATGGCAGATGGAGTTTAATTTAGACAAATGCAAGGTGATGCATTTTGGTAGATTGAACCAGGGCAGGACTTACTCAGTTAATGGTAGGGCATTGGGGAGAGTTACAGAACAAAGAGATCTAGGGGTACATGTTCATAGCTCCTTGAAAGTGGAGTCACAGGTGGTCAGAGTGGTGAAGAAGGTATTCGGCATGCTTGGTTTCATCGGTCAGAACATTGAATACAGGAGTTGGGACGTCTTGTTGAAGTTGTACAAGGTCACACTTGGAATATTGTGTGCAATTCTGGTCACCCTATTATAGAAAGGATATTATTAAACTAGAAAGAGTATAGAAAAGATTTACAAGGATGCTACCGGGACTTGATGGATTGAGTTACAAGGAGAGGCTGGATAGACTGGGACTTTTTTCTCTGGAGCGTAGGAGGCTGAGGGGTGATCTTATAGCGGTCTATAAAATAATGAGGGGCACAGATCAGCTAGATAGTCAATATCTTTTCCCAAAGGTAGGGGAGTCTAAAATTAGAGAGCATGGATTTAAGGTGAGAGGGGAGAGATACAAAAGTGTCCAGAGCGGCAGTTTTTTCACACAGAGGTTGGTGAGTGTCTGGAACAAGCTGCCAGAGGTAGTAGTCGAGGCGGGTACAATTTTGTCTTTTAAAAAGTATTTAGATAGTTACATGGGTACGATGGGTATAGAGGGATATGGGCCAAATGCGGGCAATTGGGATTAGCTTAGGGGTTTAAAAAAAAGGGCGGCATGGACAAGTTGGGCCAAAGGGCCTGTTTCCATGCTGTAAACCTCTATGACTCTAGTCTGATAGAGGACCCTATTGCGCATCACCCTGATTTCCCAGTGTCTTCAATGCAGTGGGAGATTGTCATTCCCCCGCCCCGTAGACATTGCACCCCCAATCCCCTGATCATGGTCTCCCCTTATTTCCACTCTCAATCACGCCCTCCCCCCATTATCGCCACTCCTGATTCCTCTCCCCAGTCGATCACCAGCCCCATTCAGCACCCCCCCTCCCCCCCCCCCCCCCCCCCACCCACCCCGGCTGATCGCTGCCCCGGCGATTTCTGGTGCAGAGTATGCAGTCCCACACCCTGTCTACCCTTCAGGTCCCATCTCTGCTTGCTCTGCCTTCATCTTAGGCTCCACCCCTTGGCATTATCCAGTGGTGGATGTACCTAGTGGGCACTGCCAGGGAGTCAGGCTGGCAGTACCAGAGTGCCTGGCTGGCAGTGCCAGGGCCCCAGGCTGGCACTGCCCAAAGGGCACTGTCCTCCCCTGTCCCCAACTAGCTGGGGGGGGCCTCAATGGTCTCCAGTCCCACTAGCGAGACCGTTATGTCTAGTTCCCATTATTGCAGACCATACGTAATCCTCGCTAGTGAGAAACTCCACCGGCAAGGCCGTTAAGGCAAACGAGCCCGGATGATTGCATCCCGGGCTCACTAATAATATTAAAATGAAGGCATGAATATTAAGGGGAAGGGTTTGAGGCTGATTATGCCAGCAGAATAGGGCTGATAATCTCGTGAGATGTGAAAAACGGGGTGCGAAGCCAGTTTTTTGCCTTGCAATCTTACCGGCATGCCGCACCGATCGACCGGCATGACGAGCTGGTAAATTGCCCCCACAAAGTGTGAAAAATCACGACACAGGATATCTACTGGCTGAACACATCACTGTATTTGGAAAAGGACTTTAAACTTGCAATAGGTAACATAAGTGAGGCAATCAAGTTTGCTACTACGTTTGAAAATAGGAACAGAAGCTGTTCTGGGTTGGACATCATCAGAATCACCATCTAAGCTATTGAACCACCTACATGACAACTGCACAGCCGAGGTAATTTACATTTATACCTTGAAAGTGAGAGAAGGACCCCTTCCTGCAGCCTTTTTCAACTTCAAGTTACCTAAAAGCCAACCTGCTGGCAATTAAACGACAATAAACTTTGCAACTGACTGAAAATCCTTTGCTCTTACAAGCCCTCACTCCAGCTAAAGCGTCAATTCATCTAACAAACTACAGACCAGCCACAAAAGAGAATGGAGTAATGTCAGATTTCAATTATTTTGTTTTTTACCTTCAGCTAATTCTAATCTTTTCATGTGAAATAGTGGGTGTGACACATCACAATTGAATCTCCAAGGCACATGTGTGATAATAAATAATCGTCTTTATTTTTAAATTCACAAAAGCTTGCTGCTAGAATCATTTAAATTAGTAGAAACCACTCTTAGGGCAGGAAAACACGTTAACTTCACACATACAAATACTTTGATCGTGGACAACGATAATGCAAATTCTATCTGTGATACTTTTATATAACAAAGGCTCAAATATTGTGGTCATATTGACGGTGAAATGGTTCTTGTTCACTATGATCAGATAGTGAAACAGACAGCAACTTCTGAAGCTGCACATGTTCGGTTAAATGCAGAAATCCAGAACTTTCTGTCAGTGATTCGCCATAATTTTTGCCATACGGTGCACTGCGATATGGTGATCCAATAATTTGTCAAATATAGGCTTCAGCATATTAAGCAGAAATAGAACTCATCCTGGTGGAATGGGAGAGGCCATTGACCCATTTGTGGCATTGAATTCATGAGCATTACTGGATCCCATGTCTGCTCAGCTCCAGCCAGGCTTCTTTGGTCAGGCAGAAGGGTCAGTCTCTTCTTGCCATTCCCTGGGAAGATCACCCCTGCCTTTCCTGTGCAGTCTTGAGGAGAAACAGCAGTGAACCATTGTTAAACCATGGAGTCACCTGATGTCTTCCCTCAGACATCTTGACAACAGCCTCCTGGTGCATGCCTTGTGTCCTCAGTTTAACTAAAATTGGGTGTGAGGTCTCCCAGTTAAGCCAAAGGGGAACAAGGAGTCATCCAACTGAATCAAAGAGGCTGAGGGGGTTTTAATTAATCCAAAGCAGAACAGGGGTGTCTTTGATTAACCCTTAGGAGAATGAGGGAGCTTTCAATTGAATCAAAGGGGTCTTCATCATGGTTGCTCAGGTAAGGCTGAAGATAGAGGGAACATTGCGAGTCTGGCAACCCTTTAAAGAATGTGTCAGAATCTGCTTTTCTGTCAGGTGCCGATGAAATTGGCATTTTTGGCCCGCCCTCACCGCATGATTGGAGAGGCCACTTGCCTACATCTTAGTAATTGACTGGTTGCCAAGTGATTGGATCAGCCAATCAGTGACAGCGCTCACTTATGGGTCCAGAGATCTGTGCTGCAGAAATTAAATTCTGTCTGGAGTGTGCAGTTTCAAGCAGTGCTAATTTATAAGGGTGAATGTGAGGTACTATCGATGGTTGATAGAAATAGTTGCTAAGTAATGAAGAGGTGTGGTGAATAGAGCAGTGAATGAGGTTTATCGTTCGTTTGTAATGAAATGCGTGTGAAGATACATTCACTCAACTTGACCACTCATGATGTAATTAAACTTCTATGGCACTACATTCCTGGTTCACAGAGCTAGACTGTTGATATTGACTGTAACCACTACCTGCTCCCACTACCCTTCCTTGTATTTGCCTGAAAGGCCTCTTTGTCTCCTTTGGATAGATGCACCAATGTTTAAGATATTTTCTGCTCAAAACTGCTCTTTCACTTAGTATAGCACCTACTGCAGCCAGAATATATCTCAGATTTGGTGCTAGCCTCTCTCCTGGCCCAAGGCCTCCAGTGCTGCATTGGAAAACCTTGCAGCATGCTCCCTTGCCTATTGCACTAATGTTTAAGATATTTTCTGCTCAAAACTGCTCTTTCACTTAGTATAGCACCTACTGCAGCCAGAATATATCTCAGATTTGGTGCTAGCCTCTCTCCTGGCCCAAGGCCTCCAGTGCTGCATTGGAAAACCTTGCAGCATGCTCCCTTGCCTATTGCACCAATGTTTAAGATATTTTCTGCTCAAAACTGCTCTTTCACTTAGTATAGCACCTACTGCAGCCAGAATATATCTCAGATTTGGTGCTAGCCTCTCACAATCTCCCCTGTTGAACCATGCAGTCATTCAACATTCAGTGCTGGATTGCAGCAGTCCAGAATCATTAGAATTAGAAGGCCGCACAAACTCTGGCTGCTGCCTACATTAGTCTGAATAGGTGTGGATTAATTGTACATCACGATCCCCACACTCCATCAACTTTGCCCCTTTCCGTAGCTAATCCAGCAGCTTTCTCCTGGTAGGTATCTTTTATGTGTCGTACTAATTACTGCACAATTGAGTTCTATAAGTCTAAATGCTGAAAGTGCAATTGATTTCTCCACCAATAATAACAAAGAACATTGAATTGAAGAACCTCATGGTATCATCGTCTTTAGTTGTATGCAACCATTGTAGGATGCATGGTACATCCATTGTAGAGCGGCATGGTGGCATGGTGGCTAGCACTGCTGCCTCACGGTGCCAGGGATCTGAGTTCAATTTTGGCCTCAGGTCACTGTCTGTGTAGAGTTTGCATGTTCTCTCCATGCCTGTATGGGTTTCCTCTGGGTGCTCTGCTTTCCTCCCACAGTCCAAAGATATGCGTGCAGGTTAGGTTGATTGGCCTTAGTGTCAGGGGGACTGGCAGGGTAAGTGCATGGGGTTATGAGGATAGGGCATGAGTGGGATTGTTGTCAGTGTAGACTCTATGGGCCAACTGGCCTTCTCCTGCACTGTAGGGATTTTATAACCTCTTCTATATCCTCTATGTAGCCCTCTTCATGCCTGTTTTAGGAGGGATATGTGCCAGAGACTAATACGACACATTGTCAATAATGGCTGATCATGAATTTCCCCTGCTTTTATCACCTGCCATGGGTGAATTGGAGAGATTGGCAGACTGATTATCAACCTGCTTGACCGCATCATGAATGCATCTTCTGTGGCCAACCCATCCTGGAGTGGAACTTGGATCCGGAGCTTCTAGCTCAGTGCAGGGGCGTTACCCACTGAGCCACAATACCTCCATCTCAAGGTACGTCCATCTAAACTCTTCAGGAAAATCTGGGTCAAATTCAAAAATTTGGTAAGGTTTAAACAAAATCTTCTTTTCCTTCAAGTTCCCTTGTAGGGCTGTTTGAATGTCCTTCCACTATGTAGAGCCTTTTGTCATCAATTTGGCTCCAAATTGTCACGTCTCATAATGAAAGATTGGAATCAGATTGATTCTCTGTGGTAATGTGAGTAATCTGATGCCAGGGGCAAACAGGATAAAGTACTTGAGGCCACTGTTGCTGATTGAACAAGTACCTGGGCTCATTCACTGCAATTAGGGGCTCTTACCAATCATCCTAGTTCACCCCAACGCCAATAACATAATGTGTAACTGGACAAGCAACGTTCAAGTCTGTAATTGAACTAGTATTTGTCCTCCTCAGTACAACAGCATAGCATAGTGGTTGTTAGAAAGAAATAGGAATTTATATTCCATTTATTATCTTTTGGGAGCTGTTAAGTTGTATAAAGATTTAAAAATTCTTTATAAAGATTCCTTCAAAGGATATTTCTACAAATACTTAAGAACCCAGCTTATCAATTCGTAATAGAATCTTAAACTGCCAAAGAAATTTAAAAATACTTTAGGGAAAAATAAGAACTAAAATGTGAAAGCAAAGGGAAATAAATCTTCAGAACCTGTTAAATAGTAGGTTTGAGAGTCCAGCAGTGAGTTAATAATGGCTCACATTGAGTTATTATGAGATGGTAACAACTATCTATCTACCACAAAGTACAATCAATGCACCATTTATTTTACGGCATTGTTGACAATGACAGTACTCATTTTGACAGCAGTGCTGCTATATAGATGAGATGGCTCAACTGACATGAGAGGAGCCGAGAACCACCTCAGGAGATGATTTTCCATGGTCTCTCCATAGGTAGCACTGCAGCAAGCAGAAAGCATAAATGGTAGGCACTGGTAGAATTTGACATTAATAGCTGCCATTTCTAATCCCATGATTAAAACATACAGAACTGTAATCACGGGCACAAAGAATTGCTCTCAGTTACCACTGATCCTCTGAATTGTACCTTAGAAGGAAAATTATGTGAATTTAGAGTACTTTGATTCAGTAAGCCAGGCATCCAGATCATGGCGAGACTTGTCACCCTATTTGAGTCTCAAACTGAAACAGTTGAGAAGTATCTAAGTATCTAAGTACAGGGAACTTTGGTAGAAGTTGGCAAGATGCACCATTTAGGGATGCTCAAGCATCCACAAGGATAGTACTGGAATTTAAACAACCACAACTCTGGAAAGTTCCAATGGAAGCTGCAAGTTCTCACTGCTTTCCCAGTTAGGACTGCTTGTCTGTTCATAGAATCATAGAATCATGTGCAGAAGGAGGCCATTCAGCCCATCGAATACCCCCCCAGGCCCTATCCCCGTAACCCCACATATTTACCCTGCTAATCCCGCGGACACTAAGGAGCAATTCAGCATGGCCAGTAAACCTAACCCACACATCTTTGGACTTTGGACTCCAGAATCATTTAGTTACTGACTCACAGTGTCATCTATAGCCAAACGTAATGTGTCCCAGTGGTTCCCCAATGTGTTAGAGGGCACATTAACAGTAGTTTGAAGAACGGCAAGCCTGCCAGGCTCTGGTATTGAGGTACCAAATCGGCCAGAGGGTTGATTTGGTCTAATCTCCCAGCATCAGATTTGTGTCCATGGAGTCACCCCACGCTCAAGAGACCCTGTTAATGAATTATTTGAAAATATAAATTGGTTGGAAGAAAAACGTATGCAAGGAATATACCTGAAGTTCTCTTCAGACCCATAGCCTATACAAATAAAGGCCCAATACAGTTTTGTAATTCATTCACAAGATATAAGTGTTGCTGGCTCGGCCTGCATTTATTGCCCTTGAGAAGGTGACAGTGAGCTGTCTTTTCAACCGCTGCAGTCCATGTACTCTAGGTATACCCACAGTGCTGTAAGGGAAGGATCTCCAGGATTTTGACCAGTAACAGTGGATATATTTCCAAGTCAGGATGGTGCCCAGGTATCTGATGCCATTGTCCTTCTAGATATTAGCAGCCATGGGTTTGGAAGGTGCTGCCTAAGGAGCCTTGCTGAGTTCCTGCAGTGCATCTTATGGATGGTCCACACTGCTGCCACTGTTTGTCAGTGGTGGAGGGAGTGAATGTTTGTGGAAGGGGTGTAAATCATGTGGGCTGCTTTGTACTGTATGATGTTGAGCTTCTTGAGTGCTATTGGAGCTGCACTCATCCAGGCAAGTGGAGAATATTCCGTCACACTCCTGATTTGTACCTGCTAGATGGTAGACAGTCTTTGGGGAGTCAGGAGGTGAGTTACTCACCACAGGATTCTGAGCCTCTAATCTGCTCTTGTAGCAACAGTATTTATTTTGATAGGGGTGTTATCATTAACTTGTTTTAGACCATTCTGTTCATGCATATTGATGATTGCTGGTTGCAGTATAGATGGATGGAAAAGACAAAATGAAAACCTCTTGATCAAATGTATTTTCTATGCAAAGGAACGGTGACAAGGCTGGTATATGTCTGCAAAACCAGTGACAGGTTATATTAAAAAAAATGGCAAGGGTTGTCATTGGAGTGACAGCCATGCATAAATCATATTTGGTAAGGATGGATGATCTGTGGAACTCATGCATCATGTCTGTAAACTATCATGTTAGCTAAAATCATATTGCGATTTTAAAAAAAAGAAATTTGTCTAGGCATCCAGTACTGAAAAGGCCTTTTACTATGGGAATAGTAGCACTTCTCTAGATGTTAAGAAAGGTTCCTCTGTTACAATTATAGATTCAATCGAGGGCATGAAAAGTCAGTAAAGAAGACCCAATAAATGTTGATGGAGAAGTTAGCTGATTTGTCTTTAGGCTGAAGAATTGCTTATTGTTTTGGATGTCATTAGTCATATCAGGTTTTTCTTTCTCATGAGACATCAGTTAGGCTGGGGACATGATTGAACATTGGTTTGCCTGTTTGTTGGCCACTGAGCTAGTGATGTTTGTTGTTGGGTCATCCGCAATCAAACACACACAGAGGGGGGTGTGGAACTTTCCGGAATGCAAGAATGGAGGCTTGCCAGTTGCAGCCTGCTATTCCTGGCACTGACGTGTTTGTGCCCATCAAGATCACCCGTCCTCATGGGGTGGGAAGGTAATTAGGTGCACAGAAAGTCTTGTTAAAGGCATGTTTCCGAGGCAAACTGGGATTTTCCAGTTGGCCTCCAGATTACTGACATGATGGGAGGGAGGACAGGCCAGTTTCCTGCAGGTGAACATCACTGTGGCAGGCTGCAGGGCCAGCCCTCCTGGAAGGCCGATAGGCCATCCCTGTCTTTCTGGGTTGGGGGGACAGCCAAGGCCTCCATCCTGGACAGGGATTCTCCCTCCACAAATGCCCTGGGTTTGCCTTACTTATGTTTTAAAGTTCTATGAAGTGGCAGGCTCCCATGTATTTATCCGCTACTACAGTTCCTTGCTCCTCTGCATCTTGAAGGCCTCTCACTGACCCTCCAGCTTCAGAACCTTGCTGACTGGACAGGAATCCCATTTTTCTGCTAAATAAAGGCTCATCCATGTGAAAATCTTAACCTTCCTCAGTTTCCCTTTCACCCCACCATGTTGGTTTGTGATCGGAAAGCAAACTTGGTTCCTGTATACTCACCTCCATGGTGAAAAGTCAACTCAAGATATATGTTGTTTTCTGTATTGGTTAGGACACCAATTGCTTATCCTACATGTCTATCTGAATTGAGCTTTACAAGTGAGTTTAAATCTTCAGTGGTAGAGACTTTTTGATATGGAAATTGGTTCATAACCTTAGTGAGTTTGGGTACTCTTGCTCCTGGCTTCTGTTTCAGGTAAGTTACTGGATTTTTTGCAGTCATCCTCCAGTGGTTCATTTGAAGACTGATACTTTGCTACATTTACCCTTAGAAACTGACTGCAGCATGCACAGCTTCCGCTTCAGGTATTTACAAGGCAGGTGCCCTGGATGATGACAGGACATCCTAGCCAAAATGATGTGCACTGATGAAGTGAACATGTGCACAATGCATTCAACCCTTCAGCACTTATTGCTCACCAGAAAAATGGGTGATGCATTATCCAGTTTCTGGGTCTTTACTTTTAATCCACCAGCAGAAACAGTGGAACAGACACAAAACGCTTTCTCTTGACATGAAGTGTGTTCAGTTTCCTTATCTCATACAGTTCCCAGGTAAATGCCCACGGCCACAAGCAGTGAAGCTTCCCCTTGCTGCTCTGATACCGCCTCAACCCTGAGGCCGAGCACGGAGTCGGAATGCAAGATTAAATTGTACCTGTTTGTTCAGATTCAGTGGTAGAGATATTTTGATACTGAAATTGGTACAGAATCCTAGTGAGTGCTTTCTGCTAAGTTACACTTAAAGCAGCAATGAATGGCTGCACACCTCGGCAGAGGGCACAAGTTCATGTAAGTCCAGCACCACAATGCTCTGACGGAGGATCATCCAGACTCAAAACGTTGGCTCTATGCTCTCTCCACAGATGCTGTCAATCCTGTTGAGTTTATCCAACATTTTCTGTTCTTGTACCACTTAAAGCTTAGCCAGTAAGTCGTAAAGTTAACCTATACCTTTCAAAGAGGAAGTCAACCCTGCACAAAGTGCGAGAAGAAGCTGGGGAAAAAGGTATAACCATACTACTGGTGCAATGTTGTAAAGAACAGGCTCCAAAATGCACAGACAAAGTGCTGAAGACATTGAAGTAGGATATGGACAGGAGGAGAGATATATTCTATCCACAGAGGACCAGGAGGCCCTCCAGATAAATTCTTAGAAGCAATGGAAGCAGATATTCATCACAATCAGTGTAAGCAGTGTACCTCTGAGGACTTGGATTCAGCATCACATGAAATTCAATGATCTCACATGAGTGATCAAGGTCAGTGAATTCATCTTCAAATCCTTACACCTGAACTGTTAGCTTCACACACTGCTCAATTCATGCCCATCAGTCACCGACCAACAAGTTCTATCAAGTACAACTACTCATACCTCACATACATTGCTTTATCTCACCCTCACACAGCAATTATACAA
Source organism: Mustelus asterias (assembly GCF_964213995.1). Classification (NCBI taxonomy): domain Eukaryota; kingdom Metazoa; phylum Chordata; class Chondrichthyes; order Carcharhiniformes; family Triakidae; genus Mustelus; species Mustelus asterias. The sequence goes on from NC_135804.1 coordinate 34,364,590, forward strand.
GCCTAACACCCATATCTCACAAACACTGCAATCGATTCAACAACAATCACTTTACACCATGCTCACTGATATACATCCCTCTCTCCTACAGGGGAAAGTAGGACAGAGCAACTGGTGAGCAACAAGCACAGTTGCATTTCTTTGCCTCACAAGAGGAGATGGTGTTCACCATAAATGAAATGGAAACAACTGAGGCTGTGACCAGCAGTGGGGCTGAAGTCTTTGAAGAGGACCCTCCTTTTCTTCCTTCGTATACAAGTGTTCATTTCTTGCTTTCTCTTGCTCCCTTGTGATAAATGTATCATTGTGCCTTTCTCCTTTCAGATACCAAAGAATTACAACCTGCTCTAGCAGGATTGCAGCAGCAAGAAGCGATGAAAAAAGAGACTGAGGTTGAAGAAATACCATCACGCATTGTTGTGCTCACAGTCACCAGCTCAGATATTGACATTGCACGTACTTTAGAAGATAACAGAAAGGTGGAATCCACTTATGATGCACTGAGTGACCTGGGGGACACAAGAATAGGATTGTGCAGGTATATGCTCGATGGAGAGTGAGGTTGTATGGCAGTTCTGCTGCGGAGGCTCAGATAAGGGCTTAGAAGTGTTAAGAAGTTGGAATGAAAATGAAAAATAAGGAATTGGATAAAAAAGAAACTGATAGGGATCTAGTTTTACTGAGGATTTGTGAGATGCAGCAGGCTGAAACAGATACTTTCTTAAGCAAAGTGTAGAATAGCAGTCCAGAGACCTATATCATAGCCATGCCCAATTGCAAAGCAGATTCTCTCAGAGAATCAAGCTATTATGCAGGAAAAAGAAAGCAGAAAAAGTCTGTGTGTGTTAGACCCCCAGAAGTTCTGCCCTAAGCTAGAAGAAAGGTTTCCTAAAAGAAAGTTATAGGTCCTGTGTGGTAATTATTTACTGGATTTGGCTCATAGTGCTAAAACCTATGAGATGTTGTTTGGGGAAGGTGTATTCTCAGAGTTTAGTAAAGTAGATAGATTTGGATTGAGGCATAATTTAAGTATATTGTCTGGGTAATCATTATTGTAGCAAATTGTAAATGTTGTTCTTTACTGTTGCCTTTCTTGTTGTGTTTTAAAGTTCAATAAATGTTTTGTCAATTAAATATTTACAACAAGACCATCTCTTTCCTCACTGGGTGTCTTCTCTTTTCTCACATTTTTTTTTCCAAATCGCAAAAAAATACACAGTTAAGAGCTAGCATTCCAAGTTTCCCTTCTGGGACTTAGGGTGTCCTTGGATCGCACATCAGTGGGGTTCTTAACAGAAGGGATGGTTTACAGAAAACGGCGAAAGGGTATGTGCGCTGAAATGCTCGGTGCATTGACAGGTTTGCCAGAAAGCCAATGGTCACTCTCTAGGAGTCTGGCATAAAGCACTTGCCAGTCTGGAAGTGGTAGGATCTTCATTACCATACAGATGGACTCAAGCATGATGCAATGTCTGATGGTCAATGCCTACTGCAGCTCAGTTAGAAGCCACTCAAATGCTGAGTGTTGGAGTGGAAGCTCAGACAGAAGCAATGTAATCTCAGCTTGCTGTCAAACCGCTGTCATCATTATTGTGGATACCCATGCTCAAAGCAGCTAGTAGGTTGCAGCAGCCCAGCAATCTGTCCTCTAGCAGATTAACAGGCTTGTTGAGGTGCTTTGGCAGTCGTAGTTGTGAGTTGGTAAATGATTCCTAATCATAGTAAGATCCTACATTTCTAGAATGGAATTTGAAAATAGCTACACAATTCACCTAATACCAGGGACTGTAGCTGTCTGACATCTATTCTGATATAGACCTTATAATATTTACTTGTAATCACTAAAATAACCAATGAATTTGACTAAGTAATAGTTTACATAATCAATTAGTGAAGTGCAGTATCTTCTGTTGAATGTATGGTTCTCAGTCAGAATGTAATTGAAAATTAACAAGTGAGAACATGGTAAAAATCTCAAAGTTACCACCAGTCTGGTGCAACTTATAAATGAATCGGAATTGGTAAATAATGATAGTGTTTAGGAGAATCCCACTTTCATGAAAGACTGACAAAGCGCCGCATCATTACTTTAATTTCTCGATCACTGGCGTGCATCGGCTCATTTTGTTTTAGGGTCGGTGATGATGGATCGGTAGTGTTTGCAACAAGCAGAGGCCATTGATTGGGCATTGACCAATCGTGATTTATGAGAACCTTCAGGTAAAAAAAAGACTTATTGGTGAGATAATGCAGTAGGTACAAAAGTGCTGAAGCATAGCAAAATATAACTTTATAATAATGAAATAATAGAACAAATAGATTTCTGACTGTAATGGAAGGTTTTCTATATTACTTTTTTCATCGCTTGACAGCACCATATCAAGTGGTAGCTTTAGAATTCTAACATATTTGAATTCAAAAATAAACTTGGGGTGAGTCGTTTCCATAAGTATTGGCAATATTAACATCTGTCTTGGCATGTGAATAGATTTTTTTTACATAATCTTAATAGTTTATTATGACAGTACTTACTTTCTGTTTATGAAAGTGGCAATATTTTTTTCTGATCTTCAGTGTTGAAGCGTAATTGCTGAAGATGCTGTAACATGTTATCATGGACTTTTATACAAGTGCAAATGTCAAATCTACTCCTGATATGATAGCCAGTGCTGAATTATAGCTCTTCAGCAAGATATGAAAAATTGTTTGATTGACACCTAAGGATGTTAATCTGCCTAGATGGCTTGTCTTTGTCATAGCGCATTTGATTAATCTTCAAAGCTCTCGTTGTAACCTTTTCACTGTGTTCGTTTTCTCTGGAGTTTATTTTGTTACAGACACTAATGCCTGCACAACAGCAGACACGTCAGTCCAAAAATAAATTGCGGGAAAGATTTTGATGTGAAATTGCATTAAAAACCAAATATTGTTTAGTTTGATTAAATTTATGGCTTTTGGTTCAAGATCTACCTTTATCAATCTGTCTACCCGTAGGACGGGTCAGTTAGCTTAGTTGACTAAATGGCTAGCGGGTAGTTCAGGGTAAAGCCAACAGCGTGGGTTCAATTTCCCCTCTGGCTGAGGTGAACTTGGGCCTCACCTCCTTGCTCTATCCCCGAGAGTGTAAGGCAATAGCAAACTAGGAAAGAAAACAGGCAAGAAAGCAGCTCCAGTTGAAGCATCAGCAGACAATGAGCCAAGGAAAGGACTTGCCTTCTGACAAAGCACATCTGAATAAATAACATGCATGGAGCCATTGTGACACAGAAGAAGCCATTCAGCCCATCATGTCCACACTAGCTCTCTGTTGAACAATTCAGTCAGTTCTATTCCCATATCCTGGACGTTTATTATCCTAATCCAATTTTCTTCTGAAATAATTTATCATCTCAGCCCATCTTCCTCATCAGCAGTCAGTTCCGGGCCATTGACTTCTCGCTGCGTAACAAAGATCTTCTTCACATCCCACCTCTTGCCCCAAAACCTCAAATCTTTTTTTTTGTCCGTTAACTAATGAGAACAGCTTTTCTATGTCTACCTTATTTAAACCTGTCACTTGCTTGTGCACCTCTGTCAAATCTCCCCTCGGTATTTGTTCCAAGGAGAACGATCTCAACTTCTCCAGCCTAATCCTGTAGATAAGATCCTTCATCCCCTGGAACCATCACCACCTAGCAGAGTAATGTAAAGATGTTAGGATCCCCAGGGTTAAGGGGAGAGCAGAGTGCTCTATGGACCACAGGATTCTATCCTCCAAGGTGAAATTTACTATCTCACCAAAGAGAACACTAACATATACTTGCCCCGCAAGAAAGCTAGATGTGCAAAAAACTGACACCCGCAGAGGGCTGTGCACAATTCAGGTTCAAACTTGAGGAACACCTATCCTCCGAAGAAAACCCAAGTGATGATGTTGAAGTGGCATGGTCAACCTTCAAATCAGTAGTTCTGGAAACTGCTAATAACGTCTCAGGAATACAGAAAAGCAACTATTGAGATTGATTTGATGAAAATGATGCTCAAATTAAGCAATTATTACTGGTGAAAAATGAAGCATAAGCAAAATGGCTAGGTACATCCTAGATACATCCACTCCAGGAGAGAATAAGACACTTCTAACACTTTTAACAGAAGCTGCACAGGATGCAAGGCACATGATGACCAAAGAAGCCAGGGAACTTCAAATTTATACTGAGTAGTACAACATGAGAAATTTCTATAAATCTCTGAAGATTGTACATGGTCCTCCCTCACACAGCTACTCACTGGGACTCAGTGCTGACCAGGAAATTCTCTTGTCAAATCGGACAGGTATCAAAGCACACTGAAATCAGCACTTTAAAAGTGTGCTTAACCACCCATCCACTGTAAATGGCATAGCAATAGATAAACTTCCAGACAGGCACAAATGTGAAAAATTGGACAGCAAACCCACCATGGAGGTGACAAATTCATCAGGTCCCAATCTCAAGGAAAACTCCACCCTTAGACTGGAGGAGAAATGTACAAGTCTCAGGAACCCAGGTAGCGATCAAACTCACACAATCAAATTGCAGAATATGGAATGAACAAAGTATTTCTCAGGAGAACTTCACGGGCATCAAATGGGAGGACAAGGTGTCCAACACTGAGGAACCTCAAAGAGCAGAAATGTGGGGAATTGAAGCACTCATCATCAGAGCCCAGTTCAGGTGGAGTGCACAGGTAGTATGTGTGACTGATATTAAAATCCCTAAAGTGTTCATGTATGCACAACTTAAACTGGGACGTCGGCTGCGAGGCGGGCTGAGACTAAGGTTCAAGGACTCCTTAAAATGATTCCGGAGTTGAGAGACTGAGTAGACTGGGGCAATACTCATTGGAATTCAGAAGAATGAGGGGAGATCTTATAGCAACATATGAGATTATGAAGGGAACAGATAAGATAGAAGGAGGGAAGTTGTTTCCACTGGCGGGTGAAACTAGAACTAGGGGGCATGGCCTCAAAATAAGGGGGAGCAGTTTAGGACTGAGTTGAGAAGGAACTTCTTCACACAAAGGGTTGTGAATCTGTGGAATTCCCTGCCCAGTGAAGCAGTTGAGGCTACCTCATTGAATGTTTTTAAGGCAAGGATAGATACATTTTTGAACAGTAAAGGAATTAAGGGTTATGGTGAGCGGGCGGGTAAGTGGAGCTGAGTCCATGAAAAGATCAGCCATAATCTTATTGAATGGCGGAGCAGGCTCGAGGGGCCAGATGGCCTACTCCTGCTCCAAGTTGTTATGTTCTTATGAAAGCGAACATCATGAAATGTGACAAGCCCATCAAAGACTGGGAGAAAAATGCACAAAAAAGAACTACCTGGGAGCAACCTCAAATAGAACTATAGAACCATAGAAAAGTTACAGTGCAGCAAGAGGCCATTCAGCCTATCGTGTGTGTGCCGGCCAAAAAAGAGAAAAAAGAATCTCGCCGCTCATTTTAATACCATTTTCCAACTCCTGGTCCATAGCCTCACAGGTTCCAACACTTCAGGTGCAGATCCAGCTACCTTTTTAAATGAGTTGAGCTACACATCACCCTGACTTGTAAATATATTTAAATATATTGCTGTTCCTTCATCATTGCTGGGCTAAAATCCAAAAGCTCGGCACTATATATGGATGTACCTGCCCCGCATGGACAGCAGCAGCTCATAAAGACAGCTCACCAACACCTTCTCAAGGGCAATTAGAGATAGACAATAAATGTTGGCGTAGATATGATATAGATGCTCAGATCTCATGGGCAAAACAATCACTCACCTCCTGACTTTCTTTCTGCATTGTGCATTATTTCATCTCAAACTATGTTTATCTTTATAACCTTACATCACATTGTGTTTGTACATATTACACAGTTTCTGGGAAAACATACCTCCAATTTTCTACTTCTGAATTGTTAGCTTAAGTCTGTGATTTCTAATTCACAGTCCAAATTAAACAGTATGATGATATCTACATCTTGAACCTGAATAGTCAGGATTCTGTAAAGCTCCATCGTAATTTGGCTATGTGACCCAGTTGTGTTGGGTCTGCGTTGTTCCAAGATTTTGTAGGGATCATTGTAAAGGGTGGAAATTCTGCCTACCCAATACAAGGGAAACAGTATCAGAAGTCAGGCCTGGGGGAACAGTTTCCAGGCTGGGAACCTCCTCTGCCAAAGTTTTCTGCTCTTCCAGCTGGAACTGGCTTTGAATTAGAGACCTGTAGAAATAAAGCAGCCAGTTTCTAAATATGTAGAAGTGGATTCCACCCTGGGCAATGGGGGAGGGAAGGTGGTTAATTATGTTATGGGGGAATGTGGTTAGTTGGGGGGCAAAGTCATCCAGCCCAGGGAAGATGTCTGGATGCCACATGTTTGGTTAATTGTTCTAAATAGCTTGAGATTGAGCCCTAACACAGAGGGCCAAGAAAATCATTCATAAGGTTTGGGCAAAGCCCCCCCGCACACACACGTTGGTCAACCACCACATTTTCTAGTTGCACGGGGAAGGTAGACATTGAAGTTATGCCCATCGTGCTACATTACCATAATAGTGCCAGCACAGGAGGGCAACTGTGTATCGGCCTCTGGGCATAACTGCTCGATTATTGCTTGCACATTTTTGAGGGCTTTATTTCTCCTGAGATATTTGAAGATATGTTGGTTGTTACAGTTTTATCTGACTTTTATCCATGTTTTTACCATCAAAATCTAAAATGGAATGCAGTGAATTTGAGGGAAAACTTGCATTTTTCAGGAAATCACGGCATTTTCCTCCTTTCCTGCTCTAAGTTTAGATCCTACGCTCTTGCTTGACTTTGATCCGTGTGATTAGTGTTTCTTTAATTGAGGGAGGTATAGAATGAAAATGCCAGGAAGCATTATGTTCCTCAGTTTCCGTCTCAAAGATATTCTGACGTTGTTCATTCTATCAGTGTGGTGAACCATAGATGGTTACCACTATGGGTACTTGTACATATGTTACTCTTGTTACTGTTGGGGTTAGGGTTTGGGTGTTCCACCTGTTATTATTGTTTATGTGGTACACTCCGTTCGGCTCCGCCTTCTTACAGGGGTATAAAGGTCACTGCTACTTCCTAGCAGTCTTTAGTCTGGGATAATATTGTTAAGTAGTGTGCTCCTATTTGTTGTGAATAAAAGCCTTTATTCCCGGGTACGTTCTAGCCTCCCGTGTGAATTAATCGCGCATCAATCAGCTGACGTGATAGTTAGAGCTTAACTGACTTAGAGGAGGGGGCTGAAGGGTGGATCAGTAAATTTGCTGATGACACCAAGATTGGTGGAGTAGTGGATGAGGTGGAGGGCTGTTGTAGGCTGCAAAGAGACATAGATAGGATGCAAAGCTGGGCTGAAAAATGGCAAATGGAGTTTAACCCTGATAAATGTGAGGTGATTTATTTTGGTAGGACTAATTTAAATGTGGATTACAGGGTCAAAGGTAGGGTTCTGAAGACTGTGGAGGAACAGAGAGATCTTGGGGTCTATATCACAGATCTCTAAAGGTTGCCACTCAAGTGGATAGAGCTGTGAAGAAGGCCTATAGTGTGTTAGCTTTTATTAACAGGGGGTTGGAGTTTAAGAGCCGTGGGGTTATGCTGCAACTGTACAGGACCTTGGTGAGACCACATTTGGAATATTGTGTGCAGTTCTGGTCACCTCACTATAAGAAGGATGTGGAAGCGTTGGAAAGAGTGCAGAGGAGATTTACCAGGATGCTGCCTGGTTTGGAGGGTAGGTCTTATGAGGAAAGGTTGAGGGAGCTGGGGCTGTTCTCTCTGGAGCGGAGGAGGCTGAGGGGAGACTTAATAGAGGTTTATAAAATGATGAAGGGGATAGATAGAGTGAACGTTCAAAGACTATTTCCTCGGGTGGATGGAGCTATTACAAGGGGGCATAACTATAGGGTTTGTGGTGGGAGATACAGGAAGGATATCAGAGGTAGGTTCTTTACGCAGAGAGTGGTTGGGGGGTGGAATGGACTGCCTGCAGTGATAGTGGAGTCAGACACTTTAGAAACATTTAAGCGGTTATTGGATAGGCACATGGAGCACACCAGGATGATAGGGAGTGGGATAGCTTGATCTTGGTTTCAGATGAAGCTCGGCACAACATCGTGGGCCGAAGGGCCTGTTCTGTGCTGTACTGCTCTATGTTCTATGTTCTATGTAAATGTTTCCTCATGGGAAAAGAGAGAAAAAACAAGTTTGATGAGAAAATGATTTTAGTTTGGATAAAGATGACGACTAACAGTATTCTGGGAGGAGGACAACTGACCACCATTTCTTTTAGGAATGTGCAGAATCCACTGGGCACTAAAAGTGGGAAAATGCATTATTTTTATGGATGGCGAAAGGGGAAAAAAATCAAACCATCTCAACGGGTTAATGTTAATCTAATTTGCTTTTTAATTGATCTTAGTGTGGTTTGAATTGATGTAAAAAGTATCTTGAGATATAAACAGTAAATAGTTTTTTGTTCTACTCTAGTAAGTGAAACAAAAGAAATATAGCCACAGCATCCATATGTTTATAGATATATTTATATATTATAGTTTCAATCAAAGTTAACAGTTTTGAAGAACATTAAAATGAACGTATATTAGTTTGGTTTGCTGGGACTAATTAGACAATCCTTTGCTCCCATAAGGAAGCTATGTTTGAATGGAACGTAGGTAGATTCAAAACACAATTCCTCATTGTTCTGGAATCCAAGTTTAATAAACTTGTATTCCAGAACACAATGAGAATTGTGTATGAAAAGTAAAAGGCTGTTCTCTCTGATGCCTATTTAGTGTCTTCAATAAATGAGTATGCTTGCTTTCAATCAAACTATTTGAGAGCAGAAATCCACTGTTAAAAAATGGGCTAGTTAGGTGCTAATTGAGAAGTCCGACATGGCAGCCAAATAAAGATGTATGTGCATGTTCCACATTGCAATATCATTCTTCCCAGTGATGAATGCAAAATTCACAAGAAATGATTTTTGAATCATAGAGGGCAGTGTGATTGCTTACCAATATTCCACAAAGAAAAAAAAAAATTATGTTGCATTGAGCCTCAAGTGAGAGCATGAATGGTCACAAGCGCTTGTCATTGAGAAATCAATATAACGTTCTGTTCCTTCATCAAAAAATGAGTACTCCTTGATCTTAAATTTCAGATGATAAACTTAAAATACATTCTAACCTTGAGAACACAAAATAATAATGATTATTTAAACAATGATTTATTTTGTCTTCCATTTTTATAATTATACTGTCCTTTGCATGTTAGCGTCTATTGCTGGCAAGTTTAACAGTTTAACTAAGCAGATAATAAGTTATATTTGGGCAATAATACATGGGGCAGTTTGATTTCTTGTGTACTCTGTGGCCGGAATTTTGCTGTCCCGCCTGCCACGGAAATCGAACGGATGAGGGGCGGACCATGGAAAGGTCCGTTGACCTCGGGCGGGATTTTCCGGTTTCGGTGTGAGCGAGGTCGGAAAATTCCACCCTATTATATTTTCTGCAAAGTAAGGATACCCTCAATAAAAATCTAATCACTGTACTTTACTTAAAAGAGGTGTTTCCATTGCTGATGTTCCTTTAACCTCTCTTCAAAAATGCTACGTTGTGCAATGAATTAGATTTATTTTTCCATTTGCAATGTTTTGTTTTAAAGAAGGCTTTATTATTTTTCAGTCGAACATGCCGCGAATGCAGCATCCACAAGGAACCTGTTGACTTCTACAGCCAATGATGCCAATAATAAAAGATTCCGATGTTCAGCCTAAGGGCTCTTTATATGAAAATAAATGACACACGGCAGAAATAATGGAGATAATGGCGCATTATAGTTGTTGCCTGGCCTTTATGCAAGGAATTTCCAGCATCTGAAATTGTCATCCATGAAAACCTTTGCACCAAGGATCGGTTTTCAGATTTAATGGCTCACAAAATGCTAGCGGCTGTGCAAATGCAAACTGAAGTCAGTTAACTGTATCCCATGGGATATTTGATCAAAAAACAAAAAAAGAGGAAATAAGTCAAGAAATCAATTAAAATTAGAGGATTTTATAGGAGATGGCGTTGAAGTTAAGTCAGTTGTAACCAACTATTGTCTGCAAATAACCTTCTATTTAAACTGAGTTTTTTTTTTACATCTGGCTTGTGGAGAATGAACACATTGGCCCAAATTTTAGAATAAAACATAATGAACCCAGAGGCCTTAGATCATGTTACTCACAGTGCAGTGAGTGACAATAGTTGAAACATTAAAATATCAGGCAAAAACCACAAATGGAGTTCAGTGGAGAAAACAATTAAAAGTCTATGGATGGGGTTTTACCGCCTCGCTCCTCCCAAAACCACACAGACAGTGACTCAAGGCCGGAATTGAACCCGGGTCCCTGGCGCTGTGAGGCAGCAGGGCTAACCGCTGTGCCACCGTGCCGCCCTTAGTGCCACCATGTGCCCTTCATCTGTCTTTACGCAGGACAAGCTGGCACGCAATCACAGGGAGCTGTCCCAGACCGGGGTTGGAGCACCTGCAATCAAGTTCCTCTCGCAGTTTGAAAACTGAGCCAGAGAGTTGGCTGGAGAGGATGTAGACAGTACTTGCAGTGATGGTGAAGTCAGCGGCAAAAACTCATGTGTGAATCATGCACCAGCTCATCCCTCAGATGACCATACCGTGAATATATCGCCCTGTTTTAGAGTCATCTGTATGCACTCATTGTCTCTACTTTCTTTCATAGGAACCTCAGCTAAAGCGCCTGACGGTCTCAACCAGCCAAGCCTTTAGTTCAAACCCCAATGATACCTCAGACGGGGATCCTGAGGACACCGTGGCAGAAGATCCATCATACCGCTCACCTACATCCTCCACTAGCGCAGAGGCACTAACCGCAGTGTGAGCTAGTTCCACAGCAAGCTGCACAGTGCACAGCCTGGTCCACAGACTCAATTGATGGAATTATAGAACATAGAACATAGAACATTACAGCACAGAACAGGCCCTTCGGCCCACGATGTTGTGCCGACCTTCATCTGAAACCAAGATCAAGCTATCCCACTCCCTACCATCCTGGTGTGCTCCATGTGCCTATCCAATAACCGCTTAAATGTTCCTAAAGTGTCTGACTCCACTATCACTGCAGGCAGTCCATTCCACACCCCAACCACTCTCTGCGTGAAGAACCTACCTCTGATATCCTTCCTATATCTCCCACCATGAACCCTATAGTTATGCCCCCTTGTAATAGCTCCATCCACCCGAGGAAATAGTCTTTGAACGTTCACTCGATCTATCCCCTTCATCATTTTATAAACCTCTATTAAGTCTCCCCTCAATCTCCTCCGCTCCAGAGAGAACAGCCCCAGCTCCCTCAACCTTTCCTCATAAGACCGACACTCCAAACCAGGCAGCATCCTGGTAAATCTCCTCTGCACTCTTTCCAGCGCTTCCACATCCTTCTTATAGTGAGGTGACCAGAACTGCACGCAATATTCCAAATGCGGTCTCACCAAGGTCCTGTACAGTTGCAGCATAACCCCACGGCTCTTAAACTCCAACCCCCTGTTAATAAAAGCTAACACACTATATGCCTTCTTCACAGTTCTATCCACTTGAGTGGCAACCTTTAGAGATCTGTGGATATGGACCCCAAGATCTCTCTGTTCCTCCACAGTCTTCAGAACCCTACCTTTGACCCTGTAATCCACATTTAAATTAGTCCTACCAAAATGAATCACCTCACATTTATCAGGGTTAAACTCCATTTGCCATTTTTCAGCCCAGCTTTGCATCCTATCTATGTCTCTTTGCAGCCTACAACAGCCCTCCACCTCATCCACTACTCCACCAATCTTGGTGTCATCAGCAAATTTACTGATCCACCCTTCAGCCCCCTCCTCTAAGTCATTAATAAAAATCACAAAGAGCAGAGGACCAAGCACCGATCCCTGCGGCACTCCGCTAGCAACCTGCCTCCAGTCCGAAAATTTTCCATCCACCACCACCCTCTGTCTTCGATCAGATAGCCAGTTACCTATCCAATCGGCCAACTTTCCCTCTATCCCACACCTCCTTACTTTCATCATAAGCCGACCATGGGGGACCTTATCAAACGCCTTACTAAAATCCATGTATATGACATCAACCGCCCTACCTTCATCAACACACCTAGTTACCTCCTCAAAAAATTCTATCAAATTTGTGAGGCACGATTTGCCCTTCACAAATCCGTGCTGACTATCCCGGATTAATCCGCATCTTTCTAAATGGTCGTAAATCCCATCCCTAAGGACCTTTTCCATCAATTTACCAACCACCGAAGTCAGACTAACCGGTCTATAATTACCAGGGTCATTTCTATTCCCTTTCTTAAACAGAGGAACAACATTTGCCACTCTCCAGTCCTCTGACACCATCCCCGTGGACAGCGAGGACCCAAAGATCAAAGCCAAAGGCTCTGCAATCTCATCCCTCGCCTCCCAAAGAATCCTAGGATACATTTCATCAGGCCCAGGGGACTTATCGACCTTCAGTTTATTCAAAACTGCCAAGACATCCTCCCTCCGAACATCTATTTCCTCCAGCCTATTAGCCTGTAACACCTTCTCTTCCTGAAAAACATGGCCCCTCTCCTTGGTGAACACTGAAGAAAAGTATTCATTCATCACCTCGCCTATCTCTACTGATTCCATACACAAGTTCCCACCACTGTCCTTGACCGGCCCTAACCTCACCCTGGTCATTCTTTTATTCCTCACATAAGAGTAAAAAGCCTTGGGGTTTTCCTTGATCCGACCCGCCAAGGACTTCTCATGTCCCCTCCAAGCTCTCCTCAGCCCCTTTTTCAGCTCATTCCTTGCTAACTTGTAACCCTCAATCGAGCCATCTGAACCTTGTTTCCTCATCCCTACACAAGCTTCCCTCTTCCTTTTCACAAGACATTCCACCTCTTTTGTGAACCACGGTTCCCTCACTCGGCCATTTCCTCCCTGCCTGACAGGGACAGACCTATCAAGGACACCCAGTATTTGTTCCTTGAAAAAGTTCCACTTTTCATCAGTGCCTTTCCCTGACAGTTTCTGTTCCCATCTTATGCCCCCTAATTCTTGCCTAATCGCATCATAATTACCTCTCCCCCAATTGTAAGCCTTGCCCTGCCGTCCGGCCCTATCCCTCTCCATTGCAATAACAAAAGACACCGAATTGTGGTCACTATCTCCAAAGTTCTCTCCCACAACCAAATCTAACACTTGGCCCGGTTCATTTCCCAGTACCAAATCCAATGTGGCCTCACCCCTTGTCGGCCTATCCACATATTGTGTCAGGAAACCCTCCTGCACACACTGCACAAAAACTGCCCCATCCAAACTATTTGACCTACAAAGGTTCCAATCAATATTTGGAAAGTTAAAGTCCCCCATGACAACTACCCTGTGACCCCCACACGTATCCATAATCTGCTTTGCAATTTCTTCCTCCACATCTCTATTACTATTTGGGGGCCTATAGTAAACTCCTAGCAACGTGACCACTCCTTTCCTGTTTCTAACTGCAGCCCATATTACCTCAGTGTGCATATCCCCCTCAAAGTGCTTTTCCGCAGCCGTTAAACTATCCTTGATTAACAATGCTACTCCTCCACCTCTTTTACCAGCTTCCCTACACTTAGTGAAACATCTATACCCCGGAACGTCCAACAACCATTCCTGTCCTTGTTCTACCCACGTCTCCGTAATGGCCACAACATCGTAGTCCCAAGTAGCAATCCACGCCCCAAGTTCATCCACCTTGTTCCGGATGCTCCTTGCATTGAAGTAGACACACTTCAACCCATCTTCCTGTCTACCGGTACCCACCCTTGACCTTGATACCTTCCCCAATATCTCACCACCCTCAACACTGACTTCCGGACTACAACTCCTTTTCCCACTCCCCTGACAAATTAGTTTAAATCCCCCTGAAGAGCCGTAGCAAATTTCCCTCCCAGGATATTGGTGCCCCTCTGGTTCAGGTGTACCCCGTCCTGTTTGTAGAGGTCCCACCTTCCCCAGAACGTGTTCCAATTATCCACGTATCTGAAACCTTCCCTCCTGCACCATCCCTGCAACCACATGTTTAAGTGCACTCTCTCCCTGTTCCTCAACTCGCTATCACGTGGCACCGGTAGCGTACCAGAGATGACCACATGTTTTGTCTTTGCTCTCAGCTTCCAGCCCAGCTCCCGAAATTCCTGTTTTAAATCCCCGTCCCTTCTCTTACCTATGTCGTTGGTACCAATGTGTACCACGACTTGTGACTGTTTCCCCTCCCCCTTAAGAATCCGGAAAACACGGTCCGAGACGTCACGGACCCTGGCATCCGGTAGGCAACAAACCATCCTCGAGTCTCTTTTGCTGCCACAGAACCTCCTATCTATCCCTCTAACTAACGAGTCCCCAATAACTATTGCCCTCCCGCTCTCCTCCTTACCCTCCTGAGCCACAGGGACGGACTCAGTGCCGGAGATCCTCTCACTGCGGCTCACCACTGGTATGTCGTCCCCCTCAACCGTATCCAAAGCGGAATACTTATTGCTAAGGGGAACGACCACAGGGGATCCCTGCACCGACTGCTTCTTCCCAGCCCCTCTCACCGTCACCCATCTATTTTCATTCCGCGGAGTAACTGTATCCCTGAAGCTTCTGTCTATGGCCATCTCTGCATCCCTAATGATCCTAAGTTCCTCCAACTCCAGCTCCAGTTCCCTTACACGGTTTTGGAGGAGCTGCAGATGGATGCACTTCTCACAGGTATAATCAGCAGGGACACTGACGTCGTCCCTCACCTCGAACATAGTGCAAGAGGAACATTGCACTGCCTTCACACCCATCCCCTCTAGATACCTTGCCAGTACCAGGTAGAAACAGCAAAAATGAATTAACTCACCCCTGCTCGCCCAAGCCCTGTGAGCCAAAGCCCTACAGCTTTCACTCTGCCTCCTGCTCACTCTGCTGCCCGCTCAAAAGTGCGGCCTACTTTTAAACCCTCCAAAAACCTTCCCAGACTCCTGCTGGGCCCACTTCCTGTTTTAAAAAAAACCTCCGATTTTTTTTACACAAATTTAACTTAAAATAAATAAATAAATGTAGTGAACAAACCAACTGCCTTCTCCTCAGCCTGGTCCTGTGGAACAATGAATTGTAGTGACAATCACTGGAACATCAGGAAGGGAAGTCAGCTGCATTCCTCGGATTACTACGGAACGATGGGGGAGTCCATTCACATTCAGTCTGAGGTGACAGTGCCGGCATGCCAATGCACCAAGGTCAACAGGTTGGTGGCTGCCATGGAGACCTTAATCCAGGACATTGGTCCCACACTGCAGCAGGAGCAACACTCCATCACTGCAGCCATTGGTGTGTTCGGAATGGGTTAACTGCAACCTTCCACTTTAGACCTAATTTGTATGTTAATTGTTCAATAATACTCACCAGGATATAAAAAGGGGTTACAGGTGGCACTGGGTATGTGGAGTTGTAAAAGAGAATAAAGTGAGTTTGTGAAGAAGCTGGACTTGCATTATCTTTATTACTGGATTGCAACTGAGAAGCTTAACATGGTGGAATCTACCTGTAGCTACACAAGGCAGGGGGAGGGGAAGGTGCAGTGGGGTGGGTACCTCAATCTCATTCAAGCGCCCCTTCTCCTCAAGGAGTCAGCCGGGGCCCTCAGGCGTTTATTGGGAGGGCCAGGAGCTGGACATCCCGGTGCCATCCAGCTTGGTGACTCCGGAACTCTCCGGCCGATCCAAATCCCCTCTTCCTGTCACGCCATCACCGTCAGCTCCACAGGCTGGGGAGGGTGCACCTGCGCACAGCAGGACACTCAAAGCAGGCTGGGGCCTACTGGTCTCCGCTCTCCAGAAGATGCCTGCCAAAGTTATCACAGACAATAGGGCGCAGCAGTCAGCAGACTGCTTCCACTCTGTTGTGGATGTCGGGGATTCACCAAGATGCGGCATTGGGTTAGGAAAGTTTAAAAGATTTAGAAGCACAGTGGAGGCACGGGTGTTCACAACATGTTTCCAATGTACACAAATGTAAATAGAATTGCATCCGTTTCACATCTCCTCTCTGGTATGCATGCTCTTTATGATGAGCAGTGCTGCTGTCAATCAGATGTGAGGTCCCTCCCCCAACTTTTGGCAGATGTTGCTATCATGGGCCTTTAATCTATGTAGTATGATTCCATATCACCACCATGTGTGACACTTTTCCAGATCATTCTCAACATCAATGATGCCTTGACCTGTGTGTCTGTGGAAGGAACCTCGTTCACATGCTTTGCAGGGTCATGTTGTTTACTCTTGGCTCTGTAAGATGGAGGCAGAGGTATTCTCTTATCCAGTCTGCATTCTTGGAAGGTGGTGTACAAGGAGGAATGCATTCAGGCATGGAGAAAGACCATTTACATCCTGCAAGTCCATGTCCTCTGCCTTACGGAGGGGTTTTCATACTGTCACAATACTGGAGTAAAAGAAAGATTCAAGAATTGAATAAAATCAGGAGTAAAAATAAAATTGGGATAAAATGAAGAATTGGATATAAAGGGGAACTGTAGTTGTCTGAGGGTTTTTTTTTTGATATGTGAATTAGTGTAGTAGAACGAGAACATATGATCACCTAATTGACTAGGGGGTGAAAAATGGTGTATAGGAATAGGTGATAGGAATGTAGAAGAGGTAGGTTCAAAGGGTGGCATGGTGGCACAGTGGTTAGCACTGCTGCCTCACAGTGCCAGGGACCCCGGGCTCAATTCTGGCCTTGTGTGACTGTCTGCGTGGAATTTGTACATTCTCCCCGTGTCTGCGTGGGTTTCCTCTGGGTGCTCCGGTTTCCTCCCACAGTCCAAAGGTGTGCAGGTTAGTTTGACTGGCCATGCTAAATTGCTCCTTAGTGTCCCAAGATGTGTAGGTTAAGGGCTTTCACAGGGTAAGCACATGGGGTTATGGAGATAGGGTCTGGGTAAGATGCTCTGTGGGAGAGTTAGTGCAGACTCAATACGAGTTTTTGTAGTAACACTTGAGTGCGATGGACCCCCGGATGGAATCTCTGAGTTACTGTATGTTATGAGTTTGTAGTGATTGGTTGAGTCATTGCTTTCCATTTCTGTGAATACATACATTTCAGTGTGCAGTGTGGAAGGATGTTTGCACCTGCACCAGTATCCAACTTTGCATATAGGTTATGCTGACCCTGCATTTCTGGGCATATAATATGTATGGTGGCAAATGCTTCTGTTGATACTACTGGGCCAATACATTATTTGATGGTCACTGTGCTGAATGTCTACTGACTTTATGTGTTGATGCTCTGGTCAGTCTCATCATCTGATTATATAGCTTGGCTTGACACTTTGTGGATCTTGTCTTTACACTGTTTGGTATGGACCCTTGGTGGGGTAGTATGCTGTACCAGTCTGTCCTTTGTGGCTTCTCATGATGTTGAACCACTTGTGGCCTTTGCTTTCTGCATCAGCATTTCCAATGTCCTCTGGTGGCATATGTCTCACATACAGTCCTGGTTTAGGTGCTGTGTATCTCAGTATGAATTCTTCAAGATGATTGGTGAAGAGCCATGCTGTCGCCTGCTGCTCATAGATTCTCTGCAGCGAGTGCTGCACTGGATTTGACACTGGATAACAATGAGAATCTGCTCAAAATCCTGCAAAATCTCTATGGCCATTTGTCCTGGTAATGAATGGTTTCTTCACTGTTGCAAAATCCAGGCCAAAACAATCGAGATAAACCATAAGAAATGTAATATAAATAAGGGGATGGAAGACCTGAGGTGAAATCAGTCAGAGTCTGTTTCTGGTCTTAGACTTGCTGTCGCAGGGGTAGCTCAATGTTCAAAGCAAGAGACCCACGGACTGATAGAAATTAGTCCTTAGGTACCATTTGCATACTCAGATCAATCTGCCAGCTATGGTCACACCTCCACAGACAGCTCATCCCACAGAGTCTCCGACAACCTACAATGGCAGCTGTAGCCCTCAGGAAGGTCCCAAGCACAGTAGTTAACACTGCTACATCACAGCGCCAGGCGGGTCACAGTTTTGCAGAATCTGCACATTCTCCCCGTACCTGTGTGGGTTTCCTCCGGGTGCTCCATTTTCCTCCCGTAGTCTGAAAGACGTGCTGGTTAGGTGTATTGCCCGTGCTAAATTCTCCCTCAGTGAACCCGAACAGGCGCCGGAGTATGGCGACTAGGGGATTTTTACAGTGACTTTATTGCAGTGTTACTGTAAGCCTACTTGTGATAGTAATAAATAAACTTTAAACTTTAACTTTAAACTTATGGAGAGCAGAATTGCAACGTGTGTAGATTCGTAAAAAGCATTCCTGTTCTTCCTGCCTCTATACCAAGCTGTTTTTTGTAGAAAAAGCTAGAAAAGCTTCCCTTGTTTGCAATCTACAGATGTAAAGATTCTGATTGGGACAGGTTCAACATCTGCCCTGCACATAATGTGCCCAATTAGTCAGTGTTGGTTCCCAATTTACATACTTAAAAGGTGTCACATCTGTTTTCAACATCAGTCCAGAATGCCGAGAAAATGAATCGCACAAATTTGGCAGTGAGATCAATACGTGTGCAGACTGGGCACAGGCCATTCCATTGCTACATTGATCTGCTCTATGTCCAACTTCACACCACCAGACAGGGGCAGCAAATACACTCCCTTTTCCACCCAACACTGTTATCTCAAACTTTTTTAGCCTAACTTGCCAACTCCTGTTCCATGATTTAATGCCAAAAATGTTTGATTGTTGCAGATGATACCATGATAAACTGGAATGAGGAATGTGTGATGCGTGTAGTATGTTGGGGTTTGGGGTGTGGACTGCCCCTTTAAGGGTACAGGTCAGGTGACCCCTGGGTAATTAACTCCAGTAAGAAGTCTCACAACACCAAGTTAAAGTCCAACAGGTTTATTTGGTAGCAAATACCATAAGCTTTCGGAGCAATGCTCCTTCGTCAGATGGAGTGGTCTCTGTTCTCAAATAGGGCACAGACACAGAAATCAAATTACAGAATACTGATTAGAGTGCAAATCTCTACAGCCAGCCAGGTCTTAAATGTACAGACAATGTGGGTGGAGGGAGCATTCAACACAGGTTAAAGAGATGTGTATTGTCTCCAGACAGTACAGCTTGTGAAATTGTGCAAGCCTAGGAGGCAAGCTGTGGGGGTTACTGATAATGCGACATAAATCCAACATCCCGGTTTAGACCGTCCTCAGGTGTGCGGAACTTGGCTATCAGTTTCTGCTCAGTGACTCAGTGACAGCGCAGAGTCGCTGAGCAGAAACTGATAGCCAAGTTCCGCACACATGAGGACGGTCTAAACCGGGATGTTGGATTTATGTCACATTATCAGTAACCCCCACAGCTTGCCTCCTAGACTTGCACAATTTCACAAGCTGTACTGTCTGGAGACAATACACATCTCTTTAACCTGTGTTGAATGCTCCCTCCACCCACATTGTCTGTACATTTAAGATCTGGCTGGCTGTAGAGATTTGCATTCTAATCAGTATTCTGTAATTTGATTTCTGTGTCTGTGCCCTATTTGAGAACAGAGACCACTCCATCTGACGAAGGAGCATTGCTCCGAAAGCTTATGGTATTTGCTACCAAATAAACCTGTTGGACTTTAACCTGGTGTTGTGAGACTTCTTACTGTGCTTACCCCAGTCCAACGCCGGCATCTCCACATCATAATTAACTCCATCCAGTTTGGGACCCTGCTGAGTCTTAGACCTGATTGTGAATGAGCGCACACCTTAATAAGGAGCTCCCAGTTTTGAATTATTCAAACCTACCTCATGATTCTTTGTGCCCCTTAGTCCAAAGGGGCATGCAGAATAGAATGGATCTGAGATAGCATTTGACTCCTACTTCAGAAAACTGAATAAGTGCCAATATTTTATATTGGGTTTGCACAATTATCAAAAAGAACCTAGGTGCAAGGTGACTGCAAGTAAATGAACAATTGAATGATTTTCAGACTTGATTAGAAGTGGATATCGGCTGCTATTTGCCTAACTGTCAAGAGGAGAACATAAGCCCTGAGCTTGTATATAGAAAATTGCATAATTTA
The DNA here is from genome assembly GCF_964213995.1 of Mustelus asterias. NCBI lineage: Eukaryota > Metazoa > Chordata > Chondrichthyes > Carcharhiniformes > Triakidae > Mustelus > Mustelus asterias. The sequence goes on from NC_135804.1 coordinate 34,384,752, forward strand.
TAGAAGTCATCCTGAGTGGGAGATGAGTGGAGGAAAGTGACCTGTTAAATGATTCTCAGAATTGAACCAGAATGGATCTATACTGATATTTGCCTAACACTTCTGAGAGAGAATTTGACTACTAATTACTCACACTGAATTTGCATTTTGGAATTCACCATCAATGGGGACGAATGCATGCAAATAGCCCATTCCACCATTCTTTTAAAGTTTATTTATTAGTGTAATAAGTAGGCTTACATTAACACTGCAATGAAGTTACTGTGAAAATCCCCCAGTCGCCAATCTCGTGCCTGTTTGGGTACACTGAGGGAGAATTTAGCATGGCCAATGCACCTAACCAGCCCGTCTTTCAGACTGTGGGAGGAAACCAGAGCACCCAAAGGAAATGCACACAGACACGGGGAGAACATGCAAACTCCGCACAGACAGTGACCCAAGGCTGGAATTGAACCCGGGTCCCTGGCGTTGTAAGGCAGCAGTGCTAATCATTGTGCCACTGTTTTGCCCATTACATGTAAACATGGATTACTGACCATTAACATATAAGGTTTTTCTTTCTGAACTTCAGCACACCTACATACCAACTCAATAGAAACCTTCACAGATAAAACTGTTGCAGCCTTATTTTTACAAGTGGGTTTGATCAAACTGAGATGTAAAATTGTTGATGTCTTTACAACTACCTGTCTGCATGAAGGGTGAAGAAAATTACAGCCCAGAAAAATTCACCTTTCACCTCCTGAACGAAGCATTCCTTGCTTGATGCATGAGGAAAAGTTTGATTCAAATGAATTTGTTGTGGAACTATTCAAGTTAATTGCATTTTCACATCCACAAGCAGTGCAGTTTAAATCACAATGGAAATCCATAGGTCACCAGCTACCACTTCACAAATCTCTAACTGCCTCCTTTATAGCTGAAATCTCTTTATAAATTATTTTGCTGCAAGGTAAATGGCCCAGTGAGCTCTGTTAATTGAGAATTAAACTGGAGGACAGAGAGGACTTGGATTCAAATCCCGGTCCATCAATATCAACTAAAATTTGCAACATGATTTTGGCTGTGGGGTAAAAGGAGAAAGACAAAGAATGAGCAGGGTTTCCCCACACTTGCAGTATCACTTGCTGATTGCATCAAGACCTCCCTGCTCTCTGTTGTGCGTTCTCATAGAATAGAATCCCTACAGTACAGAAAGAGGCCATTCGGCCCATCGAGTCTGCACCGACCACAATCCCACCCAGGCCCTACCCCCATAGCCCTACATATTTTACCCACTAATCCCTCTAACCTACGCATCCCAGGACACTAAGGGGCAATTTTAGCATGGCCAATCAACCTAACCCGCACATCTTTGGACTGTGGGAGGAAACCGGAGCACCCGGAGGAAACCCACGCAGACACGAGGAGAATGTGCAAACTCCACACAGACAGTGACCCAAGCCAGGAATCGAACCCAGGCCCCTGGAGCTGTGAAGCAGCAGTGCTAACCACTGTGCTACCGTGCCGCCCTGTTCTGTAGTATCCTAAATACAGACGCCCTTCTTGTCCTTTGCAATCTGTTTCTTGAACTTGATGTTTGCCTGTTGTTCCTCTGTAGGAAGCGACTGCCACATTAGAAGCGATGCTGTTGCTGCTACATTTCTGGATTTATGACTGTGTGTGAGATCATGGTGTGAATTTTCATAGAATCCCTACAGTGCAGAAGGAGGCCATTCAGCCCATTGAGCCTGCACCGACAACAATCTCACCCAGGCCCTATCCCATAACCCCATGTAATTACCTTGCTAATCCACTGACACTAAGGGGCAATTTAGCATGGCCAATTCACCTAACCCGCACATCTTTGGACTGTGGGAGGCAACCGGAGCACCCGGAGGAAACCCACGCAGACATGGAGAGAATGTGCAAACTCCACACAGACAGTGACCCAAGGCCAGAATTGAACCTGGGTCCCCGGCGCTGTGAGGCAGCAGTGCTAACCATTGTGCCACCGCGCAGGTACATTCGGAAATTGGACTTGCTGCCCCCGTCGCTCATGTAAAATCCAGAGTATGATATTGGGGGGTCTCCAATAATAAGGAAGTCAGACAGATGCTGAGTTAGGCCACCTGTCTGCTATTTTAATAAGAATAATTGAAGACCAATTCATCTTGTTTTACAAGCCAATAGATTTGTATTTTACATTGTCCGCCACATTTTCTGTGGGCGCACATGAAAAAGAATTTGAAAGGAGTTGTGCCATATCTAAGGAGGGAGTGCAAGGGTGGATAAAAAGTTTGCAGGTGAGAAGGCGGCAGCATTCAGCAGAAGAGTCTGCTGAAGTTGGGCAAGCTTCCCAATGCTTTAAGTGCATTCATTCATCTTTTTCAGCATGCAGTCGGAGACAATGACAGGGAAAGGGACCTATAGACAGGGCAAAACTGAAGTTTGTAGACCCCAGTAATAGACCTAGAAATTGCAGTCCCCCATGGGCATTGTCCACTCTGGAGGAGGCTTCTCTTCCGGTGAGGAGGAAAGGAGGAGGAGACGGAGCTGGAGGAGGGAAGCTGACTGTGGACAGGTGTGTCCTGTGGTCCAGCAATGTGAGGAACGTGCTGCTGTGAAAGGGTCTGTAGCAGAGAGACATCAGCAACAGGCAGGTAGAAATAGGTGAGGGCACTATCCTACCAATAGAGTCTACAGGGTAAGGATGGCCAACCTCCAAATGTTAGACTGCTTCTCTCCAGGGAGACAGTCACATCACTGTGTGATCTGCAGGCTGGAACAATAGCTTTGAATTCTGTTAGGCTTCCATTCTAACAATGTGCAGCTTGTTTGTGACCATAGGCAAATGATTAAACCAGTGTGTGCACGGGAGCTGTCATGGTTTGTTAATACAGAGACACTCCCAGGTGTCAGCGATGGTCTGACCATTGGAACTTTTGGATGGCTGGCTTCGAGGAAACCGTTAAAAGATGGTTTATGACCCTGGCCAGCCATCCACGTACAAACCTCAGACACTCAACATGAGATTCAGTTGTCTGGACCTTTTGTGCACTGCAACATTCAGCTGTTCGTGATAGTGGTCACCTGCATGTTACACAACTTGGCATTCCGGGGGGGCAGGCCCTGGCAGAGGAGGATGTGATGGTGTGAGCCACATCATCTGATGAAGAGTCTGAGGACGAGTCTGATTAGGAGGAGGGTGAGCCAGCTGCAGAAACAGGTGTACAGGAGGCTATGGCTCCCAGAGAGACTTTGAGATAGTGAGTCTCAAATAATGCAAAGGTTTACCCATTGATGTGCCATTCACTGAGACCACAAGTGGCACACTCACCTCTTCTTTGTCTCTGCCCGCATCAATACCAGTGCTCCTTGTGCATGTTCCAATAGTGAAGGACCAAATTAGGGCAATTAGAGGGATCGACAGGAGCATAAATTCCATTGAGAATCTTCAGTCAATCCAAAAACAAACCACCACCACATCACACACATGAAACATGAATGAAGCTGGAACAGCAAGTGCAAACAATAGTAATTTAGTCCCAATTAAAACTGCATTTTTCATAACAAATGGAACTACATAATCACTCTTGTGTGACCAATGTGTTGCTTTCTTAAATCTTTTTCAGTGCTATTGTGTGGTTCTCCCATCTTTCCACCAGACAGGCTGCACATCTGTATGCCCTTTCACCTCGGATGATTTTGGTGGACGTCCTTTAGTCAACTAAGGTCATTTTGACAACAAAGTCTTAACTCCTATGTTACATCGGCGGGGGGGGGGGGGGGGGGGGGGGGGGCAATATATTTTTCAAATTCAATTTGTGTTATATTCAAACCTAGGGTGACAGGTAAAAAGTCAGATGTGCTGCATAACGCGTGGTCGATCTGCCTCTACCCAATTTACAACCCCATCAGAGTTGAATTTCATCTCCAAATTTAAATTCACTACATTAACAAATTGACCCCCACAGTAACTGACATCATTAAAGGTTTCCTTTTCTCTTTCACCATCCTTCTCACCTACAAAATTGTCATCACTTAATCCCATCCTTAATCTACCCATGCTCTCCATTACCCATCTCTAATCTCTCTTTTCCCTTTAAAGGCCCTTGTTTTGTCACCTCTCAGCTCTGTGCTAATTTCTTCAAAAACTCCCTTCCTCACTCTGAACTAAAATGTCTCGACTTAACCGTTATGAGTGATATCCTGTGAATGTAACCATGGAGAATTCTGTCTCCTTGTCTGCTTCAACTCCTCTACAGCATTTGACATAGTATCAATGTTATCCTCTGTCACCCAATTCTGTGGGACTACATTGTATGGTTCAGCTCCTATCTATCCAAAGGAGGCAGTGTATCTTTGCTCCTCGACATAACCCTTATGTAGAATCCACCAGAAATTGATCCTTTCTCCATTTTCCATATCTATACATTGGCCATTAAAAATAATATTCACAGTACTGTTATACACCACCAAGACAGGAAAGGGTAATTCTTTCTATGGAGCCAAGACAAGGCATTTACAAGGGCATGAATGATGCATGAGCACAGGGTTCAGTTCCATTTGCATCTGCTCAGATAATGAAGCAATGTCTGCCTGCATGCAGCAACATCTGGACAACATTCAGGCTGGAGCTACATTCATACCACCGAGTGCCAGACAATAACCATCTCCAATAAAAGAGAATCTAACCATCTCCCCTTCATGACATTGTCATCGCTGAATCCACCACCATCAACATTGATCAAAAACTTGGACAAGCAACGTAAATACCGTGTCTTGCTTGTTCATTTCATTTCATATCATCACACACACTTGTTTTCTCTTTGGGGAATAGTGGTGAAGTGTTGGAAGGATTAGTAGGCTGATTATCAATCTGTTGAACTGTGTCATGAATGCTCCTTTAACAGCCAACAAGTACTGGGATGGACCTTGAAAACAATGTGGCCACAAGAGCAGCTCAAAGGCTTAGAATCCTGACTCCCCTAAACCTGCCCACCATCCATATGCCAAGAGTGTGATGGACTATTCTCCACTTGCCCGGATGAGTGCAGCTCCAACAAGCTCAATACCATCCAGGACCAAGCAGGCTGCTTGACTGGCAATAGGATCCATTGCTATAAACATTCACCCCCTCCACCATGAGTGCTCAGTGGCAGCATTGTGCATCATTCATAAGATACATGGCAGGAGCTCACCAAGGCTCTTGCAACCTCCACCACCTAGGATAACAAGGAGAGCAGGCATATGGGAACACCATCACCTGCAAGTTCCCTTCCAAACCACACTCCATCCTTAGTTAGAAATATATTGCTGTTGATGGGTAAAAATCCTAGCTCTCCCTCCCTAACAGCACTTTGGATATCTACGATACATGGTTCAAGAAGGCAGTTCACCACCACCTTCTTAAGGGCAATTAGCAATGGGCAATAAATGCTGGCCTTGCCAGAGATATGCACATCTAATGAATGAATAAAAAAAAGTACAGATCAGTATGGCTTTATATTCAGGAAATGCCATAAAATTAAATAAATCTTAAGTGCGTCCTGCTGCATGCTCCCGTGAAATTTGATAAAAGCACTAAAGGGTCTATTATTCCTCTGAAGAAAAGCTGAATTCTGGGTGACAGCATTAATGCTTTCTTCTTTTACTTGAAAGGTTGCAATGACATTAGATTTTATTCATATTCACATCTAACCCACTGAGACCAATGGTACATCTTGGTAGCTGGTTTGATTGCAGGGGAGACCATGTCAATTCATCTGCCTGCTAAAATGCAGCCTCCATAAACAGTGTTTCTCACTTGAGGTCCCTTGGTAGCTCATGCTGTATGGATAGTAGGTTTACCGATACCCTTGAATTTCCAGAGTTATTTTCTTCTGCTGTTCCTACTCCTCCTTAAAGTAAGTTTATTTATTAATCACAGGTAGGCTTACATTAACACTGCAATGAAGTTACTGTGAAAATCCCCTAGTCGCCACATTCCGGTGCCTGTTCGGGTACACTAAGGGAGAATTTAGCATGACCAATGCACCTAACCAGCACATCTTTTGGATTGTGGGAGGAAACCGGAGCACCCGGAGGAAACCCACACAGACACGGGGAGAATGTGTACAGACTCCGCACAGACAGTGACCCAAGCCAGGAATTGAATCTGGGACCCTGGCGCTGTGAGGCAGCAGTGCTGACCACTGTGCCACCGTGCCGCCCACTCAAGTATCTACCAAAGCGAAATTGAATGCTACACCCATATTGCCTCTTTCTGACTAGTTTGATGAGAAACAAAATGCGCTGCGTTCCCTTCAATGCTGGGAGCTCCCTCTGGTGTTTTTACATCAAATTCCATTGTGTAGAATTAACGCCTGCGTCAATTAAGTAAACCCTGAGTAAATTTGCGGATTGCTGTTAGTTTGTGTTTGACAAATAAAGAACACATTCATATTGGATCATTGTGTTAATGTATGACTGATCGATCACTAGTACGATCATAGCAATGTAGGCAAAGGTTAGCGCCTACTGCCTAAACTTCACAAAATTTCAGTTTTCAACACATTTACACCAATTAAAACTTTACATGCAATTTACATTGCCATATTATAGAAGATGGTACAGGCTGAAGAAATAGCACCAAGAGCCCAAAGTTCCAAAATGCAGACATTGAAGTTTAGTTGAGCAGCAGGCTTCAAAGGAGAATGGCCCAAAGTGGATAGAGGTTGCAGTCCATACCAACGTACACACCTACAAACAATAGGTTCAAATGTCATGTTCAGAAGCTTCCCATGTATTAAGGTTTTCCAAGGCACCACAACATTTCCTATAGCATGAGAAGAACTTCACACTATATGCAGAATTTCATCCTTATTGCTATTTTTTTCTTTTCATGAATTTCCTGCTGGACCAAAAGATGGCTGCTATGTGTCATCTGACTGGAGGGTTGGTCCTTTGTCTAAGAATCACCACCAGGAGTTTTATGAATAAAATAATTATTTTCTCAGCTCTTGGAATCTGACACATCAATGTACAGACCCCTTGTAATCACAAAAAACCAGGAGGCTTGCACATCCAACCTCACAACGCCTGGAGAGTTGCCACCAGATGCATATCACATCTGGAACTGTCCCTACTCATTTGAAAGAGGATCACATGGATGTCATTTGCATCTGATAAGCTGACCTTGCTAACAGAGTCAGTGGATCTGCGCGACCATGGCTTCCCAAACACCAGACCTTCAACATAGATGGTAACTCGTTGAGTAATTAATGACTGAGACATTATCAGCCCTGTGATCAAAGCCAATTCCAGGCATTGGATAAACATCCTTTTGAAAGTCATTTTGGAAAAGGAAGATCACATGACTCAAGTGTCCATTTTTGAAATCCCTACATATCTTTGAGAACTGAGGACTGGCCAGTCTACCATTTAAGCATTTAACTAGTGAACCGCCAAGAAGCAGAACCCTCCAGGCAGAACAGCCTACACTCTGGAACCTATATCTGCTGTAGGATTTTGTGCCATTGCCCACGGAATCAACCAAGTCACTGCATACCTATTTCATCTTGCGGTTAGCACCATCTGAAAAGCAAATACTACAGCTCTGGTCTTGAACACCTATGGGATTGCTCATTGGTCTCTGACTTTAGATCCTGGAAATCACATTAACTAATATTCATTTCAGAGGCTCTTATGCTGTAAAACCCATTTTATCTTATGTGTGCATGTGATATGTGTGTTGGTGTGCATGTGTGTACATGTATGCATGCCTGTATATCCCCAATAATAAAATCTAGCTATTACGTATAACCATCCCTAGTTTTGTAAAAAAAATGTTTGCTTGAACAAACGTTGAGGATGTCACTGTCAGCATATAAAGAAACAGCTGCCTAGTGAAATGATACTATCCCACTTACCCCTCCCACAACACACACGCACAAACACTGACTCATCCATAGTTACACAGCAATGAACATTAGTAATTCAATTAAGAATCTCACTCTGTTCCCAGCAACTCCATGGGGGTCAATGGTAGAAGATCCCAGTATGATGCATCGCATTTACTTTGGAAATAATGACTTTTGGATTTTTGATGCCTCTATCTTTCACAAGAATGTTTACCGTGACATTATTAACAACTACTTACGAAGCAATCTGCATTCCCATCATTCTCAAGAAGCTGCACCTTAGCTTCTATCCTTCTCAGTGTTACTCAATGACGCATGTCCATAATCACGCCTACTGTTGCTTGTCATACCATTTTTATCATCCACTTCATTTTCCATCCCTTTCATTGACAAGGATTACATTATCAACATGGAAAAGATTAACAATCTAATGCTGCAAAATATATGAGGAATCACAATTGAAAATCAGAAGCAGAGCGTTTTGACACAAAGGTCAATGGGGCTCATTTCAATGATTGATTGGGAAATTGTTACAGGTCTACAGATCTTCACAGGCACAATGTTATTTCCTTGCTGATTGCATCATATGAATCCTTTCATCAACCACAGGATTCCTGTGAAATGTCACTTGAATGTTTATATTCTTGTATTGTCAAACACATGGTATTTCGAAATGATAATATGAAGCTTATTTGATAGTCAAACAGAACAACAAGACTGCAGTTATTGTTTGTTAAGGAGAAAGATCAGACAATCTTTCAACTTTTAATTATCTGCCAAAGGAAGGCATTGTGTTGATAGCAAACAAGTTGCAAGATGACTGGTGGCAAAGCATCCTCTGAATTGTTGGAAGTTCAAAGAAAATGCAGGTTAACAAACCTATAGAAGATTTTCTTGCATTTAGGTATTATGTTGCAGCATGCCACGGGCGGCATGGTGGCACAGTGGTTAGCACTGCTGCCTCACAGCGCCAGGGATCTGGGTATGATTCCCAGCTTGAATCACTGTCTGTGTGGAGTTTGCACTTTCTCCCCATGTCTGCGTGGGTTTCCTCTGGGTGCTCTGGTTTCCTCCCACAGTCCAAAAAAGTGCAGGTTAGGTTGATTGGCTATGCTAAATTGACCCTAGTTTTGGGGGGATTAGCAGGGTCAATATGTGGGGTTATGGGGATAGGGTGGGATTGTTATCGTTGCAGGCTCGATGGGCCAAATGGCCTCCTTCTGTACTGTAGGGATTCTATGTTTTGTGCCTTTTATTTCTCTTTAAATGTCAACAAAAACACCAATGACTCATCTATAGACATTCTAAAATATATATTTGATGTTCAGTAATTTGAAATGAACATGGTCGGCATTACATTTGATCCAGCAGACAGATTACTGCAAGTAGCTCTTGCTATTAACTCAGGAAGACTATCAATAAGAATACAAGAACTGCTTACAGGATCCACAGGGATTCGTTTGAAAAACTATATTTTTTAATCAAAACTCAAAATTTCATATTGTGAATATCCTTTTTCTGAAGTATTGGGTGTATTCAGGTGAGAGACTGGTATGGGTTGATTGCTTTCAAGTCTGTCAAATGACTAATGTGCAGAAGAATGATTTTAACAAAGTAATTTGAAAAGATTTTCTTATGATAATTCCACAAATGTAAGACAAACTGCCAGCCTGAGAATTATGGCCAAAAATTGAACAGTTGCAATTCAGTAAATTTAAAGTTTAAAGTTTATTTATTAGTGTCACAAGTATGCTTACGTTAACACTGCAATGAAGTTACTGTGAAAATCCCCTAGTCGCCACACTCTGGCGCCTGTTTGGGTACACTGAGGGAGAATTTAGCATGGCCAATGCACCTAACCAGCTTGGACTGTGGGAGGTTTGTTTGGGTGCTTTTGAGAAAGTGGAAATCAGTCATGGCTGGGGCAAAATTGGGCTCACTTGAAAGTGTTTTTTTTTGGGATCTACACATGCCATCAATGGCACACATTGGTCTAGTGGTTAGATGCACATGCTTAACTTCTGCCAAAGTATGCAATGCAGGCAGATCACAACGCTAATCAGTGTGCAACACTGACTTCACACCAATGTTGCACCACTGTTCCATCATGCGGGAATGGTCCTTGTTACCACTAAAAACTGAAGAGCAGGAGCACCAAGAGGAAGAGGAGGATGTGGAGGAGGAGGAGGTGGAAGGAAGACTGCAACCTAGAGAACTCCATTATGTCTTGACTACACATGAAAAGTAATTCAATTGCGATGCCAGTAGCCTCACCCCCATTCCCCAGTCACCAACAGTCCGAGACCTCTTGTTGTTATATGGCATTTATTGGCTTGAACAACACTTTTGCCACTTGTCCAGCCTACACTTTGTAGAGGATTTGGTTATCTGTTCTTCGAGGTTTTGGTTAGTTCTTGAATGGCTTCATGGTGGGATGTGCTGTTGTATGTTGATAGCACTTTATTCCCTGATTTAAATGGAATGAAGCAAGGATGCGTACTGGACCCTTCTTTATTCCTATTGCATTTGTGGCTATGCTGAATGCTGCAACAAGGGATCTTCAGGTAGAAATTAGGATATTAGTCAGCAAAATAGAAAAGCAGTTTGAATTTTGAGACCACAGATATTGGCTAAGGTCTTCAAACACATTAGCCAAGAATTTCTGTATTTTGATGAATGTGCATTTATTACACATTCCAAAGAGGAACTTCAGCTGATGAATAGAGTTATGGCTTCTGCTACCAGCGACAGCTGGAAGAAGATTGAAATAATGCGCAAACAACTTCTGGAAAGTTATATATTAACCATCGATCACTATTAGCAAAGCAGGATTGAATGTGATCAAGGTTAATCTCCGACATGTACTATGAAGCAGGAATTGTTAAGAACGTGATGACTCACATACAGAGAGCAAACATTGTTTTTGGTAGACTGTTTGGAATCAAGGCAGCATCATGTTTGGCATCCAACTGAAGGCTAAGATGCTTGTCCTTACCAAATTACCAGTAAAAATGTGAAACATAGGCACTTTTTAGAAGATACACTCACCAGCTGTAAAATTCTCAGCACAGAAACCTTCCCACCTTATTTTGCAATAGGTGGAAGATCACAATGAACTACAGAAAATGCTGACAGCTTCAGCACTGAAGCAATGACAGTTAATTCTAAGCTTTGCAGGGCTAATCATATTATTAAAACAGTGACCACAGTTGGTGTTTTATGGAGAACTGGTTGAGGAACTCTGGCCACTGGCAGCTATGGCATGCTGAGATGAAAGGAGCAAAGGGCTTTGAATTGCACTCAACGGTATAGAGGTAAGATGTGAGAAACAGAAGAATTGACGAAGTTAGGAGAATCAACAGAAGAACCACAGGCACACCATTATGTGAGAGTTACGGTAGACAATATTTGTCAAGTGTTGTCCTCCATAGTGATCAAAGCACCCATCCACCAGGAAATGGTGCTCCAAGAGCAGTATTAACATTTCAAATTCTATCTTTATAATCCTTTGTGGAGGCCAGGTCATTGAGTGTCTTTAGGACAGAGTTGGATAGGTTCTTGATTAATAAGGGGATCAAGGGTTATGGGGAAAAGGCAGGAGAATGGAGATGAGAAAAATATCAGCCATGATGGCGGAGCAGACTCGATGGGCCAAGTGGCCTAATTCTGCTCCTATGTCTTCTGGTCTTTACATTAACTCACTGAGAAAAACATTGATGTAATGAGATTCAAACAGACCTTGTAGACCTTAGGGTTAAAACAGTAAATCATTGAAACTCAACAAACTGGATGTTGAGCTGGGGTTGACTGTGAACTATCAGCAATATCCATCACTACCCTGCTGAAACTGACCACAACTTCACATTATTGGACATATGGAGATTTGTGCTGAAGTTGTAGAGTTGGTGGGGGGGTGAGGGGGTGGGGGGGGGGGGGGGGGGGGGGGTGCTGTCTGTCACTTAGTGTTCCACCACAGGCTGAGCTGTGAACCTCCAACCCAAGTCAGAAATGATGGGACTTCAACTTTCCCAGTCCCAATCACTGTTAGAAACTCCATTAATGTTATGCCTTGTTCAAACAGCTGTATGTGGGTTTTTAATGGTGACGTTATTGATAAAATTTGATAGCATCACTGGGGTCAAAATAATTTTTTATACTGTGCTATTAAAAGATTAATTGATATATTCAAACCTAAATTTATTTTTAAAATATTTTTCAGAGTATTTGCCTTCAATTTTCACCCCATGTGTATGCCCCAATCTTTAATCTATTTTGCATTGAAAAAATTAAAAGTGATTTTTTATTTCCAGTTTGTGGGGGGAGGGAGTGGATCTGGTCCATGAAAATCGTCTAATCTGATTGGCCGCTTGGACGGCCTGATGATCTCCACAATGAATGCCCAGTATGTGCAGCGGAGAGAGAGGTGAAGTGCTCATTAAAGGATCTACTTGATCCCTCAATGAGACTTACTTTGAGCTCAGCAATAAGCACCTTTGCTTTGCAATTGACCACAATTTCAAGGCCAATGAATAAGTTGCATACTATGCAAAAGAGTTACCTTGATTAAAGCTTTAAAAGCTCACTGTATTAGTTTAATGTTGTAAGATATGGAACTTTTAATAAATGATACTTTTCAGAATAAGCACAGAATTCTTATGGAATTGGTCGATATAGTGCAAGGTCACCTTTGCAAAGAAACTTTTTTTTCTCCCTCTGAAAAAGCCCATAAACAGTCCCTAGTAATTTCAAAGTCTCCTGATTAAAGTTTCTATGTTAACATGCCTAAGGTGATAGGATGGCGTCTCATGTATCCTTTCATCTGTATAAGTGTCTGGTAAGGGTTAACAAATTACCCTCAACATGAGGCAAACTGAAAAGTGACCTCGAGCTTAGTGATGGACCGGGGTGGGGGGATGATCCTAACATCCTACCAGCCCTTTTAAGTAAAGTATATTAACTCAGGGACGGGAGGCAGTCCTGATCAGATGGTATTTCCAGTCAGGCTGCTGCCATCTTCAGATGGAAGATGGACAGGGAAGATGGATGAAGGCCAAGGGAAGAATTCCTGAACACTTTGGCTGCATAACAAAATGTTTCCATCACAAGCCACTGAGAACAGCACATTCTGTGCCAACTGTCTGTTCATCCTCATGGATCAGTGAACCACTTTCACCCGTCACAGGTCGTATACTTTTCCGTGTATTCGTGTATTTAAGCTGACGCATCATATTTAAACTGTTTCTTCTTAATAAGTGTAATGAACTACTTAAAATTACTCATGAATACTCCACTGCCTATCTTGGATATCTATAGCTCCTGAACTCTGTAAAATTTTACAATGATATTTTGTTTCCATTCGGTTTTCGAGTGTGGGTGTCACTGGCAAGGTTGGCAATAATCGTCCAACCCCAGGTGCCCTGAAAAATGGTGGTGGCTCTTCTAGCGGAGTGGCCAGTTATGCTACTTATGCAGTTGAGAGTTAGTGTTGGACTGGAGTCACTGGTGATCAATCTGGGTAAGGAAGGCTGATTTCCTCGGGTGAAGTAATTGGGATTTTAATGCAATCCAAGAGTGTCAGGGTGATTTTCAGCAGAATTTTACCATGTGATAAGGGTCCAATTAAACATTCAGAATGGGTAACATTTACCCAGACAACTTCTGTGTTGTGCTCTTGTTCACATTGCCTATAAGTATTTAAAAAAATCATTGATGATTGTCAAAATAACTGCCTTTCACCTCTGAAACTTTAGATTGAAATTTGTACTTTGAGATCCTTTAATTCTTTCTTTTAAGGGGATTAGGGATGAAATTCTGGCAATCAAAGCATAGGAAATCTCACAAATATTCTCAATTTAGACCATGATTTAATCACCTTTGAAAATCTCCAGATTTTTCTTCAAAATAAGGCAATACCTTGATATGGTTTCTGTTCTGATGGCCACAAGGGCTATGGAGGATCATTGATAGATCTCCCCCTGGGCTTTTGTGGAATACACCTCCCTTATTGAATGAGTAGAGGCTCGCCTATTAAGAAGCAGTCAGTGAGGGCTTTTTATACCTGCTACTCAAGTTGGATCCAGCTGAACTGGAGATCTCCAGGATGGGCACTGTACAAAGTTATTAGTAAATACCCTGGAGTTTTCCAAGAGTACCTGGGGAAATAGAAGGAACCAAGGTCAATATCTATATTGATCCCGATGCTACACCTAGGTATTTCAGAACAAGACCAATCCCTTACTCCATGCTGGAGAAGGTAGAATCTGAACGAGGGCACTTTGACAGTTTAGATATAATAAGGCCTGTGCAAATTTCAGAATGGGCTACAGCTGTAGCCCCTGTTCTTAAGCTCAACAAATTAGTTAATCTCTGCGGGAACGATAAGCTAACTATGCCCTGAATCAAAGATTTGTATGCTAAGTTAACGGGCAGAAAGACATTCCCATAGTTGGACATGAGCCATGACAATCTTCGATTTGAATTGGACGAGCCTAAATTTTGGAGGCTTGCCCAATAAGAAGCGGTCAGTGGGCATTTTTAAACCATCTACTCAACTTGGACCGACATTGCAGGTTCCGACGTATAGACTGTCTAGCTGCAAGCCGCAGGCATGGCCCTTTTCTTTGGTGCACAATAAAGAGTGTTTGGTGACAGGAAACTGGTGTTTGGCTGAATTATTAGAGTTTCCTTCTCACTAACAAATACAAAAGACAACAAATCATGTCACCCATGCTGCAAATTCATAGACCAAGCTGTTTTTCCTGGAGCAATATTTCAGTTTTACTGGAGATTTGTGCACCTTTTACAAATACTATTTTGTTTTCCCTACAGAAACTTCCTGCCAATGGCAATAAAAGTGAGCTCTCCATGATAAGATCCTAGGTTTGATCCCAGGTCTGTCTGTGTTAGCTCATCCAATTTTGATGGCGGTAATACCTCCATCAGGGTGAAGAAAATTAGTCAGACTTAGACACTCCTGATTGCTAGCCAACGGCCTTGGTGAAAGTGAACAAGAGTGGATTTCAGACAAAGACAAGATCAAACTCAGTTTTGTTTGAATTCAATTGAACCAGCTTCCCACACTCACCAGCAAGGCTCACACACAAATAGACCACTTGGGTGAAGTGGCAGAGGGGGACAAATGTTCATGAAACCATATCACAACAAGGACTCATCAGTGGAGTGCAGAAACACAAACAATGACTGTGAATATGAATCGTGGTTCCATTTAATTTTTTATCTTATTTTTCCCAAAGGTGAGTGACAAATGAATGATTGTTATCAGTCCTTGAAACCACATTTAAAACACACTCGGAGGAGTCAAAACATCACACCGACTGGCTAGAGTGTTTATAATTTTTCATAATTATGCATCCAAATTACTGTTACTTTCCTAGTCTTGTAGTAATTGTGCATAATCCAATTCCCCCCAGGCTGTAAGTTGTCTTAAAATTGTGCCTTGCTCTATAATCAATTTAGGGAGGAGCAGGTAGACAGATTAATGGTAGCATCGCACTCGCTAATCAATTGACTCAATTCAAAATGATTTAAAACTAGGAAGTACCAAACGATTAAAGCAGAACTTCCTAACCTCCATGGCAACAATACAAATGACACAACACGCCAAGCTATAGTTTATTTCCCTCTGCTTTTCAGCACCACTGAAATGACAAACAAATTTGAATCGCCCAATTAAGGTCAAACCTGAGTATTAATGAATTAAATTGGCAGGATCCAATTCATATCACTTCCAGTTCACGTCACATCTCATTACAAATTAAAATATATTCTGTCAATCAAGTTTGTTCTATTCTCCAGATATTTTCAGTTGAGGTTTTCTATTGAAGGAAATTCAGTAGCATATAAATGTAATAATTTGGTACATATTTATTATGGTTGAACATCCTTTTTAAGTCACTCAGAAAAACAACATATGTCACGTTAACTTTGATATTCCTAAAATAACTTCTCAGTGGATGACATGTTAATTGTTTAATAATGATTTAAACGAAGGAACATGGTTCTGTAGAATTAAATCCCTGGAGTTCATATTAGCAGTGTGCATGCAAAGAATTGATTTTCTAATCAGATTTGGCTGCTGGAATGATAAACAGAACATTACGATCAAACGTCATGTTTTGTGCACACAATCATCTTCTGTTACAATGTACAATACTCAAGTGCGTATCTGTCAATGCATAATCATCTTAATCTATACCTTCAGGTGTGTAGCTATTTTTAAAAGTAAAATGGTCCTCGGTTTCATGTTTTCTTTATTCTGACACAAAATATATATTCCATCAATACATCTGCAAGGATTATCTGCCAGCTCTGATTTTATCACATACTGGTTCATAAGATTTTGCAAAAAGAACTTTTTAAGCCAGGGATTTGGGGATTTATCGCTGGTGTTGGGGAAGGGGTGTTCACTATTCAGCAGAACAAGGAGAACATTTGATTACAGCATAATTCAATTCCCTATCAGTGGAAGATTTTGCAATACATATCAAAAATATTAACATATTTCATACATTTATTGCTAGTATTTGTTGTAAGATGTGTACGGTTTGGTAGATCTCATGAGGAGGAGCTGAGTTTTGGCTAGTTTAACTGTGTTTAGTAAATACTAGTAACTATATACAAATATAATAGGTCTAAGCTAACAGCTGTCTCCATGCTTGCCTCTACACACATCTCTGTGCAGTCCTAGACTGTCCTCTAAAATCGGGTCATGTGTCCCCTTACGTCACAGTGTGGGCGGGACTGTACTCAGTCCCAAATTAACCCTTTCTATGCCAGACTCTTATACTACAGCATCCAGCCAGATCGAGAATGCGAGGACTGCTGGCAATTTTTGATCATTAGAACTCCATTGATACATGCACTGTATCCATTATCTCAATTGTACATCTAGAAACATGTATACACCCAAAAACTCTGAAAGTACAACAATATAGAAGCAAACTCAAACTGACAGACTGTTCCCTGGGGAATTTGTCTGTACAAAATGTTTACATGCCACTAACACAAAGCACTGAAGCTGATATAAAGGTTCCTGTGAAATGGAAATCATATGTTGATGCAGACACACTGAATGCTCTTCTACTAATGCACCGGCTAATACCTGAGCTAGCACTTCAACTGTTTAAAAGTGGTTAAAAGGTTCCAAAGCCTATGTGACTTCCACAGTCACAGATTAAATGGTTAGCAATGTTTCAGCTCTCTGGATAGCCTTCTTTTCCATTACAGTTTCTTCAGCAAGTTAGAGTATGATATTTGAATTGAGCACATAGATCACAGGTTGTACAAGTGTGCTGAAACTACAATGTGACTTAATATGACAACCTGACTTACTTTGGCCATTGGCTTTTGCCACCTCTCCAAGCTTTCTGACAAACTCCACTTCACCCTACCTTACTCCTCCGAACTTGCATATCAGCCTCACTGCGCCATGAATTTGTTATTCCCCTCACCAACCATTCAGGGTGAGACCGTCAACATAGTTTCAGTCTGTGTTAGACGATAGCAGCTTTCTCCAATGTCGACTGAAACTGGTCAAGCTCATTTTCCTAAAGGTCATGAAAGCAAAGATAATAGGACAAGACGGCTGACCCCTCCATCAAAGCTAGGTTTGAACAAGGGATGTTGACATCCCAGAAAAAGTACAAATTGCAGGTTTAGTCTGCACACATGTTGAAATCTTACTAAATACTACTTTCCCACACATCAGCATCATATTGGAATAAATACCAGTTCAGCACTAACATCAGAAAACTCTAACCACACGTGCTCACTGGGTTTTCCATGCTTCTGAAAATGCCAAGTCCAGATGATGCTGCTTCGTGGTTTCAAACCTTTCGCACAGAAGGTGAATGTGATAACCATGACACTATCGAAACAGGGCCTTTGGAGTATACCAAATGAGTAAATGAACTAATAATCAAAATAACTTAACGCATGCACACACACACACACACACACACGTTAGTGCTTCAGTTGCCACTATATACTACATACACTACATATATAGGGGAGAGATACAAAAGTGTCCAGAGGGGCAATTATTTCACACAAAGGGCGGTGAGTGTCTGGAACAAGCTGCCAGAGGTAGTAGTAGAGGCAGGTACAATTTTGTCTTTTAAAAAGCATTTAGACAGTTACATGGGTAAGATGGGTATAGAGGGATATGGGCCAAACGCAGGCAATTGGGATTAGCTTAGGGGTTAAAAAAAAGAGCGGCATGGACAAGTTGGGCTGAAGAGCCTGTTTCCATGCTGTAAACCTCTAAGACTCTATGATTAGTTATCTCCATCACTGAACTGATTCAATCTTAATTAACTAGCCCCACAAGCATTTATTAAGGTGACCTTGGTGAGAAAACCTTTCTCTGAGGATCAAACATTCAGACTGTTTGCTTGTCCTCTGCAGTATTGTCCATACCCAGGAATGGGAGCTTAAGGATGTCCATGACTGCTTGACTTCCTAGTGTACAGACTGCTCCCTCTATGCTCAGAATAATGTTCTGGTTATATCATTGTTTGTTTATTGTATTTGTGGTGCTAAAGGGATGCCTGCATTAATATTTTTGATTTCTGTACAGTTACACGGGGGGCAGCTTGGTGTCATCCCCACAGATGCACTTAAAAAAAGGCTCATAACAGACAAACTATTTTTGTTTCCAAGGAAGAGATTTAACTATGCAACAATGGCTAAGCTATGAATGGTAAGTAAAATATTAATATCACTTTGTTAGAAATATGCTTGCATAGGTTCAAATCACGACCTTCAAAATGTCAATTGTCCAAACAATGCCAATACCCTGGCAATCACTATAACTTACATTTCTTGAAAAAGTCTCCAAAATAAGTGCATGTTGTATGTCATCTTTTAGATGACAAATCTGAAATTTATGATGTATTGTAATAATAAGTTTAACAAATACCTCTGCTACATCACGATATAGTAATTGCAGGAAATGTTGGAAATACACAGCATCTAAAAAGATGATAAATAGCATTGGTTCTAATGCAAATATCGTACCCAAAGCATTAATCAATCTTTACCAGAATCTGTACATTTCCCCTTTTCAATGTTTTAAAGATTCAGCATTCACAGCTTTTCTTTTGACTTTAGGCTATCTAACGTCAGTGTTTCGTACATTTAGGACTGAATTTTTACCATGGACGTGGGAAGCAGGCATCAGGTTTGCTTTTGGGTGGGAAACCCACCTCCAGTGTAAAACTGATTAAGGTTCAGTCTTCCGTATGAGGAAGTATTTAATTGATATGGAGTTGGGTTTCCTGTCCAGGGATGGAAGTAGATCAGACAATATATGGAACTCATTTAGACACTCCATGGTAACCATCACTTAGGTTGCAGGTTGTCCTAAAGGAGCGATCTGTGATTTGTGCTTGATGCACCATCAGTCAAGCAAAGACTGGTTTGTATGCAAGAACAAATAGGCTTTTATTAGCAAAAGACTTGGAACACACCCATGCCGATGAACTGGTCCAGACTGAGGCAGGGGGGTGGGGAGCAGTCGCCTTTATACCTGGACCGGGGGGGGGGGGGGGGGGAGTCTCAGGCAGGGCCGGCAGGGATGTGTCCAGGCATGTCACACACACAGGCAATAAGCTAACTGTGGTTTACCACAGTGCCAAAGCCTTTTACTGCACTAAAGTGAGGTGGCACAGGAGAACTAAAAGCCTGGCACTTGGGGCAGGGCAGCCCCTCGCTCCATCAGTGTCAATCTGAACCTAATGCTAGAGGCAATGAGGGAAAGGAGGGAGGTCATGTTCCAGGATGGTGGCAGGAGGAGGCCACCTTATCGTGCAGCAGGGATACCTCTCTGTTTAACATTATCCCACATCAGCCTCCAATTCCTCATCATCTCTTACCTCTTGCTCCTCCCTCAGAGCTGTCTCCTTCTAGGCACTCATTGTTCTCAAACTCTCTGGAAAGCCATGTTATGGAGAGCACAGCAGGCCACCATAATGACTGCAGCCCCTGTAGGAGGGTATTGGAGTGTGCCATCCGACTGGTCCAGGAATTGCAACTTCAGAAGTCTGATCACCTGCTCAACAGTTGTCCCTGCTGATGTTCAGATGGTATTGGTTGTATCTCTTCTGTGCCTCTGTCTGCGACTTCAAAGAGGATTCAGTTGTCATTTCTTCAGGGGATTTCCCTTGATGCTAGGATCAATTCATGCACTTTAGGGATTGGAATGAAGAACTCAGACAGAGTCAGCCTTATGCTGATTTTCGGTCATCTCCAGGTAGTTAGATCTTTGGCAGCTGATCCTATGTTGAGGTTTTGGTCTGCATTGCCTTTGTGTCTTTTTTTCTTCTCCCACAAGGTCCTGATTCCTGGAGTTCTGCCTTTTTTGCAAAGTGAGGGTGTTGCTTCTCATTGCCACTGGGGTCAAAGTCTGACCCCTTATTGCCAGCTGGAACCTTCTAACTGAGCGAGGAGCCGCCCAATTGTCTTTTGCAGCCTTGACCCCTACTCTTCTAAGCTGGGGAAGCAGGGGGTGGGGGAGAGTGCTGATCCCATTCAAAGCTCAAGCACTATGTGCCCACTCTCCTTGACACCTGTGCACCCACTTTAGCAGCTTCCCTGCCCCCCCCCCCTTGCCCCACTGACCCTCCTATAGGACGGCATGGTGGCACAGCGGTTAACACTGCTGCCTCACAGCGGCAGGGACCGGGGTTCAATTCCCGGCTTGGGTCATTGTCTGTGTGGCTTCTGCATTTTCTCCCCGAGTCCGCGTGGGTTTCCTCTGGGTGCTCCGGTTTCCTCCCACAGTCCAAAAGACGTGTTGGTTTGGTTCATTGGCCATGCTAAATTCTCCCTCAGTGTGCCCAAGGAGGCGCTGGAGGGTGGCAACTTGGGGATTTTCACAGTAACTTAATTGCAGTGTTAATGTAAGCATACTTGTGACACTAAATTAACTTAAGACTATAGGGCTTTGAGAAGGTAGTGATGAGCTGCCTTCTTAAATTGCTTTCATCCATGTGGTGTAGATGCACCCATGGTGCTATTAGGAAGGCAATTCCAAGTATTTGACCCAGCGACCATGCATATGTGAGCCAAAAATATATAAGTAAAAAGTCTAGAAATGGATTATATGAGTTTACTGTGCCTGGGGCAATCATGACTGGCTATCCTCTACATCCACCCTTCCTCAGATATTCTGAAACTAATTGTTTCTAAACCCTATCCCCCCCCCTTTATATATTCATCCCTCTGATCTAATAAGCTTTGAATGTGTTTTTTAAATTGTCTTAATTGCTCTCAATGGGGAGGAGAGCAGGATTCCGACTATGCCCACCTCATGCCCTGGTAATTATTGCTGGTGCCAGGATTGCTTCCTGAAATAGACATACTGCCAAGCACTGGTATTTCTTGGACAACCGCGCCCCCATCCCCAACCACCAAAACCCCCGACCCCCTTTCTCAACTTTAAGGAGCCCAAAACTTTCTGCCCATCATGTGAATAATTAACATATCTGTCTTTACTGTATCAACAATCTACATAAAGATTTTGAAATACTATTGGTTTGAATTCCCTGCTGATGATGATAATCTCTGCCAAGAAGTCAGGCTAGGAGATAAATACTTATCGAGACCACCCAGGTCAGCATATTTGCTCATTCCTTCCTCGTAGCAAGCTGCATTTTTACATTTTGTATGGCTTAATATAAATATCTAATTTTAGAATGAATTATTAATGTTGTGCTCCATGAGTGGAGTGAATGGAAACATTGATGCCTGCATTCACTGTGAGACAAATAAATGATCTGAATCAAACCAGAAGATAATGATAACCCTATGTTAATTAATGGCCTTGTCGATGAAGGTTTGATTTTGAACCACCCTGTTTCTTAAACTTACTTAGACATATTGGGATAGCTGGTAGTCTCATTGATAGCATCTTGTCCTTATATTGAAACTGCGTGGTAAATCAATTAAATGGTTTTGCTAACAACCTTGATTAATTTAATTTCAATTGATTTTAGCACCAGTGCTTTAGATAATTTGCCAATACACGGTTCACAAACTGAAGATTTGAAAGCAAAGCAATATGACTCTTGTGAGCATTTTGAATTCACTCTCCGTACATATTAAACTCATATAATCTATTTCTAGAATACCTGTATTGGATTACATATGCACAGTCGCTGGGTCAAATGCCTGGATCCCCCTTCCTAACAGCACCATGGCTGTACTTACATCATGGACTGAAGCAGCTTAGGAAGGCAATTCAGCACTGCCTGCTCAATGCCCATGAGAGATAAGCAATAAATGCCGGCCTTGCCGGTGATGCATACCTCCAATGAATGAATGAAAAAATATAAAGTCACAGCAGTCTAACAATAGATGAGATTTCAGTGATGGGATTTCCTGTCTTTCATGCATAAGCAATCCTGGAATTTTCCTTTGACAGCACCTTCCAAACCCATAACCTCTAACATCTAGAACAACAAGGGCAACCCCAGATGCATGGAAACACCACTACCTGCAAGTCCCCTTCCAAGCCATACACCATCATGACTTGGAACTATTTTGCCATTCCTTGACTGTCGCTAGGTCACAATCCTGGAATTCCCTCTTTAACAGCACTGTTATCTACACCACGTGGATGGCAATGTTTCAACACCATGGCTCACCACCATTTTCTCAATGACAATTGGAGATGGGTGATAAAAATGTAGATCTAGCCAATGATGCCCATGTCCTGTTACAGAATTTTTAAAAAATGATGTCAAGCAGTTGTAAATGTAGAAGATGGCTATCTATCTCAACATTTGCATAGTTAAGTCATGCTAGGTAACCAACATAGGAATTAGCAGCAGAAGTAGGCAAATTCAGCCCTTCCAGCCTGCTCCACCATTCAATCAGATCTCTCCCTGGTCTCAAATCCACCTCCCCATCTGTTCCCCATATCCCTCTTTCCCTTTTTTTATTATAAATATGTCTATCTCCTTCTTGAAATCATTCAATGATTCAGACTCCACCGCGCTATGGGGCAGCGAGTTCCACAAATTCACCACCTTCTGCGAGAAGTAATTCCTCCTCATCTCAGTTTTAAATCTACAACCTCGCAACCTATACCTGTGACCTCTTGTTCTAGACTGCCCCATAGAGGAAACATTTTGTCTACATTTACTTTATCAATCCGTTTTAACATTTTATATAACTTGATCAGATCCCCCTTCATCCTTCTAAACTTCAGCAAGTACAAGCCCAAACTGTTTAATCTCTCCTCATATGTCAATCCCATCATCCCCGGAATCAATCCGGTGAACCTCTTCTGAACTGCCTCCAATACCACCACATCCTTCCTCAAATAAGGAGACCAAAACTGGACACAATACTCAATCTAAGAACTAACTTAATTGTAAAGAATTACCTCTTCCCCAAGGGAGATTAGTCAGTACGCATCTGAATCCTTGCTGCATGAACAGCAAATATTCAGCGCTCCTTCCAAGTGGAATGGTGAGCAGAACTTCACTTGATCTCTCTTATGCATCTAATGAAACATGGGACAATCTACTTATTGCAATGCTTTACATCACAGCAGATCATGAAGGAACCACTTTTTACACTGCCAAGAAGACCAGGATGAACAACAACATTTGAATACAACTTAGCCAGATATCCTATTCCATGCAATGGTATTTCATCAGTTGGTGGTGTGGAGCTTCAAGAGTAACTGCTTATCTGCCAGTGACCAAACAAAGTATGTCTTCATTTAACCAACTCCAAGTAATGCCTTCCAACAATCCTCAAAGTTTTTGTGTCAGATACATAATGAACAGAGATTCATAGAGGCAGAGATTCGGCTAGGTTCTGATGATTTCTCAGTGCATTTCACCCAAAAGCAGCATAACCCACATAAAAGACTGTGGAAATTTAAGTACGAATTATGTTCAAAACAATTTGAGACGCAAGTTTTCATCATAATGGAGAGCCCCTGAACACAGCACTTCCCATTTCTGTGGTAGCAGGAATGGATATGATTCAAACGTGCGTTATATGGAAGTAGCTGGCCACATAAATCATCAGCCGCCTCCAGTGATGTGGGATTTTGGTAGCCCAGGAGTATGAAACCTAGTAAGAGCAGGCCTGAAATTTGTCTGGATTTGTCTGGATAGTCAAGGTACCACTTTGGAGAGCTAGGTTAGCCCTTTAGATATGGTCCCTGCACACTTTTGGGGGAGGTGAGCTGCCTTTTGGAGGGGGTCAGGTATCCTCTAGGGGAGGTCAGGTGCCCTTTGGAAGTGTCAATGTAGGCATGAATGTGCCTAAACTCATTAACTGTCAAACTAATTGAAACGGTCAACTAACCGTCAAAAGCACCTCTCATTGGGAGGTGTCAAGAGAAACCTATCAAAAGCATCTTGTCAAAGGGAACTGTCAAAGTGTCAAGGCATTTAAAAGTCCTGTCCTTTAATGCTTTGAAAAAACCTTTGTAGAATTTGAAAGAAATCATTGCTGGCTATTTCATTCTATCTGTTGATGTAAGACTGAATGTTTCTATTACTGGATTAGTGCTGCATGATCGATTTCATAACCATCATTAATACTGCAGTGTCTGCTATTTCAGTTTGATTAACAACTATAAATGATTATATATTCTTTGAAGTGAGATATTCAATTCCAATGCTTATTGTTCTGAGGTATTGTCCACTTGAAGGAAGGCTTTGTGTAATTAAAGGAATGTAAATGCAGTAACTAAGCTTTTATGAATTAGTGATTTTTTTTCGAAATAGTGATATCTGCAATAAATACTTAGAACTTTATTTTATAGAACGTTACTTTATCTCATCTCTGTACGCATCTTGAGATCTGCCCATGGTTGATATTTTGTGCACGGTAAGAAGTCTCACAACACCAGGTTAAAGTCCAACAGGTTTATTTGGCAGCACGAGCTTTTGGAGCATTGTTCCTTCATCAGGTGAGATGACTCCTGCTCACCAGATGAAGGAGCAGTGCTCTGAAAGGTCATGCTACCAAATAAACCTGTTGGACTTTAACCTGGTGTTGTGAGACTTACGGTGTGTACCTCAGTCCAATGCCAGCATCTCCACATCATGACATTTTGTGAGTTGGCATTGTAAGTGTAAGGGAAAAGGATGGTGGGTGAGGGCATGGGTTGGCATGAGTTGGCATTGGGGCTATTAACTGCTATGGGGGTGGGTACAAGTGTTGGCATGGATGGAGCATGGGGAATGTGTGAGGGTGAAGTGACGTGAGGGATCATCCTGGAAGGGTCACTCTGGTAGGATGTTTTTGTTTTCATTTTTGGACAGTGCTGGAGACCCAAGGAAGGCCTTCCACCAACATACCTCTGCACCCAGCAGCCTCCTCAATTCCTCGACCTACCTCACAGCCCAGATCAAAACTCTGACATCCAGGCAGCCATTTTTAAAGGTTGGATTCACAAAACCTGGAATTCTCCTGTCTCTGTGCACCTGATGTGGAGGCAATAGGGAGAGTACATAAAAGATTCACAAGAATGGCTCTAGGGATGAGAAACTTCAACCTGAATTACCACCCCACAAAAGAGATCAGACTAGGATGAATTGATCACCAGTGAGAGATTCCACCAATTGTGTTCATTTGCAGGCTCTAAAAAAATAAACCGGAACCTTTGGTTACAAGTACATTATAAGGTATGCTAAAAACTCATGGAATGTATTTTTCTTTATTTCCTAAGAAACTGATTACAGTACTGCGATATAATTAGCAAATGGTTTTGTATTTTTTTTTAAAGTCATTTTCAGTCATTTAAAATCAGGCTGTTCACAGGTGGTGGATTTTCACTGATTAAGAATGCTTATATTTTTGTGATCATCAGTTTTTCAGAGTATTAATCAAATTGCATCAAATCACCACTGTTAACTATACCAAGGAATACTTCTAAAGCCAATTTTTTTCCCTCTAAATTACGATTTAAAATGTTGTCCAGTTGTGCTGGTTGATGGAAGCTTTTGCATTCGGGTGATATCACAGAATTGTTATAGCACGGAAAGAGACCATTCAGCCCATTGTGTCTGCACTAGCTCTCTGAATTAGCAATTCAACTAGCACTAGTGCCCCACTTTCTCTCTGTAACCCTGCACATTCTTCCTTTTCAGATAACAACCCAATTCCCTTTGTGTGCCTCACTTGAAGTTGTCTCTACCACGCTCAGACAGTGCATTCCAAATCTTAACCATTCAATGTGTGAAGAAGTTTTTCCTAATGTTGTCATTGGTTTTTTTGCCAATTGCTTTAAATCTATGCCCTCTCATTCCCATCCTTACATGAGTGGAAAGAGTTTTCCCTATCTAATATGTTCAGACCCCTCACGATTTTGAATATCTCTATCAAATCTCCTCTCAGCCTTCTTTTCCCAAGGTAAACAAGTCCAGGCTCCCCAATCTATCTTCATATCTGAAATTCCACATCCCTAGAACCATTTTTGTGAATCTTTTATACACTTTCTCCATTGGTTCCACATAGCTTCCTAAAGTTTGCCACCCAGAACTGGATGCAATACTCCAGTTGAGGCTGAACCAGTGACTTATGCAAGTTCAATATAACCTCCTTATCCTTGTACACTATGCTGCTATTAATAAAATCTAGGATGTTGCATGCTTTATTTACTAATGTCCTAGCATCTCCTATTCTACAAGTCCAAAAGACATGCAGGTTAGGTGAATTGGCCATGCTAAATTGCCCCTCAGTGTACCCGACTCGGGGATTTTCACTGTAACTTCATTGCAGTGTTAATGTAAGCCTACTTGTGACACTGATAAATAAAATTTGCTTTAAACATGTGCTGCCACTTCAATGACTTACACAGATATACACCTTGGTCCCTCTGGCCCTGTACCCCCTTTAGAGTCATACTCATTATTTTATGTTGTCCCTCCATGTTCCTCCCACCAAAATGAATCACTTCACATTTCTCTGCATTGAACTTCATTTGCCACTTGTCAGCCCATTTCACCAAATTGTCTATGTCCTTTTGAAGTTCCACACTAACCCCCTCACAATGCTTCCAAATATTATATCATCCACAAATTTTGAAACTGTTCCCCATACACTAAAGTCTTTGGACGTTAATATATATCAGGAAGAGAAAGGGTCCCAATAGTGGGGGAACTCTACTACAAACCTTCCTCAAATCTGAAAAGAAAATCCATAAACCACTACTTTTTGTTTACTGTAACTCAACTGATTGTATATCCATATTGCTGTTTCTCCTTTTATTCCAGGAGCTATAGCTTCATGCAAATGAGTTTGAGCATGCATTCAAGAGAAACAAATCACTTCTAGGAATAATAATTACTGGCCCTTCACTCCAGGCAATTCTTTTTGTCACAAATCTCCCTTCCAGCTAGGCCATGGACCATACATATTGATTGAAGGTATTGGAAAGGGTCAGGCAAATGTGACAAATGTAACTCAGCAATTTGTCAGTAATTTATGAAGATACCTTCCCACAATTGCATTTATTTGCATTGGAGGGAACAAAGGTGATCCTGGCCCTTAAATAATTTTCTGAACTGTGATTGAAGAGTGACAAAAGGACAGTGATTCTACTCAAATTAAACCCAAAGACCACCAATGTAGTGGGCTTGTGGAATAGACTTCCATTGAAAGCGATTAATGCTATTTCAGTTGAAAAGTAGATAAATAAATTGTTGAAATGAAAACAGAAGTTAGAAAGCTAAGTACAGATTTCAATGATCCAAAAGTCTGTGAAACACAATGTTTTATATGCTATTGCAGTGGAGTTACTATTGGTCATGGTTGAATAATATATCTTGTAGATGTTAGACTGGCATTATATTGATGAGTTGCCTGTGAGTAGATTACCTGTGGGTCAGGGAGAAAGATCACAGTTACTATATCTTGGAATAAATTGGATTAGAGTTTATAACAGTGCAAATTGTGTACAGTCTGTTTCAAAGAATGGGTTTAATGAACCAAATAGCTGAATCTCATTCTGTACCTTTTCAGTACAATTAAAAACTTTAATGCAGAGTTCTTGAGAACTTTAAAATGCTGCGGTGTCTACTTTTCAATGTGTATTATCTCTATAGAAAACATAACACTGGGACATGTAAATGAGATTGGTGTTCAGTAGAATTATAGTTTAATTAGATTTCATCTGGCTTATACCACCTTATTTATATCTATTATCTACCTTATAAAGATGGCTTCATTAGAGAATATGTTCATTGAAACATCAAGGAGACACCTCTTGGGTACAGTCAAACACTTACAATAAACTCTAATTAATTTTTTCTTGCAAGTGTAAAACTTCTGAAATGGAGCAATTTAATATCAATGATTACTCAGATGGGACCTAAAAGAGGTTACAGAGACAGAGAGGAAGAATTAATTATGATGCTGTATTGCTTTTTAAGACCATTGAAGCCAAACAACAAAAATGTCTATGGCTGAAATTTCTCTTGTAATTAAATAGCTGTTCTTTTTTCTTAAGTTAACGATTTGCTAAGATTGTAGGAATTGTGCACTTAAAAGCTGCCACAATGGTGTTAGGGACTTGTCAGTTACATGGAAAAGCAAGCATCCTTCTATTCTTTATTTAAGGAGGAATTTTGAACCATAATGACCAGATTAAATCTGGATGAGCCGAAAAATCTGCAGTCCTGTCACATTCAGTCATGGGCCATTAAACATTTAACAGGAGAAGGGGGGTTCCATCAACATTTCCATCCTCAACCATGGCAGAATGCAGCATGTGAGTGCAAAACTGAGGCTGTCACATTCGTCTTCAACCCTGCAGATTGTCAGGTATATGATCCACCTCAGTCTCTTTCTGGATAGACCAAGAGCTTGGGCCTCACCAATGGCCCAACTACAGTGCTGTTGACTTGTGCTCCAGAACCAGACTTGACTCCAGCCAAGCTGTTCCAGTACAACATAGAATGTATGCAACAAAATTGACCAAAAAGAGGAGGAATCCAGTCTGGCAAATTACTACCCCATCAACTGACTTTCAATCATCAACAAAGTGATGAAGAGTGCCTTCAATAGAGCTATCAACCAGCAGTTACCCACCAATAACCATCAACATTGAAGGATCCCACATCCCAAGTTTTGCCAGCTTCATTGTCCAATATATGACTACTGTGCCTCTTTCTTGCACCCCCACAATCTCCACTCCCAGAAAAATTGAGACCCTGGTTTGTGAACAGATACTCCATTATTCTGCAAATGATCTTTTACAATCTATGTGCAAGTGGATGCCTTGAACTACACATTTAAGTAGCAACTTGCTGCACCACAAGTCTTCAGCTATTAATAACTGTTATATTCCAGAGAGCCTGTTGGTGAAAGATGGTACTGGAGTGAATCTTTACTCAGTCTTTTATTTATTCAGGCCTGAATGTTGCGTCTGTTGGACACATGCAGTTGGCTGGCCGGGCAGCGGGTGCAAAATGTGCTTCCAGCTGTGGTCGGTCTTGGAACACCATTTCACGCTGGCTGACCAATTAATGAACAGTCACTGTGAAATGCATGCTGGGAAAGGCTCAGCTCAGGTGGGCATGAAGGGGGCAGGCACCAAGAGAAGGGAGGGTGCAGGCTGGTGCTCTTAATGGGCTCCTTCGGAGGGGTAACTGCTATGGAGCTGTCTCCGGGAGCAACCGACTTGTGAAAATTAAAAAACGGTGGAAACACTATGCAAAGAATATCTAGGCAGCACTTTCAAATGCAAACCTCAGTCCTCACACTGCTTTTTAAATTTTATTTCGACCCTGACATTTCATTCTACCTTGGATCGAGATTGCAGCTAAAACGTAAAGACCGCCTAGCCAATCAGCCCACCCCCCAACCATAAAAGCAGACAGGCCACGTAAAGTTCCATCCAATTGGCCCCTTAATGGGTGAAATTGCCTGGCTGATTGTTGGCGGGCACACTTCCGACTCTTGTCCATGCCCACCAACTGAAATATCGAGTGAGCGATGGTGTCAGAACGCACAACCAACATCTCGCACACTTTCAGGGGGGGCACATGCATGCCTGAGAAAGATAGATTAATGGCCCAAGAGTGAAACATCACAGGTCTGGACCTCCCAACTCAACACACAGTTTCTGTAAAGTGTCTCTTTACACATGATCAATAAAATCCCAATTAACACCCTTCACTTGCACATGACACAGATGGTATATAATTAACATTAACAATTTTTTAAGTAATATTGAGCAAATTATGCTTTTGAATCTGTGGGCAGAATCTTATGGCGGTAATGGGTTCCAGGCCACCATCTTACCAGCCAATGATACCCCCATGTCATCTCTCTTCAGGCAGGCCCCCCACTCAAGTACTGAAGAGGCCAACAGCACATCTTCCCCACGGATCAAGAACATTGGGGTGGAAGTTCCTCCAGCTGAGAGTTGCAGCCCATTCAGAGGCATGTACTCAAGAGTGCCACTGGGAGATGGTGGCTGCTTCTGGTATTACAACCCCTGAAGCCTTGGATTGCAGGAGGACCCAGGTACAGGTATGATAGCAAGAAAGAGGTCACGGACGCAGTTGCAAACTGTGATTAAATGGATTCCTGGAACTTTCATCACATGACTTTCCCCGATGCTCCAGCGATCAGCAGGGGCGTAGCCAGCTTCTAAAGTTAGGGGGAGCGAGCACATAAAAAAGGCACCAAATAATTTTAAACTCATTATACATTTTTATTTTGTATTTAAAATCAAAACATAATAAAAACACGTGTGTTATTTTATTATTTTACATTTTAAACGTAAAATGAAAACAAAACAAAGCAATATGAAAAATTAATCCCCTTACTCCTCCACACCAGATCGGTGATCAGTAATAAAGATTCGATAGAGTTAATAACTATTAAAAAGTGTATTTAGTTTTTGGAAGCTGGACCAAAGGGCGAGTCTGGAATAAAAACAAATCTTGTGACAGGCTGCGGTGTTCTCTCCCTTTGCTTGGAGTTAAAGGGTTTGCACTTGGCAGCTCTCTCGGGATTAATCACCACTGGCGGTGGACATGTCAAAGCTGGTAGAGCCCACTACCGGCAAAGGTGCTTCCAACATGGACAGTGCGACCCGGGCACACACTGAGAGGTCTCGGCCGCATCCAAACATCCTGCCAGCGGACCGGACTCCCTGCAACGTCCCGGCCATTCCTGCAGCAACTAATTTAAAGTGGACGGATAAAGCAGACTGGGCACTGACCCTCCCCGATCCTTCCCCCACCCAGGGAGGTGAGCCCTCCATTCCCCTTCCTCCATTGCCCTTCCTCCATTCACCCTCCTCCAGCTCCACTCACCCAACTCCGAAGCCGCCGCCATCCTCTCGCGTGCGTGCCAGCCCCGCCGCGACTGCACGAGCTCCTCGCCTTTCAAACTCCAACTGCCCCACCTCACGCCCAGTCGGCCACGCCCTCTGGCTGACAGCTCTCCAGATCAGCAACTGGGAAATGGAGGCAGGCTTGAGGACTTCAGATCTCGGGAAGAGATCTGAGGGGCCCGTGAGGAACACCCCGTTGAAAGAATGTGCTCGGGGGGAGCAGTCACGCCCCCCCACCCCCCCCCCCCCCCCCCCACCCCCCGGCTCCCCCTCTAGCTATGCCACTGGCTATCAGTTAGCCAACACAGACTGTCCTCCTACACCAACTGGAAAACAAAATGGCTTGTAACCCAATTGGATGCTTGACTGTCAGCCCAACAGCCTTTCCCCCTCCATTTTCAATATTTTAACATCTGATAAAGACAAATATTCAAAGAAAATGACAAGAAAAAACAATCTTTTCAAATATCCCCATGATTTTTTCCCTAGAGCTGCATGCAGCAGTGGCCTAGAGATTGATTTTCAATCCTGGCGATTTTCGTCATGAGGTGGGGGTCACAAGGGAGGGGATGAGGGGGGTTGAAGCAAGAGAAAGAGGACACCCCTCTTTCACATTACCAGGTCCCTTAATCAGGCACTAAATGCCAGGAACCCACAAATAAACACAGTAGGGCAGGGTTTCCCAAACCTTGAACCAGGGAACTCCAAGTGAGCTCCCAAGAGCATTGGGGGCCCAAAGCATTCTGTAATGTCGATGCTCCTTCTTTGCCATGAAATAGTTATAAACACAGAAATCAGGGCTGGAATTCTCCAACCTCACCTGCAGCTGGGAATTTCCAGTCCCACTGCAGTGAGCGGAGGTTTGGCTGAGTGCAAATTCTCTATCCTTGCTGGCATCGCAGAGGGGTGTGCGAGACCGACGGGTTCCGGCCTAAATGTAAACAAGTATTTTCTAGCTAGATCTATGTACGTATTAGGAATCAAGAAGAGGCACACAGTCACAAATACATTCACCAGCTAGATGGCTTCCTCACATTAACACCTGGTCAAGCCACCATCCCATGGCCCATTAACATTAACACCTGGAAATAGCACACACTTTAGGAGTGAGTAATCTGGTAATTGAAAAGCTCCCTTATTAAAAAATGCTTAAATCTTACCTTTCGTCATTTTTACTCGGAGGAATGATGCTGGAACTCTGATTCTCATGTTGGAACACATACACCACACACACTCAAAGAACAAAGAACAATACAGCACAGGAACAGGCCCTTTGGCCCTCCAAGCCCGCGCCGCTCCCTGGTCCAAACTAGACCATTCTTTTGTATCCCTCCATTCCCACTCCGTTCATGTGGCTATCAAGATAAGTCTTAAACGTTCCCAGTGTGTCCGCCTCCACCACCTTGCCCGGCAGCGCATTCCAGGCCCCCACCACCTTCTGCGTAAAATACGTCCTTCTGATATCCATGTTAAACCTCCCCCCCCTCACCTTGAACCTATGACCCCTCGTGAACGTCACCACGGACCTGGGAAAAAGCTTCCCAGCGTTCACCCTATCTATGCCTTTCATAATTTTATACACCTCTATTGGGTCACCCCTCATCCTCCGTCTTTCCAGACCCAGTTTACCCAATCTCTCCTCATAACTAAGCCCTTCCATACCAGGCAACATCCTGGTAAATCTCCTCTGTACTCTCTCTAAAGCCTCCATGTCCTTCCGGTAGTGTGGCGACCAGAACTGGGCGCAGTATTCCAAATGTGGCCGAACCAACATTCTATACAACCGCAACATCAGACCCCAACTTTTATACTCTATGCCCCGTCCTATAAAGGCAAGCATGCCATATGCCTCATTCAAAGGCATATGGTTCACGCACACACATCCCTCTCTGCCACACACACAATCACATCTCTCTCTCACATTCAAACACACACACCCACACACACACACAAACACACACACACACACTTCCCTCCCATACACATATCTGCCCCACTCTCTCTCACACCCACCTCTCTCACTCACCTCTCTCTCACATACATCTGCCCCCTTTTCACACAAGCTCACCCATTTCTCTCACACACACACACACCACTCACACACACCCCTCTCTCTTACACATACATTCACCCCTCTCTCACCCACCTCTCTCTCACATGCACTCACCCCTCTCTCTCATACACTCCCCCCTCTCTCTCTCACACACACTTAACCCTCTCTCTCTCACACGCACTCATCCTGTCACATGCTCTTCCCTCACTCACAAATGCACACACCTTTGAGGCTCGAATGTCACTCCTCCCCCACTCCTTTCCTGAGGCCCTGCCACTACCTGTAAACCATGCTGCTGCTTCTCCTCACAACTGCCACCTTTACTCACTGTTGCTTTAGCCCTTGCTTCTCTTACACTCCTCGCCACTTCTTTTCTGCTTTTGGCCGACTCGTCTCCTGCTGGCTCCTACCTCACCTTTGATCTTCACTGTTGGCCGTGAGCTTTTCTGCCTAGCAACGAGATAGAATAAATCAAATGGGCAATCAGAGTAAGGCCTCTTGGGGCACTGGATGCTGAGAGATCTCAGCCTAATTATTTTGAAACTTTGCATGTTTGAACTGGCGTTTGCCAGTCATGTGGCGGCCACCAACTTTGCGAACCCCCTGAAGACCCTTGACAGATCCCCATGCATCCATGGGCCCAGTTTGGGAACCCCTGCACCTGGGTTTGCTTGTTGTGCTCCCCAGGTGATGGGCCCCTGTTTAGCACTGGGCTAATATCAGGGCTGTGGGATGAGGCCTTTAAGTGGACAATTAATGCCTACTTACAAGCCACAATTGGCAGCAGGCAGGGAAGTCCATCCATGGGCCAACCTGGCATCAGGTTCATTCGGGATGGAGACAGAAGGTGCCGCCATCCCCACCCAACATTCCCCTCCCCCCCGCTCTCCGAACTAATCCCCACCTACCCTCCTTCCTGCCAGTGAACCCACCACAGAGAGGACACAAGATTCCTCCCTGTATCTGCTTCACTGATGTGGAGATGCCGGCGTTGGACTGGGGTAAACACAGTAAGAAGTTTAACAACACCAGGTTAAAGTCCAACAGGTTTATTTGGTAGAAAAAGCCACACAAGCTTTCGAGGCTCTAAGCCCCTTCTTCAGGTGAGTGGGAATTTTGTTCACAAACAGAACTTATAAAGACACAGACTCAATTTACATGAATAATGGTTGGAATGCGAATACTTACAACTAATCCAGTCTTTAAGAAACAAAACAATGGGAGTGGAGAGAGCATCAAGACAGGCTAAAAAGATGTGTATTGTCTCCAGACAAGACAGCCAGTGAAACTCTGCAGGTCCACGCAACTGTGGGGGTTACAGATAGTGTGACATGAACCCAATATCCCGGTTGAGGCCGTCCTTGTGTGTGCGGAACTTGGCTATCAGTTTCTGCTCAGCGACTCTGCGCTGTCGTGTGTCGCGAAGGCCGCCTTGGAGAACGCTTACCCGAATATCAGAGGCCGAATGCCCGTGACCGCTGAAGTGTTCCCCAACAGGAAGAGAACAGTCTTGCCTGGTGATTGTCGAGCGGTGTTCATTCATCCGTTGTCGCAGCGTCTGCATAGTTTCCCCAATGTACCATGCCTCGGGACATCCTTTCTTGCAGCGTATCAGGGAGACAACGTTGGCCGAGTTGCAAGAGTATGTACCGTGTACCTGGTGGATGGTGTTCTCACGTGAGATGATGGCATCTGTGTCGATGATCCGGCACGTCTTGCAGAGGTTGCTGTGGCAGGGTTGTGTGGTGTCTTGGTCACTGTTCTCCTGAAGGCTGGGTAGTTTGCTGCGGACAATGGTCTGTTTGAGGTTGTGCGGTTGTTTGAAGGCAAGAAGTGGGGGTGTGGGGATGGCCTTGGCGAGATGTTCGTCTTCATCAATGACATGTTGAAGGCTCCGGAGGAGATGCCGTAGCTTCTCCGCTCCGGGGAAGTACTGGACAACGAAGGGTACTCTGTCCACTGTGTCCCGTGTTTGTCTTCTGAGGAGGTCGGTGCGGTTTTTCGCTGTGGCGCGTTGGAACTGTTGATCAATGAGTCTAGCGCCATATCCTGTTCTTATGAGGGCATCTTTCAGCATCTGGAGGTGTCTGTTGCGATCCTCCTCATCTGAGCAGATCCTGTGTATACGGAGGGCTTGTCCGTAGGGGATGGCTTCTTTAACGTGTTTAGGGTGGAAGCTGGAGAAGTGGAGCATCGTGAGGTTATCCGTGGGCTTGCGGTACAGTGAAGTGCTGAGGTGACAGTCCTTAATGGAGATGCGCGTGTCCAAGAATGCAACCGATTCCGGAGAGTACCATGCTCACCATAGACTACTATCCGGAATCGGTTGCATTCTTGGACACGCGCATCTCCATTAAGGACGGTCACCTCAGCACCTCACTGTACCGCAAGCCCACAGATAACCTCACGATGCTCCACTTCTCCAGCTTCCACCCTAAACACGTTAAAGAAGCCATCCCCTACGGACAAGCCCTCCGTATACACAGGATCTGCTCGGATGAGGAGGATCGCAACAGACACCTCCAGACGCTGAAAGATGCCCTCATAAGAACAGGATATGGCGCTAGACTCATTGATCAACAGTTCCAACGCGCCACAGCGAAAAACCGCACCGACCTCCTCAGATGACAAACACGGAACACAGTGGACAGAGTACCCTTCGTTGTCCAGTACTTCCCCGGAGCGGAGAAGCTACGGCATCTCCTCCGGAGCCTTCAACATGTCATTGATGAAGACGAACATCTCGCCAAGGCCATCCCCACACCCCCACTTCTTGCCTTCAAACAACCGCACAACCTCAAACAGACCATTGTCCGCAGCAAACTACCCAGCCTTCAGGAGAACAGTGACCAAGACACCACACAACCCTGCCACAGCAACCTCTGCAAGACGTGCCGGATCATCGACACAGATGCCATCATCTCACGTGAGAACACCATCCACCAGGTACACGGTACATACTCTTGCAACTCGGCCAACGTTGTCTCCCTGATACGCTGCAAGAAAGGATGTCCCGAGGCATGGTACATTGGGGAAACTATGCAGACGCTGCGACAACGGATGAATGAACACCGCTCGACAATCACCAGGCAAGACTGTTCTCTTCCTGTTGGGGAACACTTCAGCGGTCACGGGCATTCGGCCTCTGATATTCGGGTAAGCGTTCTCCAAGGCGGCCTTCGCGACACACGACAGCGCAGAGTCGCTGAGCAGAAACTGATAGCCAAGTTCCGCACACACAAGGACGGCCTCAACCGGGATATTGGGTTCATGTCACACTATCTGTAACCCCCACAGTTGCGTGGACCTGCAGAGTTTCACTGGCTGTCTTGTCTGGAGACAATACACATCTTTTTAGCCTGTCTTGATGCTCTCTCCACTCCCATTGTTTTGTTTCTTAAAGACTGGATTAGTTGTAAGTATTCGCATTCCAACCATTATTCATGTAAATTGAGTCTGTGTCTTTATAAGTTCTGTTTGTGAACAGAATTCCCACTCATCTGAAGAAGGGGCTTAGAGCCTCGAAAGCTTGTGTGGCTTTTGCTACCAAATAAACCTGTTGGACTTTAATCTGGTGTTGTTAAACTTCTTACTCTGCTTCACTTCCCAGTCAACTCCTTAATAAATACACTTAACTGCACCTAAGATTGTCCCCCACGTCAAAATCATGATTCTCTCCTCTGCTTGAATATATGGACAAAGATTTCAATAACACTTATTCCTTTTCCTTTGTGCACATATAAGCTGTTCCGCTTCGCTAAAAAACATTTAGATTACTGTCATCTGTCCATAAACCTGTTTTTAATGAGACAGAACTGATACTCTCCTTTTCCGTGAATACAAAGACCAACTTTATTCTCTTCCCATAAGAGACATTCTTTTTCCTTTATAGCGCTTCCATGTGATCTATTCCTATTAAGTCTTTTTATAAGTCTCCGGTTGTACTTTGATAACATTTTAAACACATTTAATGCCATTTGCTCAGTTGCCTTTCTCTGATTTCTTTTCATGTTTTAAATAATTCTGCCACTTTTCAGGCTGCTAAGTCTCGGGGACTCACTTGTGAATAGATTATTGTTTCCTTTTCTTCCCCTTTATTCACTCAACAGCTTCAAGTCAGCTTCTAGCTGAGTAAATTTGCTGAAGGAGAAGAAATTTAGATCTTTGCCGCAGACTAAAACGAAGTGTTTGAATTTTTCCTGGTGCCCCTTTTAAGTTTTCTTGCCACCTCTCAGAGTGTTTCTTTCATCTCAATGTCTCTTCTTTAAATTTGCATTAAAGCACAGTCATTGTATGTATTTCTTTTTTCCCTAAATCCTTTCTGTGGAACATGGTTCAAAAAAAATCTTGAGACATTTCAGCACTCATTTTGTAAACAAAAGAAACATTTCTTCCTTCCACCAATGGGGAAAAAAGGTCTAATTTTGGTGTCCACATTCAGTTAGGATGGGACACAAAATAGATAAACAAGGAAATAAAAGGGGATGGATTCAGGAGTACTTCAACTTGACTTTGAGAAATTTTAAATTGCCACAGCTTGAAAATATCTGGTTTTATGAGAGTTACGGGTCTTTGGACCCTACCTAAGAATAGATCAGTTGCCAGAGGTTGCTGTTCTATGCTGTAATGACAGCCTATTATTCTGTGAAACTGATAATCCGGAGGAACAAAGCTCAATCACATTACCATTTTGTTTGCATAGGGACGTGATCGAGTTAAGAAGCGGTCTTTGTCTCTGCACGGGGAGGGTGCAACAAAAGATGTCGGCCATCTAAAGTGGATTGAACTGCTGATAGGCGCACAGAGAATAATATTCCAAGCTGTGGCAATTTCATTCCTATCACTTCTATCAAACCAATATGAATAAGTAAATGCAAATAAAATAGATGACTGTTGTGCAGTCATGATACTTCGCCAGCTTAGTAAGAAAGGTTACCAGTTGATCCAAGGAATATATTATGTGCATTGTAAAAATGAGTCTTTATTCGTACGCGAACATAGCAGCTATGGTCTTCAACTGTCAGCAGCTTACTGTTTGTTCTTCTGGAAGATAAATTCACATGGTGAATATATTACCTTATTGATAAGGCTGATACATCATATATTGCCAATAATGTTTCTACATTTTTAAAAACTGCCTGTTTGATCATTGAGGGAGATTTTTTGCACAAACATATGGAAGGGTTGGGTGGGTTTGGTTAAGCCGTTAAAATATTAAAATTCTGAACCTACCTGCCTATTTTGAGTTTTTACAGAGGTGGGGCCAAAGGTCGGCAGCCAACCTGCTCCCAGGAAGCTGATTTTCAATTTAAATATTTTAGTGAGGCAGGTAGCTTCAGATTTAACCTGCTTTGCTGGTTTTATGATGTGGAGATGCCGGCGTTGGACTGGGATGGGCACAGTAAGATGTCTCACAACACCAGGTTAAAGTCCAACAGGTTTATGTACAATCACAAGCTTTCGGAGTGCTGCTCCTTCATCAGGTGAACCAATATACTCTCAAAGCTCGTGATTCCAAATAAACGTGATTCCGCCATGCAGAGGGCTTTGGGGGTCCAGCAATGCTGGAGGAAGGTGTAGATATGGTCATCCCCCACTCAGAGCAGACCAAAGAGTCCCATTACAACATTGAGATGACGTGAGCAGTGTTTTAAGCCCAGCTGCATCTTTTTCAACATCTGGTACAATTTCTAAAGACTTAGACCACAAGTTTGCTGAACTTTTTTAACAGTCCTGCAATGCAGGAATCCTGTGTGTGCTCACTATGGTTAATACATGGGGGGAGATGCTGTCTCGACCACACATAAGAATTTATTATAACCTTGAATGTTGTAATAGTAATGATGCTGTTTGATGTCAGTTCCCCACTGAAACTGACAGCAACTGCTGAACTCCGCAGAGGTGCAGTTACAGTAAGAGTTTTAACAACACCAGGTTAAAGTCCAACAGGTTTATTTGGTAGCAAGTACCATTAGCTTTCGGAGCGCTGCTCCTTCGTCAGATGGAGTGGAAATCTGCTCTCAAACAGGGCACAGAGCCACAGAGGTGTAGTTAAGCATGGAAATCGCAAAGTTGCTGTCAGTGATTCGATGCTTCTGCACAGTGTTACAAAAATTAGCACCCTATTGGATGAAAGGTAATTTGCAACATAAGCTATCTGCTGTCAACATGAGCTGATACTGGTTATAGTGGGCAGAATTTTCCCAAAATTCCAAAAAGTGCTGGATCAGGTGAGTAAAGCTGTGTGAAACTCGCTGGCTTCACAGACACCATTTCCTGTCTGATTTAACAGCATTCGGTGCCATTTCAAAGTGTTGGTGAGGATTGCACAGCCAGCTGGAGGGGCTGGGCCCAAATCCACTGGCAAAGCTGGGGTTCAGTGATCAGAACGTCACAATCTCAATGTGAAGTTAAAGGCCTCCTCACCACCCCCACCCCAACTCCCCAAAATGTGTACTTTGTCCCTGGTGTTTTATTACTATCAGGTTGTTCTTTGTTTTTAGCAGAACGTGTATTATTCTGTATTATATTGCTCAACTGTTTAAAGTATTTCACGCTGTTGTTCTACCTGTTTGCATTTTGTCATCTTCCTCAGTGCTCCATCTCTATTTTCCAATCCCATTTCCTGAATATCATCATTTCCCTCAAGCTATGGACATTGTTTTTGCCTTCCATATATCATCGTCAAACATCACCCACAGTGGTTAGCAACGCTGTCCCACAGCGCTAGGGACCCGGGTTCAATTTCGGCTTGGGTGACTGTCTGAGTGGAGTTTGCACGTTCTCCCTGTGTCTGCGTGAGTTTCCTTCGGGTTCTCCGGTTTCATCCCACAGTCTGAAAGGCATGCTAGTTAGGTGCATTGGACATGCTAAATTCTCCCTCAGTGTACCCGAACAGGTGCTGGAGTGTGGCGATTCGGGGATTTTCACAGTGACATCATTGCAGTGTTAATGTAAGCCTACTTGTGACACTAATAAATAAACTTTGCTTTATTATACTGTGATTGAAATTACATTGAATTTCACAAAGTCACTTCTCTCCTCAAATATTCCTCACTTCTAATTACAAAAAAAAGCATCCAGGGTTTCATATGTCCTGTTTAATCAATGATCCCACCCCCCCACACTCTCCTTCCTCGCCGCCCCCCCTTTCCACCCACTCACTTCCCCCCCACCCCACACATACACACACACACACATACACGTAAGGAGAACCCCATGCAATGGGGGTACCCAGAGGCCCCACCGCTGGCAGTGCTATGGTCCTCACCACCAGGGGGCTGTACTCACCTCCACTTTCCTGATGTGGACATCATGACTAGTTTTCATTTTGGAAAACCAGTAGTGATTCCCGCCAGCATGACGTCACGGGGAACATGTAACGCTGCCGGAAGAAATGGCAGAGAGCCACGAAATGATATTAAAATTAATGTAAATTCATGGGAATTACCTCACCGGCAGGGGTCGGGAATGATCTCAAACTGATATCTTGCCAGCACAAATCCCATTATGGCCCTCTCATGAGGTTTAGTGGCCAGAATGGGATTTGTTGCTGTGGTAAACGGACCCTGAGAATCACACCCAGTGTCTTACTTTGGAGCCTGCAGGTGGGCAAATAACATTTGCTGCTTCAGATTACCTTAAGCTGTTCCACAGTCCTCACCATCTTCATTAGATGCTCCCTATGAGGTGAGGGGAGGGGATGGGGTTGCGGGTGTGAAGGGGCAGTGGTCAACTATCTAATGTTAGATGTTCACCATGATGTAAGAGATCTGCTGGTAGTAGCCTGTTAAAGTGGAAATGGGGTTTTTAAACTACTAGTTATTACTAGCAATAATAATGGTGATTGTCAACACATATTGCAATTTACCGAAATAGTGAATGCAGAATGAAGTGAGGACAGGTTTTGCAAGAAGTCATATCAGAAGGTTAGCAATGTGTGGTGATAATTGTGCCCAAGAAAGTCAGCTATTGGAACTTGTCTGCAAACCCATCTGTAAATGTGGGGGCTACGGGAATAGGGCCTGGGTGCCATTGTGGTCGGTACAGACTCAATGGGCCGAATGGCTTCCTTCTGCCCTGTAGGGATTCTATGATTCTATGCTGTCAGTATGTCAATAAATGTTTCTCAGCATTGGTTTGTAATTTTAGAAGTGGGATTTATGGTGTCACCATTGCCACCTCCCTCCATAACACTTTGCACACATTTCTTTCTGATAGTTGCTCCTAACTGACCTTGCTTCCTCAGCTCCAAGTCAGTTGAGAACATCTGAAGATTTAGGAAGATTGAAACTTTGGGCTTTTATCTGTCTGAATCAAATTCTTAAGTTTTTCCGTTCTTAGAGTTGCTTTTCTTGCTGCTTAAGTAGATGATAGTTGATCTGATTTATTGTTATCACATGTATTGGGATACAGTGAAAAGTATTGTTTCTTGCGCGCTATACAGGCAAAGCATACCATACATAGAAAAGGAAAGGAGAGAATGTTACAGGTGTAGAGAAAGATCAACTGAATATGATATTCTTTGGACACAGCATAAAATCTCAGACATGATATCTAAAACCACTAACTGACATTCATTTCAGTCTGACACAAAGTGTAATAATTTCCTGCTGCTTCCCTAGCCTACTGTTGATGATTTAAGTTGTACCCAATGAAAACTCCCAGCAGCTTAACAGGCAGGGGTTGCATTACATCTGTACCAGCAGTGACGTAAATGAACGGTATTCATGAATCAAGGCATAGCCAATACTGAAAGTGACCTCGTATTTAGGGCAATTAATCTCATGGGGTTTTAGGGTCCACTGTAAATAATGCCCATTGTAGCTGGACACCCCAAGTTGACAGCTCATTGGCATTGCAGGAAAGTACATCTAAAGGGCTACAAAGACAGTTTCTTCCTGCTTCGAGTGGACAGAATGGATTTCTGTCCATTTTTCAATTTGATTTGATTTGATTTATTATTGTCACATGTATTAGTATGTATTGAAAAGTATTGTTTCTTGCGGGCTATACGTTCAAAACATACTGTTTATAGAGAAGGAAATGAGAGAGTGCAGAATGTACTATTACAGCCATAGCTAGGGTGTAGAGAAAGATCAACTTAATGCAGGGTAGGTCCATTCAAAAGTCTGACAGCAGCAGGGAAGAAGCCTTTCTTGAGTCGGTGGTATGTGGCCTCAGACTTTTGTATCTTTTTCCCGATGGAAGAAGGTGGAATAGAGAGTATGTCCGGGGTGCATGGAGTCCTTAATAATGCTGACTGCTTTGCCGAGGCAGCGAGAAGTGTAGACAGAGTCAATGGATGGGAGGCTGGTTTGCATGATGGATTGGGCTACATTCATGACCTTTTGTAGTTTCTTGCGGTCTTGGGCAGAGCAGGAGCTGTGATACAACCAGAAAGAATACTTTCTATGGTGCATCAGTAAAAGTTGGTGAGAGTCGTAGCTGCTGACATGCCAAATTTCCTTACTCTTCTGCGAAATTAGAGGCGTTGGTCCGTTCTTGTGAATATTTGTACAAATTTTATTTTGCTTTTTTTTGTCTGCAGCTCCATATCAATGGATTTCATTTAGATTCTCCTGATGTGAGGCCGCATGAATCCGAGGAAAGTCTTGAAAAGCTGTTCGACAAGTCACCATGTCTGAGAGGTGCACTGTACCCAGTTAATGATAACTGCTTACCAACATCACCAGACAGCAGCGACCAAGATTCATTTTGGCAGTCGGACCTCCATCCCTCAATCACTGCACTGGTTACAATTTGGCATTGCCAGGCTGACTATCAGCATTATCAAACCTTGAAGGAACAAGAGCTTTATTTATCACAATACAAAACTAGTCTCCAACCCTTAAAATGCAAAACTTTGCTCGTGTGGTTAAGCAACCAGAATCAATATTTTTTTAAAATTCATTCGTGGGACATGGGCATCGCTGGCTGGCCAGCATTTGTTGCCCATCTCTAGTTGCCCTTGTAACGGTGGTGCTGAACTGCCTTCTTGAATTGCTGCAATCCCTGTGCTGTGGGTTGCCCCACAATGCGTTAGGGAGGGAATTCCAGCATTCCGCTAAGAGATACTGCCAAATTAAAAGAAAAATGCCCACACAACTGTAAGGAATAGTGAAAATCCAGCAAACTGGCAGAGGCATAACAAGCAACAAAAGGAAAGAAAGAAATACAATAAGAGATGTAATAAGGGAATATAATAAATGGTATTGGAAGCTAATAGCTGCAGCTTTTACAAATAACATAAGAGAAATTTAGTAGCAAATGGTAATGTGGGCCAATTAAAGACAGATGTAGGCAAGATTATAACAACTAATAGGCAATATAGACAATAAAGGAAAATTGCTAATTTAATTCCATTTGGTAAAAAGCAAGGCAAAGAGGGAGAACGGGGCTAACGATAGACCCATCTGTTTAGCGTTCATTATGGTGAAATTCCTGGAACCTATCATCAGAGGTATCACTAACATAATGGATAGGGAAGAGCCTCTGAATGCTTTATCTTTGAACTTCCAGAAGATTACATATAAGAAAAGCAAAAAATGAAACCTCATGAAACTTTAGGTAACTGTGTGGGATAGGTTGGTAATTGTATGAAACAGAGAATGAGGGTAATGGGAATGTCCTTTTTAATGATGAGATGTGATCATTTCCAGCTGTCAGGTATTCATCATACATAGTAATGTATTGGATGAAGGATTTGAGAGCTGTGAATCAAATGAAACTGATGTGCAGAAGTTATGTAGATGGGAACAGCGTGTCACATGGAGACAGGGACAGAATGTATTGTCATTGCAGAGCTGCGATTAAAAATCGGGCCTTCCTTGACTTTATGCCACAATGGTCAGGATTTGCCATTCCAGTACTTACTAGTCTGTCATTTCCCACCATTAAAATGAATGGTCGGTAAAGTCACGAGCTCATGAGTGCGAGAGTGGAAAATTCCAGTCTGTCACATTACCCAATGGCCGTCCATAAAGATGAAATACTGTCAGCTTTTGCCAAACGTCAATTTCAAATAACAAAAGAAACCCAAAGCAGCAGTTAATATTAACAACCCAGTTCATCCAAACAGCTCATACTAATAATTGAATAAATACATGTCACACACTGAGATGCAGGATTTTCTATGCAACCCACTGCATGTTTCCTGCCGACGGAGGTGGTCGGCATTGGCTGGGGGCAGGATCTTCTGGTCCCTCCGTTGACAACAGTATTTCCCACTGAATGCACCCTTCACTGCCGGGAAGCCCGTGGCGGGGGCACTGCCGTTGGCAGGTCCTTGAACAATGTTACAAGCGTCCCACAAAATGCCCC
Organism: Mustelus asterias; assembly: GCF_964213995.1. Classification (NCBI taxonomy): domain Eukaryota; kingdom Metazoa; phylum Chordata; class Chondrichthyes; order Carcharhiniformes; family Triakidae; genus Mustelus; species Mustelus asterias. The sequence continues at coordinate 34,429,348 of NC_135804.1, forward strand.
CAAAATAGCCACATGTATATAATGCTGAGTGATTTTTATAGGTGGCTATGAGATAGCATAGCATAGCATTCCTACAGTGCAGAAGGAGGCCATTTGGCCCATCGAGCCTGCATCGACAACAATCTCACCCAGGTCCTATCCCCCTAATCCCATGTATTTACCCTGCATTCCCCTGACACTAAGGGGCAATTTAGCATGGCCAATCAACCTAACTAGCACGTCTTTCGGACTGTAAGAGGAAACCAGAGCACTCGGAGGAAGCCCACACAGACACGGGGAGAATGTGCAAACTCCGCACAAACAGTGACCCGAGGCTGGAATCGAACCCTAGCACTGTGAGGCAACAGTGCTCACCACTGTGCAACCATGTCGCCCTTGTCCAACTTACTGTCAAATCAAAATTTTCAACCCACATTCTGAATTGCTTGAAATTCTGAAATAAGAGATTTACCTGAAATAGATTAACTGTCTCACGTAAATCCTCTACTGATTTCCAATAAGAATCAAAATACAAATCATACATCAAGCGTGCAATGTAAAACAAGCACATGTTCTCAAGCACAGAACCTGACTATGGGTGACCCTCATTCTTAAACGCTGAGGCAGTCCGTCCACTTCTGTGCTGAAAGACTGGAAGTAAAATTCGATAAACTTAAAATTCGAAGGTTTTTTTAAAATTGGAACAAACAATTGAAGAAGAAATATTATCAGACTGGCAGAACATCCTTAATCCTATCAACGCGCCAATAAGTGGATAAATGCCTTTAATCCTAGCCTGTGGTTTTGTGAAAAAGCCCACTGCTGAATTAATTAAAATGACAGTCTAGTCCATCGAGTTTTAATTACTGGTACTATCCAAAATCAAACGACATAACCATCCTATTAATACCTGAATATTGGCTTAGGTTCAGAGTTAGTTTAATCACTACCTTGTTCAGTATTCATTAAATGTGATAGAAATTGTCACCTTTGTTGAAGGATCCATTCCAATTATTTACTTTTAAACACTTGAACATGATTTTTAATTAAGTTAAACAAAATTTTGTGAGTTTGCACAGGAAGAAGCTGCATAATGGTGATTTTGAATTTTCAGAACATTTTCAATTACTCAGCAGGTCCTGATAAGCCAAGAACTCAACGATCTTATTGGCAGGATAAATTGGAACGCCATCAATGTGAGAAGGCAGCCTACTCTCTGCTCTCTGTATAGCTTTGCAGTTATCCCGTTTATGAATTGTTACAGATATAAGAATATACACACACTGAGATTGAGCTGAGGTCCTCAGTACCAGTCCTACATCAATGACCTTCATGTCACAAAGCTTGAAACCTTACAAACAAGAAGAGATAATATTTGCACTAAAGTCAGAAATTCCCTTGTTCAATCTCCCCAGTTTTAGAATGTGTTACTCTCACTGGACCCAGAGCAATTAAGGCAACTCAGAAGTTTAACTAAATTCAACAATATACGATGTAGGACAGAAAGGTACTGAACATACAAATGTGTGATTTAGGAGCAGGAGTCAACCATTCAGCTCCTTGAGCCTGATCCATCATTCAATAAGATCATGATTAATCGGATTGTGGCCTTTACTCCGCTTTTGATTTGATTTGATTTGATTTATTGTTGTCACATGTATTAACATACAGTGGAAAGTATTGTTTCTTTCTCGCTATACAGACAAAACATACCATTCATAGAGAAGAAAACGAGAGTGTAGAATGTAGTGTTACAGTCATAGCTAGGGTGTAGAGAAAAATCAACTTAATGCAAGGGAAGTCCATTCAAAAGTCTGACAGCAGCAGGGAAGAAGCTGTTCTTTAGTCAGTTGGTATGTGACCTCAGACTTTTGTATCTTTTTCCTGAAGGAAGAAGGTGGAAGAGAAAATGTCCGGGGTGCGTGGGGTTCTTAATTATGCTGGCTGCTTTGCCGAGGCAAAGGTCAATGGATGGGAGGTTGGTTTGTGTGATAGATTGGGCTACATTCATGACCTCCTGTAGTTCCTTGCAGTCTTGGACAGAGCAGGAGCCATACCAAGCTGTGATACAACCAGAAAGAATGTTTGCTATGGTGCATCTGTAAAAGTTGGTGAGAGTTGTAGCTGACATGCCAAATTTTCTTAGCATTCTGAGAAAGTAGAGGTGTTGGTGGGCTTTCTTAACTATAGTGTTGGCATGAGGGGACCAGGACAGATTGTTGGTGATCTGGACACCTAAAAACTTAAAACTCTCAACCCTTTCTATATCGTCCCTGTTGATGTAGACAGGGGCATGTTCTCCTTTACACTTCCTGAAGTCGATGACAATCTCCTTCGTTTTGTTGACATTGAGGGAGAGATTATTGTTGCCGCACCAGTTCACCAGATTCTCTATCTCATTCCTGTACTCTGTCTCGTCACTGTTTGAGATCCGACCCACTACAGTGGTGTCATCAGCAAACCTGAAAATCAAATTAGAGGGGAATTTGGCCGCACAGTCATAGGAGTATAAGGAGTATAGTAGGGGGCTGAGAACACAGCCTTGTGGGGTACCGGTGTTGAGGATGATCATGGAGGAGGTGTTGTTGCCTATCCTTACTGATTGTGGTCTGTGAGTAGGAAGTTCCTTCCTTCCCTCAATACCCTTTGAATTAACAATCTTTCTAATTCAGCTTTAACAATATTCAGTGACCCTCCCTATATGGCACCCTTCATAAGAAAGTTCCACAGACTCAAGACCCTCCCAGAGAAAAAAATTCTCCTCATCTCCACCTTAAATGGGAGACTCTGGGCGGAATTTTAGGAGGTTGATTCTAAATATCCAGCTAGCGTGAAAATGGAAGCGTTCCTAATTCTTTTTTTGGGTGAATTTTCACGCCCAATCTTGTGCACCTATGTGCAGATCTCTGATTCTGCACATGCTCAATAGCAGCAACGGGAGTCTGACAGAGAGCTGCCGCAGGAAGCCTCAACCAGCCAGCTCCCCACCCTGCAATTGCAGGGCCCGCAGCCGATCACAAGCCCCACAACGCATGGGCATCTAGCCCACCCCACTCCCCCCTCCCTCACTGCCCAGACCAATCAGGTCCTCCCCCGATCTGATACTGTATCAGAGTGGCAGCAGGCCTCCCTCCCCTGATCCAATCCGATCCCGTTGCAGAGTGGCAACAGGCCGCCCTCCCCCCTGATTGGGCTGCCCCTTCATGCCCCACCCCTTAAGGCCCCACCTCATATGCCCCACCCCCATAGCCCCCACCCCCCATTGCCTGGTGGGCAATGCCAAGACGCCCACTGGGCATTCCCCAGGTGCCAGGCTGGCAGTACCAAGGTGCCAGACCGGCACTGCTCAAGGGGCACCCCCCTTGCCCTCCACATTCCTGGTTCTACCGGCGAGGCCAACACGACTGTTCTCTGTTTGTGGCGAGCAGGTGTCCTCACCGGAGAGAACCTCTCCCCATGAGGCCATAAAGGTAAGCGAGTCCAGACAATTGAGTGTTGGGCGCACTAAAGACATGCAAATGAGTATTACACTATATTTAAATAAATTATTCAGCCTGTCACCCGGCGAGAGGCTAACCTCGCTGGAAATTCAGCTCTTATAAAATGGCGAGAACCGAGAAATCGGGGGTGATCCTGATTTCTTGGCTCTCATGCAATTTTACCAGTTCAGTCCGCCCATTGATGGGCGGGGCAAGCCGATAAATTCTGCCCTCTGTGTCCCCTAGTTCCCACCTCTCCCACTCGGGGAAGCATCTTTTCAGCATCCTCCCTACCAAGTCTCCTCAGGGTCTTACATTTTTCAGTAAGACCACCCCTCAATCTTCTAAACTCCAATGAATACAAGGCAACTACCCAGGTCTTCCTCATAGGATAAATCCCTCATCCCAAGAATCTGAAGTGTTTCCAATTCAACCTATTCTTTATTAAATAAAGAGACCAAAGCTGTGCACAGTGCTCTCGATGTAGCCTCACCAATATATATACAACTGTTGCAAAACGTCTTGACTTTTATATTCCATCCCCCTTGCAATTAATGACAACGTTCCATTTGCCTTCCTAATCACTTGATGTATCTACAGACCAGTTTTTGTGATTTATGCACCAGGAGACACAGACCTTTCTACCTCAGTGTTCTGCAATCTTTCCCCATTTAAATAGTATGCTACTTTTTTTATGCTTCCTGCCATAGGGGGCAAGTTCATATTTTTGCACATCTGCCAAATTTGTGCCCACTCACCTAACCCAATCCCTATTTCTTTGCAAACTCCTTATGTTCTCTTCCAACTTACTTTTTTACCTATTTTTGTGTCAACACCAGATTTAGCAGCCATACATTTGATCCTATCATCCAAGTCATTAATATAAATTGTAAATAGTTGAGGCCCTGTACTGATCCCTATGGCACTCCACATGTTACAACTTGCCAATCCAAAAATTACCCATTTATGCCTACTCTGTTTCCAATTAGTTAACCAGTCCATTATCCTATCAAGAGGCGGCTAGATGTAGCACTTGGGGCAAATGGGATCAAAGGTTATGGGGAGAAAGCAGGATTAGGCTATTGAGTTGGACGATCAGCCATGATCGTGATGAATGGCAGAGCAGGCTCAAAGGGCCGAATGGCTTCCTCCTGTTCCTATCTTCTATGTTTCTATGCTAATCTGATATCCCCTACACCATAAACTCTTATTCTCTGTAGTAACCTTTAATGTGACAAATAGTCCAATGCCTTCTGGAAACCTAAGTACAGCACATCCACAGATTCCCTTTATTCACTTGCTTGTTAATTCCTACAAGAACTCGAATAAATTAGTTAAACACAATTGTTCTTTCACAGAACCATGTTACCTCTGCCTGACTGAGATTTTCTAAGTCATATACCAATGTAACTCTATTCCTCACATGACTCAGGTTCTCAATGACAAAGTTAAATGATAAAATGTACATGTACTTCAGAGTCTGCAGTGTAGGAATGGTGAATTTGTTTGTAACTTTCATATAATTTTAATTCAACATTACCTTTCTTTTAATACCCTGTGAACCACTTTCCTGTTAGCTGCTTGTTTGTCAATTTTTGTTACCATATGATTGTTACATGTGTGCACATTATATATATATATATGTGTGTGTGCATTTTTCAAAGTAAGTAATACAGCATTTCAATCCTCGGTTGAAAATGTGTTTTGTAAATAAAATGCCATAATATTATATGTACAACAGAAAGCAAAATGGAATTATGATTGATGGCATTATTAATTATTGAATGAGGAAATACACAATTTCAAAGATGGGGGCTGATGCATCATTTGGAAGAATATTAGATTATACAACAATGCCAATGGACTTAGAATCACTGCATGGAAGGGGTGTTCCTTTCTACAGGATGGCTGATATCTAAGTGCCATCACTATTTACTGTTCCTTCTTATTCTGTCTTTCTTTATTTGAAGCTTTGGAAGGGGGAGGGACTGATTGTGTGACAAGTTATAGAATGCACAGCACAAAACTCGGCAAAGTCAGCAATGATATGAGATTATTGTGTTAACTTGAAAAGGATCTGGCAAAATCAAAATATTTTGATTATCGTTAATGTTGGCTTTGATTATAAGGAAGGCAAAATCACGATTGGTATATCCCTTCAGCTTTATTCATTGAAATAAAATCCAATGGCTGGAAGAATTTAGTCTAAACAAAAGTAAAACAATGTCCCGATCAAATTTTAGTCACAAGTGGGTTCACATTAACAATGCAATGAAGTTACTGTGAAAATCCCCTCGTCGCCTGTTCGGGTACACTGAGGGAGAATTTAGCATGGCCAATCCATCTAACCAGCACATCTTTTGGACTGTGGGAGGAAACCGGAGCTCCCGGAGGAAACCCACACATGCATGGGGAAAGCATGCAGTCTCCACACAGACAGTGACCCAAGCCGGAAATTGAACCTGGGTCCCTGGCGCTGTGAGGCAGCAGTGCCAACCATTGTGCCACCATGCCAAAGTAGTACAGACTGACTTTACCTTTGAGTGGCTATCAGTTGGCCGACAAATGGTGTGATCACGGCACCCCTCTGACTTCCTTGCCAAGCAGACAAAACTATTTTGGCATGGACAGCAGTGTGTGAATGCTGAAGCAATGTTCACAGGCAGCTCACCATTTAGTGAGAGGAGGTTTGGAAACCCAGGGCAGGATTCTCCTGTTTTCAGACGACCTGCCCCCACTAGCGGGAAGTGTCTGTCAAGCATGTGCATCCCACAAACACGCCAGCCAGGCTAATTTTTAAAAAGGACGCCCCAATCTCTGCATTTGCATACCGGTCCCCCTCCCCCCAAAATGGTAGAAATGGTGTCCCCTCCACCCACCCTCACTGACCAGGGAAGCACCACCAAACCCTCAGCAAAGAGAAGCATCCTTTCCCCACCACTCAATAGCGGTTTTACACCCCCCCCCCTCCCCCACACACCACCCAGGCAAGTGGGTGACCCGACCCCCCACTTCAGGCCCATGCCCTCAGTCCCCACCATTCAGGCCCCCCCTCAGGTCCTCCCTCGAGCCCTGCCTCAGCCTTCCCTCAGCCCCCATACCCCATCAGACCTTCACTCAGCCCCCTCCTCCCTCAGATCCCCAATCAAACCCCTCCCCCCTCCAATTCCCACTAACACCCCACTTCAAGCCATGTGTCTTGGCAGTGTTAACAGTGCACTCATGCTTGAGGGTGTCAAGGCGGTAGGTCCAGTGGCCATTTGCCCCTCTGCCACTCCACTCTGTGGAGGGAGAATCCTCCAAGGGTCCTGGAGGCAGAGTGGGTTCGAACTGGGGACAAAGGATTGATCTCGGCATTGTCCCCTGGGCTGGGATCACCGTGGCTGGACTGCCACATCTAGCCCTGGCAGACCTGAAGATCACTCCTGGCTTGGTGATTTCAAGCAGCTCTCTGCTCAACATGTTTATTCTTGCCTATCAGCTGTGAAAACTTTGAAGTGGCCTAGCCACTTTAATCTCCATGCCTCCTGGTCACCTGGCAGGTTTCCAATCAGACGAGGAGCAGATTGTTGGACGTTATCAAATGAATGCAGGTTCAGCTATGGAGGGGACGGAGGGTTTTGAACCACCTTGGAAGTCGGAAGATTGGAGACTGATATCTGTTGGAGGGAGGGGTGTCATCCTCAGCAGGTGGGGGTGGGCGGGTGTCAATCAAAGAGTGGGAAATGGGGCAGTGATCTCACAGGAGTGGGGTGTCAAGGTGAATGTTCGTTCCAATTTCCAGGTGCCAGGGTGGGAGAGGGAGACACATCAGAGGCTTCGATGGGTCGGAAGATTGGGGATCACATTGATAGGTCTTAGGACTTAGTAGAAAGAATGGGGCAGGGTGTGTGGTCAGAAATTGGGAAATTCAAAGATCTGCGGTGGGGAATCGACAGTCCAGCAAGGGGATTAGAGGCCTGCAGTGGGGGAATCTGCGGTCTGCATGGGGGATCCGAGGGTTAGATTGGAAGACAGGTCAGAGAACCTGTGGAGCACATGTGTATTAAAAACTATAAGAAGGCCTAGAAGGAGATCAGATGTCAGGAGGTGTGGCAGGTCAGAGACCTCTTGAGGAAGATTGGGAGATGGGGGTGTCTAATGGAGGAATGGGTACAAATATATTGAATCCATCAGGTCGGTGTAAAGACACTTAGCTCCGAGATCCCACCATCCTCACCTCTGTATAGCTGTGGATATCCACAAACAAATTCAAAAAGCTGAATAACAATAAGGCTTATTATAACACTTAAAATTCCAACTCACCTCTTTAAAGAGGCGGTTTTATTTCAATTCTTTTATTTTGTAATTTTTAACCATTCTATCTCACCCCAAGGGATCCAAACTCCCACATTTTGTGTTGTCAAACATCCCCCACATTTCTCAGCAACATGAACAAAATATTGCATAACTTTTATCTGAAGATAGCTGCTGAAGAACTGACTTTCAGATTAATAAAGAGAAATTCATATGAAAGAATTCTGTGCAGCTGACATTCAAACAGCAATTCATAGAATACAACTGTTTACAATTGTGGGAAGATGATTTTCACAATATATCCTGTCAGACCTCAGGCAGAAAATTATACACCTGTATGCAAACGAGCATTTTTATATGTAAAGACGAAAATGCATAGAGGCGATGGCTTAGTGGTATTATCGCTAGCCTATTAATCTAGACACTCAGCTAATGTTTTGGAAACCCAGGTTCGAATCCGCCGTGGCAGATGGTGGAATTTGAATTTAGTACAAAGAAATCTGGAATTCAGAACCTACTGATGATCATGAAACCATTGTCGATTGTCGGAAACACCCACCTGGTTCACTATTGCCCTTTAGGGAAGGAAATCTGCCATCCTTACCCGATCTGTCCTACATGTGACTCCAAAGCCACAACAATGTGGTTGACTCTCAACTGCCCTTGGGCAACTCGGGATGGGCAATAAATACTGGCCAACCAGCAATGCCCATGTCCCATGAGTCAATAAAAAACACAACAAAAGCAATCTGACCAGCCTTGAAATTATATTTACAAAATATATAAGCAAAGACATCTTGATAGTGAAACATCATGGCAAATCATTTTGAAGTACTGTAATAATTCTGAACTAATTGGAGGTCTGCTGATGTGTGAGTTATGTGCCCATATATTACTTTCACTTGCCCTGGAAGTGTAAATGTTTCCCTGTTATTCGTAATTAAAGTGATGGCTGATTGGCTATGAGTGTCACTACTGAAGCATGATACTGATGTACAACTATATAATGAAACTATATTTCACTATGGGTTATTAATTCTAAATATCAATCAATTAGACAGAGAAATGACTAAAACTTTTCCAGTCAATTATTAATTGGATGCTGCTTTGAGTAAACATGATTTGTTATATTGTCAGCTTTATTCTCTCCATTGATTCACATGCTGCCTCAAGTATAGAAATAAAATGGCTGTATTTCTAAAAATAACATGGAAAAACAATCGTAATTCTTTGTGAATTTCAGAATTTGTAGTTCTTCTATCCCATCAATACATGAGAAGACATCATCTGCGATCAAAGTTGCTGAATGCAATAACAAATTCCAAGCTTCACATTTAAATTCCTTCTCTGTTTATTGTCTCTTTCAAGATGTTATGGGACTTCATCCATTACATCAAGACAAAACAGATGATGTTTAGCTATCACATGAGCAGATGCACAATTTTTCATTTCTGTGGGTACTTCACTTGTGATTAAAGTATTTTATCTTTCACAAATACTAGTACTAGAAATGTCAAATTCCTCCCCTTGCCGTGTTTCAGGCTCACAGAAAATTGGCATTAAAGCAACACTGTCAAATGGCAATTCTTTTCATAAGGTCATTCAAAGACAGCGTTGGATTATTTTTAACTTCAATAAGTGCTTGTCTTTCCAATCCTTTGCTTAGGTTATTCTGTGATGGACCATCTGCTAATATTATCCTACCGAGGTACATTACATTAGGAGAAGCCCATTATTGAACTATATTATCAGACCAAACTCCATTTGCTTTTGTCTTAGGTTTGATTCATATTGATTCAATTTATGTTACAGGATTAATTTTGTTTACATGGTTTTCTCATTCAGAGAAGATCTGATAAGCAAGTTTCATCAGTTCTGCAATAGCACCCTCTTGTAGCCATGTGTATGTATGTATACAAACCAAAACCAGAATAAACCAGTTCAGTTGGGTACTAGAACTTCACAAGTATGCACCAGTGCTTTTGTCCTGCCAAAATATCGCAGCTTCCAATCTCAACTCTTCACCTTTCACTTGCTGCCTTTCCAGAGTGTGTAGACTGAGAGGTTAGCTATTAGTACAACTGTACTGCTATTCAATTAAGTATAGTCTTGTACACTGCCTGATGTACCTCCACAGTCAATTTGGTTGTTCAGATGGAAAATACTTCACACAAGGGAGAGTTGACAAACTAGTGGGAAGTATTTATAACATCAAGTAGACTACAATGAATTAGACTAATACTAGATTAAAATACACTGTGATTTAGGCCATGGTGATCTCTCTTGAGCTATTAGAATTATCATTTAGGTTAAAAACAATCTCTCATAATAAAGCAACATTTTGAGAATGGGATGTTGGATATTACCATTCCAATCTCCTCACTCCCAGCTAAGAGAGAACTTGTTAAGCTGCATTCTTTGTGTACACTCCTTTAGAGTCTTTATATTAATTAATGAATTAATTTGCAGCCAGATCCTGATTTTATCAGTTATAATATGATGACATGCATCTGCAAGTGAATATATTGTATCCGTGAATCATTACATACTTCACTAGCATGCGATGTATTAATGCCATGACCTTGGATGAGGTCAGATGTGTATACAGAGTTTCCCAATTAACAATACTTGCACATAGTCTTAGCATCAAATAGATAATCCATATTGTTATTTCACCAACCCTTTGATGCTTGGTACGTTTGTGCTGAGAGAAGGGAACATAACAATGGCAGAGTGGCAGCACAGTCTGAAGATTTGACTGAAAAATATGCAAACCTCAATTCTTCATATGCAATTGGTGTGAAAGTGAAACAGCTATCACAACTCACCATGTGCAAGGATCCTGCAGCTTTGTAGGGGTTCTACACACACCGCATCTTCATTCTGGGATTGCATTTCATTCCAGCCATCAGGCATCGAGTTCCAGTAAGAATGTTCAACTATGGGAGAGTTTAATTAGCGAAAATCTAACTGTGGAAATTTCAAGCAGGAACATAAATTAATCAGCAGACTGCACATGGTCTCACTGGAAGCAGAACTTATAGACAGGAGAGACTCCATTATTGCGTCTTCTAGGGAAGTTAAAATATGCAGGCTGGGCTGAAAAGAGAAAGTCCAGCGAAAAGATTATGAAATGTTTTCTTTATTGTTTTAGTTAGCCTTTGAATTGGGCATTTTGCACCAACATTATTGCTTTGTGTGCAGATTGTAGAGTTAAAACTGGGAAAAACCAGAAAGAGTTCAACAGAGCCACCATTGCAGTCAAACAGTAACTTATGACCAGCAAAGGCAATAGCCACTAATAAAGGTACTCCAACTCAGAACTAAATTAACTCTAAAGGGATAGAGGAAGCTTGCATCGCTGTCAAAAACTCCAGACAGCATTAAAAAGCCAAAGATTACCACAAAATTGCCAACACCTAATTGGAAGGCCACAATCTTCTATCTGAATTTACTTTATTCCAACAATGCGGCCAACTGCGTTTTCTGGACTTTGCTATTTCCGAACCAGATAACCATTAAAATTAAAATTGCTGTAGACAATAAAAGCCTCCACAGACTAAACACATGAGGTCTGTCTGATGGTCATCTTAAACATCCAAATCAAATATAATCAACATTCAAAGATAAATTATGAATGAAACTCAACTTCCAAATAAACTGTCTGGAATTTATATGCTTTAGGCAACAACCAAGAGAGACCATTAACCAATCCATAAGTAAATTCAGAGACAAGGGGCATAATTGCAACTTCACAGTGGCAAAGCTAGCCAACAGAACTATTGAGCTCTTGATAACATCTACCCCAATAGAAGACTTCTTGGACCAACCTAAATGTTACACCATAGAATCACTACTGCAAACCGGACACAAGTACAAAGCTATGCCAATGGGTCGACAGAGTTTACAGCCTATGTGCACTTCATCCATGATTAGCATGATAGCCAAGACAATAAGAAATGTGGGCAGTATGGCCTCACATATGCATTCAGAAAATGCTTTTCACTCTGTATGAAAGGCATGTGGCACAAGAGGATACTGGAAGTGCCAAAGGTCAAATCAAGTGGCTCTATATCATGAGAAGCCAGAGGCCAGACAGGTATAACATTCTAATCAATCAAGAGTGCATACAACACAGCATCAAGGCAAGATTCATGAAATGACTAGCCAAGCTATTTGGTCTGATGATAAGGATGACCAGAGCATCAATAAACAAAGTGAGCATACATTCAGCACCAGTGAACATCAAAGAACATCATAAAGAATAAGTACCAAGCAAAGTCTTTTCCAGCAGCCAAATTAGTCAGCTCAACTAAAATACAAAACGGGATAATGGAAGGTGCAAACATCCTTACACTTTGCACATCGAGGTGTATGTACCCGCAGAAGTGGCAAGTGAAAATGTAACCAATCACTAACACATTCATGGTGTGCAATGACTCAGAGAATCCAGCCTGGGATTTATTACACTCACATGTCTCTACAATTTGTTCAATAGGATCGGAAGTTTCACAGGTGATGTAGTGTTGCATCTACATTTAGATGCTACTCCATCCATTGATTCACCACATATGTGCAGCATTCGCTTCCAGAACAAGGTGAAAGCTAGACTGGATAAGATGGAAAAGGATGGCATAGTCTGAAAAACCCAGCACGACACATCTATATGTAGCTCCATCATAAGTGTCATTAAGAAAGATGTTTCTCTAGGCATTTGTTTAGATCCAAGGCAATTGAATGCAATTCTAAAATGGTGCCCCAGAAAATTCCAGCACTTGAGGAATTAAATCCCAAGTTTTCAAATGTCAAATTCTTCTCAAAGCTCGCCCTCTAAAAATGACGACTAGTTGGTGTATCTGGAGAAGACACCCAAGGAGCTAATGACATACTGTTTCCAATGGCTACTGTGTTAGATCAGAAACCGCAAGGAATATTATGAAGTTAAACTAGACCTCAACTTTTTTGCAAGTTTGGCATGAATGTGAGGATATATTTTATTCCAGACACAATGCTACTGACAAACTGGGAAGTTCTTATCAAAACAAACTTTATTTAAAAACACGGTTTAATTATAACAAATGAATTAGCTTAACGTTTAACATTTGAACAATGCCTAAACATGACAAGATACAATTCTTAACTGCTAACCTGTCCCTAGGAGTTCCACTTCTAACAATATTCCTCTTACAGACTTGAAACCCCTCTTCAAACTCAGTTAGCAACACACAAGCTTATGTGCTTGTACTTGTTAACAGTCCTAGAGTTTTTTAAACACCTCTGGTGAAAGAGAAAAACAGAGAGAGACACCTGGTTTCTGACAGCCAAACAGAACCTCCAGAGAGAGACAGAAGGATACCTCTTGTTTCTTTCAGAACCAGGCAGTAACTGACTGTTTGTTTAGAGAAGTTATAAATCTTCCTGCAAGCTTAACTCCTCCCACGAGCGCACAACTCCATCTCTGTCAACCAACCTAATCAAAACCTTACTCTGAAACCCCAACAGTAACCGAAATAAACACAAATGCATTAATTCTGTTAAGACAATCACACCATTGGCTAAAATCAATCATTATCCTGCATTCTCAACTTGGAGCTGCCTGTTGCCCAGACAAATCGGTACCGTGTAAAACAGAGCTGCATTTTAAACTTACCTCTTACAAGAAACATGTGTCAGAGATCCTGGGTACCAGCAACCTTAAGCATTCTTTGTCATCTTGGGTACAAACAATGCTAGACACCATGCATAATTGATATGGGGCCTTTAAGGACTTGTGCACAAGGAGACATAAACTCACAGCCCCTCTGCAAGTGTTTTTGAAGTTACAAACAAACAGCTTGGCAATTATAGTCAATCACAGCAAATCAGAAACAAGCAATTTTTCTAATCCTTCATTTTATACCTATCCACCAATTAAATCCTAGCTTTTCAGCCTTTCTCATTCGATGAAAAACTGTCTTCTGCTAATCCTTCATTTGCATAGCATATCCCCATATCTTGCCTTTGGCATTTGTTATGGAAAGCTCTGATCTGGCTCATCCTCTGGGGAAGGCCGAGAAACAGAATGTTATGGGGCTTACGCAGATGAAGATTAGCCTATTCATGCTGAATAGCAGACACTGACCTCTTTCGAAGTCATTTCCACTACTGTACAGAAAAAGCATGAAACTTTAATTTGAACAATTTAACTTCCACACAATTTAACTTCCATACTATGAAACTTCAATCTGAACATTTTATCTTCCCACACATGATATAAATACATTTCCTAAAGGCACAGTATCATCACAGCTTTTTGAGCTTTCTGTAAGCCAGGGTGTTTTCCAACACCATATGGACAGGATCGCGAGTGAAATCACTGGATAACATCAACTTTATTGGCACCACAAAAACAGGAACATGATCGAAACTTGCATCTTCTGATGGAAAGTGTATGCAGAGAAGACATTGGGTGGGATTTTCCAGCCTCGCTCGGGCGAGATTGTAAAATCCCACCCGAGGCCAACCGAGATTTCAGGTGGTAGAATTTCGGACATTGGCTCGGATTCTCCCAAAAAGATTTTAAGTCCCCAATTCGCGTGAAAACGGGAGTAACTCCCGTTGATTTCTTTAGTATGATTTTCAGATTGAATCTACAACACTCTGTGCATTGCAGAGTGCTTCAGCATGATTCTCTCTGGTAAGTGGTGGGGGGGCGTGGGGGGGAGGGGGGGATGGGGGCGGCTATTCCTGCCTGAGAGGCCGGCAGCATAGCACTGAGCTATGAGCAGTGCAGAGGGCTGGGAGAATCGCCCCCATTGTGTTTAATCTTCCGAAAAGCATCACCAACAAATCAACTTCTTCAGTTCCATCTCTTCCAACACAGGCATCCCTCCTGTTCCTAGCAAGCTAGAAGACATCAGTGCAATGCCACTCTGCAAGACAAAATTGATGTCCAACGTTACTTCGATTTGTTTCATTTCCTTTCACCCTATATGCATAGTTTTGCCCAGAAAGCCTCATGTCTTCATGCATGTCTGAAGAAAAAGTACCTTTTGTTTGGCAGCAGGATCACCAATGCAGTTTTAATGTAGGTCACTAACCGAAGGACCACCAACTCTTTAGCTTTATGACCCAACTGAGGACTGGGGTTGATGCATCCCAAAAAGGTCTTGGAGTGTGCCTTCTCCAGAAAGGAAAGCTTTTGTCTTAGAGTGTTTGTCTACTGCCCAAGCTAATTATTCAAATGTAGAACTCAAAATCTTGGCACTGGTATTCGGCATCTTATGATTTTACACTTATCTATTTGAAAAGAAGTTTGTGTGGAAACGCACTTTAAGCCATTGGAACTGATCCAGCGAAAAGCCCTAATATGTGTGTCACCAAGATTACAATACCAACATACAAGTCTATGATTGAGATCTACGCTACAGGCTGAGTAATACTTTGTCACATGTTCCTAAGCTGGCTACATAACCCGTCAAAACCTGTAGACATCTCCCTAGATCTGCAAGTAGATCTCATGGGCATTGAAACATAAGGTGTTGTGCACATTTTGGGCAATCTTAAATGCCAAGCATTACAACAGGAAACATCCAACAATGGAAGACAGTGACTGGTGGGTGGTTAGAGTCTTCCAGAATATTCCAGATGTTATAATACCAATTTTCCCCTCTAGGGATGAATGATAGAATCATAGAATCCCACAATGCAGAAGGAGGCCATTCGGCTTATTGAGTCTGCACCGACAACCATCCCACTCTATCCCCATAACCCCACTTATTTACCCTGCTAATCCCCCTGATGGGCAGCATGGTGGCACAGTGGTTAGCACTGCTGCCTCACAGTGCCAGGGACCCGGGTTCAATTCCCAGCCTTGGCTCACTGTCTGTGTGGAGTTTGCATGTTCTCCCCGTGTCTGTGTGGGTTTCCTCCGGGTGCTCCGGTTTCCTCACACAGTCTGAAAGATGTGATGGTTAGGTGCATTGACCCAAACAGGCATCGGAGTGTGACAACTACGGGAATTTCACGGTAACTTAATTGCACTGTTAATGTCAGCCTTACTTGTGACTAATAAATAAACTTTTTAAAAAGACACGAAGGGACAATTTAGCATGGCCAAACCACCTAACCTGCACATCTTTGGACTGTGGGAGGAAACCAGAGCATCCAAAGGAAACGCACGCAGACACAGGGAGAACGTGCAAACTCCACACAGACAGTCCTCTGGGGCCAGAATTGAACTCGGTTCCCTGGCACTGTGAGGCAGCAGTGCTAGCCACTGTGCCAGGCTTGAGATATCTCAGAGAGTTATATTTAAAGGAAAGCAAGCCATCATCCCGGGTTTCATGCAATCTGATATGCTCCAAAAATTACACGAGGAAAACATGGAAATTAATTGAACCAGGAGCTAGACCAGAGAGACGTATATTCACCAGAAATCCAGCAAGACACCGAAAAGGCCATGCAGGAATACGAGGCATGTCAAACCTTCATGCCCAACAACCAGAAAGAAGCACAATTGCTTCACAGATTATCCACAAATCCATGGATCAGACTTGCAACTGACCTCTTCAGCATCAATGGATATGGTTTATTGTTTGTAATGGATTACTTCTCCAAGGGGGGCATGGTAGCAGTGTGCTTAGCACTGCTGCCTCACAGCACCAGGGACTTGGGTTCAATTCCGGCCTTGGGTGACTGTCTGTGTGGAGTTTGCACGTTCTCCCCGTGTCTGCATGGGTTTCTTCTGAGTGTTCCAGTTTCTACCCACAGTACAAAGACGTGCAGGTTAGGTTGACTGGCCATGCTAAATTGCCCCTTAGTGTCAGGAGGATTAGAAGGCTAAACATGTGGGATTGTTGTCGTTGCAGGCTCGAAGGGCTGAATGGCCTCCTTCTGCATCAATGATTCTATTCTATGATTTCTGTTATCCATCAATTACAGGACACATCTAGTGCAACTGTCGCAGACACATTGGATGGGATTTTACGGCCTTGCATGAGCGAGACTGGAAAATCCCGCCCCAGGTCAACAGACCTTTCCGTTGTCCGCCCCTCGCCCGTTCCAATTCTGTGGCGGGTGAGGCAGTAGAATTTTGGCAGTTAAGTTGGATCGTTCTTCTTAAGTTGGGGCACGACAGAAAGTTCTTTCCAACAACAGACAACAATACACTGGAGCACCCTATAAGGCAATGTGTGAGAATTGGGGAGTTAACCCGATCACTTCACCACTTTATCCCATTCCAACAGCATGGCGGAATACATGGCTGAAAATGAAAAATTCCTCATCATGAAGTGCATCAAACTAAGTACAATCTATACATGCATCTGTAAACAACACTACTCAATGTGACCATTTCTTCATGTGGAATTGCTATTCAATGGACTTGTATGGACAACATTCCCAACTCATCGCTCATCAACACTCCCAGATGTACATAACACATTGCTCATGTTATAATTCAGGTCAGAAACACCAACGTGTTTTATGGAGCCTGCCTGGATCATAAGTTTTGCATTTTGAATTTGGCTAGGGTAAGCATGATATGTTTTATTTCAGGTATGATTCAAATGACCAACTAGGGAGATTTTATCAAAAAAGGTTTATTTAAGAATATAGTTAACATGTACAGTAAGAATATCAGCAATAACTTCTATTGATTACAAACAACACCAAAAAACCACAATAATGTATAACCCTTAATGAATATCGGAACGGTCCCATTCAAATCAATCCCATAAACAAGACCCTTCAAACACTTTAATACGGCATAGACTAATGCTCACATGATATAGGAATTGAGTCCTTTGTCTGCAGTTCTCTGGATAGACTCAGAATAGTTTGAAGTCAGAACAGCTTCCCAAAACACCAGGGATTCCTGGCAAGCCACCAGCAGCAAATTCCCCCCTTCTGCTTTCAGATGACTAGCAGAATTTCCAAAACCAGGGAGAAAGAGAAACACTTCTTTTCAGCTTGATGTCCCTTCTAAAACTAAAAACTGCAGCCAGACAAAACAGAAAATGAAACCTTGAATTCCCTAGGAAGAAAATAAAAACCTAACCAGAACCCATGACCTTCCTCCTAATAATGCAAGGCCATAAAATAACCCAGAGTAAAAATAAACAACCCCCATTTAAGCCACTTAAGGAGCAATAAAAGGACTGTCATAGACTATCGGGAACAATGACATCTGCTAAGGTTGTGAGCTACAGAGAACATGATTTTTTTTAAAGCTCTTAAAGGTACTCTAACATCACAACAGACAGCAGACAGGCTTGGAGTCAGAACAGCTTCTCAGAACACCAGGGAGACTCTGGTCAAGCTGCCAACAGTAGATGTTCTACTTCAGGAAGGCAAGAAGCCTTGCTTTCAGCAAACCAGCAGAATTTCCAAAACCAGGGAGAGAGAGAAACACATCTTTTAAGCTTGAAGTCCCTTCTAAAACTAAAAACTGCAGCCAGCCTAAACAGAAAATGAAATCTCAAATTCACCAGGAAGAGAAAAAAACTGTCTAAAACACATGAACTTCCTCCTAACAATGCAGGGTGATAAAAGATCCCAGAGTAAAAATAAAGAACCCCCATTTAAATAGCAATAAAAGGACTTCTGCAGACAACTCAGCAGCAATAAGAGCTGAGAGCTGCAGAGAACACGATTTTAAAAAAAATCTCTTAAAGTTACATTAACGTTACACTTGAAAAACAAGGAAAGATGAGAGATGCTCATGGGTTAATAAATTTTACTCAATTTGAACATCAGACAGACAGTTCAAGGACAATACCTAACTTATGGTCCTGGAATCCAACAGAAACTATCAGCATTTGCCCAGAAACAAGATTGTATCAGGTACAAACACCAAATGGCATGACAGTGCAATGAAAAAGGTGGAAAACAATAACAAAACCAGAAACATCCATTGTGATTTGAACATGCTTTAAAATGCAACACCAACATGAAAACCCTAACCAGCATTCTGAAAACATACAGCAGACTTCGGCAAAGATTACCATGACTGATGTTCGGTTCCGAAAAAGAATCATAGTGAACTTGAATAGATAGCGCTGCTTCTCTCTCCACTGTGGGGCGGCACGGTGGCATAGTGGTTGGGGCGGCACAATGGCATATTGGTTAGCACTGCTGCCTCACAGCGCCAGGCATCCAAGTTCAATTCCAGCCTTGGGAGACTGTGTGGAGTTTGCACATTCTCCCTATATCTGCATGCATTTTCTCCAGGTGCTCCGCTTTCCTTCCACAATCCAAAGGGTTAGGTGGATTGGTCCTACTAAATTGCCCCTTAATGTGTAGATTAAGGGGTTAGTGGGGTAAAATGCCTGGGGTTACAGAGTTAAGGTGCAGGGTGGGCCTGGTTAAGATGTCGGTGCAGACTCGATGGGCTGAATGGCCTCCTTCTGCACTGTAAGCGTTCTATGGATTTTGAATAAATGTTACCAGACCTGTAATGTTTTTCCAGCACTTTGTGTTTTTATTACCATGAGTACATCTGGACAGATAAGCAAACCACGTTTGTTTCAGGAACTTGTATAGCTGCTAAAGTACATTCAGATATAGTGGATGGGATTTTCTGCTCACACTGTGGTGTGTTTGACGGTGGTGGTGGAGGCAGCCCGCCATTAGCTGGTGGCGGGATCTTCCGGTCCCGCCACTGTCAATAGGGTTATATTTGCAACCTCCGCATCCAGGGAACTGATAGCCGGGAGTCATCGTTGGCGGAATCTTGCCGTTGGGAAGGCCAGAAACTCCTGCTCAGTGATATTCCTTTTCTGACATGTGAATAGTTTGATTCTTTAAGGTAATCCTTTAGTATGAAAGAAAAAGGATGTTGCGATATGATATGCAGTTTTAAGGGGGTAGATCTTAAATTATTGTTAATTATTACACACCTTGATGGGATGTGATGTATTAATCTCATTATTTGAAGGTAATAAACAAGCAGCATTGGACAAGGTCAGACATGTATATAGACTCACCCAGTTAGTAGTATTGGTCTTATCGTTAAATAGAACACCCACATATTGTTTTACCAGTCCTTGTATATCATTGGTGCACTTAAGTTGAGAGAAGAACACTACCTACTAAATTCTTTTCAAGAAAAACTGACAATTTTTAAAGAAAGTGGCTGGGACCTTCCACCCATTCACGCCGGAGGGATCTTGCAGTCCTGCTGACAGCGCACCCCCACTACGGGTTTCCCATCGGTGAGGGGTGCATTCAACACAAAAACCCATTGACAACAACAGGACCAGAAAAATCCCGCCGCTGGTGGCCAAAGATAAATCCCACCCAATACCAAACAAAAATGTCATGAAATAGTGCTTTGTAACTTTATGATGGTCTCAGACCATTTTCACAGTTTTCACCACCGTGCAGCCACAATGAAACTACCATTAGAGTGACCAACTTCATGCAGGCATTTCAGATTCAGAATTGAATAACTGCGATCAGTTTACAACATCCCAATCCAATACCACCTGTGCTTAGCCAAACGCATTAACTTATATTTTCCTGAAAGCAAAGGTAGCAACCCGAGCAATGCAATCCAACTTTTATCCTTTGCTTGAAAGAATATTGTCATTTCTAACCAAAACACGACACCACAAATGCTAAAGTAAGTAAGGTAGGAGTGGCACCATCAGTGTTAGCTTGCCCTTTACAGAATTACTTACACTTGAAGAATATAACTCTTTTTAAACTATGCTTTTTAAAGATCAATTTCTCTCTATTTGGAATATATTTTAACATGTTTCTTCTTTGCTATTTTAAAAACATCCCATCAGATAAAAGCAAAACTGGTTGTGGATGACACTGAGAAGAGTGGGTGATATATTTTTGTACAGAGTATATTGTGTCTAACTGCCTGATGGTGTCAGTGGGAGTCCTAATTAATTTCCATGGTCGTTTGAGTTACCTTGAGTTGGACAGCTGACAGCCATTTGGGGAGGCGTGAACTTTAGGTACTTCACAGAATCATAGAATCCCTACAGTGCAGAAGGAAGCCATTCAGCCCATCGAGTTGCATTATGTATTCATGATTTGGAAGAGGGAGCTATTATCTCCAGACTTGCAGATGATACAAAGTTGGGTGGGAGGGTGAGCTGTGAGAAGGATGCAGAGATGCTTCAGTGTGATTTGGACAGGCTGAGTGTGTGGGCACCTGCATGGCAGATGCAGTATGATGTGGATAAATGTGAGGTTAACCACTTTGGTAGCAATAATAGGAAAGCATATTATTATTTAAATGGGTGTAAATTGAGAGAGGTGGATAGTCAGCAAGACCTTGGTGTCCTCGTGCATCAGGTGCTGAAAGTAAGCGCGTAAATACAGCAGTCAGTAAAGAAGGCATGTGGTATGTTGGCCTTCATGGCGAGAGGATTTGAGTATAGGGATATGGATGTTTTGCTGCAATTGTATAGGGTACTGGTGAGGCCAAACGGGCTAAAGGGATTAAGTGATATGGGGAGAAGGAGGGATCGGGATATTGAATTTGATGATAAGCCATGATCAAAATGAATGTCATAGCAGGCTCAATGGGCCGAATGGTCTACTCCTGCTTTCTATGTTTCTATGAGTCTGCACTGACTCTCCAACAGAGTATCCTACCTCGGCCCTATCCCTGTAACACTACATATTGACCCTACTAATCCCCCTTAAGCTACACATATTGGGACACTAAGAGGCAATTTAGCATGGCCACCGAAGCTGCACATCTTTGGACTGTGGGAGGAAACCGGAGCACCTGGATGAAACCCATGGAGACATGGGGAGTATATGTAAACTCCACATAGACAGTCACTCAGGGCTGGAATCGAACCCGGGTCCCTGGCACTGTGAGGTAGCAGTGCTAACTAACCACTTTGCCACCTTGCTGCCTTTCATGATTTTCCAGTGCTAATTTAAAAGGAAGGGATGCAAGTGTTGGGAGCGAAATGGTGCAGCTGATTTCAGCAATAGGAACATTTTTGTAGCGCTAACAGCCACTCAGCGCAGTAATAATGGAAGCCTTTACTTAATCACAGAAGAGATGGCAAGAAGTCTGCTGAAAATTGGAACAGACAGACATCCAGCAATATATTGACAGGACCTTTATATTTCAATTTTCATCCACTACCACTCCACTTACTGGCATAAGTAAGCAGTAATGGAACAAAATTCTGCCCCGGGACTTGATAAAACTCAAAGATCTGTCTTCAACAAGGTAAATTAATTGCAACCATTGCAAGTGCTTACATTTTTGCCTCTGGTGATCAGTGTGACCTATCTACTCAATTCCATCTCATTTAGATGTGTCAGTCAGTTGTTCATTGGCCTTTGTGCTATCTTGTCTGTGCATTAGAAAAGAAAACCATATCAGCAAAATGCCGCAAACTTTAAAAGTGCTTGTCTGTGAGACTGTGTAGATGCAGCAATTTGAGTTATGTTTTGGTGTGATAGAAAAGGCTCAATCATTCAAATAGATTGCAGAGGGTGCACTTGCTGCACACGTAGTCGCAGTGCCTGTGACATCACTGACAGCGACAACCCAGGCAGCTGCCTGTATCAAAGATGGCACAGACCCTGCAATGTGGAAAAAAAACACTACACTCTTCTTGCTCCTCCACCCACTGCTCTCTCTGCAGTTAATTCCTGCTCACCAATGTCTCCTGCCACCGTTGTCCACTTTTGTATTATCCGCCCCCGCCTTTGCCACTCCCTCCCACTCTGTTTGCTTCTCCCTCCTATTTCCTGCACCCTTTGCCCTCACCCCCCTTCTGCAACCTGCCACAACTCCCTCTGCCTTTCTCTTTGTTGGTCCCCTTCATTGCTCGCTTTTCGCTTGCCACTTTCTGCTGTTCTTTTCACCAGTCCTTTCTCCTTCCTCCACTCTTCACACGGCTCCAACACACCTCCTGCCCTCATCACACGCTCTCCTCCTTCCTTCACCCTTTACCACTTCCTCTGAATCTCATACTTCCTCCTGCTGTCGCCATCTCTCCCACTTACTTCCCACTGTGTCCCATCTGCTGCTCTGCCATTCCCCACTCCATCCCTCTTTCCGCTTCCTCCATTTATCCTGCTCGCCATTCC
This sequence comes from Mustelus asterias, assembly GCF_964213995.1. NCBI lineage: Eukaryota > Metazoa > Chordata > Chondrichthyes > Carcharhiniformes > Triakidae > Mustelus > Mustelus asterias. The sequence continues at coordinate 34,452,162 of NC_135804.1, forward strand.
CGCTGGGCCCCATGGCCCATATTCTGTGTTGTCCACTTCTCACTGCCATTGAGTCAGAGGCAGCAGTAAAGAGAGCAGGCGGGAGCAGGATGGGAGGGGGGTGGGGGGGGGGGTGCGGTAGTGAACAAAAGAGAGTAGGTTGTGTTATGATGGCCATGAAGATAGATCTTCCTGTGGGCTTTGTGGAGTACAAGCTTCCTTATTGAGTGAATGGAGGCTTACCCAATGAGAAGTGGTTAGTGGGGGCTTTTAAACCTGTTCCTGAACCTGAACCGGCATTGTAGGTCCTGAGGTATAGACTATCTAGCTGTACGCTGCAGGCATGGACCTTTTTTTTGGTCCACAATAAAGGGTCTTTGGTGATGGGAAATCAGCCTTTGGCTGAATTACTATAATGGCGACAAGGAGAAAATTAATTTTTTCCTCCATTTGTCCCTCTGGACAATGTCCGTAAGTCAAGAATCTTCTCCGGTAAGAAAAAGCCATTATGTCTCTTTTCGGGAAACTTGAACACTATGATACCAGTGGACACTATGACACCAGTGGAGAAGACTGGGCCCAATATTCTGAGATCATGCGTTACTTCTTCTATACTAACAACATTGAAGGAGACAAAAACAGAAGGTGATATTGTTGACAGCATTTGAGGCATCGATTTTCAGTGTGATAAGAAGTTGACCTATCCAGATGCCCCTGACTCAAAAATTTTAATTGAGCTAGTAGACCTGGCGAAATTCCAGTACGACCCAAAGGCCTCTGTAACCCTCCAGAGCTAGCATTTCAACATGGCTGGGAGAACTCCTGGGAAACCTATCACTGAGTTCTTGTCTAGGTTGTGGAAGTTGGCCGAATATTGCGATTTGGACCACATCTTAATGAAATGTTGCGTAACAGATTGGTATGTAGCATAGATAACCTAACCACGCAAAAGAAGCTGTTGGCAGAACCCAATTTGGACTTTCAAAAAGTCGTCGAAATAACCTTATCACTTGAGAATGCAGGAAAAGTACTCAGGAACTACAGGGGACATAAAGCAGCAATGTCCTCCAACTAGGGGGAGGGACCTCATGTAATCAATCCTCAATAGAGAGTGCTTGTGTAAATCAGGTGTTAAACAGTCCCATTCAATATAAGAACCCTAATCTGCCCGTCAAGAAAAGGAAATGACCACTCCAAGAATATTAAAGAACATACTTCAGAAAGGTGCAGTTGCCAGATGATGAATTATTGCAAGCACTGTCAAAGGACACAGTGGAGGCAAGGTTTCAGGAACAGGCAAAACGCATGCTGCCTGGGGATAAAGCCGAGGCTAGTAACTGCCCATACTATGCAGGTATCCCCTCTTCCAGAGACAGGTACATTACAATTAAATCATATCATCACAACAAAAGTTGCCACAATGATGGTGGAATTACTGGTGAATTGCCATCCCTTGAGGCTGGAGGTGGACACAGGAGAAATGGGCCTGCAGGGCTAAAACAGAACCTGAGGAGGAACCCGCATCCGTAATCCTGTGATGCTCCCTTCAGAAAAAATCTCCTGTTTGATTTATGTCACCTGACCCAGCCCCTCCTTTGACCGATCTCCAGCTGATCGCTAAGCAACGGAAAATACCTTCTCGCAATGGGGATGCTGGGAGAAACATGAATCTAAGGGGGGAGGGATGTTATGATGCCCTGAAAGGCCATACAGCATCATGAATAGATCTCCCCATGGGCTTTGTGGAGTACGGGCTCCCTTATTCAGCGAACGGAGGCTGGCTCAGTGAGAAGTGGTCAGTGGGGGTTTTTAAACCAACAACTCAAGCCAGACTGGTGTTGTAGGTCCAAAGGTGTAAACTGTCTACCTGTAAGTCGCAGGCACGGCCATTCTCTTTAGTTCACAATAAAGGGTGTTTGGTGATGGGAAACTGGCATTTGGCAAATTACTACAGGGAGAAAGAGAGCTGGTGGGATCAGCAGAGGCATCAGGAAGTGGGGAGCTACAAAAAGAATAGGTGTTCCTGACAGAGTGATAAAGAGAATGGGAGAGAGCAGGAAGCAGGGGGAGCGATGGAGGGAACATGGGGCCAGAGGGAATAGCAAAGTGAAATGGTGGAAGCAGGAAGCAGAGGGCATGGTGAAGTTGATGACAGGGAGTGAACTGAAAGCAGCGGGAGGCAGTTTTGAAACAGATGCATAATGAGACATTAACGGCTGGAGAAACTGTGCACGCATCGACGGACAGAATGGGGACTGAGTTCCTGTTCCTGTTTGGTGACAGGAGTTGCAGCGTTAATGTAAAAAGATTGCACTTTCAGAAATACCAGCTGATGCGCGATCAAATCACTCGGGAGGCGAGATTGTACCCGGGAAATAAAGGCTTTTATTACTAACAAGAATGGAGCACACTATATACAATACAATCCCAGACTAAAGGGTCACCAGGCAGTGCAGTGACTTTTATACTTCCCCAGGTAGGTGGAGCCAACTGGAGTGTACCACAGAACAATATCAACAGGTAGAACAGCCCAACCCTAACCCCAACAGTGACAACAGTAACATATCTACAAATACCCATAGTGCTGACCATCCATGGCTCAGCACTCATAGTGGTAACCAACTATGGTTCACCACACCAGCATTGATAAATTAAGTTACCCAATCCAATCTAAACAGAGTATGGAAATTAAACAGTAGACTGACTTGAATTTTCTCAATAGTTTGTTTTTATTTTTAATGCATGTATTAACTGTAAAATAGTAAAGATGTAATTCATTGGAAAGCCATCGGGATAGAATGGAACTTCAGCACAGACATAAACCAGACAGGGATGGATCAGTTATCCATTAAAGCAGAAGTTAATGGAAAGGAAGATTCCAAGGGATTGCTACTCTACTGTCTCACTTGAATTTCTCTAGCAATCATTCAGGGAAAGGGAGCAGACATACATCAAGCAGGAGTTATATGAGTGAATGTTGGGGCTGTTGGATTCCACGTGCCCTCTTATCCAAGCATTCTTTGACAGAGGGAATACTAGCCATAGTTTACCTTCACCCAAGGAGTATGTACATAGTCGCTGGAATTCTACCACCTCTCCCGGCATGGAATCAGAGCGGGCGAGGGATGGACAATGGAAATGTCCCTTGACCTCGGGGGGGGATTTTCCAGTCTCGGTTCGAATGAGGCCATAAAATCATTCCCAGTGTATCACACAGATCTGCAAGATCTGCAATGTGATGGTTAGGTTTCTGGAATTTATTAATCACTCTTACATTGAAATTCATCCTAGCATATATGGCACATTCGGGTAAATTCAGCGATTCGGCCCTCCCAGCAGAAAGTTGTGCTTAAAAAAAGGGAGGTCACCAATCCATATGCACTTTGGGCGTGGTATTCCAGAGAGTCCATGAAATTGCTGCAAACATGCAACTTGACACTAACGTGTGGCAGGCTGACTGTGCAGAGTTTGCAAAAAAAGTGGATTAGAAAAGACAAGAGAATGTCTGTGAACTTATCTTGACTTATGTGTAAGCAGTAACCAGCAACTAAAATCACGTCCTCTGAAATAGCGTACTTCACATCAGTGCATTTTCAGAATACCCTTCATGATCAATTCAGAGAAAAACAGGCATGACCTCATTTTTTCTCAAAAGAAAATATTTGGGGCCCGGGGTTGATTTTCATGTGACCCACTTCACTGGGCCAGGGATAGGTACAGGGAGCTCATTGCCCGTTCAATAAAGGTCCCCAAAGACCTGAGCTATATTTGTTAGAAATTAGTTAGATGATGCGATGAGAGGCAATACGAGTAAAAATTGGCCTCTCTCTTTTGAAGTTAGCATTGCAACCTTGTTACAGTGATTTAGCATACATTTACTTTTATCGTCCTCAGTTAAGAAGGTATTATATAAGAAATATTTCAAGGCTTGTATTGTTCTTGCTTATATTGCTTTAGAAGATTTACAATGTCTATAATCGGAGAGAATTAAAACAGATTAGACTGCAAACTGGAGTAACCTTACTTAAGCTTTTAATAATTAAGGATCACCAAACTTAGAAATGAAGCTATAATGTTTGAATAGCTCTAAATTGCAGGAAGATCAGTTGTTTTAACCTCTTTCTGTTGGATTATTACTGTAATATGGAAGACTTGAATTCAGTCCTATAAATGTACCTGACCTAAATTCAGAGACAATGCAAATAGCATGAAAGCATGATGATAATTGCAAGTTGAAAGTCCTTGTATACTTTAAAATGGACAGGAGAGAGATCGAAAGTATGCTGTCAACATAGTTTTTTTGTACGAATAGTAGCCAATTAGAGTGTATGTAATATGAATGCTTCTAATTTTACTTTTGGCAATCAATGTAAAATATTGTCCCAGAATGTACTGTAAGAATAATGGTGAGGTTAATAATGTTCGTCATGATGCTTAAATTGGACAGCACCTTGATGAGCGCCATGTCCAATTAAACACAAAATTGCCATCCAAGATGTGCCTCCTCCATAAGCGATACAAAAACGCAATCTTGCTGTCTCCTCCCCATTCAAATATATTGAATTCTGTGAAGCTCCTATACTTGCAAGGTGGATATAGATTAAATTCAGTTAATCAGGCTTGTCCATTTCAGTATAAAATACCCTTTTTTAACAGTGTGATAAATCTTAATTACTGCAAAGCAACATCTCTGGCACTGAAAATTAACTTTAACAGGTACACAGTCTCATTCTTTCAGATTTTAATTGTTATAGTTTTTAATGTCATGTTACTTCTTCTTTTGGTCATTATTTCAGGTACATTTTAATTAGGGTGGAAGGTAAGGAAATAATGTGAGAGATAAAGACTATGATGAAATAAAAAATTGGGTATGTGATTTCAGAGTGAGAAACTGCATGGAGAGAGGGGGAGAAGCAAGTTAAAACAGCAGGGGAAGGGAGAGCAGCTTCAGAACGAGAGGTGAGAGGTGCAGCCGGCGAGCTAAAACAGCAGGAGAAGGTGGGCGGGGGCGGCTGAAATATCCATGACAATGACAATGAGATCCAAGGTTACTGAGGGACTTGTGAAAATAAGCAGCAGGGGTGGGGGGTTACCTGCAAATTGTGAGGTTTCAGGAAGATTGGAGGGACCCGAGCACTGACAGGGAGAGGAATGAGGCTGGTCTTGAAGTAGAAATGTGACACCACCATCCTGAAACCCTAAAGTTATTGTGCAATTTAAAATCAAAACTGGAAAAGCATCTGCACTGGAGGAGTGTGAGACAGTGTGGGAGGAGCCCACTGATGGACCAAAGGGCTCTTTCAGGCCCTTTCACCATCAAACTGCCTAGAATCACAACATTGAAACAGAGTCAGAGCTGAACGAAAAGAGGAAAGCTTCCTTAAGAAGGTGCACTTGGAGCCACTGCCTTTTGATGCAATTTAACCAGAGATTTTAGGAGTCATCAGCTTCACAATACTGTTACGATTCAGGTTAGAAACTCCAAAATGTTTTATGAAGTCTGCCTGAAGTAGAAACAAAACAACCACAATAGTGTATAACCCTTAACCAATATATATCGGATATTCCAATCAAACCAAAATCCAATAAACAAAACCCTTTCAACAGATTTATCACTGCACAGGCTAAAGCTTGCATAATACTGGAATCCAGTTCCCTGGGTTGAATGCTGATTTCAAATAATCTTGAAAACTCAGAGCAGTTCAGTGTCAGATCAACTGCCCAAAACACCAAAGCACAGATTCTTTCCTGTAGCATGGCAACACGCCTTTCTTTCAGCTAACTGGCAACATTTTCAAAGCAAAACAGAGAGAGAAAAAGATTTATTTTCCAGCTTGCTTCTAAGACTGCCTCTGACACTGCAGCCAAAGTGAAACTGAAAGCTGAAAAACTTTGGTCACCTGACCTGCCCACAGTTTCTTTTTCCTCCTTCCAGTAATGACATCACCCAAAGCTGTGACCATAATTTGTTTAAAAACTCTTAAAGGTACACTAACATCACAATACAGTTGCTCCATTTGGCCCTAATGTTCATTAACAGGATAAGATTCCACTCCCTGAATGTTGAACTGGTGTGTGATCATCAGAAGCACATCATGCACATTTGTGCCAGGTACCCTGGGAGTTCTCGTGACTCATACATCCTGAGGCACTCCCAGATGCCCCACCTATTTGAAGGGCCTCAGCAATTATAGGGCTGGCTGCTTGGGGATAAGGGGTACCCGCTCAGACGATGGGTCATGATACCTGTAATCATCCTCAGAGTTGGTTGGAGGAGAGATACAACACAGTACATAGCTCGAGACAATCCATCATTAAGCAGACCACTGGCATCCTGAAGATGAGCTTCACAGAGGTGTCCTGTGCAATTGCAGTCTATTGCGCCCTTCACAACCTGGTGCTTCAAGGGTAGATCAAAAGACTTGATGCAGTTATCACCACCTTAATGTGAAATCTTTAGCGGACATTGAGATGTGCGCATGGTTGGAGAGACCATCATGGTCTCAGGTCTTGTGCTTTGGCACTACCAATGAAGACATTTTAAGAAACAACTACAGCTCACCCTCCAAGGCTACTGAGCATGGCTAATCCAATGTTGTCTTGTAAGGAGTGCAGGTGGCCAAAGCATTTTCTAAACACTCCAGTAAAGTATTTGACCCACCTCCCTGACATAACACAGGGTAATTAACTATCATGACTCATGAATGTGAGGTTCACAAAGGATGCGATCACAGAGTGAGAGCATGGCTCACCCTCACAATAAGAGGGCACATAAATGCATCTGCACGATGCAGGATTCTAGACCTAGAGGACACTAAAGGTTTCTACAGCGGGTACTGGCTGAATCTACAGTAGCCACGTCTCCTTTTTGGAAAGACATGGCAAAGGGTGCCAATCAGACTCAGACTGGCCCTGGTGGTACAGATGGCATTAAAGAAACCCAGCACAAAATCGATAACGGCATCCCTAGTGGAACAGCAGAAAGTTTATAAGTGGGGGGAATTCATGGATAT